>NW_027072037.1:5294689-5914689 GCF_038088225.1 Cyrtonyx montezumae
GACTAGCACGTCTGTTTTCCTTAACACCACTCCCAAAGATGCTTGCCTTCAGGAGACACTTAAAGAGCCTGTGTGTTTCCTACCCGCTTTGCAATATTTTTAGTGCATCCTTTGGTGAGCATCCCCAGTTTGCTGCGTGCCCAGAGCTGCAGGAAACCCTTCTGCTTGGGCCCAAAATGGTCTTAGAGGGAAACAGTAGAGCACTGCTTGTCTCCTCTTCCCCACACTGGGTCATGGGGACACATGTAAATGCAACAGAGTTCATCTTGGAGCAGAGTGGGTGTCCCTCCATGCATGTTCTCCATGCTCTAATCCCATGACTTGCTCTTTTCAGTAATAAAGTCTCAAGTAGTCTGATTTTTGAGTGATCCTGTGTGGAGCCAGGATCCTTATGGCTCCCTTCCAATCCAGGATATTCTATGATTCTAAATCCTTCTTGATATGAAAGAAGAATTAAGGCTTCCCAAGAGCACCTTTGTTTCTGGCATCCCACAGCAACAAGCAGGAGCTTTAGGGATGCTGCGAAGTGCAGATGATGACATACCACCAAACCAAAACAACACTCAGCCCCTCAACATTACAGTGACAGAGGGTGGCCAACCACCACCCACTTCTTGAACTCTGCCCTGAGAAGCTGTTGTGAGGTTGGTTCCCTTGGGTCCGAGTCTGTTTCAAAGGAGTGCAGCATCCGAGTAAGACCAGCACCCATCGGGGCAAGTAATGATGGGAAGAGGACTGAAGCACTGTGCAACCACTCCTGCACCTGAGAGCTGCAAGCACAGAGGGAGCTCATTAAAAAAGGGTCCTCTTGAACTGCAGGACTCCAGCCTTGGGACCTTGCTGTTGATCCGAGACTCAAACTGTGCTCTCCTAACGTGGAGCTGCCAACAGATCAGCAGGGCTGTGTCATTATCCAACATCTGCTAAATTATAGCCGGGATCCAAGGTAGCAGCTCTGGGTCTAGGTGTTAGCAGTCGCTGAGCTCCTAGCTCATAATTAGATACGCAGGGAATATCTTCCCCATGGCTGAAGGCTGCTATAAATCTCAGCTCTTTATCTCTGCCTGTCCCCTTTTTAAAAACTAAAATGAAAGTATATACGAGAAGATGGGATGTGTCAAAATAGTGTGCATAAACACGGAGTGATTTCCCAGACAGCCTGCTTGCCTAAACTGTCAAAACCACCGGGCTTCGTACACAAAACTGTGTACGCAACTGAAGTTATTTGCAAACACTTGGTTATGTCCCTATATAGCTATTTGTACATGTAATTTTATAATATAAAATGACAGAGATTGTACACTGAATTGGGGTAATTGCCCTCTAATTTGGAGGGTAATTGCACGCGGCAATTAAGCAACTGCAGATGCATTCTTGCATGTGTGATTATGAAAGTCGGGCCCTTTGTTTGAGGTTTGGTTTTGTTTTCAAGAACTATCCCTCAAACCACAGCAGCGTTGGGATGGGCGGGTGAAGGAAAAGTGGCTGGTGCTCACCTGGCCAAGCAGCTCCCACCGACCACACGCCTGCAGGGATGCTCAGCCCCCACACTCCCCCACAGCTGCACTTTTGCTCATCATTCTGTGGGGGAGACAAGGATAGAAACACACGCAGAGCACACTGGGAGTCATTGTGTGTGAAAAAGCCAATAAAAAGGGGCTGCTGCCCTCAGCTCTTCCCACCCCATTGGCCCAAAAGTTACATGCAAGACTGCAGCTTAAAGAAATTCAAGTTGTTGTTGATAGCATTTCAGATCACAAAACTGAGCCAGAGGAAGGCTCGCAACTGGGAAAGTTTGGGTAACATTGCTCTAGAGAGACCACCCAGTTGCGTCTCTGCAGAGCCTATAACGAATCCACAATTAGTACGTGTTGCTCCAGCGCTTATTCCCTGAGCACAATGATTTCATTCCTGCTGTACTTAAATAATAAGCCTAAATACGTTTTTAGGCAAGGCATCAAACCAGCGATGACATCTGTGGTTAAGTACATAACTGCACACGAGGATTTAAGAACTCACTGCTTATATCCCTGGCTCTTTCACAAAGCTTTGAAGCAGCAAAGACCCATGAACCAGAAATGAGCTGCTCTGGCTAAAACTTCACTGCACCTTTGGGCTGGCAGCCCATCCACACGGACGTGGACACTCAGGCACAAACCCCAGGCTCACCCCTTCTGGCCACATGGGTGTGGGAGATCCTCTGGGGCAGAAAAGTGCATCCCCTTGGCCAACGAAATATCCTGATTAGAAAAAAAGAAATCAACTTTTTCAACATGTTTTGGTTCTTGAGCCCGATCAGGTAAAACCAGCCCATGAAGCACTGAGAACATCACGCCAAGGGAGGATATTACTTTGAATTCTGTTTTCTGTCAATAGATTTGGCATATCCCATGATAAAAGAGCTTGGAGTTTTCTAGTCAATCAATGGTTGTTAATCTATTATCTCAGCATCTATTGCCATGGTAACCTGCAATGATGCCATTGACAACCAGTCTCAAAAGGACAGGAGGCTTTAAGTCATTTTCTTTTAAAATTAAAAAAGGAACTTTAATATTAAGAAATACATCCTCCCTGCTCACCAGGGATGACAACTCAGGGCTTCTATATTCACACCATGACTCACACTTCACAGCTTCCACGGACATCTGTGTAGCAATCCCCTTCCATATATCTCTTTTTTAACTTGGGCTTAAGTTGGTTAAAAGATAACAAGGAAATTATTTGAAAGAATTAGGTCTTTACTGCAATTTTTCCCCAAAATTGCTAGCATTGTGAAACACAGGGAGGTGGTGGAGTCACGGACCCTGGAAGTGTTCAATGAGCATTTAGGGGTTGTGTTGAGGGACATGGTTTAGTGAGAACTGTTGGTGATAGGCGGACAGTTGGACTGGATGATCTTGTAGGTCTTTTCCAACCTTGGTGATTCTACGTTTCTATGATAGGGATCATGCTTTGAGAGTCATTACCACCAACTTGGGGAAAGGGTGCAGTAAAGATTTAATTCTTCTGAATAGTTTCCCTGGTACTTTAGGTTGAACACTGTGGATAGAAAAAAGATCCACAGAAGGACACACAGAGTCCCAGCTCCATACAAGCCCACAGCACCAGACAGGTTTCCACACAGGGATGGAACTGAGTGAGATGAGCTCACTCAGACACAAAGCGTGCATGCACACATGTGCAGACGATGAAATTAATCTCTTGGCCCAAAGGGGAGGATTGCTCAGGAAAAGGTTTTGTCAATCATTTCTCTGGTCAGGCAGAGGGATCCAAGGAAGTTTGGCCAGGCCAGAGGTGGGGCTGGCAGGCAGCAGGACAGAAACGTTGCCAACAGTTAATCAACTTTTGGAAGCTGAGCATTTTTTTTTCACTTAGATTTTTTTTTTCAACTCAGATGGTCATTCTTACATTTTATCTAAAGGATATTTTAGTTAGCCATTAGAAAAATCCTATTTTGTATCATTTCGGTTAAGGACAAAGCCAAAATGTAATTAGATTTCTCCCTTTGCGTGGCTAACTGTATTTGTCTCCCCCCAAATGTTTTAGTTCTTTAATAAAGCCATCAAGGAAATCAATCAGAAGCATTTAATGCCATGGTGCTTCTGCAGTTCATGTTTAAATGGACTCTGGGTCACAAACGAGGCAATTTGGGCAGCAGTGCTCAAATCAGATTAGTAATAATACACAAAAAAATGTCCTTTAAAAAATAAATATACATACACACACATGTATATATATATACAGACATGGACGCAGTGCTCTGTTATGCCCAAGATGATAAAAACAAGTCACAGAATCACTTGAGTTGGAAGGGACCCTTAGATGGCCAGGAGGGCCGACTCCCCTGCAGTGAACAAGGACACCTACAGCTCTGTCATGAAAATGAAACCAGCCACAATCAACACAAAGTTATGCACCAAAACTGGCCCCAAGTCACTGTTGGGCATGATCAGGAGTGGAGCCGCTCATCCCCATCGTGCAACCACCTCAAAGCAATTGCGCGTGCAGGATCCTCACCACAAATCCTACCCGAAGAATACTGACAGCTCCTACACTGACCCCACTCAACACCTCCTTGCTTCCTCTGTACAACTGCACCAGTGAAATGCTTTGCTCCCTATAGGATTTCCATAAAGGTTAGTCCATTTTTTCCTTCCAGATCATGAGATTTTGAACAAGCACATTGTTTTTTGGGTATTTTTCTCCCCCTAAATTTGTACATTTATAAAAGCATTAAGCAGCCCATTTAGTTGGCTCTGGATAGTGACAACTACTCTCTGGCATGAAAAAGGACTCTCATGGGGTATACACTGTGCAAATAACCTACAAAGAACATTGTCTCAGCCCTCAAACTTTCCAGCCTAAGTGAGAAAATATTAGACTTTCAGTGACAAGATAAAGATATTTCCAACTATAGCCCTGGAAAGATTTTGGCCAGATGCACAAATCACTAAATAAAATATGCAGTAAGTTCTGAAATGACATTTAAAACATAATCATTTGTTCTCTTCTATGTTCCTGGGGAGACTGCATAAGCACGGGAGAAGGAAGTGAAATCCTGTATGTTCGTAAATATCTTCTCCCCACACAGTGAAGTTTTGAAAAGCTTTCAAAGCAAGCCCTACTCAGGCCATTTCCTTCAAGGAAATGAGGATATGGGAGCATCTCCTTGTGGCGCACAGAGACATCAGGAGCAGCAATAAACACAAACAACACAAACCTTTCCAAGCTATTTCACACGTACCTGCTCCATCCCACAATCTTCTTCCTCATCACAGAATCACAGAATATGCTGAGTTGGAAGGGACCCATAAAGACTGTTGAGTACAACTCCTGGCTCCACACAGAACTACCCAAAAATAAGACCAAACATCCGAGACTGCAGAAATGTCCTTTCAGAGGTACTTAGTTCTAAGGTCTCAACCAGACCAGGGTTGATGTGTCTAAAGCACCTCATACACCTAAAATAATGGCAAAACAGCATACCCACTAAGAATTTGGGTACCCAAACAGCAGCACCTCGATTCATAATGTACATGTGGCCCTCTGAGATTTATCAGCAGGGACATTTCAAATATGCTTTAAAATGTGCTGAGTCTACTAAGATTGGGCCCCAAGTGCTTTTCTATTGATTCTGCTTGACATTTCCAAATACCACAATTCCAAATTTAATTCACTGGTAATTGGAAAAACTGTAATGCATGTAAATGGACAAGATGATGTTGGAAGTCCAAAAGGTCAGGCATTAGGAAAGCATGCCCCCAAGAACTAAATGATGTTTGTTTGTCTTCTCGTCACCCTCTTCCACTTGAATAATCAAAAGCTTGGAGTTGGGCAGTTTTCTCAGCAGGATGGAAGAAAAAAAGAAAATAAAACAGTACAATCTTTCCTAAGCCATCAGGACAGGGTTCAAAGTCACTGTTTTAAACTCCATCATCAACCAAAATCCGAACGCATTGTAGAGATGACTCACTTTATTAGCAGTTTACATGAGTGAGTGGTGAATTCATGAAAGAATTAATCTCAGAACTCAGTCACTCGAAGATTCTTTTTAGGGTGGTGAGGCACTGACACTGCTGCCCAGAGAGATTGTGGATGCCCCATCCCTAGAGCCATTCAAGGCCAGATTCAGGCCCTGGGCAGCCTGATCTGAAGGGGGGCAGCTCTGCCCACTGCAAGAGGGTTGGAAATGAACGATCTTTAAGATTCCTTCCACCTAAGCCATTCTATGATTCTATGATTTATCAAGAAATCAGATTTCTAAGGTTACCTTCCTGCTGCTCCTTGGCTTTACAGGTGTTTAGCTTCTCCTTACCAGCCAGGTGAAGGGAGGGGAATAGCAGAATAAAAGTCTTACCAGATCTCTCCCTTTCCGGTGCATAAGGTCCAGCCTCAATTCTACTCTGATGACTAACTCTGGTAGGCTGATCTCACCTGGATTCTCTACTTTATTCTCAAGACAAACTCCAACTTCTCTTTCAGAAAAAAAGATAAAGAAATGCTGCAGGATCACACAGAGGATCTTTATGTAGAGCCATGGGTCAAAGCTAAGCCCACAGCACCCTTCATCCTGCTTGGATTTACATGGTCACAGCTTTAATGGGTAATTAAGCTCTTTGGGGCAAAGAGCATTCTCATATTATAAGACATATAGTACAATGAAATTCCAGTACTCATATTTCTGCTCTAGAGCTTTAGGTGCTGGCCCAACCTGCAACTACCAAAGCGTGAGCAACCACCAGTGCTCCGATGACCTGCTACACATTAGCTCAAAGGGTAAGAACACGACACAAGCACTAGCTCGATTTATAACTGGTATTACAAGGATGAAGGCCAAGCAGTACATTACCACATCCCAATCAGAATTTCCTCAGCTCAGCCCACAGCACTATGTATGAAAACACTTGAGAAGTCCTTGAAGCAAGCAATATCTTTTACATTACTTCCTAGGTGTTCACATCATTCAAGTTTTGCAAAATAAAGTAAATAAGTAAACCTGAAGCAAAACAAATAAACAGAACATAAATGCACTGTCTTTTGAAAGTCTCATTCCCAAAGTATTTCAAGAGTTAACAGGCTTCAACTGAAGAATAAGGAGGCTGAGCCTAGTGAGAAAGAAAAGGGAGGCAGGAAGAAAAGCACACACTAGCCTTAAGCCCACCAAAAGGAAGTAAAGACATTCCTAAAATTCTTCACAGGATGAGAAGCCAGTTGTCAGCTGAATCAGAAGTCCAATTCTCCAGTCTTTATGCTCCTAATGGCAAATCCCACATGAGCAGTTTCAAAAGCCTCTTTTACAATGGAGTATCTCCCGAGTGACTACAGCACATCGAGGACTTGTCTTGTGTTTACAGAAATGCACCTTTCTCCTTTGTGTCTATTAAAAAAAGCAACCATCAAATGACCCGAGGAAGGAATGTAGCACAATCCAATAGCATCATGCAATTTCCACTGATTGTTTCTGTTACAATAATGAAAGGCACAGAAGAAATGGCTGGATAAGTGCAGTGATTCTCTAAAGACAAGTTAGAGATGCTGAAGAGTTATTATGTAAAGAAAAAAAAATTAAATCACCTTATTAGTTTTTATCTTGATCACACTCACTCACCACCATTTGGATTGTACCCTGAGATAAATATATTTCTGAGTAGAGTTGTCCCAGAGAGCTGAAACTGCCTGTTCCAGAAGCAGAAACCAATAAAATAACTGTGTACTCTTGGACAGATATTCTCCCTCCCACCTTCCAAGTTGTTTTACAGCATTTTGAAGCCATAAGAAAGACTGAAATGCTTTGGATCACAGTGCACACATGGCATGGAAGCAGAAGCATTTACCTTCCATCTGCGTCCAAGCTTTCTGGATGATGTGAGCTCTACAGCTCCACCCTGGAAACTGGAGATGTCTCCCCCAGTTTGCCCCTTCCCAAGGTGACTAAGCTCTAATATTACATTAAATGACAATGCAGCAATGCACTCACAGATGATTTCCAAAGCACAGGTAGGTTTGGGAGCCTCCATGATCCCCATCTCTGGAGCTGCTCCTGTGTATTCAGACGATGACACATGAGAGAAATGGAGGTTGTCTTGTCTGGACACTGCGAGTATTTTGAATGGTTTAGCACTGGAAATGCACTGAGCACCCAAGTGGTGCAGATATCTGGGTCTCTGGGAGGAAAACAACAAAATATGGTTGGCAGTCTTGATTGGAGAACTGGTGATAAGGTTTGGAGAGGTGATAAGAAGTGATTGGAGAAGTGATAAGGTTTCATGCTACCGGTGATTCATCTTAGGCTGTTTTACTGGCATTGTTCTACTGTCTGGTTCCACCACGAAGCATCAGCTGCCCTAAACCATCTTCCTGACATGCCATGCCTTGGTCTACCTGTCTATCAACAGGCATCAATCTGTGAAGCACTACAGAAGACACGGCTCAATTTCCAAACTACCATTTAACACACAAATCTTCCCTCTGTTAAACCGAATAGTCAGTGGAGAGACCTTTCCCAGTATCAGAGAGTAGGTCACATCTCGACGAGGCAAACTATGTCAAAACTTGAAGGTATCTGACGTTTCTTTGCCTTTCAATTCTCCAGAATTCAATATGAGGGCAACCAAGGACCAGCTCCTCCTTGTTGAAACTATCCAGCAAAAATCATTCAAATACTGCCTCCAGAAAATGAAAGAGGTTCACATTAGGGTGCAGCCCAGCCCTTTCCTTTCTCCTCAAAAGCATCATCAGCAAAATGCAATCATCACTCATTGATTTTTCATGAATGGGAAAGGTGCCTGCAGGAACAGGTACACACAGCTCTGGCAGCCACATGTTAGGCGACAGAACTCCAACCCTGAACATCTCACTGCCTCCCCGAGCTCATACACACCCAGGGACACAGACGTGCAAGATGCACCCACTTCTCTAATACAAACACACCGTATGAGACATTGCTGTGCACTCACTGGGAGAAGAAATGGAAGATGCAACATGAATGAATTCAGTTTTCTCTAAATAAAATAAAACATTCCAAGGAAACGTCGAAAGTTTCCCTGCAACAACAGCCAGTTGAGCAATAAAAACAGTCCGTTACTAGGTTTGAACATACAGCTTTTCAGCCAATTTTTGTGAACTTTGGTAATGTGTTGCAGCTACCCGAGAAGAGCAAACAAAGCGTTAAGATAACTTTTCAGAGGGTGCAGGACTGTGCATCTGCTTCACATGGACAAGTAGGTGAATGTATCCGCCCCAAGCAAGCAGCTCCAGGCACTGTGGCATATGGAATGCTCAGCACCTTTCCATATCTTTCATTTTAAGGTCAGAGGGAAGATAGCACCATGGGAGAGTTTCAGCCCATTGACACATGTGGACATTTCCCATGGGTACCTATCACCCTTCAAATGTTTCAATATAAATGCTCTAGTACAGATTTATGCTATTTAATACAAAACAATCTATTCTTACAGCTATCGTAGGCATTCACGTGAGTCCAAAGATGTGCACTGATTGCAATGCTGAATAAAGACTGGAGAATAATCTTCCTTACCCATCTCCTCTGTCTCAGTGTTAGGTCTTACTTTGCAAGAGTGAAGCAACCACCAAAGCTGCAGCAAAAGTTGGTGGGATTCAGGTTCAAAACAGATTAGGAGAAGATGGATCCTCAGGAAAAGGGAAGGTGATGTGGTGAATGCCTTCCTAGAGGACGCACTGCTGTAGGTTTACACAAGCTCAAGAGAACACTGGACAAACTTACAGCAAAGATGGGGACAGGCCACTGGGCTGGGTGGGTTTTTGTTCTGGTCCATTCCAGCCAACGTTATGTTTGGCACTACTCAGTTCCCAAACTGGACAACACCGGTTGCTGAGGTAAAGACACGAGCTGCCTTACAGAGTTTGTACCCTTCAGACCAAGGCTTGGAGCAACTTCTCAACGGGCAGAGCTTTTGCATGGGATTTGGAACTGTTCTTAACTACTTTTAATTAACTACTTTTAATGTTTTATGTGGCAAGGATGCTCCTTTAAAGAGGAAAGTATGCAATAGTCATCAACAACAATGCAATATGCATTAACAACACATTGTAAATGACCTTTACATTGAAGCTGAGGAAGCGGTCTGTGCTCACCTGTCTGCATCCTGAAAGAAGATGTAGGCCAAGAGTTGGTCAAGTTGTTGGCCAACAGTTTGAAAGGGAGTAAAGATGCTTATGGAGGGTAGCCAGCCTCAGCTGTCTTAAAAAGGTGCCTGATTTCTTGAGGGGGATTAAAAAAGCTTAAAACATCTCAAATTGTATAGTCTCCCTCCCACTTTTTCCAGTGGGATGAGGACACATTAGTTGTGCTGATATAAGCCACACATTTAGTGAAAATTTAACTCCTGTCCCTGTGCCACTGTTTTGTTGGAAGGAGATAAATAAGATCTTTCTTCCTAGAAGAGGACTAGTCCCATCTTTAAGCTATAGCCTCGGGCAGGCATGGATGCAGGTAGGAAGCAGAGCTGCATGCACAGGTGTGAGAAGCAGCAAGAAGACACACACAAAGTCCAGGCAGCAGAATTCCTCGTGAAGTAAAAATAACATGTCCATCCGTTTACACTGTACAATCACCATTTCAAAAGAAAAAAAGTGTTAGGAAATGTTTTTGAAGACAGCCAGGAACGTTTTGCAAAGATCGCTGACTCAAGCCCTCAATCTGGCTGTGTAGCTGATGACTGGAAAACAGCCCTGGCCATGTTTATTCTTTAGACAAAGTCCAGCTAAAAATGCATCCAGGCTTAAATAATCTGTGTAACAATGACCTCAGAACCCCAAATACAACATTGCATTATATGCAGGTTTCCCAACAGCACAAGGCATTGTCAGGGCTAATCCCCAGCTTTCCCCTTTTGACGTACACTCTGCCAATACAGCGTTCTCTCTGCACCATCAGGGCTGCTTTTGGATGTAATACACTATTCCAATTCCATTTGCATTTCAATATGGCCCCAAGGGCTTCACGTACATCTGGTCCTCACTGTGTCAGTCTCTTCCAAAGATGCTATCGCTGGAACAGGGTGAGACAAAGGATCCTCTGCATATCGTGCAGCCCCGAGCACCATCGAGCACAAACTCCTGCATCTGAACCTCTGAGCTCCCCTTGCAGCTCTGCCCCAGCGCTGCTTTACAAAGGGCAGCAAATGTCCTTATCCCGGTGTCACGAGTGAGGAGATCAGGAGGAGGAGGCGCAGCTCCAAGCCCAACGTTACGCATCGGATCAGGAATGAGCCAGTAGGAACATCTGACTCGGCAATGTCAGAAGATCCCAAACTTTCCATGCAATTCCGTCAGCGAAAGCTTAACTTAAGACACTTTAACATAGCTTGGGAAGTACAGCTGTCGCCCACAGATTTCTGGCTTTATATCCATCCCTCGCTATAACTGCCCTTGCATCACCCCATGAATGTGGTGAGCATCATCTCTGCTGGGAGAGAACTCCATGCGTTTGAGAGGAATTTTGCAGGGGCTCAGCAACATAGAATGCAATGTTGTTATCTCTCCATCTTTAAAATAAATAGATAATACTCAATGCAAGGACACATATCAAAGAGCACAGGATGCAGTGCAATGACTCATGCAACCGGCAAAGTATAAAATTGGCTGCATGCATGCCCGCATAGGGCATTCTGCAGCTCTTCCTATAATTAGTCCTTCACATGCTAGAGGGGAAAGTAACAAATTCAAAGAGGTTCCACTTCCCAATTATTCACATATTTCCAAATCAAATGGTTGTCTGTCAGAGAGCAACATGCCATTGCCCTAGGATATCAAAATGCAAACTGAAAAGTCTCTCCAGGAACAGGATTTGCTTTCATTACATTTATATCACCTAATTCATTTTAAGATTATATATAATTAGTCTCTCTTTCCATTCCTTCTCCCCTCCCCCTCCATAATTCAGTATCTCTCCTAAGCAATTTCAGAACATACCACACATGCCAATGGCTCTTCTAAATCTCCTGCCTTTCAAACCATCTGAAGGTTTTTTTTTTTTAGCATTTTCTTTTTCCTTTAAATCCTCAGACCTTCCAGGTATGTACTACGCTGTGAGCTTTTACTTATTTGTTTAAGCACACACTTCTGAGGAGCTTCTGCCTTCACTTCTCATTTGCCTGAGATCATGAACTGCCCTCTGTAACATTTCAAAGCTGGTTCTCATCACCCTTGGACCAGCACACTGCCTACACCTGAATCTCTTCACTTTCATTTCAAATCCTCCCCAGCTGAGCAGCTGCAGCTTTACATACAGAAACACAGCCCCAAACTCTTTGTAATGCTGTATGCACGTATGCCCACGGTGGCTTTAGCAAGGAAGCACATACCTGCAGCCAAACCGTACACCTGGGAGCTCACAAGAGTTACGGGGAAGCATGATTCCATTGCTCTCCCAGGTGCAGATGAGATCTGTCCTCCTCAAACAGAGTTTCTCCTTTCCACCTTGCATGGGGCGAGCTGCTAGCAGAGGGAAGGTGCCCCAGCCAGCTGGTCAAGGCATAGTGCATGTTAAACTGAGCAAGTAAACCTGCTGCAGAGTTTGACACAAGATCAGAGGCACCCAACCATCCAGGATGGAAAGGGCCTTCAAGATGACCGAGTCCAACCATCGCTGGGCCTACCTGATCCCATCGCTAAACCTTGTCCCTTAGCTCCGTGTTCACACATCTCCTAAACCCCTTCAAGGTTCAGACAAAGCCATTATGCCTGGATCTCTTCAAAGCTGACAAATATGTCACTGCAGCATCACTGCCAACAATGAGCACTTTCCTTGCTGTACAACAGAGTGAGCTCTGCACCCTGAGCAAGGCATTCAGCAAATGCATGAGGGGAGATGAGATGCTCAAGTTATTTCTGACCAGCTACGAATACAAAAGAGTTATTTCAGGACTACTAGTTGTTGGTTTTTTTTTTTTTAACGAGGAAGGAGGAGGCTCTTTCTCTAGGAGGGAGTGATGGCATTTGCTGCTGCTTCCTGCTGGGCTCCAGTCTTCTGCTTGAGCTTTCCCTGAATTCAGGGGAAAGTCACATTGATCAGCAGTCGTTTTAGTGCAGATCATGTTGGGGCCAGATGAAAAGCAAGGATTTCTGTCAGACGTGAAGCAGCACAGTACTGAAATAAGAAATACACCTGGTGGGCCACCACCATCATCCCACCACCACGGTGCCACTCTGCCCAGCCAGGCAGCTCTCAGTGAAAGCAACCAGCAGGTTTTACTAAGCCAAAATTAGCTGTTCCCCTGTGGCAAGGACATGTCACAGGGATGTGATGACTCTTATTGGATTCTATTTCTACCTCCTCCAGTTCTGCTTGTTCCCCACTGCTCACATTGACACGGATGGACACCTGAAATCCTTCCCTTCCAGGGCAGCAAAGCCCAGGTAACTGCACCCTTTTGCAGTGATGTGGTTTTGAGCAACAAACCCAAGAAACAAGCTCTTGGGGCTCTTCCAATCTGTAAAAGCAATTTATAAAAAAAAACCCAAGAAAACAAGGGAAATAACACCTCATTCTCAGCTGGTCCCAGCTGTGATCTCTGCAGTGTGCACTGGGATGGGTTCTGCTTAGCACTCGGGCTTTGTGCCTCCTTACACAGCCACGAGAAAAATACTGCAGCTCTGAGCTCGGCTAACTCCCAGCCTGGATGTAGAAATCACTGGTGTTTTGCAAGCTGCTTGCCCTCGACTGGAAAGCAAAGGTGCTATTATCCCTCCCTCCCAGTCCTCAGATATGACTGACACATCAGCTGCAAGGGATTTTCCATATCACGGACTCCCTCTCCAAATTGCAGTCTGCAATTGCTGGTTGCAATCACTCGGTGGTTTCTGTGCACACGGGGCTGCTGCAGCAGCTGAATACCCACTAGCAAACACGCTCATTTTACAGAACAACATGGTTTTGTTGCAGTTTACCCCCGTGTCTAAACGGCGATGAAATAATGCAGGTTAAAAATAGGAAGTCCACATTGGCATAGTGATCCAGGAGTAGCTATTACCCATTTAATTCGTATTGCTTTTTTTTTTTTTTTTTTTCAATAACACATCTGACCAAATCATTGGCTCCAGCACTCAAGAGAAGCGAAGGGAACGAGTTCCTGCAAATAGTTTCTGCATTCAGGAACTAGTAACACTTTAAACCAGGTAGGCAAACATGAATGAGAGAGCATTACAACAGCAGTCCAAAGAGCTCTTCCTAGCCCAGCATCCAAAGCATTTCTGGCAGCAACACATTACGTGACACACGCAACATGCTCAAGTTTTTCCTTCCGGGAGCAAAGCCAAGGTGGGATGGGGAGAAGGGAGGCTGTATCAGGTCACTGGTGAAATTTGGGGGCAGCTCACACTGGGGCTGCAGCAGCCTGGTCCCACTGCAGCAGCAGTGTTCCCGCAGAGACACCACTGAGCACATCACTCGAGGCTACCTTCTATAGCTAGGCTGAGCTAAATTAAGGCCAGAACCAATTAAGAACAAAGCACACAGCTCTGGGGCTTTTATTTTCCTGAGTCTTCCCAACACTTCTAACAGTGCTGTTTCTCTGGGTTGAGGCGCTCTCTGTGACTCACTCCAGGCATCACAACAAACTACACAGAGCACATCAGGTCACCAGCTCCAAGCATACCAGCACCCACTCCACCAGAAATCTGTTCCCCAGAGCTTATCTGTATGGGAAACCCCAGTCCCAGCTCCGGGGATGCTGACTGCATCTTTCCACCATACAGCCAAACAAGATGGTGTCCAAGTTGCACTGAGTCAAGGTCTTTCATTTCCAGCCATCATCACTGTAGCAGGATAACAAACGACAGGCTGCTGAGGAACTGAAGCACAAAGCCCCCAGGAATCCTGCCTATCTGCCTCTACACACAAAATCATGGTTTCAAAGAGCAGCGTGCAGCCTGATCAAAGCAGCGTGCACGTGTCCCTGCGGACCTGAGCAGCTCTGGGAGGGGTTTCCCATGGCCCTCAGCAGCTATCGCCCCTGGCTGCTGGAAGCAGGGCTGACTCAATCCCGAGTGCTTTAGGGAAATCCTGCCTTGCAAAGTCATCTGCCTAAGGGACAGCGAGAACACAGCGCGGCACAGCAGTGCTAGAAAGCAAGCGACTCTTCCTCATGCACTTCAATGCTCAGTAAAGCTCGATGAAGGCACAGTGTGATTTCTACAGCCTGGCAGGAATCTCAAACTCAGTGCATCCTCAGTATGAGATTAGGAATTGTCTTTAATTTTCTTGTTGTTTTTCTTTTAAAGAAGCCATACGCAGCAGCCAGATGTGCCTCCCAGGCGTCTCCTCCAGCTGCAACACTCATCCTTCCACCCTAAGATTGCCACCTCCCAGTCCTTGCTTCCATTCTCCATTTGTAGATGCACGACACAACTTCTGCACGGTTCCTCTTGGAAGCACAAAGACTTATCTTGCTGGAATAGCAGGAGAGCTCAAGCAGACGGTTTTTAACTCAAAGTCAGCGTGGATATTAGATTTCACTGCAGTCAGATTTCTTGGTCCCACTCCTTCAGCAGAGCTTTGCCTCGGCAACAACTGCCTCTGCCACATCATGGGTATCCCCACGGGACTTGGAACCGATACACCGAGTATCATTTTGCTCCTCAGCCAACCGTGCTGTTTGTAGCTCTACTGAATGCTAAGCAATCTTGGAGGCTTAAGAAGATCACTATCTCGGAACAGATTTTAAACCTGAAGAGTACGCTGTAGAAAACAGGCTGGCTGAAGGTGTCCAATGATAAAATCCTACATACTATGTGTAGAAGGTTTAATTAATACATCACAGCCCTCCTCAACAACCTTCAGTCTATAAAATCTCAAGTCCACTGTACTAAGCTTCTCCTTTTGTCATCTCAGTGCTTCCCCAGATGGTCAACGCAAGGCTCAGGATCCCATGGAGTCTTCCGAGCACACAAAGGCACCACAAAGCACGCTTAAGATAACATCTTTCTAACTGAGGCTGACCAGGGGATGGAGTAAGTTTGACTGCTTGCATTTTAGCTCTGTTTTTAAAATGTACTTTCCATGAAGTAAGTGAGAAATACACATCCTTCTCTCCAAAGCAAGGGCACATCCCACTGTGTGCGTGAACAAAGAAAGAGAAAGGAGCGGAAAGCGAGTAGATGAGTAATCTTTATTCTTTTTTTTTCCAACCAGAATAAACCACCTCCATCACTATTGGCGGGGAAGGATGAGCATGTACTCTACATCCTCACCCGAACAACTGCTCAATTTCAAGAGGATGAGAGATGCAGAGGGTGAAAGAGATACAGTCCCTGTGAAAGAGATACTGTCCTTGAAACGATGGCTGCAGTGATGTGTGCCTGTGAGACAAAACCTACCTTGAGGGATATAGTAACAGCAGGAACCCAGACACCGCCATGCAGTGACAAAGGGACAACTGTGATAAGATGGTCCAACTGAGGGCTCTATGCTGAGGGTTACCGAGGCACACATCTGCCACCCAGATGACCTCTCTAGAAGTTTGCTGCCTGCCTGGGGACTGCATCTGGGACATCAGAAGAG
Source organism: Cyrtonyx montezumae (assembly GCF_038088225.1). Lineage (NCBI taxonomy): Eukaryota > Metazoa > Chordata > Aves > Galliformes > Odontophoridae > Cyrtonyx > Cyrtonyx montezumae. Next base: position 5,310,732 of record NW_027072037.1, read on the forward strand.
GCTACCCGGTATGATAAAGCCAAAGGACTACTCTTGGTTCCAGCTCTTTTAAGCTGGACCACATAAGGTCGCGACTAGGAAATTCATATAAAACGTTTTAAAGGATTTTACACCCCTAGGGAAAATGCTGAAGGGATCATGAGCACAGGGGGTGTACTCCTCGATCCTCTTGGCTGGAGAATGGGAACTAGGCAGAAGGAAGAGAATAGATCAGTTGAATGAACAGCTGCATTGATGGTGTCTTGCTTAAAGCTTTGGGTTATATGATCTAAGCTGCATCTTCAAGAGACTAGGCATGCTGATGTTGAATGGGACACAGTTGACCAGGAGGAGTAAGAATCTACTCCAATGCACACAGTATGGGAAACAAGCAGAACGAGTCTGAAAATGTGGTGCAATTAGAAAACTATGATATAACTGTTATCACGGAAACATGGTGGGGACAAATCACACAACTGGAACACTATGACAGAGTGTTACAATCCTTTTAGAATAGGAAGGCAAGACCAGAGGAGTGGGGGAGTTGCCCTCTGCATTAAGAAGTAGAGAGACTGCAAAGAGCTGCCTACAAAAAATAACCATGACCAGTTGAGAGTGTATGGGTTACAATTCAGGACCAGACCAATAAAGGCCACCTGGTGGCTGGGGTCTACTACAGGAGACCTTTTTGCTTCACTACAAGAGGTGTCACACTCACAGGCTCTCACTCTGATGAGAGATTTCAATCAGAAAGCAAAAAACCTTCCAGGTTCCTGGCTGCCTGCACTGGGTGCTCCAAAGTCAGACTCTGTTTCACCTATTCCAAAATCTTTTCTTCTCTACCAAATCTTTTCTTCTCACCAACATTCAAACATTTGTGACCACAAGTATCCACTCTTTTTCTGCTGATTTTTGCTTCTCTAAGTACTTGTCAGCCTATTTTTCCTCCAAAAAATGGGATGGTGTCAATGGAAAGCACTGAGTCCCACCAGAAGAGCATCAGTCCTTGCTTACAAACAGCCTCAATGCTTCGGGTAAAGAAGATTACAGTGGAGTGAGTATTGGAGAAATTAATGCAAAGGCAGCTCAAACCCGTAACAGGGGAAGAAAAGCCCAGATAGAAGCAGCACATCTGCTCTTAACCATCCTCAGTGTATTCTTCAAACAATGGAAAGAAAAGCCTGGAGAAGCACTGACCCACACTTCATTCAAAGAGTGCCCCTGCTCAATTCAGGAAAGTTTGCCTTTCCTTTTCAAATGAAAAGACCTGAAGAATACTTGGGAAACCAAAAGATCCCTTAGAAAAAAAATAAAAATAAAAATATATATAAATAAAAATCACTTTTAACTGCAGGAGGCTTCAAACCATCAAACCCCATAAACGTTGTCTAAAAGATTACAGCAACTGAGGTGATGAAGATTTCATTCTTTTTTTTCTTTTCTTCCTGGGATTTTAGGGAGCAAAGAAAACACGGTGGCTGTTTTTTTTCCTCATTTTTAATCAATCCTTCCACAAAGAGATTTACGGCGTTAATGTGCTGAAGCATAAACTGATACAGTGACAAACCCCCTTTCTCCTTAAATGTGCTAATAAGGTTGATCCTTTCTCCCGAAGCTTTGTTCCTGGGAGGTTTCTGCAATGAGTTCACGTCTTTCACCAGCACAGAGCCCTTCTCATGTGGAAATCATCGGGCTGAATGCATTCACTGCCTCATCTGCCCCTCCGCACCAGGTCTCAATTGGGAATGGGACGGTGGGCGAATGACCAGCCAGCAATGCAAAAGGAGGAAAAAAAAGGAAAAAAAATATAGAAAAAAGGGGGGAAAAAAAGAAAAAAAGAAAAGAGAAGGGGAGGGTTAGTTTTACAATGCAAAGCAAAGCACTATTTAAAATATCTGTCTGGGACTGGGAGCAGCTAGCCCATGGCATCCCCATCCTCACTTACAACTTCCCACTGCCTCAGTGAAACAAGTAAGGGATGAATTTTCTGTCCTGACAGCAGTAACCCTCCCTCCCGTACAGATTTAAGGAGAATAATAGAAACACAAAGCTGAAATACCTGCAGGTGTAAGAAGCCTTTGAGAGATTCCTCTGCTTGCCCTCCACAGTGGAGGTTTGCAGCAGCTGATATTTAAGCTGGTATTTAACACTTCACATGAAACAAATGTGAGGATAAATATCACTGCAGACATTTCATGGAAAGATGGGGATTTCCTTTAATGCCTCACAAGGTTCAGCTCCTGTAATCCCTTTTCCTCCATCCTTTAACTGAGAAGCACCTCCAAACCCCTTTCATTCGTTTGGTGCCCAATTGGCCAGTTCATCCCAGTGCCCTTAGGAGGTTAATTTGTATTACACGGCCTTCTCACAATTAAGTTAGAATGGGTCACAGGAGGGATGACACACAATGCTCTAACCTCTAACCCTGCTCCAGGTTTCCCATCCATGCACCAGCTTTCCCTCCTAGCTGCTTTAGGGATGGGAACAGCACAGGATGCACTGGTTTAGGTTAGATATTAGGAAAAATTTCTTCTCAGAAGAGTGGTGATGCACTGGCACAGGCTGCCCAGCAAGTGGTGGAGTCACTGTCCCTGGAAGTGTTCGAAGAGTGTGCAGCTATGGCACTGAGGGACATGGTTAGTGGGCACGGTGGGGATGGGCTGATGGTTGGACAAGATGATCTTAGTGGTCTTTTCCAACCTTAGTGACTCTATATTTCTATGTAGTCCTTGAGAAAGGGCTGCATCCCATGGCAGCTCCTTCTCCAGCTGCTCCTGTGTCCCAGCTGCCCACCATGCCCTGCAGCTGATTGATGGGTAAGGAGTATTTTACGGCAGAGATTTTCCTCCATAAAATACACACAAGTGACTTAGCAGCGCAAATGCAGGCTGGGCACGCGAGGCAGAGTATAAATAACCTGCTTACCCTTAAAACCTTTTCCCAACTCACTTATGCCAAGTATTTCTGCAGAATCCCTCTCTCAATTTAGAAACCAAGCCTATTCAAACAGGAGTGAGCAGTGAGCATCTCTGGGCCAGCACACGGGCTGTACTGGTGCTGCTTCCTTCCAGCTCCTGGTTTCATCTATCCCTGGGATGATACAGCAAAGGAAGGCAAGGAGTAAAAGCAGAGATGAGCTGCTCTGTCTGTTGTATAGATATGTGTTCTCTCTAGGGCCTGAACAGTCTGCAACAGGCTGTCCTGGCAGGTGGTGGAGTCACCATCCCTGAAGGTTTACAAGAAAAGGGTAGATGTGGCACTGAGGGACGTGGTTAGTGGGCATGGTGGGGATGGGCAGATAGATGGGCTAGATGGTTTTAGTATTCTTTTCAATCTTAATGATTTTATGGTTCTATGAAAGCAGCCTGGAAAAGCAAACAGCAAGACTAGGCCACAGTGTGGGAACAGGGATGCTGGTAATAGTAAGATGGTATCACGTGTCCCCTGCAGCACCACGGCCTGCCAGCCAAAGGGCTGCTCCAGGCAGAGCCAGGAGCCTGACAGACACTTGCGTGCCAGCTGTGCTTGGAATTCTGCCTTAGCCAAGGCTCTTAAGGACACTAGTTCAGCTAATCCAGGCTCACCTCGCCCAGAGATGGACCCAACCTTCAGGCAAGGTGAATGAGACACTGAAGCATCCACGCACAGGGCACAGCATCACAGTGACTGGCTGAGGCTGGCAGGACCTATGGGTCCTTCTGGTCCCACCTCACCCCAGCAGGACCACCACAAAGTGCCCCAGTCCACATCCAGGTGGCTTCTGCAACGAGGAGACCCTGCAGCCTCTCTTTGGGCAGCCTGTACCAGGGCTCTGTCCCACGCAGAGCAGATGCATCTCAAAGCCTCTGGGAAAAAAAAATTAGTTCCTTGGGTGTTTTTGGAAAGGCCAGCTCTTGTAGCACCCGTGCACACCTATCCCATGTGCCTTCTGGGTTGTGACACATGGTCCCTGCTCAACAGCATGGTCCTGGAAGGGCCCTGCTCTGCCCCAGCACAGTGTGGATACCAAGATGGGTACAGCCGGGCAGGGCTGCTGAAGGTGGCTCAGCAAGCCTGAATTTTTGCCCCTGGTAGCAAAAGGTGGAAGGCCAAAACTCAGTTTATACAAGCTGAAGTTCTGTTTACTTAGGCAACAGGAGATGAAGGGGGCAAGATTATCACAAGATAATCACTCCCTTGATTAATTATACAGCAAAGCCAGCTGCTTCCAATTCCTGCACGGAGCAGGCAGCTTCCCGAGGAGCCAGACGGTACGAGAAAGTTTCAATTGCTGCACTCCTCAACTGTTTAATTCTGAATGTAAGAAAACAGTCACACCACAAACGGTCCCACGTCCACCATCCAGAAGAGCACAGTGCTCAAACTGAATGGATTGCTGCTGAAACGTGAGCGACGCAGCCACACAGAACCCAGCCATTCGAGATTCATCGGCGCTCAATTAAAGAACACGAGAGAGGCTGATGAACACGTTTACAAGGCATTATTAAATTTTACAGAGAAGGAAAAAAAAAAAAGAAAACAAGCTGAGAGGAATCCAGATATTCAAATTTAGCGAGGATTGATTTTTATTCTGCACAAACAACAACAACAACAAAACCCAAGCAGTTGCTGCAGAAGGTTGTTTTGCCTCACCAGAATTGCTAAGTGCAGCTATCAATAATCACTGCAATAAATAAAACACTTGCAGGAAAGAAAATACCTGCATAATGATAAATTCGATGAAAGTCATCTTTCTTGTTATGGATGGTGCTAAGCATCAGACAGGCCATCAGGCAGAGATTATTCAAATAGCAAAATACCCTGAGATCTCTAGTCTGGAGGGAACTACAATTGTGAGAGCACAGGAGATGGGGACTGGGATGGCTCTAGCAGCGTTCCCACGTCCCATGCTATGGGGACAACAATGGAAACCACCCAACCTGTTGCACTTTTTCCTATGGAAGAAAAGCTGATGATTTCCCTGAAGCCATCCTAGAAGGAGAAAATCCCCCCTTGCCTCATTTCTCAGGCAGCCCCTGGGGAGCAGCCCAGAGGGTTGCTGCATGAAGGCATCATGTCCCCATGACAGCCCAGGTGCTCTGGGATCCTGCTGGGTGCTGGGCTGCCCCTACAGCCCTGGGGGGGACACCTGCATCAGGTTGTGTGACCGTGAAGTCACCCAGGAGGCTACATGACACTTGCATGAAAGGGAACCTGCGCCGAGGAGCGACTGCAGCAGGGATCAGGTGAGAGCCCTGGAAGCATCCCTGCTCGTGTTTCCTTAGCAACTTCAGCTCCTGCTTTCCCTTGCACATTCCCTTCCTCTCACTTCAAAGTAGGACAAGACGTCTCCATTACTCTGCCACAAAAATCAGAAAGCTGAGAGTCCAGTGTGCATTCAGGACAGGTTTCAACACAAAATGTATTTGCACTGAATCTTGTCTCTGCCTGTGTCTGCAGAGATACCCTCTACACATACAGTATGGACCCATACAGGGTCACATCCCAAACCTCTTAGCACTCAGTAAAAAGCAAGCATGCAGAATCGAGTAGAATCATACGATCATTTGAGTTGGAAGGGACCTTTAAAGGTTATCTAGTCCAGCTCCCCTGCAATGAACAGGGACATCTACAGCTTGATGGAGGACCAAACACAAATGTGGATATGCCTGGGCAGATATCACCAAAGCCAATGCTCAGCAACTCCCTTGGAAAAACGATCTGGAAAGCTCAGATCTGCCAAGACACCACAATGCTTACATGCTTTTTTTGGGATGGAGGTCCATTGTGTCTTTCCCATCATGGAGGATGGGGCACAACTGAAGGGGGAACTCTGGGTCCCAGTCCCTCTGCTTCTTGCTCCCACCCAACTCCAACACATCACCAGTCAAACCAGATCTTTCATAAAAATGAGTAGGCACAAACACCCAAACCCAACAGCAGGCATCAATCCACTTCCATCCATTCAGACCTACCCCATAACAAAGGAATTAGTTAACAAAGCAGCTACTTAACCAACTGAATTTGTGCAGCTTGGCAGGGACAGAGCTCATCTCCTTGGCCACACAAGCACAGATGGAGCAGAAGGGTTTATGTGCCTGCTATAAGTGACATCCCAGGGACATCAGCACAGTGCGGGAAGTGACATGACAGTTCAGAAGGACCAAAATTCTCCCTTCTCCAAAGCAGTACATAAGTACATGCTTAACTGAGACTTGGAGATGCTCAGATGTTGAGCTTAGTGGAAGGAGCACACTTAACGAGAGCAAAACCAACAAGAAACAGAGCAAGAAATGCTATGGGGGAGAGGAGTCAGACAGCTTTCCTATCAGGGAAAGACATAACAGATTGCAGCTGAAGCTAAAGCCATGCTGCAGGAACACATCTTCCTGAAGACAGGAGTAATTTTTGGCCCCATGGATAAAGAAAAAACACTGAACACTCAAAATGAACAAATAAATAATTAACCCAAACGCCCAAACCAATCTCCTAAACAAATGGATCAATTTAAGTATATTTCTCCTGCTTTTGCACCAATGCAGCAAGAAGAGTACCAGCTGAGCTCTTTTGATTCAGTTGGCTAAAAAAGTAAATCCACTGCAGTGCTGGGGAATTCGTACTGCAGGCAAACACACCTTGCCAACCAGAAAGATTTTCAACATGCTCAACAAAATACACTCAGAACCTGGATGCTGCAGCTAAAAATCACCCAGCTCAGAAGCAGAAAGCACTGCTGGCATGGAGAGAGCCCATAAGTGGGCATCTTCAAGTGGAGCTTTTCCATTTGTCTGCACCTGCATGGCCAGCAGGTTGAGGGAGGTGATCCTCCCCTTCTACTCCTCCTTGGTGAGGCCTCATCTGAGTATTGTGTCCAGTTCTGGGCTCCCTGGTACAAAAAGGACAGGGATCTCCTGGAAAATGTCCATCAGAGGGCTACAAAGATGATAAAGGTGTGGAACATCTCCCTTATGAGGAAAGGCTGAGAGCTGGGGCTGTTCAGCCTTAAGAAAAGAAGACTCATAGGGGATCTGATCCACGTCTATAAATATCTAAGGAGTGGGAGGCAAAGGGACGAGGCCGGACTCTTAGCAGTGTGTGGTGATAGGATGAGGGGAAATGGCCACAAACTGAACCACAGGAAGTTCTGCACAAATGTGGGTGGAAACTTCTTCACAGTGCAGTGATGGAGCACTGGAGCTGCACAGAGAGGTGGTGGATCTCCTTCTCTGGACCCACCTGGACCTACCTGTGCAACCTGGGCTGGGAGCTGCTTTGGCAAGGGGTTGGACTCGATGATCTCTGGAGGTCCCTTCCAACCCCTACAATTCTGTGATCCTGTGATGAAGCACACATAATCCAGTATGCCCAGAGATGGAGTCACAAAAGGAGATGATAAAAATAAAAACAACAAACCAACCCAAACACACAGAAAAAGGCAATGTGTAAAGGCTGCAACAGGGCTGGGCATGTCCCACCAGCCAGAGGTCTCCTGATCTGTCCACATGAAGTAGGGTTCACAATTCAAAACATCTGAATGGGAGAAAATATTTGACCAAAACATGGCAAAAGCACAACTCATTCAACTCAGCAGCTTTTTTGGTTCTGTTTTTTGTTTTTGTTTTTTTTTTTCTCAGGGTAGAAAGACATGGTGCCTTCATAAAATTCATCCATTGAGACCAGAGAAGGTGGACATGCAGCACTACCATCCAAAACCTCTTGAGATAAGAAGCACTCATGGTGAGAAGCCTCAAGCTAGCAAGAAATTACTTCAACAACTTTGTCAAAAATTTGTGATTTTTCAGAACACTTGTTGTCATGTGCATCTGGATACACAACTGTGGAAGATGAAAAACCATGTCTGTAAGCATTAGAAAAGCAGAGAACGATAGGAAGAGCTTTCCCTCCTACACTCCATCTGCACACGCACCTCAAAAACAGCCTGCCGAACATCTGGCTGCTGTTATTAAACACCCAGATTCAGAAGAACATTCAGACGCGTGCGTTAGCCCATATCTTTCAGGTAAAGGCCTTAAACATGACATTTGGACAATATATGTAAGTATACGATGGGTTTAAACTAGAATCACAAGATGTGCTCCGCTGAACTGGGGCCAAAAGTGGGACACTGGAAGTTTTCAATCAAAATCTCATTTTCTTTGAATGAGACAATTGGCTTCAATGAGGGGGGGGGGAGGAAAAAAAACAGAAAGAAAGAAATTTTGCCTTGGAAAAAGCAAAATGCTCAGCTCCTTGGAAGACGTACCACCAGGCAGCCCTGCAGGGAAAGATCATCCTTCACTGATGATGCTGTGATCTCAAAAATGCAACTCTGACTACAGCAGCATGACAGGCACAACATATTTCAGCTGAATTAAAACACTAATGTACCACAAGCAGCACTGGCAGTGAGTACGTGTTTATTTTATATTCACATATTGTATTTATGCACACACCTGTATATACGCAATCTTTCCACAACCCAATCGTATACCTTTAGGTGGCCATAAATCTCTTTTTCTCTTCGACAAAAATGAAGCACTGCTCTGGTTAACCAGCCACAAATCCCTGCAAATCTTTATTTTTCTTTAGCATGAATGAAGTACGGGGCATGTTTGGAGATGGAAGCTGTGGATCCAGCTCAGCTCCATCACACGTGCGTGCTCCTCGCTGGGGAACGCTTTGCATCAGCACCATAAGGTTATATAGGAACACAGTTAGTGAAGTGACATCTCCCACATAAATAACTTATGAGAAGCCTGACGCTTAGAGAAGAGATGGCAGCCAAAAGGGATCCTAATTCACTGCAATAACGGATTAGAGAGGAAACACAAATACCTGCATGAAACGTTTGTCTTGGTGCTGTCAAATGTCTTCTGCCAAGAGGCACCTTCCACCTTACACATCTGCCTGGAAATTATTCTGCCATTTTTATTCCTCTTTATTTCCCCTCACACATTTGTTTATTTATTTAAATGGGAATGTCCAGAAGCTGCAGATGAACTACTGAAAGGAAGGAAGATCTATATACTGTTCCTCCAAATACACCAATTTACTTTTGATTTACAATTCTGGGACACAAACATCACCACTCCTCCTTAAAAAGACCTTAATCCTTTACGTGCTTTCTATAGTGGACGTTAAACAATTTTGAAGTCATTTAATCTGTACTGGAACTAGCATGCTTCCATAAGGGGCATTCCCTTCCTTCTCTCTGGAGGCTCTCTCCTCTTCCACCAGTGCTTCTCCATACACCCTTTCTTTCTTCCTGCAACCTTCTGCCTTGCCACCACAAAGTCACTGAAGCCACCAACCACCCAACCTAACACCCAGGTCTTTGCACTCCTTTCCCTTCCTGATAAAGCCAACTTTCCACAGTTGCTTTGTTCCACCTGATCCTACCGTCCCCTTTCTTCCTGCCCCTAATGCTTTCTCATCAGAGATTTTGGTGTCTTCTTTGAGAAAATGAGGTAGAAAAAAAAAAGGGAACAAAAAGGCAGAAAAAGTACCCCTAGTTCATACCTGTTGGCCCAGCATCCCCTCCAGTCCATCCTTATGCCCAAGAACACAACGCTGCCTCTCTCTCTCACTCCCTCCAGCATGACCCTATTCTTCCTTAACTGCTCCATCACGAGGATCCATAACCTTTACAGCAACATTCTGCAGTCACTGTATGAGCTTCCTGTGACCCCTATGTCACTCTGCTCCATTGTGCTGCTCAGTGGCTGCGAGTAGGTGAGTAAAGAGCTGGTGGGAGGGCAAAGAAAAGCTGCCATGAGGTCCACCAGAACATCTCCCCTAACGAAAGGGCCTAGAGGCACATACCACAGAGGTGATATATTAAATCTGCAGCTAATGCATGGAACATTCAAGATTATCTGCTGTTTTATAACAATGGAGAACGGGATGCTCTGGCACCGCTCCCACTCTCCAAGCGGAACGAACCTCTGAGGATGCTCAGGCTGTCAGGAGGCTGATTACATGAAATAAAACACTGCATTTGACTATTAATTAATATTGACTTCACTGCTTGACTCCTAACATGTAGAAAATTATAGGATCGCTGTCCAGGTTTATTAGGGCCCACTTAATAATGCGATGTGTATTGGACTCAATCACCTTAAAGAACCAAAACAGCTCTTTGGTAGGAAGCATGCACATCATCTCAGGCTACTTTTGGCTTGGAAAAGCACTTGGCTCATTTTCAATTTGTCAAGCAAGTCCTTGACAAGCTGGTAACATGCAACAGAACTGACCCATGAGAATCTCACGTGCTTTTTTGAAGCGGCATGACATGGGGGTATTGCACAGAGCCTGGTAACAACCAGGAGCAGTGATCACTATTTAGGCAGATCTTCTGCGGATGAACACAGTAACAAAAGGTAAGCAATGCCAAAATATCTGACATATAAAATAGTTTCAACAAAAATTCTTCAAAGCATCTCACTTTCTTGCATGTATTAAGCTAGAAGGACTACACTTCGGTTAGTTTATTTGGTGTCAAGGAAGGGACTTACAAAAAAGTCTCCAGAAATCTCACTTCTAAGTCATCACATTGCTGACAAAACTCAACATGCTTTTAGAAAGGCCAAATCTGTAACTATAAATCTCCCAATATTAAGAACGATAAATTTAGTATGCCTGCTCTCCTTAAAAGAAATAATAACAAAAATACGCACTGAGATGACTAACAGCTTCCAGCATTTTATCTCCTAAATCTATTTGTGACTTACAGATGCTTAAAAGCAAAGGTCCAAGGCCTGGGAGCACTGTGGTGGAGATGTTAAAAACACTTTAAATCCTTCAAACTGCTTTGAAAAACCTCAGTGCCGCTGCTGTGTGCGGATGTTTTGCACTCCCAGCCAGGAATCAATGCGAGCGTTTAAACTTCCCTTTGTCAGGAATGACTTACAGGGGAGAGGACAGCAGCTCGTAAACAGAACTGCTGACACCTTCTGCTTGCTCCAAGTGAATCGTGATGCAGCAGTGCTTCAAGGAGTGACTCTGGCCGCCCACAGGTGGCTCAGCACCGTCGGGCTGCTGGTGGAAGGGCCTTGCTGGGTGCTGTGGTGTTATCATAGAATCACAGAATCAGTGAGGGTGGAGAAGACCACTATGATCACCAAGTCCAACCACCAACCCATCCCACCATGCCTGCTAACCCTCATCCCTCACTGCTACATCTGCACACTTTATAATACTTCCAGGGACAGGGACACCACCACTCCCCCGGGCAGCCTGTGCCAGTGCATCATCACTCCTTCAGAGAAGTTTTCCCTAATATCCAACCTGAGCCTCCCCCAACAAAATTTAATGCCATCACCTCTCATCCCATAGCTCTTAGTGAGACCTCCACCTCACCACAGCCTCCTCTCAGGAGATGTAGAGAGCACTAAGGTCTCCCCTGAGCCTCCTCTTCTCCACACTGAATAACCCCAGCTCCCTCAGCCTCTCCCCATTGCATTGTGCTCCAGACCCTTCACTTCTCCACCACCCTTCTCCAGGGCCTCCATGTCTTCTTGTAGTGAGGGGCCCAACACTGAACACAGTACTTGGGGTGCTAAACAAGGGGTGGACTGTGATATCTGGAGAACTGTGACTGCGTGAATCGAGCTTTCAGCACAAGGTTTCGGTAGTGAGGTGCTGCAGGGTGGACTCTGCAAGCAGAACCCACTAGCTGCTCCAGGTCAGATCAGAGCCAGCTCCAGATATCCCAAAAGAGATCTGCTGCTGGGCAGACCTGAGCCATGAGTGACACCTGTGCCTCTGCAAGAGCAAATTGGAGAAAGAGGCACTGCTGTCCAGAGAGCTGTGGGTGCCCCATCCCTGGAGGTGCTCAGGTCCAGGCTGCATGGGGCCCTGGGCAGCCTGAGCTGTGTGGGGCAGCCAGCCCATGGCAGGGAGGCTGGAACTGGATGATCTTTAAGATCCCTTCCATCCTAAAGCAATTCTGTGATTCTGTTTATTAAAATGTGTGCTGCACTAATTTGTGTGTTTTTTTTTCTTTTTGTTATAATTTATAAAATAAATAGCAAGAAGGCACAGCCTGAACCTGTGCCTATTTAATACAGCCAAAGCAGTGAGCAACCGATTTTTATTGCCACTTTCCTAATGGGAAGTGTTTTTCCTTTTTCTTTTAACCATACTCCATCTTCTCTACTTCTTCTTCTTTTTTTTTTTTTTTTTTTTTTTGCAGCAGCAGGAACTAGAATTCTACTTGGCACTAGAATTAACTCCCTACTGCCTCATTTCTGGTAGAAACCTGGTAGTATGAGCACTTGAATCTGATCGACATCACCGTTATTTGCTTTTGGAACTCAAGGCACAAGACCCCTCTCAACCGTCTCTCAAAGCAAAATTACTAGTATTTTTCTTAATTACACCATTGGTTAATGCAACCCCTGACAGAGAAGAGGTTGAACATTTAATTTGGCAAGGTTTAGTGCCAATCTGCATGAGGCCACCGTGCTTTCACCTCCATCTCCATTCTCGTAATGGCTGCTGCCCCTGCCCCACATATCACATCGGGGATTCACATCAGCCCAGCCCCACCCCCCCAGTGCCATCAGAGCTCAGAGCAGGCAGCAGGGACACGGTGAACCCAGCACACTGACACACACTCTTTCCAACCACCATTCCTGATGTCAAAACCGAGGCTTTCATTAATTAGGAGGGTAATTACACTGCTAATTACACCGCGCACCTAAATACAGTGCTCTGCATCTTTCAGAAAGACAACTCTGTACATCTCACACGACAGTATGAGTTTCAAATAGAGAGAACACAAGCTGCAGGAATGCTTCCAACCCACTCACTCCGGTCACTATAGGCATTCTTTAGTGAATTTAGGTCGTTCTGCTCCTGAAATTACCCTGCAAAACTGCCTCTAGCACCCTTTCCAGGACTGCAGTGCACATAAATATACACAAGAAGTACAGTAGTACGGTGGAAGAACAGTAGTAATGAAGAAGACAGAGACTTGCTGATCAGGAGTGATGAATCTTGCTCTTCGCATACTGAACACGCTTGTCATGACCTGGCAGTCCTTCAGCCCTGCCCAAAGTGATGCAACCCGATCGCCTAAGGAAATGAGCACCTTTATACACATGCGGTTGTATCACAATGGCAATTTCTTGTATACATAACCAGGGGCTCATTTCAAGCAGCACCTGCTGGATGTGTATGTAATCTCCACGTGGCAGCCTGAACATCTTGCAAACATCGATGGATTATTTTCAGCCTCCCAGCGCAGCACTTTCTGTGTGTACAAAGTGGAGGCTCTCCATACAGTCAGGAAAAAATAAATAAATTGTAAAATGTAGATGTGTTGCAACATAATAAGCCAAATTCCAGCCTCAGACCTAGCACTAACTCCCACCAACCCGTGTATATTTCATGAACAGCACATGAAAGTGCTTTTGGTGCTGGTTTCCTATGCGGCACCTTCCACCACTTAAACATCCTTACCCGTTATCTCTCAGTTATTAGAGGACAACACCTCTCCATCAACAACCCAAGCTGCCACAAACGTGCAGATGCCCCAAGGAGGGAGCGGAGCAGCAGCACTCCAACCACCTCGCTTTGCTCAGGCTCCTTGAAACATCTGTCCTGCACCAAACCATTTAACTGGTGCAGTCACAGTGACGGCAAGGGGAGCGGGCTGTTTGCCAAAAACAACAGAAGCAGAATTTTATCACAGAGATAAGAGCATTTCCCTGGGTAGCAAGGTCTTGGCATGGAGATGCTCCCCTGCAGCGTGGGTGGAAAACTCCCATAGCCACACACGGTGCCAGAAACCGCAGCTCAGAAATCTGTCTTTGAAACTGCCCTGGACTGCAAGTAGTGCTTCCACCTCCACTTTTCTGCAGGCACACTGAACTATCACTTGCAGACTTCCTCAGCATTTTGTCTCCGACTTCAGAAAGCAAATCCCAACAAATCGCCTGCTCTGAACAAGGGAAAAGTCCCCGTCCACACTTCTCAGTGTCATCCTGAAGGGCCCCTGCAGCTCCACTGCCCTCCATCACTCCCATGCCTCTACATGTCATTCCCAGCTGCAGCTCCAAACCCATCCCTTGCCACTGGAGGGTCACAGAGTCACAGAGTTGTAGGGGTTGGAAGGGACCTCCAGAGATCATCGAGTCCAACCCCACTGCCACAGCAGCTCCCAGCCCAGGTTGCACAGGTAGGCATCCAGGTGGGCCTTGAACATCTCCAGAGGAGACTCCACCACCTCTCTGTGCAGCTCCAGTGCTCCATCACTGCACTGTGAAGAAGTTCCCATACACATTTATGCAGAACTTCCTATGCTTCAGTTTGTGGCCATTTCCCCTCATCTATCGCCACACACTGCTGAGAAGAGTCTGGTCTTGTCCCTTTGCCTCACCAGGGCAGAGTAGAGGGGGAGGATCTCACCTCCCTTGACCTCTGAACTGGCCACCCCAAGGAACACAAGGAGCTGGAGAAGTCTGTCTCCCAAGCATCCCTTCCTCTTGCAGTGTCTCATGTTTCACTGTGGGAGTTCAAAGCATGTTACAAAGCACAAGGAAAACGTGGATATTTTGTGCCCACCAGAAGCACATGCTTAAAACTTTCCGCCTGCTGCCACAAAAGCAGAAACTGCAATAACCAAACCTAGAACTCCATAAAGGAAGCCTCAGCAATTCATATGAGGGAGATATTTTTTTGGTCCACTTACTCTAGCTTCATAAATCAGCCCATTAAAAATATGGCTGTGACACAAAAGGGCCAGTCATAAAAACAGGCCAATTAATTTTCCTCTAAACATTTCAAATAAATAGCATGCCATTTCTTCATTTTGAGACTATTCAATTATAGAAGAAAAAATTATCCAGCACTATAATGCAGTGATAGCATGTGAATAGGTATGAAGTCAGAAAGAGGGAGATCTATTTATTAACTAAATTACTGCTGCACTATCTATACCGTGGGATCATTGATGTAATAGCATGAAGCATTCAAAATGAAAAGGCCCCTAAAACAGAGCAAACACCACAGCACGTGGCTCCTCTGAAGTAGACTCCTCAGGACCTGAGAATATTTGGAGCAGGGATAGTTACAGCACCTGCTCTGTCGTTGCACAGCAAAGATGGCCATAAATGTTGCCATGCACTGGGCTGCCACATAGGCAGTTATTAATGTATTACCAGTGCTATTAAAAATGAATGCTACCTTTATCAGCTTATCAGCTGATCCCTCATGTCCTGCTAGCTTCCTCACAGCGCTAATTCATCAGTTTTGAAGTCTCAAGGAATCTTACCCAGTTGAGCAAACCATTGGCCATACGAGGACATATTTTTTTTTTTCCAGCAGAAACACTCCTCACTATGTTTGCTGATAATAAGGAGATAACAGGTAGAAGGAAGTGTGAATAAATTCCCTAGATATTTCACTATTTGAAGTAGTTTGCAAGTCAACAATCTCTTCCCTCACCCTGCTTCCCTCCCATGAATCTAGCCCATACTGATGGCAACTATTCCTAGAAAACCCATTGGTGTGGCTGGAAGAATGGTGCACGAGGAGATCAGGATTTACCCAGACCAGGTCAGTTTTCACTGAAAAAGTGGATGTGAGCATTCTGGTAAACACTCACTTTATAATCACAGAATGAATGGCTTATGTGGCAAGGGACCTCAAAGATCATCTAGTTCCAACTCCCCTGCTGCAGGCAGGGGTGACAAGAACTACACTAGGCATCAGATCAGACTGCCCAGGGCTCCATCCAGCCTAGCCTTGAACACTTCCAGAGATTGGGCATCAACAGCTCCTCTGGGCAGCCTGTGCCAGGGCCTCATCACCCTCTGAGTAAAGGCAACCTAAAAAGACATTCTAACACATAACCTAAAGTTCCCCTCTGTTAGTTTGAAGCCATTCCCCCTTGTCCTGTCACTATCTACCCATGTAAAAGGTTGACGTTTCTCCTGTTGAGAAGCTCCCTTTAAGTACCAGAAGGCCGCAGGGAGGTATCCCCAGCGCCGTCTCTTCTCCAGCTGAATAAGCCCAGCTCCTTCGGTTAAGAGTAATAGCATCATTTAATCTGTGCACTTGTATGGCACTTAAAGGTACCTTTTTCTTTTAAATACATCCACCCATAGAAGATTTTAAAGTAAGAAATGTTTCTATTTAAATGAGGAATCGGTGCTTTAAAGGAAATATCTATACATATTTAGGGTTTGAGTACTTCCTTGCAGCGCATTTGCACAGCCCTACTCACACCAGCATCCTCCCAGCACTTCCACAACGCCAGAAACCCTCCCCTCCACCCCCAAAACCTTCAGGACTTCCAGCTAGGTGGCAAACAAGACCCCTTCCCCCCCCCCCCCCCCCTCCCCCTCCTCCCACCGGAGCTGCGCCTTTCCTAAATTCAGCCCAGCACCTCTAACCGGAGAACGACCATCCCGCTCCCTCCTTCCCACGCTACCTCCGAGCGCTCGGCTGCCGAAGCAACGCGCTGCTTGGCCGGCAGCCAGCTGGAAGCCAAAAGGGGCTTTTCCTTTCCTGCCGCTCAACCTCATTCAGGCGCTTCTTGCTTGTACACAACGCTATTTATAGCTGCTGGCGAGCAACCAGGCGCAACAACTCCACCGCAGAGCCCCGGAGGCTCCGAAGAAAGAAATAAAATAATAATGATAATAATAACGACAACAGCAAAATAAACGGAGCCGGGCTGCGGTTCGGCTCGCCTCGGCCGTGTCGCGTGCGGGTGCGAACGCAGGGAGGCAAGGAGCGCGGCTGGGCTGCTCCCGGATAAAAATAACCCGGCCAAAAAAATCACCACGGGGAAGAGCGACCTTTACTACTACTACAGGAAGAGAGCGTGCTGCAGCACGGCCGGCAGATCAGCGAGGAGGGATTCGGAATAAATGCACAGGGGAGAAAGGAGAAAGAAAGGAAGGAAAGGAAGGAAGGAAGAAAGGGAGAAAGGGAGAGAAAGAGGGAAAGAGAAAGAAAGAAAGAAAGAAAGAAAGAAAGAAAGAAAGAAAGAAAGAAAGAAAGAAAGAAAGAAAGAAAGAAAGAAAGAAAGAAAGAAAGAAAGAAAGAAAGAAAGAAAGAAAGAAAGAAAGAAAGAAAGAAAGAAAGAAAGAAAGAAAGAAAGAAAGAAAGAAAGAAAGAAAGAAAGAAAGAAAGAA
The DNA here is from genome assembly GCF_038088225.1 of Cyrtonyx montezumae. NCBI lineage: Eukaryota > Metazoa > Chordata > Aves > Galliformes > Odontophoridae > Cyrtonyx > Cyrtonyx montezumae. Next base: position 5,327,837 of record NW_027072037.1, read on the forward strand.
AGAAAGAAAGAAAGAAAGAAAGAAAGAAAGAAAGAAAGAAAGAAAGAAAGAAAGAAAGAAAGAAAGAAAGAAAGAAAGAAAGAAAGAAAGAAAGAAAGAAAGAAAGAAAGAAAGAAAGAAAGAAAAGAAAGGAAGGAAGGAAGAAAGGAAGAAAGGAAGAAAGGAAGGAAGAAAGGAAGAAAGGAAGAAAGGAAGAAAGGAAGAAAGAAAGGAAGAAAGAAAGGAGGAAGAAAGGAAGAAAGGAAGAAAGGAAGAAAGGAAGAAAGGAAGAAAGGAAGAAAGGAAGAAAGGAAGAAAGGAAGAAAGAGAAAGAAAGAAAGAAAGAAAGAGAAAGAAAGAAAGAAAGAAAGAAAGAAAGAAAGAAAGAAAGAAAGAAAGAAAGAAAGAAAGAAAGAAAGAAAGAAAGAAAGAAAGAAAGAAAGAAAGAAAGAAAGAAAGAAAGAAAGAAAGAAAGAGAAAGAAAACAAAGAAAGAAAGAAAGAAAAAAAAACTGCATGAAAAAAATCTTTTGCTATTGCCCCCAAAGTAGGATCCATCCATTTCTTTCCATCTCCGAGACGCAAAACTCTCGCTCCTTTGGAAATCTCCTCTAGAAATTTCATGTTTGGGGGGAGAATGGGAAGAAGTAGGTTGGATACTAGGAAAAAGTCCTTGGAAAGAGTGGTAATGCAGTGGCACAGGCTGCCCAGGGAGGCAGAGGAGTCACCATCGCTGGAGGCATTCAAGAAGCATGGAGATGTGGCACTGAGAGATACGGTCAGTTGTCATGGTGGGATGGGTTGATGATTGGACGAGGTGGTCTTAGAGCTCTGTCTTTCCAATCTTAATGGTTCTACGATTCTATAAGTAGCTTATTTTCTTGCAGGATAACTGTATTATTATTTTGGAAGAAAGATGCAACTGCACTCCACACAGAGCAAAGCTGCAGTGGGGCAGCAATCTTCCCCCAAGGGTCAGATGCTCACTGTGATACCATGGTCAAACCTACCTCTTTTAGACCCACTTTTCTCCCAAGTCATATTTAATCCTAATGAAAAAATGCTGCCCATGATGGAGCTGTGGTCAGCACTGCGGTGGGTGAGTGTTTCTGGACTTGGACTCCCCCTCTCTTCCTCTCCTTCTCCCCTTTTTCTATTATTCCCCTAACTGAAATCACTTTGATTTTGCCAAGACAGGTGTTTCAGATACAGCTTGAAAACTAATTAAATCATATCTGCAGCTTGAAAACTAATTAATCCTCTATTCCCTATTATAATAGATAATTACAATGCATGATAGGAAACGACTTGTCAGGTTTTCTCTTTAAAATGCTCGCACTTTTATAGAAAATAAAATAGGGGAAATGGTTACAAGGCCTTCCCACCCTCCAGGAGCCCACTGGTTGAGACTGCTGCAGGGGTTTTTGAGACATGGTGCCAACAAAACCTACAGTTGCTGAAAATATCTGCGAGAACAAAAGGTGACGGTAGGTTACATTTCTTGGGTTGCTCTCATTCATTCCAACATATGGTCAAGGGGCTCCTGGTAGAGTCCTGCCCCCATTTAAACAAGATAATTGGTAAAATATTTGTAATTAATGAGCAAGGCAGGATTCAGAGTCTTCAGGCCGTGCTGTGACCAGCGCTTCATTACATTGTCTTCCACCTTCTTGCTTGCTGTCTAGTTTTTTCACTTTCTCTAAACAGCATGTTTATTGCAGAGACTTGAGTTATCTGCAGAAAAATCACACCTCCTAGGAATTTTTCTTAATACACAGCTACAGAGAAGACAGGCAGAAGAGCCAACAGTCAGCGAACAACCAAAACCTTCATCCAGCCAAGGCACCTAAGAACCCACTCTGTCCCCAGATTTATCTTATATGGTCCAGCATCTTTGTTCCCACTCTAACAAGTGTGGTCATGCTGAAAGCTGCTGCAACTCTTCTGTAACTAAATGAAGTTTCCAGTTTACCTCTGCATTTAAAAGATGAACTGCATAGACCCAGCTGAGACACCACTTTTGAGTTATCTCAAAGGATAGGAGTTGCAAGCTGTTGGCGCACGGACCCTTAAGGAATCAGGGACTAACTGTGAAGGAAACAAGTTTATAAAGAGGCCTGTTGTTAACGTAACTAAAGATGCTCCATGAGATCTGTAAATCTGCAGTAAAAGTGTGGAAAGGTCCATAAAGCCATGCAGGCTGAAACCTCTGTGTGCCAAAAGAAAAATAATGCCAAGAGTCAAACAAAATGATGTGATATGCACGTGGCAGAAGGCAGCCAACCCCACCATGACTCCAAACGGCCTTTTTCTTTGAAAATCTCAAGCTAATCCCACTGTTTCTGCATGCACTTGCATCTCCTTCTCCACCTGGGTGATACTCTGTGAATCATGAACCTCTGTGCAACATTGTGCTGTTATACACTCTCATTTTGGGGCAGCCAGAAAAGAAAATAAGGGATGGCAATCCTGCTTGTTGTTGTTGTTCTTTTGTTGTTTAACATTTTCAGTTATTGCTCTGCTTTCAGAATCAGATTTTGCTAAAGGACCCACGGTGAGAAACAGCCTTAACCTCCTGGTTCTCCCACACCACTGTCTCACACGTCCCCAAGCAGCACCAACAAAAGGATCACTGCTGCATAAAATGATCTAAAATATAGGCAAGACTGCATGTATTTCAAGGAAACCCAGTGCCGCTCAGGAAAATTTCCAGCTTGGTGTGCTGCTGGCAGCAGAGAAAGGTTGCTGACACAAGCAATCGGAGGCACGGACAAAAATCTTCAGCATGTCCTTGTGCCAAACGCACTCATCATATACTCCTTTAGCAGGATATCCTTGAGAGAGATTGCCTAGAGATTGATTGAGGTCCTGTGTACCATGTTAATGAGGCTAATTATAAACTCCGTTACCAGCAGGGGGACCAAAGAGTGAGAAAACAACTCGAAAGGGTCAACTCCCCTTTTCCCTGCCCCAAGAAGGTGTAACTGGACCTGGTTTTCCTCTTTCCCAATTGTGATGACCAAAGGTCCCACGTCCAACAGTGAGTTTGGATGAAACCTCATTCCATACTCTGCACTCGCACATGCAAACCAACTCCTCTGTCTCCTGCTCCCTCCCAGGCCAGCTCTCACCCTGCAAAGCACCTCTTCCAGGTACCAAAAAAAGCCCATTTGCTGCCCAGTTTAACTACAGATAACTCTGTCGCCAACGGGATGAGCGTGGCTAGAGATCTGGGGAGGAGAAAATGAGAGGAAAAGAGGGGAAATAGGTTTTCAATCCACACAATTAATTGTTTTGGTATTTGTACATATATTAGATTAGTAGACTCGGAGGCAATTTAGCATCTCTGACATGAGGATACCCTGTGGCAAAGCTTACCATCTTCCTGCTGTATGTGAGCTCAGAAAGGGAGGGAAAGAAAGGAAGGAGGAAATTCTAGTATTTCGGATTAGTTTTTGATCAGAGAAGAACATGTGTCTGAAGTTTGCACAGCAGGTTAAAATATTAAATTGGAAATAATCCTTTTCACTTAACGCTTTTCTTCAGAAACATGAATTTTAAATAACAAAAGTAATGCTGTGCATGAATAAAGATTAGAAAAAAAATTAAACCCTCGACCTTATTTTGTCTATACTGATTTATTTGCTATTTTTCACCCCAGCCCAAACTGATTTTCTTCTAATAACATTTAATGAAACCCACAGTAGGGAGCTGTGTTTCTTCAAGCATTAAATCTTCTGAGGATATTCTGACCTTTTATATATTCTAGAGCCCATCACAGAATCTCATCTCTTCACCTGTTACTAACTTTGTTTTCATTGCCACTGTCAACATGTCATAGACTTTTCCACCTATGCAACAAATAGACCCTCCAAGGCCACTGAAGCACAGCTTTGGGCACGGATTCAAAATACCACTGAGGTTATCTTCTAGTTTTGATTACTCAAGCACAGCTCTCCCTCCACTCCCATATTAATCTCCACCACAATCCTAAACCTGTTTGTCACCCAAACACTCGTTTACTACTCTTTCAGTAATTAAGGTTGCAATGGAATGGCCAGGCAGCATTTAATGGTGTTTTTATTAATGCTGCAATGACTCAAGTTACAAGATATTGAGCCATTTTCATTGTTTCTGCAAACAAGGTTAACAGTTCCCCATGCTGCTGCTGGGTTTTTCTTCCTCCATAGAGCTATTCAAAAAACTTATAGATTCCAGTGGAACGGAGGCATGGCCCAGAAGGCCTTACAGTGTAACTCAGCAACATGTATAGTCAAGGAACAGATCAAGAGTTTTCAAAACTATTTATATTACATCCTTGATTTTTCCAGGTGTCCAATTCATCCAACCTTAAAGGGATCCAATTTTCTAAGAGCGCTACCTCTTTATCCTCTGAATAGCAACCCCTTTTTTAAAGAAATCTCCTGAAGTCACCAAGAATATTTGCCAGAGGGTGGCCTACATCTTGCAGTTATGATGAGAGGTACTCAGAGGCATCTCTCTTGGTCAGTAGTAGCAACATTTTCTAAAGAAAACTTTGGTTTGAGGCAAGTTACTAGACATATTAAATATGACAAGCCATCTGCTTCCAAATACAATGTTTTGCATTGTGTAACAAAACCAATTTAAGTGCTGAAGTCTATTTGACATCTAATTAGTCTGTTTGGTAGCCTGATCACTTGTAGATGTTTTGGAGGGGAAGAAACACTCTTAACAATCTTGATCTTTTTTTTATAAAGAAAACAATTAAAAATAATTAGTCACAGAACTGTTTTTCCTTCCTAAATATTTTCTTTTTCCCCATTTAGGAACGAAGCCATATGTTTCTCCCATGCCACCCTCTGTTTCTAGTAGAATGTAAATCAAGCCATCTTTAGTGCCTTTTTTAGGGCATCACAATCACGGAGTTACAGAGCTCTGGGATAGTGGGAGGATATGTTGGGCTGCAGAACAACAGGCTCCATCACCAGTGTCCAGTATCACACGACGATCTGCCAGGTCATTTGTTTGCTTGCTTAAGTTGATTGTATTTCTCAGGAAATGCGTGGTCACCTCAAGAGTAATTTATCCTGGCAGAGTAGCACCAGCATTTAAAAGTGGCAAGCACAATCCAAGCAGAAACAAAACAATTCATCTCAGAGCACTTAAAATTCAAAGTCTAGGTGCCAGCTTGGGTACTGCACCAGCTTCCTCATGTTACAACACCAGAAAGACTAGGACAGCAGCCAGACAGCAACGTGTCACATCCTCAAACACCAAATTAGGTCAAACTCCAAATCAGAAGTAGCTGGTGGCATTTGCTCACTACAGACGGGGACGTTCAGATTCATGTACCCACCATGAAAGCACATCAAGAAGTGGTTGATGAGCACCTCGATCTGTGTCAGCACATAAAGCAGATGTTGTACCAAGGAAAGAAGACTATCTTCCACAAATGCACAGATGATAGAAAATGAAGTACGTTTAGAGACACAACAGAATCATTTCAGCATTATGGCATCAGCCATAAGCAATAGCTCACAGAAGCACAGCACTCCATGCATCATTTCCACAGGAAAAAGAAAGGCGATATACGTCAGGCAGTTTTGGCCCGTGACATTTATGTCAGATACATTTGTACTCTGACATTGACTGGGGAAGTCAATGACATAGTCCCAGAGCAGCCTCCTCCAGCCACACTTGGAGCTCCCACTGCAGTGCTCTTCAGAGACAGCCCCAAACCACATCTGCTGTGAGCCCTAGACTTATGCAGCTTGAAGGTATTCGGGGTTCGGAGCAAAGATAAATGAACAAGATCTACAACTAGAAAAGAGTGACATTGTAGGGAAGGTCAGATCAGGTCACTCCCAGAGGATGTTGTTTCTGGAACCCACGCAGTTATGGGTCGCAACCTTTACGAGCTCCCACAATGAAATACAACCACTACTCTGACCCCTCTTGTTTTCCCAGTTTTATTTTCTATTGCTCTGTACTAAGCAACTGTCAGTCCTTATCTCTGCTGCCCTGGGCCCTCGTGTTTTCCTGTCACCTTTCCTTATGTGAGCTGATTTTTTCAGCCTTGCCTAGATGGGTGTTTTGGAAGGCGTGATGAGTTCCATAGCCCGACCTAATGACCCCCTCCCAAAAACGAGTCAAAAAGAAACCAAAAAAGAAAAACAAACAAAAACAAGAGACCATCTCAGTGTAGCATGAGCAAAACGGCTCTAGTTAAACATGTTGCTGCCCAGGAAAAGAACTGGAAAGAGATGGGGGAATTTGCTAACTTTCACTCGACAGCGGAGCAGAGCTGCTTTCAATGTGCCATATTGACTTACCGCTGCTGGAGGCACAATAAAGGCAGGCCTGGGAGTCAATGCGAGCTCCTGCGGCTCTGTGTAAACTCCGCTTAAAATGTATTTCAAGGAACTTGATCTATTGACATGGCAACTGTGAAAACTTGAGGCCATTTGAAATTTAAATAGCATTTCCACCCCTCTCTAAATGCCAGCCGCAGGGTGGGCCCCATGGCCCTTGTGTGGAAAATGCTTTCACTGGAAGACATCTCCCCCAACAGAATGCCTCCAGACACAACTGCTCTCCTCAAAAGCAGCCAGCACAACTGATTGGGACCTCTTTTTGATGCAAATTCATATTATTCTGTTGGGGAACAGCAGGTGTTCAGCCATGCTTCCCTTTGGAAAAATTAGAAGCTTGCTTTCTCCCCCCTCCTCCTTGCACTTTGCTCATGGTTGGCCCCGGCCACTCTTACAGGGCCCATACTTGGGTGGCTCCTGGGCATGGGCCTACCTAGGTGGAAATACAGCGTTTGGAGCAGACAACAAAAGCTTCATGGTGAATGTCCACAGCAGACAGCACCGGTACAAAAATCGAGATCCTACACAAATTGAATTTGGAGGGCTGCAATATGGAGGAGTGTTGCTCAACTAATTTGGTTTGACTTATACAGCTGGGCAACAATAGCCCCTACCAGCTTGGGCTGTACCAGCACCTGTGCTAAGTAATCTGCTCCAGCTTTAAGGGCCCTCAAGAAAATAAAATGAGCGATTTTTCAGTACTGCAGGGTCATTGTGGTCTGTGTGAAGGCCAGATGAAAGCTCCAGGTGGCGGCCAATGGACGGCGCTGTTGGGGAATGGCACTCAATGGGAAGGGCGACATTAAGGTTGTGTCCAAAGCTATGGACAGGACCCGGCCCTCCCAACGATGGGAATCATTTAAGCACACAAAAAAAAGTTTGTGCCCTCCCTCCTGCTTTGCACTGCCAACCTGTAATTTGCAATTTCATTTGAGAAACAATAATGGAAAAGGACAGCACAATAGACAAGAAGAGGAATCCAAAAGAAGACACGCAGATAATGTAATTTTACATAGGCACCATCTAAAATTCATTTATTATGCAAGTTAGCACCCCCAGGCTCGTACTGGAATAATTTCTCCAGAATTCCCTAAATGATCTATTTCAGCAAACCCAAAGGGCCTTTCTCCTAGCATGCATGAATATCAGCTCTCCTGGGGAGCTGGGGAGTCTTGAATTTGGTGGAATAAAAAGCAGCTTCACAGACTTATTTATGGAGCACATTGAGAGAGCAGCGCAGGATACGGACAGAAGAGCCAGACAGGGATGGTGAAGGCCAGCACCACACAAAGCAAAGCACCCCATGACCACAGCAACTGGGCATGGAGCCACAGAAAATCTTTATCAGCAAGGAAAAGGAGATTAAAAAAAGATGGTGTAGTGTTATGGGTGGAGGAAACATGCTGAAAAAGGAAGGAGTAGTAGGAGGATGCTCAGAGAAGTGATGCCATCAGTGTGCCTGTAGCAGGGACACAAAGGGCTATGGGGTGGCTGGCCAAAGCGGTAAATGCCAGGAGCTGAAACTTAGGGGAGTATTATAGCATTACTGCAATTTGCCTTAATAAAATAAAATAAAATAAATAACATAAAATAAAACAAAAAATAATAACAAAAAGGCTGTAAATCTGTGTTTGATATGTCTTCCACTCAAGCCTCTACTGAAAGCTGCTATTTGCTGTTGAAAGCACATATTAGAAAGCCAACAGTACCAACATTTAATCCGAATACATTTTTAATGTTTCGAAGCTGTCGTTAACAGTCCTCTTCATTAATAAAAAGGCGAGGGGGAAGAGTGATAGGCTGAAGTGGTTTAATTTCAGCTCTTCAGAGTCAAAACAAACATCACAAAACTTGTGGGAATATTAGTCTAATTTAAGCCTTCGATTACTAATTTGAGATCCATTTATTTAAGCCTACTGTAAGAAAAGCATCTGAAGTTATAAAATCACAAGACATTTCCAGTGATTTTGCCAGTTTTTATTGCCAATAATGATTACTGTCTCTATTATGGGCTCCGGTTAGGACTCTATTATACTGGACTCTTTATAAAATACAATCTGTACCATTAAAAGTCTACCTGGCTGCCTTACAGCAGCTCGTTGACACAAAGAGGAACAGCTAATAAAGAACTGAAAGGAGGTTAGATTTGAAAGTCTTCTATTTTCTTTTAAAGAAAATTTTAATCAAACAGACCGTTACTCAGTGGCCATATCTGCAATGCTAATAAATACACACATAGGCTGTGTGCACTACATTAAACTAGGTTTTCTTTCTTTTCTCATCTGCAGAAAGCTCAGCAGGTTGGTGTGGAGCAGTTTAGTGGAGATATGCAACCAGAGCTCCCAGAAAAAGCCCCAGCAGTTGGGCAGAGCCATAAAGCAAAGACGTGCAATATAATAATGCAAACCAAGCAGTCTAAAACTACTTCTAAACAAGCCCTCCCAATATCAAGCTTTTAGCTCTTACATCCCACCATGGGATCAATGCTCAAATCCTTCCATAGCTTTGCTTGGTACTGCACGTTCTCACTGCAGCAGCAGAAGGCACTCTGAAACAGCAGGGCACATCTGAAGTGAGGGAAAAAGGCAGAAAACCACTAAAAATTTGCTTCTTGAGGAAATGCAAAGGGTTTTGCTGCTCATATTCTTCAAGACAAATGGGTGCACAGCGTTTCTCACCTGCTCTGCCAGGATTGCTGTGAGCAGCATACACGGAAAGGATACAGAAAGAAACTCAGGTTGCTGGAAAATGTAATACTGAAACTGGAGGTTTTACAATAAAAGATGGAGAAGAAATACTTGTGTACCCCAACCATTTCTTATACCTGCCCAAATACCCCCTGTTAATCTAAAACTTGAAGGAGACTGAATCAAGGTCAACGTCAAAGCACAGCAGTTGGCATTTGTCTTCCAAAAATTATTTACTGGCAGCATCTAAAACACACTGTGCCACCCCAGCTAATAGCTGTAGCAAGAATTACAATCACGGAGTTCACTTTTTAGCTGCTCAGATCAAGTACAACAAGCATGCATTTGTCAGCCGCACCACGGCTCGAGCTAGCAGCATTCCTGACGTCCGATTATGTTTCATTCTGACTTTGGCAGAAGTTTGGAGTTTCCTTCTTGAAGATGTATAATAGATACTTTTGATTTGTAATTGAATGGAAGATTATAATCAACCTTGGGATGTTTGCTTGCTCATGGAATAAAGCCACTAAGTCCACTATAAATATTTATATTTTTTTCCACATTTGTTAGTATAATTAAAGGGAAGGAAATTCAATGCAACAGTTGGGGGAGGGAGGGAAGTAAAACCTGTTATTTACAGTGTCCTTTAAAATTAAATGCATAGGCATTAATTGCTTATTATACACACTGTTATTCAACCAGCAACAAGCAGGAAACCGAGCCAAGGAGAAGAGCCTACAGCTTGCAAACACCCTTCAATAATGTGTCCTGACTGGTCAGTCAGACAAGAAAAGGCACAGAGCATCGTGTTCACTTCCACCTGCAGAGACTACAAGATGCTACTGCAGCAGCTCAGTATTGTTTTACACGGCGCAGCACCGTGTATATGACTGCAGTGTGAGCTGCTATCAGTCCCATTTAGGAGCGTTTTAAACCACTCCAAGACAAATGCAATTGGCCCTGTTATCACTGTATAAAAACCACCCACGAGTCCCTGGCAGAAATGCAAGGGCATGTATGTAGTGGTGAGGAAAACGCTGCCTCCAGCCTTGCTGCTCCTCTTGGAGAACACCACCCATCACCTGGTAACTAAATTAACAAAGGCAGGCAACAGCCTTGCCCCCAGCTGAGAAATTCCAAGTTTACACTGCAGTTCCAGAAGAGGAAAGCTCATTTTCAGACAGGTTGAATATTTTGGCCTAAGGCTTTTAAGGCTCGTTCCAGAAAAAAAAGAATGGGCACTGACAGAACAAGGGAAAATAGTTTCAAACTAAAAGAGGGGAGATACAGATTGGATATAAGGAAGTTTTTTATACTGAGGGTGGTGAGGCAGTGGGTGCACCGTTCCTGTAGACACTCGAGGTCAGCCTGGATGGGGCTCTGAGCACCCGATGGAGGTGTGGGTGTTCCTGCTCACTGCAGGGGAGTTGGACCAAATGATCTTCAAGGGTCCCTCCCAACTCAAACGATCCTATGATTCTACAGTTTAATTCCATTTCTGTCACCTATCCCTTTAATAATACATGCTTCTGTTAAAACGGGCAGTGCTTTATTTTTAGGCCATCCCATCAGATATAAGAAGGCATCCATTCGTTTTTAATTCTGATACTGGCAAGGTTTGGGGGCCTGTAACAACGAGGTGCAGGCAGGAGCTGGTCCCAGTGTGCCCGGAAGGATTTGCATGCTCAGAGAAAGAGTCGAAAACACGCCCGGCTTTCTTTGACTGCCTGAAACATGCTGCCAGAAAAGTGAGGAGAGGAAGAAACAAAACAAAAACACTGAAGTGCTATTGCCTGGAAACCACTTTAATGAAAGTCGCTGCAGAGTATGACAAGATGCCTAACCTGCGCTGACAGAGGAAACAGGGAAATGAAATCCACACAGCCACTTCTACGTGTCCTCCGCTATAAAAATAGCTGGATAATAACCATTTCGCAGCTGAATACGTTTGAAGGATCTGACACCTCTCTGAATGTAAAGACTGTTGCAGTGCGGGGAGAAGCCCTTCTGGAAGCATCAGCTTTGAGGCAGGAAGATCCTTCTCCACCGCCGCTGTAAAGGACAAAGAGCTTACTGGAATTAAGGGGTGTCTCAGTCCCTTCTCAATAAAACAATCCTTCCTATTTGCTTTGTTACAAATAGGCTCCAAATTTTCTTTTTTTCTTTCTTTCCAACACGGGAGCATTTCTAAAGGATGCTGATTTTTGGGAGGCACCACGCTCGCTGTTCAGCCTCCATCAGCTCCCTGCCCTGGGAACGGGAGCAGGAACCGACTGCCATCTCTCTCATTTCTCTCAAATTCATTCCTCTGCAAAAAGGAGTTTCTCCTTTTGGCGCTGAAACTGAACTCCCGTCCAGGGATTTGATAAGCAGTGCTGAGTTAGGCTGATAAAACCCTGACTCCAGCCGCCAGCGTGGGGCAGTCAGGCGGCAGGATCACATCAAGAACAACAGACGTGGAAAAGGTCAGCCCTCCAACCTTTTCCCATTAAGCCCTTTCTAGAGCCCAGCACAGTTTGCTTGGTGGATATAGCAGCATCCCCAAAACCACATCACGGATGCACAGCTTCAAAGTTGATTGTTGAACCTAAAAAAATAAATGCCACGTCAGATGTGGCAGCATATGCCGAGGAACATTTTGTTCAAATAAAACCAAACACGTTTGGTTGGACAGCTGTGTCCTCCTGGCTCTTGAGACCTCTTCACCTGTCTACCTGGGAGCAGTGTCCTGGTGTTTGCTCCACACACAAGCAGTGAGAAGCTAACCAGGACAACAGCATTTCTAGAAAGCCCGATGACAAATGGGCAAAATGGAAAGAACGAGCTGAAACCTGCAAGGACTGCTCTCTAGCCCAACGTTTTAATTTAACCCTGCTGTGCAGTATGCCCAGGTGCCACACAGAAAAGATGCCTTCAGATTTATACCTTAATCCCACCTTTGTGCCCTTCAGGTCATCCACTGTTTTTCTGATGAAATCAGAGTTCTGTGGTCCCATGGTTTATGGGGGAAGGCTGTCACTCTGCTCTCATTCCATCAGAACCACAAAATGACCCAGGTAGGTGCTAGCACTCGAGAGCAGCAAAGCCCTATTGCTAAGCATCACAACCCATTTACTGCAGGATTTGCAGGTATCACTGCAGTGCACTGCTTATGGGCTATGAGGCTACAATCATATGCTGCATTTTCAGTTTAAAAAAAAAGAAGCCAATTTTTCCTCTTTTTTTGGCAGAACCCAGTACCCATGGAGTACATTCTGTGGTCAGCTCAAGCTGGGGTCCAACTAAGCACCCTAACTCAAATCCCACCAAACTGAACAGGAGTTGGACCAGATGGACCCAAAGGCCCTGCCAACTTCAACCACTTTGTGATGCTTTGAAGAGCAATTGTGCAACCTTGAAGACACCATCACAGCAATCTCCACATGCTACAGTGTGGGAAGAGACCTGTCCTGCAGCAGCACCATCCTGGTACCTTATACTGTCATCAAAGCCAGTGGTGCTCCTCATCCCTGAGGACCAAGAGGAACTCAGATGAATACCACCACTTCCCCACCAGCTGAACTCCACTTTTAGGACAAGAAATAATGGCCTCAAGTTGTGCCAAGGGAGGTTCAGGTGAGACATTAGGAACAATTCCTTCTCAGGAGTGGTGAGGCAGTGGCCAGGCTGCTCTGAGAGGGGTTCAAGAACCATGGAGATGTGACACCAAGGTCATCGTGGGCATGATGGGATGGGTTAGGGTTGGACTTAGTGATCTCAGAGGCCTTTTCCAACCTCTGTGATTCTATAATTCAAGGGGCATCTGGCCCCACAACACTGCAGGAAAACCAGAGTTGGAAATTGTCAGTGAGGGCATCTGCACTGCCACAGCCACAACCGAAACATTAACCTGGATCAGGACCAGCAGCGAGCCAGGCTGCCCCGAGGCAGCTTGGCACAGGGCACCAGTGGAAAGCCCCATTTGCTGCTCCGGGTGTGGCTTCTCCACGATTTTCCCCTCAGTCAGAGATGGAGAAGTAACAGAACAGCTGCAGCAGAGAGGAGATGGATACATTTTTTCTTCTCCCTTTTGGTCCAGTTCCCTATCACGGTGTAAGTAACCTCAGCTCTCATCAAGTACGCCTGCAATGACTGCACAACAGAAACCCGCTTTTCTCCACCAAGTCCCCCTACCCTGACTTGGGCTAACATCTATTTTAAGCTTTCATTTCCCAACTTGAGTTTTTGGCTTTTGCGTTTGTTTTGGCTTTTTTTTTTCTTTTTTAATTGAACCTCACTGTACTACACACAAGCCTTCCACGTAATGAAGTAAACAGCACCACAATGCATTCCTCAACACAAGCTGAACCGCTAAATAGCTGCTTGTAGTTGGAGGCTGGAGCAGCTGGGTGTTGGATTACAAACGAAAAACAAATGCCGAGGCATGGCCATAGTATGTGCAATACATTGATGACCTACAGCACCAAGCTCTCCACGCTTAAATAACTCCTCTGAAAGCAGGCTGCCCATTCAGAATGTTTTACAGCTAAGAGAGGAGAGCACGGCTTGTGCTTGCAAGGCACATTTTAAGAATGCACAGGAAAGTTGTTGCATGATTTTCGTACGAACAAAAATTACACTGGAGGGGCAGGGGGGAAAATTCATGCTGCCAGAGTAGAATTTCATGCTCATGAACTGCTTCCAAAGGGTCCCTCCCACTGGAGCCAGGCTCAGTGCAGGCAGGGGGAGGATTTCCAAGGCCACTTGAGCACCCCCTCCCTCCCCCCAAACCCTCCTTTTCCAAGCCTGCAGGACAGCAGTGCTTTTCTGGGTATGCAGAGTACGCAACCGAGAGCTGCAACCAAACGACATGCACAGAGCTTTCAGCAATGTATCAGCATAACACAATCTGAAGCACACCTAGTAAAACCAGCTACGTATTTCCCCGGGTGCTTTCAGGTTTCAGACAAAGTATGCAGGGTCTCTGACCTCGTGTGCAGTGGGAAGAAATGGGTGTTTTCTCTCAAGCTATAACTGGAGATAAGTTAAAGCAGCTAGCAAGTAAAATCTGCCCCAAACCTGTATTATTGTTTCTCCCATAAGGTAATAACTGCACAATAGCTATATACCACTCTAAAATCGTAGCAGGAAAGCTCTCATCCACAGTGAATGTGAAGTCTCAGGAGGTCACCTAACCATGTCCTCATGAACATCACTGGTGTCTCATCTCCAGGAACATTTCTAGAAGGGGAGGATGTAGGAATCTGTCTCACTGCAACAACACATCTGTTCAGCTGCAGAGCTGTGGCTCCCACTTGCCTCGCCTTCCCCAAAGTCACAGTACTACCCAGCTGTTGTCTAAAGCCGCCTATTGCCAGACCAAAAGCAACATCTCTTGCTGCTGCAGTGTTAGCTGCAGGAGGTTACACCACACGACTGCTCAGCAGCAAGAAATGGATAGCCAACACTTGCAAAGTATCACACTTTCATTAACAGGCAAAGGACATCTTTGGCAGGCTGCGAGGAGCTGGAGGGAGCAGCTCCTCCTGGAGCACAGTGAAGGTTTTTCATAGGAAGAGACACCAAGGATCCACCCGCTGCTCCCCACGCATGGAGAGGTCTTTGAGGAGAAGACATGCCTCCTCCCAGCTAGAGGATGTACTGGTTTAAACTCTAGGAATGAAACATCTTTCTGGTAGAACCAGTATCTCATAATAGAGCGTAAGCCCTGCTCACAGTAACACTGCCCCTGGCTCTGAGCAACTGCTCGCTTCGGATTGTGGAAGGTGGGAACTTCACAACACTCTACTTGATCGAATTAATTCCTCTTCGCTTTCTTTTTGTTGTTGTTAGGGTTGTTTTTTTTGTTGCTGTTGTTTTGTTTCTTTTTGGGGAGGGGAGGATTTTGTCTTGTTTGGCTTTGTTTTAAATGCTGAGTTCAGTTCAAAGGAGGAATGTCTCAATACTCAAAAGACAAACTCAAGTTGTTCCAAGAGAGCAACTTACTCTGTATCTTGGCAGCAGGTGGGATGCAACCAGAGTATCCCACCAGCTCTGCTCACCTCACCGTCACTTGGTTGCGCAAAGTTGCAGACAAACAAATGAACCTCAGGCAGGGTACGTGACAACCTGATTTACTGCCTGATCCAGCAGTTGACAACCCTGTCCGTGGCAGAAGGGTTGGAACTGGATGATTGTTGAGGTCCCTTCCAACCTAAGCCATTCTGTGATTCTATGACTGCAGACAAAAAGCCAGTGCAGCACAAAAAGCTAATGCAGAAAGAGGACAGAAACAACACTCCCATCTGTGTGTCCCTTATCAGAAAATGGAGGGATTAAGAGGTGACCCAAGCTTGAAAGAAGACCGTTTAGGAAGAAAGTCAAGAAGGACATGTAGTTTACAAGTCAGAGTTTGGCTGAAAAACAATTCTGAAGCCACCATCTGCTGTACACTTGGTCCTGACCCACACAGTTGGTTTCCACTCCTCAGGCATGGAAGGCTCCGAGCAGTTCATCACCTATACATAATAATTCAATTAAAGAGTGAAGAGGGAAGGCAGAACATTTTAAAGAAGCTGGATAAGGCCCAGGCGAGCATCAGACTGAGACAGACATGGAGAAACCTCTAGAGGAAACAGAGACATTCACAAGTGCCAGCCTGGATGAAGATCAGCACAAGTCTACCTGTCCCTGATGGAGCCCTTCTTCTCCCTGTTCCATCCCCATCTGATTTATTTCAGTTGATTCCCTCTCCTGCCAGGCTAGCCACTGAGCATAGCAGAGTTAACTCACAAAGCATGGGGGACAACAGCAAGGAAAACTCTGAAAGTGCTTCCAAGCCAATCTACTCAGTAGAGCCAGAACAACTCGTTTGTTCTGTAATGACAGCTGGAGAGGTTGGTAGCACTGCTTTTAAATAGGAGGAAAAGTCTGGATGAATGTTAAGAATGCAAACAGTAACACAGAATGAAAGCAAGTTTGGTTAAGCTATGGCTTCAAATTAGAGGGCATTCTAAAACACAACCCTATCAGGACAACAGTAGCTTTTTTGAGCAGGGATTTTAATTCTTATAGGACATGAAAGGGAGAGGGCAGCAGCCACTTCCCAGGCCAGTTTCTGAAGGCTGGAGATGGGTGGGCAGGAGCAACCCTTGTCCTTGCGTGAGGTCAGTGGAAGCAGATGTAGGTGGACAGCGGAATTCTTTCCTGTAGATTAAAAATAGCCTCGTTTTATAAAGCTGTCATTCACCCTCAAGATTAAGATGTCGCAAGAGAATGTGGCAACCCAGAACTTGTTCTTTCCACAGAGAACCTCCTCTTTTCAAAGAAGGAAAATGTCAGGTAACATCAGGTCAGCCTCAAATGGGATTTCTCCTTCCCTGCTCTGACTGCGAGCCACTTACCCAGCTTACCTCAAAGGACACGGAGCACAGATCAGCTGAGGTGAGGCCTGACAGGACAAAGGCTGCACCATTCCTTTCCCAGGCAGCTGCTCCACACATACACACCCTGACCTTTGTGTTTTGCAAAAAGATGATTTTTTTACTTGAAAAAGAGGGGAGGTTGCAGGATGCTTGGGGAGTAAAGAAGCTGTCACTGAGTTTTGGAGTTACATCTCCATTACAGAGAACGTCCCCACACCTGGTTTTTGTCTTTTCTTGGCCGACACGAAGGCAGGATTTCCAGAGTTTGCACTTCCAATGACAAATGAGGGAATTAGCTCATCAAACACTCTCAGGGTCAGCATAAGTCCAACTTACAGCCCTGGCTAGAAGCCATCAGAGCTCATGATGGTAGTGAGCCCCATGTCTTTATGACTGCAGATAGAAATAGTAAAAATAATTTAGATAGCTAAATTCTTGTACTAAGATACCAGCCTGAGACTTGTAAACACCTTTAAAGATAACTTCCCCCCGTGTTTTTCTGAACCAGGAATTCTCACGTGGGTCTTGGGGATCCACCAGGTTGTCAGTACCCCTCAGCCAGTGTAGGTTTCCCACTACATGCCTGACCACAGATGGGAATTTCTCCATGAAAACATCAAGGGGGCATCAATGCCCTGGAACTTTTCTCTATTACACTATAATAACAACCTAAATTCCTTCCAGCCTTGGCCCTGCCGCATCAAATCTATCCCCTGCAGAGCTTGAACATTAAAATCTGCATAAATTTCTGTGCAAATGGATCACTGGGTGCTCAGCAAAGGGCCATCCACGCCACTGGCCTTCCTGCTTCTCCATATACCCAGGAGTTGGTTTGGTTGTCCAAACCAAATGCCACATGCTTTTAACAGGAATTTAACAGATGGGCAAACAAACTTACAGGAGATGCAGCTATCAAAGGCAGTGAGTTGTGTGATGATACCAAGATCCGGTGGCAGAAGAGGTGCAGAAACAAAAAAGCAAGGGAAGTGGTGAAAGGAAACATCAACAAGCTGCCTTGTCTCCCTTCCTGCAAACCTTTCGTCTGCTCCACTCTTTCCTCTGCAAATCACACCGATGTTTGGAATTCCTAATGGCCCCCTTCCTCTCTCCCCCTGGGAACTGTGTCCTCCACAAAGAGGACAATTAAGCAAAACAAAAACAAAACAAGAACACTATTTATTTATTATTTAAGAGGCTTTGTATGCTGCTAAACCGCAGCTTTATTGTAAACGTTCGCTTGCTGCCACTTGGCCAACTTTTGGCAACAGAAAGGAACTCCTCTCTTCCCCTTTCAGATTCCTATCTGGTAGAGAAATGCAAAAAAGTCAGGCCAACATCTATTTCCAGGCTATGACTTTTTTATTTTTTAAGTGTCATTTAAAAATAAAACCAAAAACATCACTTTTGTGACACTGACTGCAACACTTTGAGCCCGCAAGGCCTCAGTAAATATTTTTTAAGATGAAACCTGGAAGAAAAGATAATACTTGAGACTTTTATAGGGCTTTGTAAACATAACACAGAAGTTCAAGTGGAAAAGACAGAGCGATAATTTCCCTTATTTTGCAATGATAGAAGAGAGGAAAAGAGATGTCTTAACATTTCATTAAGAGGAGATTTCCTTGGGAGACCTCTCTGAGAAGCTCCCATTAACTCACTCTTCCAAGTTCTCTGAAACGACATCAACAACAGTAATTTAATTTACAGTCCAGATAAAAGACATTTCCAAAGACACGAAGGTAAGGGAGAATGTTGGTAGGGCACTGCCAGCTTAATTCACTACAGTTACCTTCTGCCTGCTTGTGGCTTAACTCCTGATAACTCATCCTCCCCAAAACAGCAAACTGCTGTGGATATCCATGTGCCAGATGCCATGGGGGAAGAGCAGGGAGCAGTGTCAGTGTCTGTACGTGGGAGCAGGCCCTGCAACGTCTTTACACTGCCGATGAAATACATGGGATCACAGCAGGCAATGCCCAGACTTTGCAGAAACGTGTCACGGTGGCTTGGGGAGCTGCCCCAGGGCTGCAAATGCTCCGGCCCCACAGGTTTGGTAGAGCTCCTTTCCGGGGCCCTTTGAGCAGCAGAAGAAATATGCACAAAGAATTGCAAACATCCTCCTCCAAACAGCCACTCGGGAGTAAGATAAATAAAAAGCCATCAGCAAGCATGGTCTTAGGGACTCCTGACTAACTGCAAGCCATTTGTCACTCAGACTCGAAGAAGCGGGCTCAGGGAGGACCTTCCCTCCATGGGGACAGGACAGGGAGAGAGAGGTTCCCCTGTTTGAGAAGTTCCTCCATTTCCAGTTGAGTTCCTCCAACCATGAGGAGAAACAAGTGCGTGTGTGTGGTGGGAAAAGCGAAGGAGCAGAGTTCATTGCAAAAGCAGAAGCACAGACACAACCATCACTGCATGACAACTTGACTCTTGCAAGGGAGAAGCTGCGAGAGGGTCCGACCCGCAGCACCTATCACCTCCTCTAGCAGGCAGGAGGACAGGGCCATTGTCAAAGGTCCCGGAGCAACAGTTGTTACAGCTGTCATCTCTACTGGACTGACTTCAGGCTATCCTCCACTGCAAAATGGAGATAAACATCTGTGGAGATATGTAATCTATAAAGGAGCCTGATCTCCCAGCTCTGCTTCTGCTGACAAGCTTGGCAGTGCTGCCCATAAAAACAGCCTGACACGTTCCCGACACACACACAAATAAAAAACCCACCAGGCTCACCTGCTTTTGTACTGACAAGTGAGAAAATGTTTACTGAAGTCAGAACAGAAAATTCCTTCCAAAGACAGAGGAAGGTGGAGAGTGCACATCCAAAGAGAAGCAGGGAGGAATAAAACCAAACAACCAGATAAAAGTCGAATGAGAAATGCTAAAAGAAAAAGGTTAATTAAATTAATAATAAACACAACCCGAGCCCATCCATCTATCACTTGTTAGTGGTCACATTTCCCATTAGGAGAAACCTGCTGCAAACGCCCCATAAGCAGTGCTCAGACTGGACACATGGACAAGGAGGAGGTGACCAAAACAAGGTACAGAGTCCCACATTGTGTAGGAGGTGCCTGATCCTCCAGAAGACCTACGAACTCCACTAGCACTGCCATAATTGAAGGTATTTTTCTGGCAGAAAATAGGAATTATGACTGAGGAATATCTCATCGGCTCAGGGACATCAACTTTGTTCCTTCACAGAAACCATGCCCTTCATGGAAAGCCCCAAAGGGACCAAAGCTGCTTACATTAACTCATCCTTCGAGGAGTGAATTCACCTGCAGCACTAAAAAGCTGCTAGGGATTGGGCTGCACCAACAAAATCTTTTTGAAGAAAGTATGCAAGGACGAGCTTCATGCACTGCCACGTCCAGCTGACAGCAGCCAGCCTGTCCCCAAAGATGTGGCAGCATCAGCTCCTGCTCTTTTCTCCCCTCACAGGGCAGAGCTGGAGTTTTGTCTGCCACGAACCCACCTATCAGAGACATTCAGAAAAGATGTAAAACGTTACCTTCCATCTCAAAAACAATCCTTGCCAGCCCTTAAGCAACAGGAAAAGATGAAAAGCACAAAATGCCTCCAGTGTGCATCCTCACACCTTAAACCCCAAAAGCAAAGAAGCACAGGCCACGTAGATTGTTCGTCGCTTGCTTTCAGTTCAAATATCTAAAGCCGTGTTGGAAGGTTTAAGAGGGAGGGAAGGAGGGAACAGAACAACAAACTCATCATTTTTAATGCTCTGACAATGATCTTCTGCTCAGACCTGTACGTCCAGCACAGCAGTGGGACGGGAAGAAGCAGCAGTATTTCATGCTCCCAGACCCACAGTCTACATCTATAATCAGCTCGCCAGTACCACCACACACTTCAGAAGAAGACCCAAGGAGATTTATAGGAGGCTGCTCCTGGATTACAAGTCCCCAAGGAAATTTTCCTCCCAACACCCACATGTCAGAGGTAGATTTATGCCCAACATATTATAGACTCTATTCCTCAGAGACAACTCCTTGTCTTCAACCCAGCTACCAATGCTGAAACCAGGGGTTCCGTTTGTTTTAACAGTTGTAGAGTTTATAAATACTGAAAGCAGCACTCTATTTAGGCTGGAGACAAACAAGCCCAGACCAACAGGACACCAAGTGGTAAAGGACAGTAATGAGATGATGACACATTCATAATCCAGCGCTTCCATTAAAAACATGCAGCCCAAGAAAGCTATCCTGTTCTGAGCAGAAATTTTCACTTCTCCTAAGTACTGGAAGAGCAACTTTTTCTATGAACCAGCAAAGCCCGGGGAGAGCTCCTGCAGAGCAGCACATGGATCTGCTGCACAAAGTGGGGAAGCACCAGGCAGGGGGTTGTAAATGAGGTGGGACACAAGATATTTCAGCCACCACCCAACACTTTGAAATGCATCCACACAGCATGGAGCTGCTGACACTGGTACACCAGTGTGAGGTTGGAGCCTTCAAAAAGCCAATGGGAAAAGGGATTCCTGAAAAGGAGATGTTGATGCCACACACTCCTGGACAACATTTCTCTATTTGTAAGCAGAACGCAGTCTCTTCTCCAGATGATGGTATCTTTCCCTTAAAAAAACTAGATGATCTTTAAGGTCCCTTTTAACCCAAACTATTCTACAACTCTATGAAACACTGAGCGAAGCCACAGCACACAAACCAACCTGCTGCAAAACCAGGAGCTTGCCACAGATCCTGAGCTGGAAATGAAGATACCTACAAGGTGAATTATTAAATCGGTAACAAAGGTAGGCATTTACCTCCCAAATGCTTTTCCTATCCTAACATATAATGGGGACCTTGGGATGATCTGGAGGGGACAAAGCCCTGCCTTTGGCCATCAGACATCAGCTCACCCGAGCACCACCAAGTGAGTGGGCATCACAAAGCACATCTCTGCTGTGATCCCATCTATGCCATCAGATAACAGCACTTCCACTGGTGCAGGACCAGATCACTGTCTTCAGGACATCCGACGATGAAATTGGCACACGCTGCAAAAAAAGCAGCCCATTTCAGGGATGAGCCAACAGAGCTAGTTCTGCTTCTTGAAGTTTCTAACCCCATGTGAATGTCTCATGGACACAGACATGTCCGCAGCATCATGCACCCAAATACAGGGGGAAAGGAACCAAGGCCTAGTCTCCAGAACCCTGCAAATGAAGCTCAGCCAAAGCACAAGTTTAACTTCTATAGCTGTGCAAAATCAGATCAAACTGTCCATTAAGTGAGGAAGATCAATTTATCTATCCAACTAGAAAAATATCTGCTGGTTAAAGAAAGAGCAGACAAACTAAGAGGTTTTAAAGCTCTGGCTGAAGAGGAGGCCGAATGCCCCAGCTCCCAAAACCACCGCCACGAGTGGGAACGATCTCCACAAAGAGCATCGCCAACGGGAGATGCCAGCAACCAAGCTCAGCTTCATATCCTTCCCCTTTGCAGGATTCGTGGAGGACAAGAAAGGAAAGTTCTGACAGAAATTCACATAGCAGTCATACATTTAAAGAAAGCTAAAGCGCAAAGATTGATTAGAGTGTTCCGCTGCTTTAATAAAGAGCCTAATGATGTCCAAATTACAGCAGAGCTCAATTGTGTAACCAAGGAGCCAAGATTTCATCCCTGATAAGGACATGGATTTCTGTCTCGCAGGAGAAGCCTGCAGTTCACTAACAAAGATGACCTTTTATATTATACCCTTCAAGGCCACAATTAGCTGGAGAAATACTGTACTAACTTGGCAACATGAGTTTTTGTACACTGTGCTAATTTTTAGCAGAATCTTGCCAAGACCATTACCATTTTCTAACAAGGAAAAAAAAAAAACCAAAAAACCTTAGAAATACAAAACCCACTGCTCTCCAGACCCAAATTACTTTCCACAATTCAATGCAGTTTTAATTAAGATGATTCAATTACAGCAAAAATGATTAAGATGATATCCCACAGCAAACCACTAAAGGTATAACACCTAAATCCAGAAGAAACTGGCATCCACATATCCACGATGAAGTATTCACGAGAAGCTCAAATTTTACACATGAACCAATTTTACATCACTCAAACAATACCTTGGGAGATATTTGTCAAGAGGAAAAAAAAAAAAACAGTGACATCCATCAACAGAGCACAGTTTTTCTTAGACTGCACAGAAAAAAAAATCCACACAGAAAAATTGAAAAGGCTACAATTACTTTGACAATGTTTCTACAGCTCAAAGGAATTTGGGGGTTGAAATAAATGGTTTCCTTCTCCTTCCCAAGGCTCCCAAAATCAATTTTATATATAATTCTTTATATTTTTTTTCCTCTCTTTTTTAAACAGAAGTCAGATCAGAAATACATGTGAAATCAGGTCGCTGCAATAATCACGTACATGGTACATTTCCACTCTTGCCTATTAACTACGAGGGTTTAAATGAACGAGGAGAATCTCAGATCCATATTTCACCAGTGGAAATTATTAATATAAACATAGCGCCGTTCAGCTTGAAACCTTGCAGTCCTACTGGGCCTCTGCTCCTTCAGAGAAGGGTAAGTGGCACGGAATTACCAGGCAGGGCTCTTGAGGCAGCTGTGCAGGGGGATGTACCCATTGAGTGGGCAATACTGGTGGATGGTTAGACGAGATTATCTTAGAGGACTGCCCCAACCATAATGGTTCTGCTGTGTTGAAGGAGGTATGGGAAGCAGTCCACTGTACTCCACCTATGGGACTTTTTGGGGGGCTGCTGGCTTGTTCACACTAGCTGCTAGCTCTCAGAATGGACAGCAGTAGGGGAAAACATAAAAAAAATCCCTAAAAAATTAAGAGGGAAGAACAAAAGTAATCTGCGTGAGACACTAAACACTGAATGTCCAGACTAGGAAGGCTCGAAGGACCCAGCAGAGTTACACAGGGGCTTGAGAGCTCATAACACAAAAAAGCTCAAGTGTTCTTTAAGGACAAGTGCATTAGCGACACTTGGAGATTATTTTTTTTTTTAAAGATAACTCTGGCTGCCCAGTTAAGTGCTGGCTTCCTCCCAGTAGTAATTAACCAAAGCCAGTCCAGGTGAGAGGTTAACTTTGTATTTTTCTTTAATAGACAGAGAAAAGTCTAAATGGAGAAAGATAAAATTCCACCATAATCCTCCACCGCGGCTGCTATGAAATAACTCTTTTGTTTAATTATTATGAGCTGGATGGGCAAACACTGGATCCCGATGGACAGAGAACAGCTGTTACTATAACAGAAAGACATTCATCTTCCCTTCCCAGGACCCTGAAACTCGACCAACAATGCCTGTAAAACGACTCTCGCCGCCTTCCCAGTTTTCAACCGCCTTTCAGATCCAGGCCTATTTTTAGCTGACTTTATCTCATTGCACCGCACTTCAAAGTTTTGCACGTTGGCTCTTTCGAAATCATTTCCATGCACAAAAAAAGGACGGGCAATAACCGGCCCGGTTCTCCTGCAGGTTTCTTCTGTCATCAGCATCCACGTTGGAGGAGCCTGCGCACGGCGAGATGTAACCTGCAGCCAAATGGCAAGATGTTCTGGCATCCAACTTACCCACCAGGGTAGGAGCGATCTCATTTAGCTCTGGGGTTTATGGTTAGCTTTGGAGGGCTTCTTGTAGCCTTTATTTACAGATTATTTACAGAATAAATAATCAATCCATGCAGGATTGCGTGGGAAAGGAAACTCTATTACCAATCGGAAAAGGTTGCTCGTGTTTGCTTTTAGCAGCACTACCTCCAACTCATGAGACAACAGCAAAAGCTATCTATGGAAAATTATCTACAGCCATAAAAATTATCTATAAAGGAATTCCCCAGCTATTTCAGGTACAATATAAATGTTAAAAGGCCCCAAAGGAAGGAACACATGGGGATAAACTCCCCACTGATGCCAGCGGGCACAGTGCCAGGCAGCCAATGGTACCATTGGTGGAAGGGTTTATTTTGAAGGTAATTCTTTTTTTGCCACCTCCCCACGAAGGCCGATGGGTCTTTTTGGCACCTGTTTTGGCCACGAGGGTAACTGAGCTGCATGGCAACAGCAAGTGCATCCTTCAGACCTGTGTTGTAAGACCGAAGCTCATAGAATGGCTTAGATTGGAAGGGACCTTAAAAATCATTGAGTCCCAATCTCCCTGCTGTGGGCAGTGTTGCTATCTAGATCATGCTGTCCAAGATGCCATCTAACCTGGGCACTTTTATTGCCAATGGGACAAAGCTTGGCAATTGAGACTGAATTTTGAGATGCTGAAAGGTGATCAAATCTATATGGGAATTCTGTGAGAGAGCTAAGCATGCTGAGCCTGCTCTTTTTCCAGTTTCATGCTTGCAGTTGAAAAAGTGGCACTAGGAGTCTAAAGCAGGGACTCAGGACTATCGTAACACCATTCCCCATCACACTGCACTCCAGAGCTCTCACAGTTCCACTGCCTTTCTCTGCACACCTCGAGGGCCTCCATGTCTTCTTGTAGTGAGGGGCCCAACACGGAACATAGCACTTGAGGTGTGGCCTCACTAGTGCCAGTACAGAGGGACGATCACTCCTGCTGACTGCACTATTTCGGACACAAGCCAGGATGATGTTGGCCTTCTTGGCCACCTGTGCACACTGCTGTCTCATGTTCAACCAAGCATCAACCAACAGCCCCAGATCAAACCCACCCAAAGGCACACGTGGCAGTCCAGCCAGAGATGCTCCAGAACCACCACATCCCGCAGAGCTCCCTTCCCAGCTATCAGTTACACCATCTACTCTCCTTCTCTTTGCTAAGCTGTAGAAACAAATTCCACAGCAGGGCATTCCTTAAAGCCTCCATCTCAGCACTCATGCCTGTTGCCACTGCCTCAAGCTCACCTTGCCAGCTCTCCCAACACTGACACCAGTCTCCTTACAACTTCACTCGGGGGATGCTCAGCTTTCTGCCTCACCATCAATTCTGCAAAGCTTGAACGCTCTGGGTTCCAAAAAACTGAAAGTATCAATGGCAAATAGAGCTGCTGAAGAGGAGCACAGTTTGCAGGGCTCAGCAGAACTGCAGAGAGCACGAACCCGCAGGAATGACCCGCAAATTGCAGAACACCAGCAAAGCACTAACAGGGCTCAGAAAGCCTGAAATGCCCTCATTTTATGCAACATTTTCTAAAAAGGAGATGGAGCTCGACTGAACGTCTCTTCACTTCTGACCCATCTTCGCGTTCCCAGGAATTCAGACTCATCTGCAGAGGTAAATGAGGTACATGCAAGCTATTCCTAAAAGCCAAACTGAAAACTTTCACACGTTATACAATGAATTTTAAATAGATAAAGCTAGAGGGAGGAAGGGTGAGTGGCCCAGATTGACCATTTGATAAATCAGGCACAACTGGAGCTAACTTTATCCCTCTCATCCACTCAAGAGGCTTATAATCTCACACCTTGGAGCAATAAATTAGGAGTAAGCATTGCATTAGCACTACAGGCTTCACATATAAAAGCTCACAAGCAGGTTATACAATGGGAAAAGCTTTAAATTAAAAAAAGGCAAGACAGTCACAACTCCTAGGATGCTACTGTGCAGAAGCAGCTATGTGCATTTGTTACAATGAGAGATTTTGCTGCTGTGGTGGTGGATAACTCAGCACAGCCCTGGGATGTCAGATTGCTCTGACAAGTGCCGCAGACACACTCTTCTTTCCCAATTTTGTTACTTTCTCTACAAGACAATGGCAATACGTTCTGCTTGCAGCTTTACTGGAGGATTCATTCACTGCCTCTGTTGCTCTGAGCCCCTTCTTCCATTATAACGCAAGGGAAGGAATCAGATGTGAGGAGCAGAGTTCAAAATATAAGCCTCGATTAGCGCAAGCATCCATTTAGATGGGAGATTAACATAGCTCAGTCTGCAAAATACTGCATCCTTTCATGAATGCACTTGTTATTTTTAAGAGGACCAGATATATGAATGTGGTGGTACGAGGTGGGTATCAAAAGAATGAACACATGAGTATTTGCTAAACTTTGGACACGTCATGAACTGTGAAACAGCAACAGATACAAACATCCACAGATTTAATTTCTAGCAGCTCCTGCACCTATGGTTGAGTCCTCTTTGCCCCATTCCTGGAGGTGCTCAAGGTTGGGTTGGATGGGGCCCTGGATAGCCTGAGCTGCTGGGAGGCAGCCAGCCCATAGCACGGGGTTGGAACTGGATGGGCTTTGAGGTCCCTTCCAAACAAAGCCATTCTATCATTCTATGACTGTGCTCCATAAACCCATTGGTGAGTCAAAAATCAAGATTCTGGGTCAGCCCCAACCAAGAAACCTCCCACTCACAAAGCCTTCCCCTCCACACTCCCAGCAGAAACCTGACCTGCCCAAAACATCACCGGGCTGGGAATTATTCAGAAGAGCGAGCAGCTCACCTGGCACTCAGGCTCTCCCCTTCATGGAATCATAGCATGGCTTGTGTTGAAGGGACCTTGAATATCACCCAGTTCCAATCCTCTGGCATGGACAACATTGCCTCCCACCAGATGAAACTGCACAGCAACCTCTCCCTGCACTTGTGCCTCCCCCTACTTGGTGTTTCAGGGGCAAGGACCCACTCTGCATACAAGTATCACTTCCTAAAAGAGGAGCTGCATTTCTCCAGAGCACCTAGGCATCAGGAACATGTATTTTTCCTTAAGTACCATGATGGACGGATGCCACGTGCAGTAACATAATCAGAGCAGCAAGACTCGAATACTGGCAAAATAAGAGGCACTTGTGTGCTGGAGGGAAGTATATTATTATTTTACAGTGTACACTGACAATTGGTGCTCTTAACTTTTAGTTTGAATTGAAACCGTGCTGTACTGAAGGAGGATGATGACAGAGAGAAAAGAACATGAAATTGGTAAAAAAGACCAACACTTATATTCAAATCTAAGCATAAAATGTGCTGAGTCTGCAGAACACAGTCAGTGCTTCATCTTTAATTTACTTCTCTGCCCCTTTGACTTCAGCAGCTCCAGGAAGACTTAGAAGGAAAAATTAGGAAAGTGGAGAAGAAAGTGATAGCGATTTTTTGTTTAATATACCTTAAAGGAACAAATGACTAATGAGAACCCAAATCATTTCAGAGGGAAGGAATAATAAAGACGTCAGATATCAGTTGATCCTCAATGGTTAACAGAGGAGAAAGGCTGGGGAAGGAAGAGCTTGCACTGGTGCACGCTGTGGCCACCAACACCTCTCTTAAACACATCCAATTGCACGGATGTGAAAATCTCCACATGAAGGAACAGGCGAAAAAGAGCTTAAGTGGGAGCAGAGCACAGAATGCCAAGTGCTGCACTGAATAATTCAGGTCCAAGCAGCGCGATTGGCCAGGCAAGGAAATCACACCCCCCTGCTAGCTTTAAAATCAAAGGCCAAGGAGGGATAAAAGGGAAAGACAACACCTCCTCTTTAAAGCAGAGATTTTGTACCACGGTTCCCACTTCCCAACCTCCCAGTGCAATCTGGGGCAGCGGGTGCTGCAGGAACACTGCCTGCAGGCACCTTTATAGCGTGCTGCCTTCCTCCCAACACCATTCCTCACCCCAAATGCAAGATCCAAGACTGTAAGGCTTGTACATCATGCAAATTGCTCTTCAGAGGTTGAAGCCAAAGCCCCACAAAGACCTTTGTTTGGGTCTTGGTTACACCTAAACCCATCTGATTGTCACCTCTCGGCCTCCACCCCTCCCAAGTCACAGCTCCAGCCCATGGGGATGGGCTCCCTCCCAGCATGGTGCTGCTCCCTGTAGTACTTCCAACAAACTGCCCTACCTCATAGATTCATAGAATCATTAAGGTTGGAAAAGACCTCTAAGATCACCTAGTCCAACTGCCCACCCACCACCAGTATCGTCTGCTAAGCCACGTCCCTCAGTGCCACATCTCCACAGTTCTTAGACATCTCTAAGAGACAGTGACTCCACCACCTCCCTGGGCAGCCTGTGCATCACTACTCTTTCTGAGAATCCATTTTTCCTAATACCCAACCTGAACCTCCCCTGGAACAACTTGAGGCCATCACTTCTTGTCCTGTGGCTGTTATCTGGGAGCAGAGGCACACCCCCATCTCACCATAAGCTCCTTTCAAAGAGTTGTAGAGATCACTCAGGTCTCCCCTGAGCCTCCTCTTCTCTAGACTGAACAGCCCCAGCTCCCTCAGCTCCCTCCCCATCAGACTTGTGTTCCAGACTCTTCACTTTGTCAGTCACTTCTGCAACTTTCACAGTTCAGTTATTATGCTGAGCTGAAAATAATGCTCCTGGGTGCATTGGGTAGGAAAGTGTGGATTCTGGCAGGCCTGAGAGATGCAGTGCTGCTGGAGCCCCCTCTAGTCGCAATTCTACCCTAGTGTGGCTCCAGGTGTGGACTGCTATTAACAGGCTATTTCACACATATTTCTACAACTAGGCCCTGAAACGTGACAGCCAAAACAGTTGTCACTCCAGCACCCAAAAGCACAGTCACTCTAACTTCTTCCTTTAATTTACTTATTTGTAGATAGCATTTTGCTGATGTCCAGGCTTTCTATGAGCAGCACTGCGTGCACAGAGCACACAAGGCCACCTTCGCAGAATCACAAAGGTTGGAAAAGTCCACTGAGATCATCCAGTCCAACCATCAACTCATCACCACCGTGCCCGCGTCCACCTTTTCACTGCCCAGCCTCAAACCTCCCTGCTATCCCCTTAGATCTCAATCCATTAAAACAAGGATGTTGGTTCCTTCTACACCCGCAACAATTCTGCAGGGGAACTGCAGACCCCAGCTCTCCCACCAGCTGCCACCCATCCATCCACCCATGGCACTGCACAGCTCCCTGAGGGAACGTGGTATGCCGGACAGGGAAAGATGGCAGGAAGAGAAAGGAAAAATAGATAAAAAGAAGAAAATAAAGTATTTAGAAAAAAAGAAAAGAAAAAGAAAAAAACAAACACAAGTCAAGCTGGTCGGTTTCTTTCTTCTCCACCATGTATTCAGAGGCAGCAGGGGAGGTCTACAACTGTTGCGTCACGCCAAGCACAAAAAACCTGACAAGCGTGTTTGAGCTGATGGAGAGCAGACTGGGCAGGAGGTTGGTGGCACCCCTAACACGGGGAGCAGGAGCTCACTGCTCCAACTGGCCAAGGACGGGCGGCTCAGAGCCACGAGAAATGGCAGAAATATCAGTGCATAAATACTCTGGCTCCCTTCGAACTCTCCCTGCGGTCCATGGATCAGGAATCTGCGATCAGCACTGAGGGAGGAGCACAGAAGATGCTCTGAAATGGGGAGGGGGCTGCGTGGGACCTGCTGGATAAATAACGGCCCTGACAATAATGCCCGCTCGCATCTTTAACGCAGCATTTTCTTCTCCACAGAACTGTGACAATGGTTATCTCAGTGGTATAATTATCCGGATTTGATGACAGATTAAAAAAAAAAAATACAGATCCCCAACACCTGTTCAAGAGTTTTGTGTTTTTAAAGGCCACCGCCATTAACCTTGGGCCACGCACTTCATTGTGTTTAATTAGCAAGCTAATGAAGCCAGTTTTATTCCCTTTCTCAAGCACAAGAGGATAAGTACAAGACAGTGAAAGAGCAGGGCAGATCCATTTGCAGCACAGTTCATTGCTGCATGGCGTTACTTAAACTTGCACCAAAATAAAAGTAATGTAACGGCTCGGAAAAGCACGTTAGCAATGCATTCTGCAAGACAAATCCTTTTACACCTTCTGTATTTTCTACAGCTCCGAGATTCAAACACGATTTCTGAACATTTGGGCTGCAGAAAATTTGCAAACAAAGGGCTAAAAATGAACATAATGTTTTCCTCAATGAATCCTCAGTATTCCAAAAAATTAAGCATAACAGATTTTTTTTTTTATATATTTGTTACTTTTTTTTTTTTTTTTTAATCTGAAAGAGCTCTGGCTCTGTCGCAGGCAGCCAAGGTAGCACCAACAATGGAGGTCAAAGCCAATTTCGAAAAGCCCACCACTTTCGCCCGGCCCTATATACACACACACAAAGCCCAGCGCGTGAAACCCAGCGACGCGCTGCAACTTAGGGCACGGCGAATCGGTCCCGATCTTATTTTTAGGACCGAACGGCTTCAGGGAAAACCGGACAATGAGGACCTGCGTTTAGCTCGTCAATAGCACGAGAAATGCAGAAAGGGCTTTAAAAGGGAGGGAGGGGTTTACGGCATCGCTCGTGCACTGATTGAGCGATCCGAGGGGACCCTCTTCCAAACAAACTGAATTGCGACCGTTTTCGGGGGTTTCTTGATCATATTTTCGGGGGGAGGGGCAGTCAGCGTAGGTATGCCCATTCAGATTATCCTTTTTATACCATGATGCATTTAAGAAGCTTTCGGGGTTAATTTCTTTTTTTTTTTTTTTTTTTTTTTTGCCATCAACCACTTTTTCTCCTCCAACTCCGATCTCCGCACAGCCGTAAGGAGCGTGCTAAAAACCAACCCCAACCCAACCGACCAACCCAACCCACCCCAAACAACAACAAACCAACCCGGAAGCCATCCCTCGTATCCAACCACACCAGATGAAAGGATTCCGAGACCTACACAGAAAGAAAACACATCGTCCATCCATCCCTTCGCTGCACAGAATAGAATTCAGCAGCCGGGAGAGCACCTTCCCAATACCTGCTACGTCAACACCCTCACCCCTGTTCCCTGCACATGGAAACAAAGCTGCGCACAAGTGTCCCAGCGATGCGATACAACCCCGAGCTGCCTTCGCTCCCCGCTAATAAATTAACGCGGTCTCTCATTGTTAACCCCCTCCTTTCTCCTTTCCCACCCTCCTTCCAGGTTTCGGCGCGCCTCGAGAAGGAGACATAACGACGCTGATGATGACAATTAAGCGGCGTGGCACAGCTCGCCGTGCCACAGTCAGGCGGTGGCAGCGCATATTTAATGGGCACTCGGAACAAAGGAAGCGGCTGCGGGAGCGCCCCAGGGCCGGCACCGCTCCCACCGCGGGCACGGCCGAACCGGGGGACGCGGGGTGGGGGCACGAGGAACTCCCCTTTCCTCCCTCCCCCCCCATCACCTTCCCTGCCTGCCCCCTAATCCTTCTTTGCTATAGGATGGAGGGGAACTCCCCGCTCCGCGATGGGCACGGCCGCAGCATCGCTGCCTCCCACCCACACGCTGTACCCGCTCGGCCTCAAAGGTGCCCCCCCCCCCCCGGTCCCCTTTTCTTAGATATGTATCCCCCTTATATGTGCCCCCCACCCCCCCCCCAGCTTATACATGCGTTCCTCATCCCCGCATATATGACCCTCCCTGGGGATGGAGAGAATGTAACAAGTTACTGCCCAGCACCCAGGTTAATGGTGCGGGGGGGGGGCTGAACGGGGATCAAGGAGCGGGGGGGAGGGGGGGGAGAGGGAAGAGGGACACAAAATAGCTGCAGCCCATGGAGAACGTACAGCAGTCTTAAACAATGATAAATAAAATGAGTGGAAACGAGGGGTATGGGGGTTTGAAGCGTGGATGTGCTTGCAGTTTTCTTTTTTTTTTTTTGGGGGGGGGGGGCACACAGGGTATTGCCCCAGCCCCAAAGAGCTGCGGGATGCTCAACGTGCCAACAGTGGTGGGCCCCGCTGCCCCCACGGCCGCTTCGGGAACTTCACCCCCTGCACAACCCCCCCTCCCCAGGGCTGAACTTTGGGGGCAAAGCGGTTCTATTAAGGCAGAATTAATCCAGTGAATTAAAATGAATGAAAAAATGTAACACCTTCCTTCCTCCCTCCTCCCCCCCCATGCAACAGAAGCCCCTCCCGGGTGGATGCTCCCCCCACCACCACCACTCACACCCCCTTTTGCACAACTTTCTCCCAGCAGCGCCGAGCAGCCCCACAGGGCTCGGTTGGTGCAAACAAGCAAAGCCCTACAGGGCTGAGGGGGTCCCCATGTTGTGTTTGGGTTTTTTTTTGGAGGGGGGGGTCCCACTTTTCTCCCCCACAGGGTTAAACCCCCGGTAGGAACGGGGCACAGACACACACACTCGCGGCCCCAACACCTGAGCGGAGCCCACCCCCCAGCTCCCCAACTTCTGTGTGTATCCCCCCCCCCCCTCCATTCTTCCAACCCTCCCCCAGGAGTCAATGCCCATTGCCGCAAAGTTTCCTCGATCTCTCGCCGTGTTTACATCGCCGCTAATTCCCACCGGCAGCGAAGGGAACAAAAAAAAAGCGGCGGCAGCACGGCAAGGATCCGTCCTGCCAGCACAGAGCACGGGGAAAAAACGGGGAGGGGGAAGGGTGAGGGGGGGGGGAAGAAGAAGAAAAAATACAATTAAACATCTCACAGCTTTGAAGGGGGGGAAGGAGAGGGATGGGGTTCACCCGACGGGTCTGGGGGGGGGGGGTCCGCTCCGCTTTTAAGGCTGCACAGAACCGCACCGGCCCATTCAATGGTGAGGTCGCGAAGCCGAGCGTGGAGGTAAACACGGCGGAACGCGCTTACCTGCGCCCAAAGTTGCACAGAGCACGGCCAAAGTCAGCCACGAAGCGCTCATATTCCTTCACTCGGTGAGGTTTGCTTTTTGTTTGTTTGTTTTTTGTTGGTTTTTCTTGTTGGTTTTTTTTTTTTTTTTTTTTTGCGTTTTGGTTTTGTTTTGTTTGTTTGTTTGTCAGTCTGTTTGTTTCTCCTCGCGTGCCCCTTCTTTCCCGAGGGGAAATATAAAAACGTATTCAAAATAAAAAGAGCTGGAAGCTGAGGGGAAAAAAAAAGAAAAAAAAAAAAAAAAGGAGGAGGGAAGAGACGCGCTGCTCCTTCTCGAGAAAAAAAAATAAAAATAAAAATAAAAAAAATAAATGAAGAAAGAAAAAAAAAAATCCTGAAAAATCGGATTTAATTCCTTCGCAGTTGCAAAATGTATCCAGTGGAGAGGAAGAGCCCGACCCGCTCCGCCCGGCCCCGCCGCTCGCTCCGCGCTTTCCAAGAGTTTCTTTCGCTGCGCTTTTGTGCTGGGAGCGCGGCGTGCACCGCACACCGCCTCCCCCCACTCCTCCTCCTCCTCCTCCTCCTCCTCCTCTTCTCCTCCTCCTCCCAACCCAACCCAACCCCTCTGGCTCCCCCAGCAGCGAGGCCGAGCGCACACACCCCCCTCCGCTCGGCTTTCCGCGCAGTTCACGCGCACCCCCCCCCTCCCCCTCTTTATTTTTTCCCTTCTACCTTTTTATTATTCCCCTTTTTATTTTTCCTTTTCCCTCTCTCCATCGCCCCCCCCCCCCCCGCCCCGGGAGGAGAAACTTTGCGAGGGGACCCGCGTCCAGGCAAGAGCCCGCGGAGGGGGAGCGGGGCGCGGCATCGCGGAGCGAAGGAGGAGAGATTGGGGCGGGAGTCCTATAGTGGGAAAATAAAAATAATAATAATAATAATAATAATAATACATGGGGAAGAAAAAGAAAAAGTCGGTTTGGGAGGGGGTGGGGGGGAGGAAAGGAGATTTTTTTTTCTCTCTTTTTAATTATTAAAAAAAAAAAAAAACCTGAACCTAGTCCAAAATGGCTTCTAAAAAAAAAAAAAAAAAGGGAGAAGCCAAAGCGGAGCCAGCGAGGGGGAAACCCGGATGTTTGATACAAAGAGGGCTGGAGGGGGGCGGAGCGGCGCGGGGGCTCCGCGGCGCTGAGTGGGGCGCGGCGCTGCCCGTCACCCCACGGAGCCGGGAGCTGCGGGGCTGGGGATGTGAGGGGATGGGGATGGGGGCAGCCCCTGCTCGGTCCTCGTTAGGGCCGTGTTGGGGTTAGCGGGCTTTTCTCCATCCCCAGCGCTGCGTGCGTTAACCCCCCCCCCCCCCCCGCTATTTGTTGTAATTATAATGCGATAGTGCGGAATCGGGGAGCCCGGAGGGGCTTTAGGGGGGAAGGATGTGGGGTTGGTGGTCAGCTTGGGTGCCCGAAGCTTTGGGGATTTTCGCCTGGAGAGAATTTAAGAGGAAATGCATGATCGTTCTCTGCAAACTTTGGGAAACGCTTTGCTCCGAGGAGAGATTCCAGTGTTTTATTCACCTTTGGGAAACTTTAGGGAGGGTTTTTTTGTTTTTGTTATTTTTTTTGTGAGAGGTTGTAACCTGTGGGAAGGTGGAGGTGGTTTTTATGTACGTGTAACAGCTGTGGAACATGCTCTGAGCCGTGAACAGGATCCTGAGTGGAGCTGCGAGGAGCTGATGACTGCTATCCTTCGTGCTGCCATGCCTTCGTCATGCATGTGCTGCATGGAAGGGGAGGGCACCCATGGAACCTTACATGGATGGGAAATGGGATGGAGATGTATTTGTGAGAGGACAGAGCTGGGGGCTGAGCCCTGCTCCCTGCATTGGCACAGCCTGCCCATGGGGGCAGTGAGGTCACCTACCGTGGAGGGCATCAGGAACCGGGCACATGTGGCACTGGGGCACATAGTGAGCATGGGGGGATGGGTCGGTGGCTGGACTGGGGGATCTTAGAGGTCTTTTAGTCCTTAACGGTCCTAGTGTGACTGCAGGTGGGTGCAATGGGGCTGGAGATCCGTCCTTTGTGTTCAGCTCAGACCAAAAGAAGCGCAGTGCTCGGGTCAGGCTCCCCAAGCACTCCCCCACCAACACCGTTCCTATTTGCAATCACAGCACCGTATCAGAGCCCCTTTTCCAGCACCCCAGTTTGTGCCCTGAGGCCCTATGGGCTGAGTTTTCCCCCGTGTAAGCGATCCTCCCTGATTTTCCTTCATCCCACAAGCACCAGGGCAGCAGCCAGTGTCACTTACATTGTTTCACAGGGAGGTGTTTTACCCACCCGAAAAGCTAAAATGTTTTCACCTCTTGCAACGTGAAAGCACAGGAACTGTATGGCCGGGTGGGAATGTTACAGCCTGGGCACGAGGACACTTGAAAACTTCCCCAACCTTCAGGAATTTCGGAAACGGGGCTGGAGGGAGCTAGCACTGAGGGTTAGGTGCCATCATTACACCCCGTGGTCCGAAAGCCCTCCTGCACTGAAACGCATCCTCTATGGGATGGGTTTGTGCCACGCGGCGTCATATGACACTCAATCTTTCTCGCGTGACGGTTGGAACAAGTGGGATCCGTGTATCCTGATACCCCGCACGTGATCAAGGGACTGGGATCGCTTAAGCCGGCGCAGGGCTGCGGTGCTCGCGTGTCATTTATCTTCAAATCCTATTGTAGTGCTCGTGAGATGTAATTTCTGCACGGGATGGAAATGTATGCTGACAGAGGTGTTATAAAACATGGAAAATACGGAGGGAAAGGGACCCGGCGTTTCCTTTATCTCCTCCTGTCTGTGCTGACGTGGATTTGTTTTTGCAGGGTGCAGGGCTCGGATGCAGCCCCTCTCATTGCTCTGCAGCCCTGTGAAGCAAAACCCACGTTGGCTGCAACAGGTGGAAGCACGGACTGGGGGACCTGAGGCTGCAAAATGGTTCTGGCTGTGTTTCCCATACCGGTTCCTAATGCGGTGCCGTGGGTGGGATAGGAGGTACGCACCCTTCTCAAGATGTCTGGGTGAGAGAAAAAGAAAGCAGTTTATAATCTCGAGCAAATAAATTCTCATTTTACCTGTTGTGTAAATCCTTCCCGGGAATGCGTTTTGGGGGTCTTAATAACACATAGGTCGCTCCAAAAGTAATGCCTCTTATTTATTTCACTGGAAACTACAACTGATACAAAGAGCACAATAACATTATTTGGTAGTGTGAATCCTCTGCTACAAAACACTGTTTTTCAACATAGGTACCACCATTAGCTATGCATTTTCACCAGCCATGAGCAAGTCTGCATGCACAAATCTGCACCCACTGTTTCACAGGTGCTATGATGGAGTCATTGCTGGGAGTCTTAACTTTTGTTGTGCTTACATCCACTGTTATGTCTCCGTAACCGTTCAGCAAGCATTAGTGAATGTCAGTGGGTGTGATTTTTTCTACACAGAGAAATGTAATTCCACTCCTTTGCTTCATAGGCACTTCCGTATCAGATGCCATTCTGTCTGCCCTTCTTCTGCCATATGTGACACAGCAGCGAAATGGAATGGAACGCGGTTGGGAAGGCTCAACCACTCCCACCATCCCACCAACATCCATCCCCGACGACATGAGCAAAATAGGAGGCATTACTTTCGGAGCAGGCCGCGTATAACAGCGTCCTAACTTGTCCCTCGGGAGCTACAATTAACTTCGTTGGAATTTCTATATTTGCAGCAGCTCTAAACGAGAGCCAGGACCTCCAGACGCTCCTGTGCACCATCCCTGCCCCCGTCTGAACGAGCCCACGGTTTTTGCACTAAAAAAGCCCCCCCCTCCCCGTGCTGACAGATCTGCCCTTTGCGGTCTGGCTTCATCAGGGCCAGTAAAAATAGTGAGGGATGGGACAGACACTGCTGCTTTCAGAGCTTTTCTTAGCTCCGGGCTACAGAGCAAGGCCTCAGGTGCTGACAGGTTGGGGGATATAGCAGGCAGAGGGGTCTGTTCCTGAGGTACCCCTAGCCCAACAGGTTTGTGAACGGCCACAATTTGGCATTTTCCCTGGGTTGTTTGGTTTTTGTTTTTGTTTTTTGTTTTCTGTTTGAAATAGCAGCAGGCAGCATCAGAGCCACACGACAAAGCCTCCCAAAAAAAGCAGAGGCCCAGCCTTAATCCACACCCCAACCCTGCCAGCAACCGGGAACCAGAGTGCGCCCGTGCTCAGCATGGAGACTTGTGCACGCAGACAAGGAGGATTATGGACATCATATGACTGACTGCATTTATGGTGTGTGCCTAATTGGTGAAGGGCTGCGTTTTCTATCTTTAACACAAGACAAAACCAACAGGCTGCCTCATGCACGAGGTTCCTTTCAGGTATTTTCTTCACTGCATTTCACCCAGAGAGCTGTGGGTGCCCCATCCCTGGAGATGCTCAAGGTCAGGTTGGCTGGGGCTTTGGGTAACCTGGTTTGGTTGGAGGTGTCTGCCCATGGAAGGGTTGGAACTGGATCGGTCCCTTCCAACTCGATCCATTCTGTGATTCCGTGATGATGCTGACACAGCTGAAGTGGAGGGCAAGGCATGAAGCATCGCAGGGCTCAGCACGTGCTTGGACCAGGTCAGGGCAGCATTATGTGCTGCACTCACTTGGGTTTTGCATTGTTTGAAGCCCAGGAATGCAGCATTCCTTCAGTCAGTAGAACACATTTGGTTGCTGCCCATAGACAGGTCCCACTACCCCCTTCAGTTACCATCCTCTGTAAACGAGCATAGTATAGAATCACAGAACTGCTTGTGTAGGAAGGGATCTCGAAGCCCATCCACTTCCACCCCTGCTCTGGGCAGGGGCACGTCCCACCAGCTCAGGCTGCCCAGTATTCCAACCAACTGGCCTTGAGCACCTCCAGGGATGGGGCACCCACAGCTTCTGGCTGCCTTTGCCAGTGCCTCACCTCCATCTGAGTAAAGAATTTCCTCCAAACATCTATCCTAAATCCCTCCTCTTCTGGTTTAAGAACATTCCTCCTTCTCCTATCACTGTCAGACCATTAATTTGCCCACATTGTCTTCAGTTGTTGATATTTGGCCTGAAAATATACATGCTTTACATACATACTTTACAGTGTGTATGATGACTACAGCAACACAGGGCCAACCACTCATCTCTCCAGCTCCCTTGCCTTCTTCCCTCCCTAGGTGTTTGGTTGTCAGAAGAGCAGCATCCTTCAAATTCCAAATTTTATTTTAAAAGCTGCACTTGGCCTTTTTAAACCACTTGCAGTTTAACAGTGAGAAGGTTTGTATGGAAGCACCGTGCCTCTGAAATCGTTCATGCCAGCAGAGATATTTCAACCAAGAGCATCCCCATCCCTCCTGCTGCCGTCCAACCTCTCTGCAGCCATCTGGACCACGCTGCAGCTTTGGCTTTCAGCTCTTACCTGTGGCCTTGTGCTTTCTGACACACTCAGAGCACTCATAGAAGGACCAATAAAACATGTGTTTGGTGTATTTTTAGAGGTTGTCCCAGATTATTGGCCTTTGTCCCGGATTTCATTGGTGAGAGTCTAAGAATGCCCAGTGGGGCCAGATGCTTCCTGCACTGCTCTCCTGAAGGCTTCAGTCAGAAAAATACCCTCCCAGAGAAGGCAAATAATTAAGTTTTTGTGGCAAGTACTCTTCTGCCATTAGCAGGAGATGATAAACATTAAAAACCACAGTATAAATAGAGCAAGGCAGATGCACTGAGCTTCAAATTGCAACATTGCTCAGTTACGTGGTACTGAGTAATGGATTGGGCATCTCTAGCACAGCGATTTTTCTTTTGTCTGTTTTGGGTCCAGGCTTTTCTTTCACACCTTGGAGTGATGGTCTTTGCTTATTGAGAGCTAAGGTGCCTGGAGGAGACCCGTCTCCATGTGCTGGCAGCTGGTGAAGTGCAAATGGGGAGGTAGAAAGGGATCTTCAGGTGTCACCCAGTCCATCCTTCTCCCTTTGGCAGTGTGTATTGGACCTCTTTTTAGTCTCCCCCAGACAAAGCGAGCCAATTCATCTGTCCTCTCTCTGGGTTCAGCCCTCCTGGTTACACTGCAGACCTTGGGATGCTGCAGGGCTCCCTGATGGGCTTATCCAAGCAACTCCGAAGTTTCTCAGGCACCCACCTTGATCTTACTGGTTCACCCTCCTATCAGCTACTTTGCACCCAGATATCCTTATGTGCTGTCTGCAATGGTTTACTTATCTTCCTAGCACAGAGCGTACTGTGTGTCATAAGAGTACCAAGTGTAAAAACTCTTAGTTAAGTTCTCTATCACTATTTTGTCAGTCTTCTAGAGAGAAAATGAAGACACACTGCTGATACGGGTGCAGGTAAGGTACTGCTGCCTGTAAGAAGAATCCACTCTGCTTTCCAGCCATACCCAGCCTTCAGCTCTTGGATTTTTTGGTATATTATCAGGGAGAAATGCATTCAGAAGTGAGAGCAACCAGCCCTGCTGGTCACGATGCCCAGAAATGGTGGGCTCCTGGCATGAGCAGTGCCTCTCTCTCAATAGGACAAGAGGTAATGGCTTTAAGTTGTGTTGATATTAGGAAATACTTCTCCAGAAGAGTGGTGACGTGTTGGAACAGGCTGCCCAGGGAGGTGTTGGAGTCACCATCCGTGGAGGTGTTCAAGAACTGTAAGTTGTGGCACTGAGGGACGTGGTTAGTGGGGATGGGTCAACGGTGGGACTTGGTGATCTTGGTGGTTTTTCCAACCTTCATGATTTTCACCATGGATTTCAGAAGAACCAAACAGCAGTTATGTTGCAGTCAGTCTCAAGTTTTTATCTTGGTGTACAATAAATTGGGATTTTGTCCTTTGGAAAGAAAGCTGCATTTCATTTCTTAGCTTTGCTGGCCCCATATCCACCCAGCTTCTCTTGCTTCCAAGGGCCACAGATTTCATTCCCTGCTTTTGCCACCAATTGTCACACCTGTTTTGAGAAACAGGAACTGGCAGCAGGGAAGTTACCACTAATCCAGCAAGTGACCAATGTTTCCCAGTTGTATTCTAACTGTGCTGAGGGATAGTGCGCAGACAATTATTCTCCTGACAGAGATTAAATAGATTGCTAGATACTAACACCAGATCTGAATATAAATCAATAATTAGGGATAGAGGAGGAAGATTTAAAAATTATGCCAATGGTGGAATGGGACAAGGATGAGAAGAGTGAGGGACATGTAGCAGAAGTATGGGAGGATGGAAGAGCATGCTGCTGGCCTGGGTTTCTGCTCAAGCTTCTCCAGGATCTCTTGTAGGCTTTGCTTTATTTATTTCTTAAGTCCTGATCAGAATGGGAACAATGGGCATTATCCACAGAAGTAATTAAAACGTTGCACTCCTTGGCAGGGGAGTTAAAATCAATTTCTCCAATACAAGATGAGGAGCAATTGGCCAGGCTGCTGCCAGGCAGAAAGGATCTGGCATTGTGATGTTTACAAGTTTTGTGGGAATCCAGCTCCACCAAAATTTCACAGTGGTGCCGGGATGCCTGTGCAGAGAGGAACCCTGCAGGAGGCACAGGACAATCTCACCATTCAGTTTGGCGGTGGTAGGGTCTTGGCTCAAGAACAATTTCCACACCTCAGGAAAGATATGGCTCAGCTGGGAAAAACTCAGAGAGGTGCAAAGAGAAAGATTGGAGGTGTAGAAAACTTGGCTTTGAGGAGAGGTTGACAGGGAGAGAAGTGTGTGGTCTGAGGAGGGGGCCAAGGGGAGACAAAGCAAGCTGCCAAACACATGTGAGGCAAATGCGAAGAGGAGTGGTACAATGTGTCTTTGAGAGGGGAGATTTGGATTGGATATAAGGAAAAGGGGATGTAAGGGTAGTGAATCACTGGCAGTGGTTGCCCAGAGGGGTGGTGGATGCCCCGTCCCTGGAGGCACCCAAGGTCAGGCTGGTCGGGGCTCTGAGCACCCTATGGAACTGCAGGTGTCTTTGTTCATTGCAGGAGTGTTGGACTAGATGGCTTTTAAGGGTTTGTTCCAACTCAGAACAATTCTATGATTCTATGACCTTCTGCACGTAGGGTGAGTAATGGGCTTAGGCTTCAACATCAGGAGAAACTTCCCAGTGCTAGGAATAGTTTAGCACAGGGACGCCTTGCTGTTTTTGCTGCAGAAAGCTTTAATCAGAGGGCTTGCAGGGATGGTTTGTGTGCCATTGGTACCAGGGGCCTCCTGGAGGGCTTTGTCAGACCTTCTTGTCTTGTTTCTTCCAGTTGCAAATGGAATCATTAGAATTCACTGCTTGAGTGTTTGTGAAGACCTGCAACAATAGTAAGCTCCGTTTGCAATGAAGGAGATTGCAAGTGCAGTCCTCTGCATATTTAGCCAATGTATAGTTCCAAGGGCTGGTGGTACAGACACAAGCTAACAAATAGTTGTGCCGTAACCACAGAAGTTGGTTATTACAAATCCAACCTATCTCTGACAAGCAAACACTGCATAAGAGCAGAGCTTTTCTGTGTGAAATGTTGCAAAAAAAAAATCAGTTATGTTTAGTGTTACAGAGGCACAAAGAAAATCTCATTAGAACCCACTGACAATGATCTGTTATAAAAGGAACAGAAGCAATTTGTAAGCTCTATGAAAAATGCATCTCTGTTCTGCCCCATTCTCACAGCCTGCTGCTACTCTAGGACAGATTTCCAGTGAGTAGGATCTGTGCCTTCTTGCTTAGTT
The DNA here is from genome assembly GCF_038088225.1 of Cyrtonyx montezumae. Lineage (NCBI taxonomy): Eukaryota > Metazoa > Chordata > Aves > Galliformes > Odontophoridae > Cyrtonyx > Cyrtonyx montezumae. The sequence goes on from NW_027072037.1 coordinate 5,369,504, forward strand.
AGCTCTTAAATATCACATTTTATTTGCTTGGAGACTTGAACAATAAATAGCAAACACTCTTGTCCCTATTTTAAACACATGGTAACTGCAGTATGGAGAAATGAAATGACTTGTTCAGGGTCACAGAGCAATTCTGTGGCAGGGCTATGACCAGAACCCAGCTCCCTTGTTCCCAAACCCATATTCTAGCCTTCAGCTTTTCACTGATGCTGGACTTTAATCACCTTCCAGGGAAGTCTGTTGGCCTCTTCCAGTTGATTTCCATGGGAGTTGTGCCAGTTACCAAATGAAGCCACTGGGATGCAAAAGAAGCTAATGTTAGATGATAGGAGAGAAGTGATGGAAGGGGAAAAAACAGATTTTACAGAAAAGGAGTAAGTTCCAGTGTCACTTCCATAATATCATTCCCCTTTAATTTGTGTCTGGTCAAAATTAAAAAAAAATAGATTTCTCATATTAATAGATGAAATGAATCTTGAATTTTATAATAATGGAGGAAATGAAAGGACTAAAATGATATTGTGTTGTTAACTGAGATTTTAATAATGATTCTGTCCTCAGTTGGTGCATTTGTTCCACAGAAAGTAAATCATTAATGAAGAGAGATTGGAAAACAGTGTTATGGTGATAGATTTTGAAAGAAAAGTTGGATTTTGCTGAACTCCTAGAAAGTCTGTGATATGCCTGCAGCTCCAAAACTGAAAGACAAACAACTCAAAAGCAGCCCCCATAGATGGGGTTTGACACGGTGGCTTAGAGTGCCTAGGGTAGCATGGAGCAGTTCCTGTGGCTCCTCTCCAGGAGAGCTGAGGTGGATGGAAGAGTTAGGTTAGAGATGTCATCCTGGGTGGAGAAAGGAAATTTGAAATTTCGTTTGAAATATCAGCGGTTTGCTACCATCTTATAGCTATTTCTGAATGGCATCTAGAGAGCAGAAAATGAGAAGCTGAAGGAACCCATCAAAGTGGACTCTTCCTGCAGATTCCATGGACTTTTTTGAGGTCTTCTTTCCACCGTTGTCCAGAGGATGGATGGACTCTAACCACTCTTGAACCTGTGAGGCCATTTGTCTTCCTATGAAGAAAGGTGAAGAAAGGATCTGCCGAGGCCACCACATCCAATGGGAGCTCTTGATCTTCTCACAGCTATCTTCAGACACCTCTAAGGATTCCCAAAACCAGGTTCCCTTAGAGCAGCAGCATATTTCATACCCTAGCTTGAAATGTCAAGTATTGGTAGCCAGGATTCGGGGCCTGGGAGAAAGCAAGCATGAAACATAAGTGCCTCCGTGTGCACGATCGAGACGGGGGAGAAGACAGCACTCCCCTGATTCCTTAATGAACACAGCACCCCAAGGCTGAATGCAGAAATTTGCAAATTAAACAATCTTTTTGTATTTAAATTATCAAATCAATAAAGAGAGCAAACATTAAACAACATTATATGAGAGCCTAGAGTGTCACCACAAAAATTAAGTCTGTGTAATTAAAAGTACAATGCAATTTATTTTTATATCGCTCTTCATTCAAATCAACAAATGTTATTACTTACCCAAAAATGTAAAGCAGTCTGCAAACTAATTTAAAAGATAAAGACAAAGTGACTATCGAAGAACTATGTTTCTTGGTCCCTTAGATCTGGCAGCTGTCGTGATTTAATATTTTAACTACTGTAATAGGTTATAGTGCTGAAGAAAGTTCATTAATTATTATGGGAAACTAAAAAAAAAAAACCTAATTAAGAAGAGTAAAATCATTTTTATTGACTGGGAAAAATAAAGACTATATAAAGGGAAATGAAGGATGAAAAAAATGAAGACACAAATGTTAATAAATGTGGCCTGTGCAGGGTAGAAAACATACCTCTGCTGTTGCTGGAGGTTTGGATTGGAATCTGGAGAGAGACCATGGTTTGCCATGGTTAAAGCACTCCTCCCGTATCTCACCCACTGGAAGTAACTTCTCATTAGCTGCAGTGCAGCTCTAAATTCATCTCAACGTGTCCATGCAGAGCCAGCCCCACTGGCTGTTTCTGAATCAACAGCCAAGACCACAAGATTGTCCTGCAATCCTGGGTAGAGTATGGGTAACAACGTAATAACCTCAACAGCTGCCATCCTTCCTAAAGAGTCAGAGAAGATGCGTTTAAGAAATCAGTCCTGTGTCCCAAACCATGCAATATGGGGGGGGGGGGGGGGGGGGGACGGACACAGTAGGGATGGGGCTCCATCAGCAAATGCAAGCCTGTCTAGAAGTCCTTGGATATTATAAAGGAGGGAGATGATGCCATAGGGTCAACAGCTACACTAAGTGTTAAAACAAATACATGCCATGTAGTTACTTCAGCCGATAATGGTAGCATTTGCACATTTTCAAGCCAGAAGTTCTACTTTGATCACTTATATTTACTTCTCATGTAAAACAGACTGTAGAAATTTGGCCAGTACTGAATTCAGTAATTTGTAAATCATTAATACGTCCAAAAATGAAAAATTACTGGCATAAATTTTGAACAGCCCTTCCAGGATTCCAAATCTTCATCAGAGGCAAGAGGACTTGTCTGAAGAATAAGGACTTCACTTTTCAATGATCACGCAGCATGCCTGAGGGGAAGATACTGAGTGAAATCTTTGCGACAAATGATGCTATTACAGATATGTGCTTGCACAGAAAGCCAGCAAAAGGGCACTGCAACACCACAGCTAAGTTCTGGTGATACTGTTGACACCCACAGCCACACAACTCTTTGCTCAAAGGTAAGCAAAGAGTTTCTTTGCTTCTTTCTCACCTTCACCCGCAGGAAACAAGGTCACAAAGCAGTAGGTGTAGGCAGGGATGTTTAGGAGGGGGTTTTCGTTAACTGGGGGTCATTTCACAGCACGGAAACATCACAGCAGCAGTGGTTTTTGATTAGCAGAGAACTTTTATGTCAAATCTTGCAAAATACACAAGGATTACTCATGAAGGGTAGGTATCACATAGATTATGTGTGAGAAATCAACACAAGGGTTACAGAAACAGCCGCTAGTTATGAAACATAAAAATAAGCAAAGATTAAATTCACATCTGAGAGGAAGATAAAAACTGCTGTTGTTATAACTGTCCACAGGCCTTGGCTGCATTGGGACCACAGAATCATAGCATCGTTAAGATTGGAAAAGACCACTAAGGTCATCTAGTCCAACTGTTCACCTACTGCCAATATCACCCACTGACCATGTTCCTCAGTGCCACATCTCCATGGTTCTTGAGCACCTCCACAGATGGTGGCTCTGCCACCTCCCTGGACCATGCCTGTGCCAATACATCACAACTCTTTCGGAGAAGAAATTTTTCTTAGTATCCAACCCGTACCTCCCTTGGTGCAACTGAAGGTCATTACCTCTCATCCTCTCACTGTTACCTGGAGGAAGAGGTGATACAGGATATGCAGCCATAAGAACACTGAGTTCCTGCATGACCAGAAGCCTGGGGCTGATGAGATCCCAGTACAAAACTCAGAAGTTGCTTTTTGTGCCATATGTTCATAACATGTGACCAGGTCATGGAAGCTCTGGAACACTTGGAGCTGTGGACTACTGGACAGGAATTGTATGTTTTAGCCAAATAAATGTGGGTCTGGCACCTGTCTGGCATCCCTCAGCTAATTCTGTGTGCACCTTAGGATACAGAGAGGTAATGGTAAATATGCCTGAGATGGATATGGAGCATCAGAGCAGGAAAATGTCACAAGGGCAGTGGTGGGATTAAACTTGTCTCATTTCATGAATCTACAGAGAAGACATCTTCATGCAGGCTGTCACTGGGCTTTCAGGAAGCAAGAAGAAATCTGTCTTTTTATTGTGCAATTCAGCCACTCTGTTTTAACTATCTACTTCAGGGTGAGATGAATCACTGTAGACTCCATTGACTGTATTGAGTGGCTCTCCATTGACTAGCAGAGAAGCCATGGGTGGCCGGTTTAAATACAGATTTCTGCTTTAGCTGGGTGAATCTACCCAGTTCTTCCTGCCATGGTGTAAGAGTTGGCTTCTCTGAGCAGCTTGAGCTGTGGCATTTCAGTCAATAACTTCCACAGCAAGCACAGTATTTCTGGAGAAGCGACACCAATCATGAAGAGTTTGCAATGTAAACAGACAAAAGAAATAGTAGTTAGCTAACTGAGGTGCCCTGTGATCAAGGTTAGACAGAAGGAAACACAACCTACACCTCCTGTACCACACCCCTTCAGCTCTGCACATCTTTTATAGCAGTTTTCTATATCTTCACAGAGAGACTAGTTCAGACATGGGCTTAATTTTGCTGTTGGCACTCTCCATCCAAACTGGAGGGGTATCCAACAGGGCAGGAAGGTGATATTGTTCCCTTCTACTCTGCCCCTGTGAGACTCTATCTGCAGTGTGGCATCCAGGCCTGGGATCTCCAGTACAGGAGGGATGTGGAGCTGTTGGATTGGGTCCAGAGGAGAGCCATGAAGATGATCAAAAGGCTTGAGCACCTCTCCTATTAAGAAAGGTTGAGGGTGCTGGGCTTGTTCAGCCTAGAGAAGAGAAGATTGAGGGGAAATTTCATTGCAGCTTTACAGTACCTGAAGGGAGTTTATAAATAGACAGGGGACTGACAGGTAGATAGTGACAGGACAAGGGGGAATGGTTTTTAAACTAAAAGGAGAAATTTAGTTTTGATGTTAGGAAGAAATCAGAGGGTAGAGAGTACCTGGCATAGGCTGCCCAGGGAAAACATGGGTACCCATCCCTGGAGGTGCTGAAGGCCAGGTTTGATGGGTCCCTGGGCAGCCTGATCTGATGGGACATGTCCCTGCCAAAGGCAGGGGATTGGAATTAGATCATCTTTAAGGTCCTTTCCAGCCTAAGCCACTTTATGATTCTGTTGAAGTCAGATGTAATGCCCCTACAGCTGCTGCAGCACCATGTCCCCAGTGCATCAACTGCCTCTGAGGACCCTTTGGGTCACCAGGAGAGACAGTGACTGGGTCAGCAAGAAAGTCTAAGCTAGAAAGAGAGAAAAAAACAGTCCATCTGTAGACGCATGTACCACTAACAGCAGAAACCAGCCTACACGTGAGAGAGTGGCAGCCCCTACATTGCAGTGTACGTCCACACACAGCCCGTTGTTCCAGAAACTCTGTCTCCCTTTGGCTGTGATCACTCCTGTTTGCAGTCTGTGCACAGTGACGTGCATGGAATATTACTATGAAAATGTGTGTTCTTGTTAATAGGTATAGTTTAGGATGATTGTTAACAGAGCATAAGGCCTTATTGATTGAAAGTGGCATATGGAAAGGATGTATAATGATTCACTTTGGCTGCTAGTTTGAAATCCTATTCATGAGAGGGGAAAAAAACCCCACAACACTCTCCTGTGCAGTCAGGCTTCATTCTTTCTGCAGCATGTTTTTCAATCTGGGCCATTTTAAAAGTGATCCATAGGGGAAATTTCCTGCTCTCCTGGGTGTGTGCTCAAAGCTCTTTTCAGTCCGGCAAGGGCAGGTCAGAGGAACAAAAGCTGAAGTTATCACACGTCTCCCTAGGAGGGAAAGGTTATGTGTGCTGTAGCTCGCTCCTCTAAAATTCTTTTTTGTGGAATTTAGTGTTTGTGAAGGGTGAAAATCCGATGCTGACATTTGTACCCGAAGTATCTTTGAAAAACAAAGCTGCCAACACTCTGTGAGCTGCATAGAAGGTGAGCATTTTCCAGCTTCACCAGGAGGGAAAAATGCATGTTCCTACATGGCATTATCAAATACAGAGTAATTAGCCAGAGGTAAAATCCCAGTGAAGGCAAAGCAGCCATAGTATTAACATCTGAGATGACAGAGATAAGCCCTGAGGACCTCATCCATCTTCTGTGTGCCAGAAGGTCCAGGTGAAGCTGGGGATGTCTTCCCTGCTTTGCCCTGCATAGTCTGATGAGGTGAGCACACACTTAATTCAGCACCCACTTGCCCCCACCACTGCCAGGAGTGAAGGGTCTTGCCAAGGCTGGTTGGACAGTAGATGGAGGTTATCCATGCAAGGTTATCTGAGCTGTCCTGCAGCTTCCATCATACAGAGAAAACTCAAGGGACTGAGTTGAGTCCCTCAGCTCAGCGGACCTTCCCTCAAGGTCCTAACCCAGCTGTCAATCACCTGATATGGGGAGCTGGATGATGGGGAGAAGAAGCACGATCTCTTCCCATGCCTGTAACCCTTCAGACCTCACTGACATTTAGCTTGCTGATTTAATAGCAGCATGATGTTTGGTGATATCTGGATGTTTTTCTTGACAACAGCCCCATGAACAATTTAAATGGCATTTCCTTCACTTCTGGAAATACAGCCTTTGTGTTTTCTTCCAAGCAAATAAGGAGTGGAATACATAGGTGGGAAAATTGATGCCTTCTAGGAATCACATACAAAGTGTTGTGACCTATTTGATTTTCACCCAGAAGCCCTGGCCTTGCTACATAGTCTTGCATGATTCTTTTTTTTTTCCCAATGAAATACCTTTTCAAGATGGTCTTGAGGATTTGCCTATGGTAGGCAAAGCAGAGCTCTCTCGAATAAAATAGCTTTGAACAAGCATATAAAGTGAATGCCTTTCATTATACCTGTCACCAGTTTATTTACTCCATGGCCTCTTTCTGCCATAAAAGTCTTGAGTGATTTCAGCATACTAAAACATCTGCACTCATTTTCAGAAAATAACAACAACTGCCAATGTATGAAATCACTATTTTCTCAGAACATCTATTGTTTGGTGTCTGACCCGCATTGTTTCTCATCTCTTGAAAGTGGTTTACAATGAAATCCACTTTATTTACTGCGGAAAGCAAAGTGTATCAGAGTTAGACAATTGACTGTAAGCTTTCAGTCAATAACCGTTTATTTTTGTGCACGTTACTATGTAGTCATTTCTTGCATTCATTGAAATTGGTGGCAAAATTCCCATTTGGAGGTGTCTGTTGGGTCTTGTGCCAGATCTTGGGCACCTGCTAAGTGTAAGCTGGTGTTCCTCCTTCTAAAGCTGAATCCAACTTGCACAGACTCTTTCTGTAGGCTTCATAAGCCACCCTGCCGCGAGCGCTCAAAATTTAAGACCTCGTATGAATGCAACACTCAAGCATCACTTAACTGGAGTGGTGATTAGGAACTTTTGCAAGAGATTGAGCTATTGACAAGTGAATCATCTCTGCACCACAGTGTCTCAGTCTTGATTCTTGGTCTGTGGCCAACACCAGCTCCCACTGAAGGTCTTTCTTGTACAGTTTGCCAGTGAATGCTTTGTATGGGGTCATCATATCTCTGAGATAAACACTGAGGAGCTGAAGCATGCTATTAAGCTTCTTAAAACATTAGAAAGACAATCTTTTCAACAGAATTGATGTTAATCACACTTATATAAAAGCTTTTCATCTTCAAAGCATTTAACCAACATTAATTACATGTAATTGGCTTTTCCTTGTACGTCACACAAAATGCACCTTTCATGTCACTTGTCACTGCTATCTTACCTGGGATTACTGAGTGAAAACTGTGGCTGCTCAGTGCAGCACAGCTTCTTGAAGCCACCTGAGGCCTCATCTTGCAAATCACAAAGGGCAGCATTTAAAACAGCAGTTGTACAGAATAGAGACACCTCAGTTGAACTGTGTGATCTGTGAAAAGGAACGTTGCCATGCCACTTGGGTGCCTGTAAAGTTGTAAGAGTCTTGATTTCCATGGCAAAGCTTCCTAGGAGACTCCTTGAAGTCTTGTTCCCTGTGTCTGGGGATATCTTGTTAAGTTAACTTGGTTCATAAAATGTGGCTTCCACAAGCATTGATGCTTGGCCCAAAGCGTCCTAGACAGAAGGCAAGGAGTCCTCTGGACTCCAGAATCATTGCATTTGAGAGTATAGTTCAAAGGGAAGAGACCACCTTTTCCATTGTAACCTGGTCTTCAGGAACTTACCCAAGAAGTTCAAGTCTTGTGTCCATTCCCTCAGCATGAGGAGGTCTGAAACCTCCATCTATCTGCCACCACTCTGTCATGCTCTTCCTGCATGGCCTTTAGATTGAAATAACTGCTGCTTTCAGCCACAAGGAACTTTAAAAAGTTAAGATTTTAATTCCAATTTATGATGTGTTTGAAAAAAAAAAAAAAAGATTTCTTGCCCAGTGAACTGTCAGGATTCATCTAGGAAATATGAGTTCCACATGTTCTTGGAAGGGCTGGCTAATATTCAGTTTTCTTAGCATTCATGGCTGAAAAGAAAGGATTTTGGAAGCAGAAGTCATGTAAAATAAATTCCATCAAAAAGGATATTGAGGCACTGGAAATGCTTCATGGAGATGAACATTGGATTCAAGTTAAGATTGAAAACAGGTGAGAAACCAAACCCAAGCACTAACAGCACTTGGTCAGAACAATAGGACTTTGCCTGGCAGCAATCAGGGCAGGTCCCAATGGAGTTGTAGAGTCATGAAGGTTGGAAAAGACCACTAAGATCATCCAGTCTAACCCATCCTCACCACGCCCAATGACTATGTTCCTCAGTGCCACATCTCTGTGGGTCTTAAACCCTCCAGAGTCAGTGACTTCACCACCTCCTTAGGCAGCCTGTGTCAATACCTCACCACTCTTTCTGAGAAGATTTTTTTCCTAATATCCACCCTGAACCTCCCTTGGTGCAACTTGAGGCCATCACCTCTTGTCTTATCAATAGGTGTCTTCTTTCTAGCAATCTTTCAGAAGTCAACATGGTGGGTTATATTATGCCTGCTTTCATATTTCATGTAGTGCTATTTCCAAGTTGATGTCCTTTGTCCCTGTCCGTATGTGTATCTAACAGAGATAAAGGATGTTTTGTTAGTTCAATGGCTCAGAAATGGATGAAAGCTTCACCTGGCATTCCTGCAATGTGTCGAAGTAAATAAAGATGCTTTCCCCAAAGCCTGTGATTTTCTTAACCCTCGACTTTTATTCTTAACCCTTAGTGACTACGAAGACCAGAGTGTGAGTTTCCAGCTGAGATGTTTGGACCTGGGATAACAAGCTGCAAACCTCTTAAGCTGTCTCATGCATCAGAAGACTCTCCATCTGTCATTAGTATGCATCAGAGATAAGGATGACTATGGGTTATGGTCAGGATGAGTGGAAAAACAGCCCTTCTCTGCAAAAGAGAATTCAAGGAGCTCAGGGGCCTAACCCAAATCGTCTGGAGGGAGATTTTTAGAAAAGCGCTTAAGTGGCAGGCTCCAGTGCAAGTCAGAACCATGCTTGTAAATCAACAAGAACCTTTAAAAATCTTACAGTGTCACCTGCCCTCAGTAGCTAGAGTGGTTGTTTATTTTGCAGACATCTTCACAATTCTGTTCTGAAGATTATAATTCACTTGGTGGAACTGCAGTTCTCCCACCCTTGAAGTTAAGTAAATGGTTAAGTGCAGTGGTGGTTCAGAGCTAGAAGACTCTCCACCTTGCAGGATTGAGCCCTTTAATCTATTCTTATTTCCTTTTCAATTTCTGCAAGTAACCCCAAGCAAGCTGGAAACACTAAGTGCAAAGTTACGGGAGATGACTGTGGCAATTTCTGAATGACAAGAGCATTTAAAAGAAATGTCAAGAGTCTGTGGGCTGCAAGCTTTTATGTTTCAAGGAGAAACAAAAAGAAAGGAGGGACAATAAATCAAATGCAACAGCTTAGTGTGCTCCATCTCTCAGAATTAACCTCTTGAAAGCCATGTTCCCAGCACGGAGAGGGCCACACTCTTTGATCAGGTCCATTATTCTCTGCAAAGCATGGTGGGCTCCTCCATGTGTGCCCAGGGGCCTCGTACACTGCGCCTCGCTTAACATGTGCTCTGCATTTATGGGTTAACATCAAACATGAGCTGATTTATAATTTTTCATCAAAAAAGGATTATAACCTAATAAATCCTAATAACAAATTCTGTCTGGAGGTTATGCGGTGTAGTTGTATAATATACTGGTAGCCTCACTCTCCTAAGACTGGAAGACTGGGTAATGTTTTATACTTGTCAATAAACTGTTCCTTTTGCTTAAATGGATCAAGACCCTCTAAGCACCACGATGCAAATGGTCATCCCTATGGATGGAGTCCTTCCTGCTGTAACAAGTTTTGAAGTACCTTGAAACATATTGGGAAACTTGCTGCACCTCTATGCACTGGATCTCTCATCTTACTTCAAATGCTCCATAGTGCTGGTTAAGGGCTAACTGTTGGCCATCAGCTGGATCTAAGCATGGTGCCATGTCAAACATATCACTGATGTTAGTCAGAGGCCTAACGAGACCTTAAGAACTAACTCATAGAGGCTAAGTGTCAGTTTGTAAAGAGCCTTTGTCTTCTTACTTAAACAATGATGATGCAAAGGAAAAGTTTACCCTGTGTATTGGATTTTCTGAATTTTGGATCTCCTACCTAGACAGATAAGTATTATTGCAGAAAACCTGTGAGTAAACCAGATCTGCCAATTATCTGAGGAGTCTTCTGTTCCCAAAGAATGATTATCTTCTCCCCAATCCATACTCTGTTTCCCAGCAGAAGTCTGTCCTGGAAGATCATTTTACTTCCCAGGAGACCTAATTAACACTAAAGACTAATGGATGATAAGTGTAGAGATTTTTAATTCTTTTTTTTAAATATGTATACTGCAGTGCCATTTAAAAACTTCTCCCTGCTCTTTATTTACACACGGTAGCTAAAACACCATAGTGGGGAAGGTGTGGCCAAGAGGCTCATGCTAGTTTCAAGATAGTTGTAAGTATCACGCTGTTGTCACCCACATGTTGTTTCTTATAGGTACCTTTTAGCCAGGTATGGTGTCTTTGTATACAATGCATGTTCTTGGCATGATGAAGTTCAATGGCTCTTCAGTGAGCAAGATCTCAACAGAAACTCCTCATCTTGATCCTTCTTCAACTGGGAAAGAGTGTTCACGGGAGCCTGACACAAGGCAAAATAACCTCAAAACAAGGATAGACGTATTCCTTTATACACCTTTAAGGAAAGGTTTTCAAACCAGTCAGATAGACAAATTGTTCAGGATCAACAAAGCCCATGTCAGTAGGATTGTTCTCACTCAGGTGTGGACAGTATGGAGAGAAAATTTGTTAGAGCTGATCTCAGGTTGGATATTATGAAGGATAGTGGTGATGCACTGACACAGGCTGCCCAGGGAGGTGGTGGAGTCACTGTCCCTGCAGATGTTCCAGAACTATGGAGATATGTCACTAAGGGACATGGTCAGTGGGCATGGTAGGGATGGGCTGATGGTTGGACTAGATGATCTTAGTGATCTTTTCCAGCCTTCATGATTCTATGATTCTGTGATCTGCCTGTAACAATTTGGTTTGGAATGTTTCTCAGAACAACTACAACCTTGAAGACACAGACTTGGAGAAGGGACCTCTTTTTGCCCTTTTCCATTAGGCTACAGCTGAAACCTACAGTTTCTTCAGAGCTCAGCTAAAACAGGCCTAGGCTTACATAATTAGTTGCAATCTCTTATAATTCTCTTCATCTATCAGACTTGGACATAAAGATTCATACCCTTTTGCCTTAAACCATCTCTTTTTGAAGTATCTTAAAGTACCACTTCTTCCACCGGTATCTGTGGAAGAGGGGCACACAAAGTGTCTTCTTTCACTCCCAAGCTCGGAGGAAGCTGTTGGCTGTAATTGTTATTGTGCTAAGATTGTCTGTATTGCTATAATAAATGCATCAGTTCAGCATTTCAGTACTCTTTGGGGAAGTAATAGCTGTGCTTTCTCAGCCTCGTTGAAATTCAAGATGAAAGGAGCAACTCCCCATCTAGGTCCATATACCCGCACTGCTTCTTTCTTTGCACAGTTCAAAAACATCTCCTGCTCTCCATTTCTCAACCTGTCAGAGCAATGAGGCTCTGGCAGAAGAGCAGTAAGTGAGCTGATGGGTTGATGGATGGACTAGAAGATCTTAGTGGTCTTTTCCAACCTTAATGATTCTATGATTCTTTGAATCTAAATGCAGCCAGCATGCCATTCCTAGCTGCCCAGAGAGGCAACCAGGTCTGCTCACAGAATGAGATGTTAGTACTGAACACGTTTCCTGGGTGAGAGGAAGGACTGTGCACGCAAACAAGAGCTCAGCCAACTTCTCAAAGGAAAAGGTTTTCTGAAATGGGAGTGAAATTTATCCAAAATCATATATATATATATATATATATATATATATATATATATATATATAAATGCAGTTGCAGACAAAATCCAGCAACGCAGCGAAGAAATGAGAAGCAGAGAAATGAGAAGCAGAGAAATGAACCCTATTCAGAAAAGAATGCTAAAGATACAGATCAACCTTGCTCACCACAGCCATTCCCCACCACCAGAAGCTTTCTGGTTTGAATAAATAAAGGTTTGGAGTGTGGGTAGTTCTCAGAACCAAGTCAGCTTTTAAATCTGCCTACCTCTTAGCAAAATTCAGCTCTAATCCTGGACTAAGCGAATGGATGTTAGTAAAACAAAAGCCTTAAACAGCTTCCCAATCTCCTTCTCCCCCTCTTCCTGCTCTCCTTCTTTCCCTCCAGCCATTCTTCGCCATATCTGCAGCATCAAGCTGTGATCTTAATAAGCAGCTCAATAAGTCTATCCATTGTGACCACAATCATTGCCAAAGCTGGAGGCTTTAAAGCCTGAAATGGTGAGCTGCTTCTGTTTGGATTAAAGACACCAAAGGCTGTCTGGATGGAGCAGCAATAGATCGTTTCTCTGAGGATGAGATAGCAAGAGAGTAAAGAAACACACACCTATGGCTCCTACTACCCGTCTTCCTGATACAGGCTCTTGAAGGCATGGCACAGGTTTTGGGGAGCTGGGATTCTGAGTTCACAATGATCACTGTGATCCTGCTCTGTGAGACTCAGTGAGATGGATACTGGCAGAAGTACCATTGAGATTTAATGTGGCAGTTTTAGGTTCAGAATCAAAGTCTGCATCTCTGTTGCTGATCTTAAGGAGAATACCTGGTTTTACAAAGGCACAGCTCCCATCATGAACTTCTTTAATTGAACATAAGCCCTGATTTTTGCAGGTCCACTTTTATAAAAGTCTTTTTAGTTCTTGTTGCCTGGAGCCATCTGAGGCGCAGAATTGTCCCCAGTTTTTTGAAGACCTGATTTTTTGGCGGTGTTTTAGTGTCCTGAGACTTCTTGCAAAAATGAGAGCTTAAGGTGCTAATAAAGAAGTGGCAATAATTAGAAAATGTCTTGCACAGTACAGATTTTATAACTCCACAGATAGCATGGTATTAACATTCTGTTTGTCCACCTGTTAGAAGAAAGAGATCTGAAGAGTCATAACTCTAAAACAGTGGGTGACAATTTAATGAAAAATTGAGCTCTGCATTTAATTTCCTTTTAAGTTCACTTGAGCATTCTACAAGATCAAAGGGGCTTTGTGGTTTGCAAATGATCTACGATATCAGAGAAACAGATTATAACCCGGCACAGTTTGGTATTTAAGTAAGTATCCGCTTTTAATACCAATGTTTAAAGTAGGCTAATGGAACTAAAGCACAAGTATAATTTCCTATGATACAAGTCTATAATCCAGTTTAATATATCAACCGAACGCTAAAAGCATATTGTGAATTTAATTCTGTGACTTGGCCCTGTTTGCAAAGTGTCCTGAGACATCATAAAATGCTTCTAACATAAAAAGAGGCCCTGCCTTAGTTTGTAACTTCTGGGGTAGGGACTGCGCTCTGTGTGGGTTTGGAACATTAAAAATAGATAAGCAAAAGTAGCACTGCATATCAGGGAGGAATTTTCTGTTTTGTTTTAGCCCAGATGCTGGAGATCTGCCTAGAAGACATCCTACGGCTGACTTTTCCCCTTTCATGTACATACAGTGCTACCGTGGGCAGTGGAAATACAAAAATAAATAAACAGAATCATAGAATGGCTTAAGTTGGAAGGGACCTTCAAGATCATTAAGTTCCAAACCCCTGCTGTGGACACGGTTGCCAACCACGAAATCAGGCTGCCCAGGCCTCCAACCAACCTGGAATAGGGTTATACCAGGTTCATAGGTGCCTTTGGGTTGTTGATTTTTTTACTCTTTTAAACAAGTTCCTGCAGTGTCAGACTTCATGTTTTCCCTTTCAGAAGTTGTCATGCTCCAGCTTCCATCTAACCAAATTTTTCCCCTCCATGGTTCAAAGAGGTTGCTACAGGGACTCACTTCTTCTGTCACTTGCACACTTCTTCCTCTTCACTAGTTTAAATTTATGGCCAATTCATTCCTCTTTATTCCTGTGGTAACACTGTCCTGCAGGCTTATAGCTCTATCCCTCTTGATGCTTACCTCCCTGATACGTTTATAAGCAGTCATTACAGACATTTGTCTTTCCCAGGCTGAAGGAGTGGAATTTGTAATCTCCTCCAGTAAAGCAGTTTGTTCATTTCCTTGATCAGTGGTCCTTCCTGTTTCAATCTTAATTCGTCAGTTGTGAACACCAGCAATGGGAATTGTACAAGCTGTTCCAGGAGAAGCTCATCAGCCGCCTGTACGATGGCATTAATACAGCTGTATCTTTGCTAGCAATGTGTCTCTTGATACATGTCAGTATTGCATTAGTCTGATATGACGTGACATGACGTTGGTAGCTCAGACATGATTAAACACTACATTCAAGTTTTTCTCCTCTGCAGCCTCAGCGAATCCACAGAATTTCTGATTATGGCAGGAATTAGTGGGACGTGTAAGGTTCTACAGACAGGATTTTACAGTGTCATCCCATTTCCACACAGTTTCAGTTTGTGAGATCATCCAGGCTTTCCCGATAGATATCCGGTGCCCCTTTGTTACTGACAATGCCTACCAACTCTATGTCCCTGGGTCATTTTATTTTCCTCCTTCTACCTTTTGTAGCTTCTGCACCATGGAAGAGGTCTCCTTCATTCATTCAAGAAACATGGAGCTGTGGTACTTAGGGACATGGTTAGTGGGCAATATTGGTGGTAGGTGAACAGCTGGACTGGATGATCTTAGAGGTCTTTTCCAACCTTAATGTTTCTGCAATTCTGTGATTCCTACTCAGAACAGTTCCTTGGCCTTAGACTGCTACTCGTTCTTGTTTTCTCCAGTTAATTCACTGTTTTCAATATGCCATTGCACAAAAAGCAGTTTAGGCTGATGGAGGTCCTCTGATCAAAGCCCCACTCAATAACAAATTTGAAGTTAGATGCATTTGACTAAAGGCCATAAGGAATAATCCTTAGTCGAGGATACCAGTTGTCTGCCATGAAAGTAACAACAACAAAATAAAACAGACATTTTTCTGGTTAGAGGCAGATTAGAGATAATGATTACTTTCTCACCGATATGCAGAGGTGAGCTTTTTTGCCGGATTTGTGATTAAAGTAGCTCATCAGAACTAGCTCAGGTGAGACTGTTGTGGCCATTTTGGGGTGCCATGCTGTTGATGGTATGTGTAATGACATTACCTCAAATGGGGACTTGGAAGAAATAGGTCTATTATCTCCAAACAAACTCAGAGAAATAAGCTGAAAATTGATAGGAGTTGACACTTAGCTCTTTGGCTTTGGAAGTCTAAATTTGCATCCATAATGCTTTCACATCCCCATTTCTTTTTCTTGCATCCAGGACATCAGGATGGAGCTGGTAGATACAATATAAAATCTACTCATCCTCCTCATCTGCAGATGGGAGATGCTAGACCATCTCAGATGGCACTGGACACCTTTCTTCAGGAAACTGAACAACCATTAATCACTTGCTTCTTCTGGCTAATGGAAAGGAGGAACTCTGAAGGAACATCTTTGGAAAAATGAATACAGATCTTCTGCAAAAGACTGAAATTTCAGAAGCAGGGCAAGACTAAAGATTTGACAGCTGCAGAGTCTGTAATGCAGGGAGAAGGATGGAGTGCTGGGAGCAGAGCAAAAAGAAAGAAGGGTGAGATAGACCCCACATCACATCTCCAAGACATTTTTAATATCATTGACCCTACTGACTAATTTTTAACTGAGTTCATTTTACTTAAACTGAGAGGACTCAGATCAGCAGCTTTGCTTAGATGGAAGCAGGTGAATGGTGTTTTAGAATAAATTGAGACACAAAAGTAACAAAATTAGGTCATCAGCTGTAGTATAATAGGATAGATGCTTCAGTTTTCACCTTGTTAATCCACTTGCCCCATTGGATAAACAGCTCTGTCTCGTGCTTAATCTTCAGATAAATATGCTCTTAAAACCCAGTGGGTATTTATCTAACACAGGATAACTGTCTTTAGTGAAGCTGAATGAAATGCTTTTAGCTAAACTTAATTTAGCCTCTTGCTGGAATGTTTTCCTGAGTGAGGTGGGGAAGAGGAAATGCTGAGCTCCTGACCAGAGCAAGGATGGCACCAAAGGCAGCAGAGCTTCGTGCTGGGGGCTGGTTTCTCCTGGGGAGATCAGTATGCATTATGTGACAAAAGTAGTTTGCACTTCTGGGACACTTTTCTGTAGTGTATCACCCAACTTTCAAGAAGGAAGGTCAGTTCCTCTGTGAATCTTGATCAACATCCAGTGGAACTGAACTTCACAAGTCCATCATGTTTCTCACAGTTATACCCTACTCACGGCAGGGGGTTTGAATCTAGATGAACTTTGAGGTCCCTGCCAACCCAAGCCATTCTTTGATTTCTCATTTACCTTTCATTTCTTACCGCCCTCTCTTTTATTTCATGCCTTTCTTTGAAAGATACTGAAAAAAAATAATGAGACCAATAAATACCTTTTTACTGCTTCTGATAATGCTCTTTTACTCTTTACTCCACCCTTCCTCACTCCTTTCCAAGCAGGCTTGGTGGCACCACTGCCCATATCTCTTGGGTTCCTATTCCCCATTCCCCTCCCACAGCACTGACAGCATGAGCTTTTATCACAGCCCTTTTTATTTAGCTCCCTTCTACTGTAAACACCACTTATCTTTTCAATCTCTCACTGTATAAGATTTTATTTTTCTCAGGTCTCAAATTATTCTTGTCATCCTTATCTGAACATCCTTTAATTCCCTTGGCAGTGACATATAGCATTCCAGATGAGAGAGAAGCCTTGGTTTTATACCATGCAGCAATTTACTCCATCCTATTTCTAACATATCCTAACCTTCTGTTAGGCTGTTTGACAGAAGGGTGAGTGAGAAGAGTAGAATAATGGTTCAGAGATATGGTCAATGTTGTGACTAGGATGCTTCATTGTTTCTCAAGCTTTCTGCATTCTGCTTTTGAGCAGATCTTTCCTTGTTCAGTACTCCAACCAGGGAGCTGCTAGCTCCCTTTCATTGCTGACAGCAGCTCAGATTCTCCAGGAGGGAGAGGATGAGGCACCTGTAATTAGTGGCCACAGGGGTAAACATTTGCTAGCCCCCACAGAGGACTTGTATTGAGCCAATGTAAGTCAACATAGCTCAGTTTGTTTTGCCTTAATTAACACTTTTTAATTAATAGAGGATTTTTAAACCTCCTCAAGTCAATCTTTGAATTATCCCTAGATCCCCTGTCACTTATCATTGCAACTCTTCTGATAGTGTTACACCTGTAACTAAGAAATGTACTGAAATTCTGCTTCACTTCTTGGATGGATGGTTTTACATTCACCAGTTTTTTTAACTGAAGGATAACAGTGCAAGGACTCTCGCCTTGAGCTGGGTTTATATGGTGCCTAGCAAAGTAAGACCTTGATCCACAGCTAAGCCCACAAAATAATACTACTGCTAACACTAACTTGTCTTGTACCTTCACACTGTCCAGTCACCTAATTCCGTTACGACCTTCAAAAATTCTTTGCCACCTATTCTGGACACAGGAATGTTGTGAGCTATAAATTTTATCATTATACTTTTCCATTTTCTTTCTGTATCACAATTTATTCTCTTTTATTCTACATCTTTTTCTCTGCTGATCTTGGGTTTCAAATCTTCTCAGACATCTATGTTCCCTCATTGAATGCATGATCTAACATGTTATGCGCTCTTGCAAAAATAAATACAAATGAATAGCATCTTGTCAGATGAACCTTCTCACTGAAGTTAAGAGAACTCCTGGAGGAAAAATGTACAAGATAAATAACAGCTGCAGAGTCTGTCCCTAAGAGTTTGTCCTAATTAAAAGTACAACTACACACATTAATAATTTACATCTGAAAAGGTTATGAATGTGTAACGTTTAATTACAGTAATGCGAAAAGGTGATATTTGGTTTCCAGCACCCTCCTGAATGCTGCGAATTTAGAAATAACTATAGCTATGTGGTTTGGACTATAATTAAGATTTGATTAATCCCTAAAGCTCAGTTTAACTTAGATTAGTTGTATATTGATTTGTATTTCTTTACCATTACATTCTTAGTACAGCAAAATTCAGTGTTCACAGTACTAGGAATAGGTTTAAGGGATCTGTCTGATCTCTGACTATGGTGTCACTAAGCATCCTACAGAAAATGTATCCAAGTCTAGGAGAGGCACACAAGTCACTTGTGCTTGTCATTATGAGAAATGACCAGTGGGATATGAACAGAAAGCACCATTTCTTCCAAAATTAGCCTCTCCCTTTTGGACTGCATAACATGAATCACAAACCACTGTCCATCAAAGCAAAGGAGAACTTTTTGCCCTTAATCTCAAAGACACGACTGCAGGTCTTTCCATGAGTTTACCTGCATGCAGAAAAGGCAAAAACCCCATTGTGGCATGAGAATTTCACTGCCAATGAGATGCATTTACAAGAACTGGATGTTATAAGGGCTCAGCTGTATGCAGGTGAAGAACAATGCTCAGACTTCACAAGGGAGGAACAGACCAAAAGTCTTCACATAGCCTCTGTCGAGTATCTCAGTAACAAGGTCCTATGGGGATCCACATCCTTACAGTCATTACAAGACTAAGAAATCTTGAACCTCTTTTAAGTAAGTCCAACTTTCCTGGCTTTAGCAGAACTGCGGATGATTGTAATGGCTTTCCCCAGTGACCTCAGTACTCAGTCACTGGGAATCGACATAATGAGATGCAGACACTGACTATATTAAAAAAGAAATATGGAATGATACTGTGATTTCCCTAAAATATATGATAATGCTCACGTGATAAAATCAGGTAATCAAAGAAATGAATTTTCTTCTTATCCTGACAATAGCATGCAACCATAGCATGCTCAATGCGTCTACTTCTACTTTACGACTCAGTGGCAGAGTTTTGGCCTGAGACTCATCTCTCACACCCAATCTTGCTGTCTTAGACTTAAAGAAGCCCTCTGTCCACTCCTCTTCCTATAGTTAGAAGCTTACCTTAACCAAAACTGTAGCATTTCTATATTACATATTACCTTAAGTTGATCAGGCTCAGGAACTCAGTCCAGATGTGTGCTGGGTTGGAAGGCTGCCTGTACACCCAAAACGTCCTCACATGACTGCTTGTCCAGTATCCAAGAGGCAGCTCTTCTCACCCAGCTTTTGAAAGAAGCCATGTGTTAAACAGCTCCCCAGATCCACATCAGCTTCGTGGGTGCCCTGAAATGTCTGTTACAGTGAACAAATGCAGCCAGACTTAAAAGGCGTTATTAGGAGGATTAGAGATGATTCCACAGTATCCAAGAAATTCTGCTTTCTGGAATTACTTGGCAGAATATTTATTTTCCTGGTCCACCTGGATACCTATTAGCAGCATGTTACCCTGAAGTGGCACTTTAAAATAGCTCATTCACCTTCACAGGGCAGTCAGCATCATGCCCTGATGGTGGAAGGTGAACAACATTTATTTTCCATGTAAGACTGCGTGGTAATGACAAATTGTTATAGCCATCATGACCACAGTGGTCAAGGGTTAGACTCAGATTGTTGTGGTCTCTTTTCTTTTTCCTTGGTTCCCTCTCTGTTGTACATGATGTTTCAGAACCTGGTATTTAAAACCCTCTGTATGTCATGTCTACTGTATCAAAGTCTTTGGTGATGAGTGCCCTCCATGAGGTGAGGCTCTGCCTCAGAACCAACAGAAGAGAGAGTTTTGGAGAAATAATACAGACAATCTATGATGTGTTGGTTGTAAAAGGAAAAGCCTGATTTCTATGGGCAAGTCAATGCAGCGCACGTAGTATGGCTTTAGAACTAATGCAGTGTGCCATGAAGCCTGCTGCCATATGGGAATGTTACACGGGGTGTGGGACCATCTTGCACATCCAGCAGGGAGCTATGTCTCCAATAACAGGGCAATATTTTTTCTTTTTTTCTTTTTTTTTTTACATGATCCCAAGCAGACATAGTTACAGAGAATCAGCACACATTAACATCCAGGCTCAAAGACCTGTACAATTGAGGAGGAAGATTTAAATGTTCCCAGTTCAAGTATGTAGAGTCCTGGGAAGATCAAAGCATTCAAGATATAAGGAGTTTCAGTCTGGGTTCCCTCTGTTCCTTTTGAGCCTGAAATGGTGCTGTCATAAAAATTTTACTTTATGGCCTCTTTAGCTTTAGAGGTATGACCAAAAGAAGTTACCCTATATACAGACACTGCATCCATGGTTGCTCTCCCTTGCTGCCTGCAAGGCTCATGCTTTCTGTTGCTACTCAGGATGGGATCTGGAGTCTGAGAGTGATATTTTGCTTTTGGTTTTGTTTCCGTTGCAAGTCTTCAGACATCTCCAAATTTCACTTGAAATGAGACAAGTCCATGAGGTTTTGTGATTATTGAATCTGAGGCCCCTTTAGCCACAGGCTCTGAATGTGTCCTTTAAGAACTGCATCCTCTTCTGATTGCTATGAGCTTGTTGCCCTCACTAAAAACTCTTGAATGCCGTCAGCAAAGCTCCTGTCCACCGTGACAACATGAAATTGGATGAGGATGTTAATACCACATTATAACAATGCTCCTGAGCCATGTGAACACTTAACACAGACACCAGAATAGAGTAAGAGACCTGCAGGAGCATGCTTTCACATCCAGGGCATCCTGAAGATGTAAGCCATGTCCTCCCAGAGAGACTCAAGCACAATCACATGTTACCCTTGACCTTTTGTTCTGCTTTCTGTAGGTCCCACTCACTGGAAAGTTTCAGTTATGTAGTAGTTCTCTTTGTTTACAGCAGTGCCCTTCATCAGATAACCACCTGAGATGTTTTGAGGCCCTTCTTTGATAGCTTGCCCTGATATCTCTGAGAGGGGAAGTCCAGCCTGGAAGAACAATAAGCAGTAGCTACATCTCTTTCCCCAGAGACTTTCTTCACAAGAGTTTGCTCTGGCTGACCATAATTTTTTAATTTCTTTCTAAATATTCCATTACTTCTTCCCTAATATTTCAGATCAAGAGAAAGGCTTTTTTTCTTTGCAGAAGTGAAGGTACAGTATAATTTGTCAATTAAGTCAGCAAAAGTCAATTAATTCAGAATGAGAGTGAGTTTCTTAGCACATGTTTGCATGCCACAATCACTAACACTGAAGCTGAGCATAATAGGTACTCAAGGGAAAAAAAGAATAATGTGGATGTTCCATTTTTACTTCTGTCTCCAGGATGTTTAATTCACTGAATGGCATTTAAGCCAAATTTACTAGCCAAGAAGACAAGAAGGCCAGTGGCATCCTGGTTTGTGTCAGAGAGAGTGCAGCCAGCAGGAGCAGGAGGCATCACCCCTCTGTACTCAGCCCTGGTGAGGCTGCACCTCGAGTGCTGCATTCATTGTTGGGCTCCTCACTGCAAGAAGACATTGAGGTCCTGGAGCAAAACCAGAAGGGCAACAGAGCTGTGAGGGGTCTGGAGCACGGTGTGGTGGGGAGTGGCTGAAGGAGCTGGGGTTGTTCAGTTTGGAGAAGAGGAGGCTCAGGGGAGACCTCATGGCTTTCTCCAACTGCCTGAGAGGAGGTGGGGGTTGGCCTCTGCTCCTGGGTGACATAGGATAGAGGTGATGGCCTTACATTGTGCTGAGGGAGGTTCAGGGTGGGTATTAGGAAAAACTTCTTCAGAAGAGTGGTGATGCACTGGCACAGGCTGCCCGGGGAGATGTTGGAATCACCATCCCTGGAGGTGTTCCCAAACCATGCAGATGTAGCACTGCAAGTGGGCACGGTGGGGATGGGCTGACAATTCCTCATTTCCCTAATTCATTTCCTTACTGGGAATGTGGAGCTCCAGAACAAGTACCTGTTGGTGATGAGAAGGAGGGTAATAAACACTGCCAGATAACCTTGTCTGTTCTCTGCACACTGCAGTTACCCAGAAGCCCAGCCACCTAGCATAAAAGGAAACTACCCACGTTAATTAACTGAGCAATCAAAAGGCTCTTATACAGGAAAGCATTTATCACCAAATAGAAAATGAATGGTCTTTAAAATTAGAATATGCAGAATTTGTAGCCAAAGGCACTCAGGGGAACTAGAGCTTTGCACCAAACCAGACGGGGATTTTTTTGGCTTCAGTCTAATGAACTTTTACAATAGCTATCAAATTCTGTCTGGCAGCACATTTCAGCAATGGGTCTGATTTTCAGAAATACTTTGCAGCCCTCACCAGTGTCAGGAGGAGGAGACCAGTGTTCAGGAAACCCTTATTAACCCATATTCAGATCTCAAAGCCAGATCCACAGAAACCTATTTTGTAAAAAAAAATTTTACCTATGCTTTCAAAATACAGTCCAAATACACAGCAGGAAATTTTTATCTTAATTGGCCATGCTGATGAAGGCTTCATTGTGTCCCACTTACAGTCAAAAATGCCACTCATTGCAGGAACCAGACAACAGCGTATTTCATTATCAGCAGGATGAGCAGAGCTTGAATTGGAAGAAGAGGATGATTTTTTTCTGAGTCTTCACTGTATTTAATGAAGCAATTGAATTGCCTGAAAGTAAAGGGATGTCTAGAGATAAAAATCCCATCCTGTCACCTTGGATGCTCACAGGGATTTTGAAGCACAGGAGACTGGAGAAGTTCTGAAGACAGTAGGAGATGCTGTCACTAAGTCTTCCTGAAGATAATTAAATGCAAAATGCAGAATTTTTTATTGTCTTCATGAATCTCATCCTGTGAGGAAACAAAGCCAAGAGGATGGAGGTGTAGCTCAGCCAAAATGCTTCCTACCACGGAAGTTCTGTAATTGCTGCAAAAAGGCAACTGTAAGTCAGTCTGCTACGAACTCCCAACTACAGATGGGATTATTTGATTGTAACATTTCAAAATGCGTTCAGATTCTGTAACGTTTCAAAAGCTTCTGTTCATATGAACACAAATTATGCAAGTTGTCTCAGGTCTGCGATGTTAGGATCCCACAGGTGGTGTCCACAGGAAAGCTGAGATGAATGCTGAGTAAGGCCATAACGACAGATTTACTCACTGTAACTATTCAGCCATTTGAAGCATAGGGAGCATAAAGGGAATGAGACAGGGTGTGAGAGCCCTGATAAGCAGGAGGGAGACAAATCAGGAAGTCGACCTATATTCAGCCTCTTTGTTTCTGCTTTCTTCAAAGGCTCTCTTCTGTTTTAGAAAAGATCAGTGGTTTTATAGACCCACTGCAGCTGCCATCATCTATAGACTGTTAACTTCTAGGACCTGGCTTAAGATAAACAAAAATGGCTTTGAACTGGGGATGTAAGATAGGTCCCCAGCATATTGCTGCGTCTGTATACTCCTCAGAAATCTAGAATTGGTCAAGAGATACTGGTGCCCTCGTTTAAAGTCTCTCAATTCTGCTTTTGACTACTGTTATGAGCAGGCATTCACATGACCTGATGACAATGGATTGGTTGGCTCAAAAAGAAGTAACACTGAACAGCATAAACAAGAAGGTCCTTGTGTGAACCCAGCCTCACTTCACATCTCCGTGCAATGAAGAAACTCTAATTCCATCTGCTTCTAGTTGGTACTTGCCTTTTGAGTTTGGCATTCGGGCTATTCTGTGCTTCAAAGACACAATAACCAGCATGATCACTCTTGAAGTTGTATGCACAAAATAATTAGATCTGTCTACAGAGACTTTGGATGCACCTAATAAACCTATTACCCTGTTATTCACTTAAAAACCTGATACTGAAGTACCCTTGGATGTCACAGTTCCAGGTGTCAACAAAGATATGCACAGAATAATCTAAGGCAATGATGGTGCCACGATGACATCTTTGTGGCTTGCTTGAAGATCTGAGAAATTTTGTTCATCTTGTTCAATAAATGCATCTCACCTATTAGCTGGTAGCACCATAAGCCACTGTCCTGTGGTGGAGAAGGGAGGGAGGTAGCTGGATAGAGCCTTGCCTGTCAGACCTGGTGCCATCTGCCAGCGATGGCCCAAGTATAGCTAGGGATGTAAAATCCATTTTTCCACCTATGGCTTTGATGGAAGTACAGACGGAAGTTGTATAACATCCCAGAGAGGCGGTGGGTACCCCATTCTTGGAGACACCCAAGATCAGGCTGGATGGGTCTCTGAGCATCTGATGGAGCTGAGAGTGTCACTCTTCATTGCAGGGGAGTTGGGTTAGATGGCCTTTAAAGGTCCCTTCCAACTCAAACAATTTTGATTTTGGGTGGCCAAATTCTACTGTTGATTTTTATTGTTTTCAAATCTAGATTTCAATATCCCAAGCAAAATTGCTGCCTACCCCTGGAAATCATTCTTTAGCATAAGAGATCTGCCTGTTGAGAAATTATTCTGATTTCTCAACTGCTATTCCTTTGACCCAAACTTGGTCTTGTTAGGTAGTCTTATAAACACCAAGTTATGGACATGCTTGAATTAAGCTTACAGTCCCTCCAGGAGCATGGTGGTCTGCCCAGGCTCCTCAGGCCTCCATCTGGGTAGGAATCACTTCACCAAATTCAGTATAGACTCTCTTTATCTTTCCACTCTCTGCTTTAATAGCCTCCAAGGTTATCAGTATAGAGACAGAACAAAGAACATATCTTAGCACATCCTTTTCTTTTCCTTTTGTGTCTTTGTATAGGCCTCCAGCAGAAACAGAAGCAATTAGAGCTTGAATGGTTCCTACCTCATTGTAAAGTGTTGTGTGCATCTCCATGGTGAGTTTGCACTGATTTGATAATAGCCTGAAATAAAGAGAACAGAGATCCACAAAAGGAATGTTTTAAAAGTATACAGGCTAAACACAGGCGTGAAAATAGCAGACTATCTATTTACAGCATAAAATGAGGTTCTGATGATGGTTCACATACACAGAAAGGAGAAGAGAAAGTCAGTTCTCAGAGAGGACTGGTGGTAGCTGTTGCTAGGGGAGGGGTAGAGTTGCCCATAGAACTGGCACAGCTCCTGCAATTGCAGGAAAAAGTGATCCTACGAAGTGGGCATCTCTTGACACCCCCAACTGCCAGTCCAGGTAGTAAAGACAAAGGAGTCCATCTCTTGACACCCCCAACTGCCAGTCCAGGTAGTAAAGACAAAGGAGTCCATCTCTTGACACCCCCAACTGCCAGTCCAGGTAGTAAAGACAAAGGAGTCCAAGGGACTCTTCACATCATCCTAATCTTCATCAGAAGGGTCACAATTTCTAAAGATCTATTTCTCTCCCTTCCATTATGCATAGGGACTAGGTCAGGGGAATACTGACAGTGCAGACAACTCCAAAGGTACTTTGAGTGGAACTCATATTTTCTGTCTCCTTGGAAGTAGATTTAGGAAAGGATGGAGTCTGAAGAAAACTAAAGAGATGAAACAAGAGATTGATAAATAAATAAATAAACCATAAATTATTAAAAATACTCCACAGGCTGATGCAGATGTCCAAGAGTGGTGTGGGATGTATTGTTCAATGGTTTCAGCAGCTCTAAGACAAGAGGGACCATTCTGCTCACTTGCCTAGATTTCCCCACAGTGGGGATCACGCATCAGGCTCTTAACTCTGAGCTGATTTAGAGCATATTTTCTATGAACACTTCCAGACTTGATTTAAAGATGTCACATGATGAGCAATTTAGGTCAGTTGTTCCAGGAGCTAGAAGTCCTTATGGTTGAGTGTATGCTCATTTCTAGATTGAACTTTGAGAGAATTTAGCTTACACTACAAGATCTCATTGCATGAGGAGTAATCCACCCTGGTCCACATGCAAGATATAAACATATAGCACAATGTACTAATGCTCCTTATAGTAACTCTCCTCTGGAGAGAAAATTTGCTCCACTCTGAAAGTGAAAATGGCCCATTCCACATTGGGCTAGGATTGTTAATGCACGCTTTACCTTCCTGTGCAACAGCTTCCCCAGGCAGCCTTTAATCTGTAAGATGAAAGAGTCTTCTCATGGCGTATCAGGAAATTTACCTGTACATTGTGATTAAATTTTGCTTAAATTTCTGTTTGTTAAACTAAACAGAATAAACATTTGTCTCCCTCCCTCCCCACTCATGGCTGGCACAGAGTTATAGGATGCTTCAAATCCCAGGAAACCCTGACTGTTTTCTGTCTCAAAGGCATCTAGTTGTTGCTTCCCTAAGTCAGAAATTCCTAGAGATGTACATTTTAAGATATATTGTAGTGGGGATTATTATTATTTTTTTTTCTGTACTACATAAAATAAGAAGACATGAACAGAATGTCTAATAGGAACTTGTCTGATATGAAAGAATAAAAATCTTCTTGTTGTTAAGAACTATTAGGAGATCCTGTAGGATCACAGGCTATTTACTCCGACATCTCTGTAAAAGTTGTAGAAGCTGCCAACATTAAAAGCAACAAAAAAACCGTAGCAGAAACAGTGCCTTTAGCGACTTCTCCAGTGACAATTCTTGATGTATGACTGCATCTTAAAAAATTTAACTCAGTACATTTATTTGCTTATGTTGGGACTGGCTTCCCCCGTCTCACATACCTTAGTAGTGGAACAAAGGAGCACCAAGAGCTAGCCCTTTAGCGAATGGTGCTGTGGGACGTTAATGCTCCCTCTCTTCAGTATTTTTCCTACATCCAGAGTGGGGAGAACATCACAGCTTGTCAACAGGAAGCCAAAGCCTGATGTGAGGGCTACGCTTGTGATAAGTGAGACATCAGAGTGTATGTGATACTGAGGGACATGGTTTAGTGGTCACGGTGGTGATGTGTTGATGGTTGGACTTTGTGATCTTAAAGATCTTTTCTAATCTCAATGATTCTGTGGTCACTGAGTGGTGCTCAGGCCAACTTTCATCAACATGGAGACTCTGGCAAACTTCTACAAGAGAAACAACCACAGTCACAGCCAGTCTCCTTGACAGAAAGCAAACTCAGGCACTGCCAGCTTCCCAGAAATGACACCTTCTTTTGAATCACACCCTATCATGATATGGATCACTCCCAGAGCAATCTTTCCTGTCGCCCCCAAGATGGAAAGCTCTTTGAGCAGGCATAGAGATAAAATTCAGGAAACTAAAAGCAAGTCAATTTGGGACAGTGAAGGGATGACGTGTTTGGTCAGCATGGGAGCACGTCACTGTGGACTGCACCCACTTGGATTTCAACATCAGCTGTTGAGCACTGAAAGTATCCACATTCCTGGAGGTGACCAGGGCCAGGCTGGATGGTGTCCTGGGCAGCCTGATTTTGTGGGTGGCAGCCAGCCCATGGCAGAGGATTGGAGCTCAGTGATCTTCTAAGGTCCCTTCCAACCCAGGTTAATCTATGGTTCTATGATTCTACGATCCACTACCTGCATCATTCTGTGTTTGAAATGTCCAGAGATGCTCAAGCACAGAAGCATCAAAGCCTGTTGTTAGATCCTCCTATACCTTAATACCTCTGCACTTTATGGCAGTAAATAGGTACACGTTTTCTGAATTGAAGATGAAATAGAAAGGTTTCAGATGCACTGGATTTGTGTCTGGCTGCAGGACTAGGTTGTTTTAGAGAGACTTCACAGCTCCCGGGAAGGGATTGTGCATCCATGCCACTCTGAAAAATAAATGTTTAACTGCTCTGAGCTTTGTTTCCCCATTGTCTGCCTTCAGCAGCCCAGTAATCCCACTGCTTTGCTGTTTTGCTTTGTCCTATTCAGAGGGAAACCCCTTACACAATGAGACCCCTTTGGTACAGGCGGAACACTGGGGGTGCTGAGCTGTGAAGAGATGTGCCAGCTGTAACTGCTCAGAAGCAGCACGGGGTTTTGTCCCCAGAATTGAATACAAACGGGGGAAGAAAAGGAAGGAAAAGGAAAAATTTTAAAAAGGCAGGGTTCAGAGGACTGTGCAAAGACATTGTGAAGTCTCAAAGATAGCAGGAATGCCCCATTCCCAGATGGAAACTCCAGTGCTCTCCTCCTTGGGCAGGCAGATGCCTCCTGGGCTTCAGTTTCAGGGATGTGGTTTTGCCATCCAAGGGCAGAACGTGAAGGTTGAATGTCTCCTCAAAGCAACATGGATTTGCCAGGCTAGAATAAGTCTGGTAGGTGGCTTTTACAGAGCAGCAGGGCCCAAGGCAAGGGGCTGTTTTTTTTTTTATTTTTGGGTCTGTATTTGTGAATGGCAAAATCAGCATTCATCTCTCTAGGCAGGTCTCTGAAATGTATACTGTCCTTTAAATGATTCCTTAATATTTAATATCATGGTAGGATGAAGTCTGATTTTATGGTTAAAAATGTCAATTTTCACAGCTGATTGAGCTTGTTTAAATGGCAAGTAGTTTACTTGTATTGAAAACCACATAAACAGATCAACTTATTTACTGACATTAAAAGAAGAGGATACTTTATACTCCAAAGCTTTTCAGTTTTTAAAACTGAAAATGAGCAGAGATGACTGAGTTCATTTTTGCAGTTTTTCCCCCAGTGGCAGATTGATTGTAGTTTATAAAACAAACCCATGCATCTGGCAGCAGAAGGAATAGCTTAAGATGCTAAGCCACCCTTTCATAAGTTCTCCATAATTAATTATTAGCTGCTTGGAAGTCCATTCTGTTTTTTCTTTTGTTTGTATTATTTTAATGGTGACTATAATGTACACATAATGAGAAAAGCAGCATCTTGTAAACATACAAATAAATCGTAAGACTTTAAGCAGGATTAAGCAACCTAAAAAAGAATAAAAAAACATCCTGAAATCCAGATCTGTGGAATCACAGAAATCAGCTTTGTTAATGCTTTCCCAACTGAAGCCAATTAAAGCATACGTGGACACGAAGGAATGAGGATTCATAATGGCACAGATTCCCTCTGCCTCTTCTTAAAAATAGCTGCAACATTTAGACTGGTGTCTCCACTAATATATATATATAAATATTATTTTGATTCAAGAGGAGCAGGGAATAGAAAGTGGCTTAGACATGGATAACATGTCTCATTCATGGGTCAAAAGACTGCCCACAGTTCGGCTTGGGTGAGAGTTCCTCAGTTTGAAATCTATCCATTAGAGGGCAATGCACTATCCTCAGTGACATCTTGGAGACAGAGTAGCAGCAGGAGCTTGAAGAGGGGGCAAAGAGAAGGGCAGAAATGATAACTGAAGAGCCAAGCCAAGAATCAGTTATGTGACTGCAGTGGTGCCTAAAGGATATGCTGGAAGATGCATGATACAAGGCAACAGCAAGCAAAGAGAGGAGAGTTATGTGGAGTGCTGAAACCCTATGTGGCTGATGGGAACTGCAGGTTTGTCCTCAAAGGAGAACTGGTCAAGAGGGTTCTTCCTGACACACCAGTCACTGTAGAATCACAGAATCATTAAGACTGGAAAAGACCACTGAGATCCCCAAGTCGAGCCCCCCAGCCCATCCCCACCGTGCCCACTGACCTCGTCCCTCAGTGCCACATCTCCATGTTTCTTAAACACCTCCAGGAACGATGACTCCACCACTTCCCTGAGCAGCTGTGCCACTGCGCTGACACTCCTTCTGAGGATAAATTTATCCTGACATCCAGCCCGATATCCAATCATCTGTGCTTCCCCTGAGGACATCAGTTCCTACCTCCTGCCTATTATCCTGATGAATCTGCTTGCTTGGAGGCTTTCCTGGGATTACCCCACAGGCAGGGTGTGCCTGCTTTCCTTCCTGCTATCCATGGAGATCCCCGGTGTCACTGCTGCCAGGAGGACACAAGCTCAAAGCTCAACATGGGTACACGGTCTCTGTCCCTGTGACCATCTTTCCTAGCAGGTATTTGGCTGGGGCTGCTCTCAGCAGGCAGTTGGGATGTGGCCACCATGTTTTTCAGAGGATGATTGGTCCATGGCCATGGTGCCATGCCAGCTGGCCTGAGAATCACAGGATGGACTTCAGCCTTCTGCCTTTACTGATACAGGCATCGCCTTGAGCTGTGCTGCCTGGGAGCAGAGGAGCTGTGCTGTAATTGTTGTTTACCATCCACCTCTTCATTGCAAAGAGCTTTGAATGATGGTGCAGAAATTGCGCAGTGAAGAGAGAGGGAAGAAGGCACTTGGATATCACCGTGACTGCTGCTTTCAAGAGAAGAGTAATTTGTCTAATATACAATCTGTCATCCTCCCTTCATGCTGAAAAAGTGAGGAGCTGCTGGAAACTAACCACACATATGGTGACATGGCTCTGTCATTAGCTTGGGTAGGAGACAAATCTCCCTGCATCACTGGCACACAGCAATGGAAACACTTATCTCTTGGGCTCATGTTAAGGGCTGGCCAAGATGCACCCATTCTGACAACAAAGCCTCTTCAGTAGGTAAATGTTTCTCATAACTCAAAGCAACTTATCCATGGTAAAGTTAACCAGTAACGCTGAGGGGCTCTATGACATATATTTAACAAAACAAAAGTCAGTGTATATCTATATACATTTCAACAACTTAAACTGCCTGTTTAACTCTTCTCTAAATCAAACTGTCATAGAATCATTTGAGTTGGAAGGGGCCTTTAAGGGTCATCTGGTCTAAGTCCCCTGCAGTGAACAGGGACAACTACAGCTCCATCAGGTGCTCAGTGCCTTATCCAGTCTGACCTTGAGTGTCTCCAGGGATGGGGCAACCAACACCTCACTGAGCAACCTGCACCAGTGCTCAGAATGTGTCTCAGAAAATGCATTTTCTGCAGTATTTCAGAGGGTGCAGCAATTGCCTTCTGGGTGATTATGGATATTCCCTTCAGTACCTCCATCACTGCAGGGACTTTCCAAGATCTGCCTCTAAGCTGAGCTCATTCTTCATAAGGGGTTTTCAACTGGCTGCATTCTTCAAGACCAAGGAGGGCAAGACCTATTAATTATAGTAATAATAATTAAATTACTAATTCAGATATCATGTCTACTAATAACAATATCCTACAAATCGTTATATTAGAGCCCAGATAATTGACAGAAATGCTACAGCAATCTCTATGAAGACATCTAAGAAATCCAGCTTAAACACTTAATAGGAAGAGAGACCTTCCTGACAGCACTGAAATGCTAGGCCTACTGGACAGAAATATGCACCACGTTTGGAGTAGTGAGATTCTGACATCATTCCCATTATTCCAGATTTCCATCAGTGTGGCTGGGAGCAGAATCAGGATGTGCAATTTTAGCAGAGCATATAAAATAGTGACACCTACACCTGACCTACTGAGCCTTCACATCAATATTTATTTCCAGCCCTTATCCCTTTCCCCTGGCATTCAGATGTATGGGCAACCTCTGCTGAATATTTTAGTTGTATTGCACATAGCTGAAAAAACTTTATGCTAAGTGGGAAATGGTGGTGTGTTTGAATATGTGCCATGTACAACCACCTTTGCATTGAGGTGAGGTTGGCTTTGCTTCCCAGGGTGTGCTGCCATACTAAGTGGGCACAAAAGTGCCGATCCCATCTGTCTGGCAAAGTCAACAACCAATCTTTAAAAGGTCCATGGGATGCAGACCCCAAGTGAGAACCTGTCGTAGAATCACAGAATCCTTAAGGTTCGAAAAGGCCACAAAAATATTTAGTCCTACCATCAACACATCCCTACCATGTCCACTGACCTCATCCCTCTGTGCCACATCTCCATGGCTCCATGGTGACCCCACCAACGTCCTTGAGAAAGCCTGTGCCAATTCACTGCCACTCTTTCTGAGAAGAAATTTTTCCAAATACAAAACCTGAACTTCTCCTGCTGCAAATGAAGGCCATGAAGGAGGGCTGATTGGCTGCTATCTCTCTGGCCATAGGGTTTTGCTTCTGAGGTAGACCACAGAGTAGGTATGAGGGCACAAAGACCACTCAAGAAAGGAGCTAAATTATTTCCAGGACTAAATAAATGATACTTTTTTTTTTTTTTTTTTGTGATGAAAGACCATGGACATAATGGCAAAAGAGCAACATTATTCCACCACAACCTTCATCCAGCCTCCCCTCTTTTTCAAACCTCAGCACAGCAGATAGGCTTTGCTCTCTGCTGTGAAAACCATCTCTCAAGTCATTATCCTAGAGCACAAACACACTGTGAGGTCTGAGAAGCTGGTTCACCTGCCTAAATCGTGGATGAATTTTTATTTCACTGAGGCAGGCTTCTCTTTATGCTAATCCCTTGTGCTTCAGGATGTCACAGAGCATGGGAAGCACAAAATCATGCTTTATGAGTACGATCTGTCTGCAGACTCAGTACCACTTCCCTCTCCATCTTACCTGCCACAGCCAGCTAGGGATCATAAATACACCCCTAATGCCACAATTAGCATACGCTCTTGAAAGAAAATAGTGCTTGTAGCAAGAGTCCCCAAGGGCCAATATCAACAGAGAGACATTACAGAGCAGAAAACGGAGATCAGGGCTGAGCTTTCAAGTACATGCTCCCTTGCTCAGCAATGGTCTCTGCAGAGATTTCTCCTGCTTTTATCAGGAGTAGGTGCTGCAAAAGGGCTGCACATGCTAACTCTGCTTTGACTTACATTTGAATCATATTTTTGTGGGGCAGTAGCCAAAGCCAAACTTTCAACTCCCCACTTCACTACACTATTCTGGTTGAATAAAAAGTAGAAAAGAAGCCCATAAAATATGAATGTTTGCCTTTGCTTTTCTTTTTGCTTTCTTCAGTCTGTTTTCTAACCTGCTCCTGTTGAAGGGGACCAGCTCTCTTGCCAGCTCTGGTAGGACAGATTGACAGGGAAGAAGAGCAGGTGAAAGAGACTGTTTAGAATGCAAAGATAACGAACAAGGCCCACTTTTTCGATTTGCATGTTTGCCTTATCAAAGCTGATCCTCATCT
Source organism: Cyrtonyx montezumae (assembly GCF_038088225.1). Taxonomy (NCBI): domain Eukaryota; kingdom Metazoa; phylum Chordata; class Aves; order Galliformes; family Odontophoridae; genus Cyrtonyx; species Cyrtonyx montezumae. The sequence continues at coordinate 5,402,636 of NW_027072037.1, forward strand.
TTTGGAGACCCACGTACCTTTATTCCTAGCAGAGTTAAGCACCTGCTTAGGGGTTTGCAGTAGGGTATGGTGCCCTGCAAGCTCTTCGTTAGCAGGCTTGAAAGAGCATGACATTGTCTACAAGCCTTTGATCTTACAGAGCCTTCTAATGGGATCCAATTGCAACCGTATTCATAAATAAGTGAAAAACATAAAATAAGTAACAAAAGCGGCGTAAGTGTGTTGCCACTTGAAGGTTTTAAATTCCTCCCTTGCTCAGCATGGTTCGTGCAAATAAATGGAAGCAGCAGATCTGGGATACTGACATTTTCCAGTGTCTGATTTGCGATGCAGTGGGAATGCTGGGGGGGCAGCGGGGACAAATTTTCACTTTATATTCTGCTCAAATGAGACAAAGATTACAGTTAGGAGTCAAGCACTATCAAATTATTTATTGAATTCTGTTGGGGTGGAGAGGGTATTTGCTCTTTTTTTCCAGAAAAAAATATCGATTTTAAGGATGGCTTTGATATCAATTAGGCTCAACATGAGAGACAGGCAGTCACTTTGTATAGGGAATTTAATTAAAAGCTCTGTACTTAGTCAGAAGAGTGTTCTAAGGATAAAATTGTTTTCCCCCTTTGGGTCAATTCTCTGTTATGTTTGTATAATGCAATTAAAGAAGGACCCATGCCAAGCAATACTTACGTCTGGTATAAATCTGTCCATATATAATGACTGCCTCTTTGGACTTCCAATGCACAAACAGGCATTAGCTGCATTTGGATTTTGCTGTCTTTTGCATTGTCACAAAAAACCTCATCTTTATAAGTGCACACCTCTGATAAGGCTCTTTAAAGGCCACTTAGACACGAGCAAAGGGTAGAAGCAAAGAAATAGAGAAGGGCGATATTTCAGAAAGCTCTTTCCTCTTGAAAAATTAGAAGTAACAACTGACTTGACCTGGAGCCACTCAAGTTCAGAGGTGCTTACTAATGAAAAGTCCATGTCAGCACTTGTAATGAAGATTAGTCTTTAACATAATGGCATGTAAACCAGCAGCTTTTCGGGAGGGAGTTCTGAGGGGTATGGAGCTATGTCTGTCAGCTGCCCTGGAGCTGAATGGCCAACACTGGTTTCCTGGAAGCCTCCCATGGAGCTGGAGGTCAGCCCAAGGCTTCCCATCACATCAGTGGGCTTGGAGCATTGGTGGTGGTGGTTTTTGACTGTGAAGGAGCCTGGGAAGGATCACAGCAACCTGCAGACCCTCCTGAAGAGCCTTGGACTCTCCACAGCCTGGGACTTCACAACTTGCTCTTGGCACTGTGAATGTGAAATTTTTTCATTTATTTATTTTTTCCCTCAATTCATTTATATGCCGGGCAAGTTAGGGTTGCGTTTATGATGTTGAACAAAGTTTTGAATACAGCTAGCTTTCTTTCTGCTAATTCTATTCTGTTTTCAAAAAAATACGTTCCTCACAGCTATTTTAACTCCCAGTTAGAGAAGCAACAACTGACAGTAAGCCTGGTCAGGTAGGAAAGCATCTGCAGTCTCCGAATCCTCTGATTTTCTGGAAAAATCACATTCCACTCATTTTTGCTTGTAATGGGATCAGAGGATGCACTGCAACCCCAGTCTCTGCTGTAGGGCAGGATACCCAGAAAAGCTCAGCCCGACTTTGAGTCTACTCCCATGGAAGCTGGTGGAAGAGGCTTGGAGTAGAGTTAGAGCAACATCTCAGGATAACTGAGAATCCCAGCCTCAATTTCAGCAGAAAAGTGCAAAGCCAAACACTTACAGGAAAGAAGCCAAAAGAAATTGGCATTGTGGAGGATGATTCCTGCCTTATACACTGCAGTGGTGGGTACTAGGGAAAATAAATACGTAAGACAGACATGTAAACAGCTAGGAGAGTTACACAGACAGATCTATACGTACACAGGACTGATGCCAAACCTGCTGATGTCAATGAAAATCTGAAGATGGATATACCAGCTGACTGTGGAGCATGTTTATATAATGCAGGGGGACTAGAGAAAAGACTGCTCAAAGTCAGTCTTTGGCACTCATGTAGCTGCTCAGAAGACTTGAACAGAGTGCTGAGCTGCTCAGAACAATGTGTGAAGGTGTCTTTTATCCACTCATCCTCTTGCTGTAGCACATGCCGTCTTCACATGTCCTTCTGATAAGACAGAATGCCCACATGAGGCTCCTGCATCGCCCAGACTCTCCGCACACATCACGCAGCATCCTCTGCAGATCTTCAGTGCTAGAGAGCCTCACTGAGATCAGGTTTATCATACACGATAAAGCCAGCATATATCTGCTGTGTTGTAATTATCTTTCTGCAGCAAGAGGCTGGAAATCATTCAAAAGCACTCAGGTCCAGATTCTCAATGGTGCCCAAGATTTCAAGGGCAGGTAGGGAACTAAGTACCTTGAGGGCTGTTCATAGCTCATGTCTTCTTCTCCTCCTCCTCCAGCAGTGATTTTCAGCCTGTGCTGAACCAAACCCTTTCCCCTGCTGCTACGGCAGCAACAAGTTTCTGGACCCTTTGCACCCATCAAAGAACGTATGGAGGCTGTGACCCCACACGAGGCCCTGTGTTCCAAGTGATTTCTCACTTGAATGCCATATGGATATGCCAGCACATACTGTCTTTTTTTTTTTTTTTTCCTTCAATTTCCATCTGCTAAGAGGGAGCTAGAGTGTAGGGCTTTGCAAGTAGCAGATGAAAATGTTAAAAAGATGAAAAAAAATCATTATTTGGGGAACATAAATCTAATGCTGTTTATTGGCTCTGGGTTTTATGTTGTACATGAGGAGAATGGCTTTTCTTTCCTTGTACCCTGCACTGGTAACCCCTCAGTCTATCAGAAGCAGTTGCCTTAGGGACACCCACAAGCACATGCAATTCTTTTGATTTTAGCAGGACTTTTCCAAAGTTGCCCTTTTTAAGGGCAGAAATATGGCCTCACCAATTCTCACTGCTGTCTAAGAAATCACAGGCTGGCCTGTTCTCTTGGCTGCCCACAGTAACACAAACCTCTCAATTATTAACATTTAAATATTGCTTTTACTGTCCCACAGTCATTATTTACATTTGCTGAAGTTATTTAATGAAAAAAAAAGATGTGGACACCTGACACTGCAGATTCATGCTTTCCCACTGCAATCATAGAATCATTTGAGTTGGAAGGTACCATTAAAGGTCATCAAGTCCAACTCCTGGATGATACAGAATCTCTAGCAGCCCTAAGCCTTGGCTGGATGATAGGCCCCTTCTGGCTTTGGGGTCAAAGTGCTGGATTTAAGACCACAGGACATGCAGCGTTGGTCTGCTAGGGCCTCAACAGTTGTTCAGAACTATTCACAGATTAACCTCGTATCAGAGATTGTTCTGCCAGACCATGGATTTAGGCTTCCCATAATGGTGAAGATAATTTCCATCCTGCCTGCTCCTGGCTGTTTGTGGGAGGGCAGATACATGGCTGCTCAAATTCAGATCCGCAGAGGTGACCAACCTGACCCGAAAGCATGGCTTTAGATTTAGGGCAACCCACCCCAAGATGCACTTTCAGCACATTACTTTCTGAATATTTTGTAGAAGTAGAGCTGTGGGAGCAGAGGCAGCACCTGGAAGGCATTTACAGCCATGTGCACTTTACTGGCCTTAGAAATGAAGAGAAGATGAGCAGATTTCTAATGACAAGCAATATGCTGAGTGCAAAAAGCGTGAGATGATCCAGTGCAACCCAGTCTGCTCTACAGAGTGAAAACGCCCATTACTTACAGGAAAGAAAGGACTCATTTACCTAATCATCAAATGCAGGTAAGACAGCAAGAAGGAGGTTGTACAAGACAACACAGAACAACACTGAAGCTCTCCCTTGTGAAATGAAGTTCAGTGATATAAATGTACAGGCTTTCAGTGCATTTTAGCTGCACCCTTCAATCAGGGAGCTAGATGAAAGGGAAAGCATCTCACTACCAGTAATCTTGAGAGCTAGAAATTCACCACATTGCATGTATCTCAGGGAAGACCAGTGAGCACTATGGGTTGGTACTAGCTGGCATGTAACCCACTGCAGGGAACATCAATTGTCTCAGCAACCCCTCTGTTGAGGGATGTCTCCCATTACAGCTTCTGATACATAAAGGGAGCTTATAAGCAGGACTGAAATCAACTTTTTGCACAGGAAGATAGTGATAGGACAAGGAGGAACAGTTTTAAATTGAAAGAGGGGAGATTCAAGTTAGATGTTGGAGGAAATTCTTTACTCAGAGGGCAGTGAGGGCCTGGTACAGCTTGCCCAGAGAGCTGTGGGTGCCCCATTCCTGAAAGTGCTCAAGGCCAGGCTGAATGGAGCCCTGGGCAGCCTTAAGCTGGTGGTGGGCAGCCAGCCCATGGCAGAGGGGTTGGAACTGGATGAGCTTTGAGATTCCTTCCAACCTAAGCCATTCTATGATTACCATTGTGCTAACTTCTCACTGTTTAGGGTAGTTTTATCCCATAATACTGCTATAAATGACATTTTTTTTTTTAATCAGGCTCCCACGCTAGCCTGTACATTGTGTCCTCTTTTTCTACAGCCTGGTAAGAAACCCTGCAGAACCAGCAATGGTCTTGTTGTTTTCAAGCAGTGCAACTCCCCTTGGCAGCAGCACCACATCCAGCATTGCACCCCTCCCTGTACCCACCACCCGCAGAGGGTTCAGCCCCATTAGCTCTGATGCAGTTCCTTCGGAGTAACCCCAGCACGAAGCACTACACTCATCATATGGCAATATGGTTCTCCATTCTCTGAGCCTGCAGGGATCATGTTGAGGAACCACAGCAGAGCTCTCCTCAGGCTCCATCCAAGCCCACGCAAGTCAGTGGAAGTTCTCCCATTAAACTGGGTCTCCAGTGTGTATGTCTCAATGGCAGGTAGCCTTGCAAATGGATTATTTTCCTTAGCTGGTTTCAGAAGGTGCTGCTAGCACAGGTATTTCAAAAGATGCTGCTACAGGCATGATCTTAACAGTTAATTACATAACATTTTAATAATCACTTGAGAACATTTGAATATGTCTCCCACGCTTTCTGATTCTTCCAGGTTTGCTTCTCTTAAAAAAACTTAAGCAAACACGGAGCAAATCAGGCATTAGTTGTCTCCAGTTACTAAAGATCTCCTAAAATTTCCCCAGTGGGTACAAGCACTCCGCATCAGACAAATCATCATTCATACTGGGAAGAAACTGGGAAAGAAGAAAAGGCAGAGAGGGGAAAAAAAAAAAGAAGCTTATGTTTCAAAGATCACTACAGGCCAAATATTCTCAGGCACCCTGGCTTTTACAGAGAAATCCTTAACAGTGTAAAAATGGAAGCACTTCAAAGATAAAATAAATAATTTAATAATAGTCTGCTTCTCCAAAGGGTTTTGAACAAGTTTTAGATTTGCCAGCGAATGTTTCCCTTAGGCAGTAGGCCAGTGGAAATAAAAAAAAGTAAAAAAAGCACAGTATGCCTCTTCTTTTATAATATGTATTGTGTGTTATTTTCTTTCTTGATAAGATCCCAAACAAATTCTTTCCTCTCTCACCCACCCTTCAAATATATACATAGATATATATATATTAAAAAAAAAAAAAAAAGTGAAACGCCAAAGATGGTGTAGATGCAAAAGATCTCTTTCATATAACACACACCAAAATAATTGCTGAAAAAGATCCAACATACAGATTGCATCTTTGCCTTCCTGGTTGCTTCTCTTGCTATCACATGCTGAGAAGAACCCCAAATAATACCATCAGGTATGTATAAAGGGAAACTATTTGAAGACCCCAACTGACTTCTGCGTAAGTAAGATTACAGTATTTATAGGCAAGCCTTTACAGTATTTATAAACTAGACTCTAAAGTATTTATAGGCATGGAAGGAAAATGCAGAAGACTAGACTGTGTCATAGAAACATTCTTGATAAGTCAAAGAGATTCCTATTCTAATAAGAAAAGAATTTATTTGGCAATCTCACAAGCACTAGGGAGGATCTAACTGAATAAGTTCTTAAAATTGGCTTCTATGTGCTACTTAGTTTAATCTCAGTTTATACACTTTTTTTTTAATATTTATGAGGGAAAAAAGGAAGGGAATCTTCATTTTTGTTCATTGCTAGATGTTGTGCTGAAGGATCTTTACTGTTTTTTTTTCCTGGTAAATCTTGTCTTCAGGAATCCCAGTACCATGAGACCAGTAGGAAAGTATTGATCAAGATACCAAGACCTAACCCTAAACCAACATTTAAAATGAAGTCCATGAAACCTCATGGAATGTACTCATGAGCACTGAAGGATCTGACCAATGGCATTGAGAGTCTACTCAATTATCTTTGAAAAGTCACCGGTGACTGAGTGAGGTGACTGAGAAGTGGAAGAAACCAAATGTCATTCCTGACTCCAAAAGAGGAAAGAAGAAAGATCTGGGGAGCCATTGGCCACTTGGGCTCACCTTGATCCTCAAGATGATGATGGCACAAATCTTCCTGGAAGCCATAAGAAGGATGAAAACATGACTGGGAGCAGATAGCTTGGACTTGTGAAGAGGAAATCCTGCCTGACCAAACTGATAGTTGTGTATCATGAGGTGACTGGCTTGGTGGCTGAGGAGAGAACAGTGGATATTGTTTATTGCCATTTTAACAAGGCCTGTGACATTGACTCATATAACATCCATATTGACAAACTGATGAAATATAGGCTAGAGAAGTGTACAGTGAGGTGGACTGAGACCTGGCAGGGCACCTAAAGCCAAGCAGTTGTGATTAGCAGCACAAAACAGAGACCAGTCACTAGTGGAGACAATACTGTCCAGCATCTTCAATAATGACCCAAATGTTAGGAAAGAGTGGATCATCAGCAAAGTTGCAGATGACAGAAAACAGGAAGGATTGGCTGATGGTTTTGCTGCTATTTAGAGAGGCATCAACAGACTAGAGGAACTGACCAGTAGGAATCTCATGAACTTTAACAAAGGGACATTACAGCTCCTGCATCTGAAGGGGAGCAAACCCATACATCACTACATGCTGGGAGCCAACCAGCTGGAAAGCATCATGGCAGAAACTGACCTGGGGTTCTAATTCAAACGTAACTCAGCAAAGCACCATTGCAGCAAAGAAAGCTAACAGCCTCCTGTGACAGCAGCAGGTTGAAGAATCCTTTCTGCTTGCTTGAAACATATCTGCAGTGCTGGATCCACTTCTGGTCTCATCTGTATGAAAAGAACATACTGGAGTCAATCTACTGAAAGGCTACAAAAGGGATTAAGGAACTGGGGAGGAGAGGCTGCAAGAGCTGGGACTGCTTAGGCCTGAGAAAAGCAGAGACTTTATATCAATGAGTATAAATACCTGTCGGGGTGTAAAGAAGACGGAGCCAGATTCAACTCAGTGATATCCAATGACAGGACAGGAGGCAATGGGCATAAATTTAAACCATGAAATTGCACTTAAAGAAGACTTTTTTTACATTAAGGTTGGTCAAACACTGGCTTAGGTTGCCCAGAGAGGTGGTGGCATCTCCTTCTTAGGAGATACTCAAAAGTCCAGCAGACAAAGCCCTGCATGCCTTGCCCGTGCTGACCGTGCTCTGATCAGGGGGAATAGGACCAAGTGATCTCCAAAGACACTTTCCAGCCCCAGTGACTCTGTGCTAGGTGGAGATACATTGCCTCCACCCACTCTAGAGTACATCCTCACCAGGCTGCAGGTGAGACCCCTCTCACTGGACATGGATTTATTGCTTCTGAGGCTTTGAGTATTATGGGCTGTGGTATGGACTTCAGCAATGACAGTAACAGAAACAGTCCTTCCCAATGATTTCACTGCCTCTGTATTTTATCCTGAGGTTTTCTCAACTTATCCTCGCATATGCCTGTGATCATTTTTCCACATCCTTCTGCCCAGTAGCTTTACTTGACCAAGGTGTGCTAGCAGACACCTGGGAAGTATAAATCATAAGGCAAATTATATTATATCCTAAATCAGGAGTGATATTGAGGTACGTGTTTTGGCCAAAGGAGAGAGAGTGGGAGATCACAGCAAGAAAAGTGAGGAATACTGAGTAGTGGAATCATAGAATGGCTTGAGTTGAAAAGGATCTTAATGATTGTCTGGTTCCAACCACTCTCTTGTCAGGGTTGATACCCACTAGATCAGATCGTCCAGGACCTTCAACACCTTCAGGAATGGGGCATCCACAGCTTCTCTGTGCAATTCTGGAGCTGTCAGAGCAGGAGCAACAGGCTTCAGCAATGGCAGCTTTGGGAAGGAAGAGGTTAGATTATGGCAAAAGGAAATGTGGGAGCTGGACGGAGAAATTTGGGTAACTGTCTGACCCTCTTGAACCAGCACAAATGAAGAATTTCTCTGTTGCCATCCAGTGAGTTATGAGGGTGCTAAACTGGTGTGAGTGGAGAAACAGGCTCTACGTCTTGCTGACACTTTGTCAGTAAAAAGCATTTTGAGTTATTTCACCTGTGTCACACTGATATTTACTACTGTAATTGTTTCTTTTGAATTTCTGCATTTCCATTTCACTTTACACTCTTCCACACAGATACACAATATTAATCATTATTATTAATTAAATTACCATTAATGTGCAAGATTATCTGTTGCTTCCAGTCAAGGCACCTTCCACCAAAGAGAGACATATAGCTAAAATGGAGAATTTTCACTTATCTCTTTCCTCTTGCTCCTACTGAGCATGGTATATGCCTGGAGATTACACAGTGGGCCCAACCTTGATCGTAGTTTCAGCCTTGGCATTGATTCGAATTTACACAGATACGGCAGAGCAGAATCGACCTCGCCGTCTGTCTCTTTTTCATGCACACACATCACGATTCAGGATTTTGTTCTGACTTCAAAGCAAATGTGGTATGTAGATTAATACACTCTACCTCAAAGGAAGTTGTCACCAGGCACACAGAGCGCTTCTTCTTTTATGGTAACTCATAATTTATCAAAGAAAATCAAATCAATTTGTTGGTAAAAGAAACATGTTTTTCATGAATTTAGACAACACCAAAGGTTTTGATGACAAAGCAAGAGAAGGCTGTATTAATCAGACTTAGCATCTAACACTTAGTGGGGAAGTACACAAAGCTCAGCTAGAGTGTTTGTTCTTTCAGGGCCTCAGCCCCCAGACGGCAGCTTTGTCCCCTGGTGTCACTCATTCTCCTTTCTCAACTTCTTTTCCAACATGCTATGTTGGACTAGATGATCTTAGCGGTCTTTCCAAACTCAATGATTTTTTCATGCTATGGGGGCAATGGATTCCTGACCTATGAAGATCAATAGCCATACAGAATGGATGTAAAATGCCAACACACCCCAGTTGGTGCAAGTTACTGCCAAGGAACACGTCATTGGAAAATTAGCCAGAAAGCTGATGAGCACAGACTGGACATGTCTTTGACCTATATTTACATGGTAGTCTCCTTTGCTGCAAGAATGGAAATGAAGGCAAATTTCATAATATATCCTAACAACCAGAAGTTGTCCCTCAAAGCTGAGTAGTTTTTCTCTCACTCTCCAGCATTTTGGATGCAGAGTTCCCACTAGTGACCTCTGTTCAGTTCAGAATCAAGGAACATTCCTCAACACAAAACAAAAAAGCTAAAAGAAGATGATGCCATCAAATGAAAGGGAGAGCAAAGCAGCATCCTACAGCTTGAATAGAAAAGTGATGGCTAAAATAGTCATGTCTAGTACATATCCAATACTGGGGCTGGATCCCAAGGGACATTGTGTGCAGACATACAATACAAAGATTGTTATGAACAAGGATTACTTCACCACCTCCTGCAGCCACTTCAGAAGTGGGTTAAAGGTAAAACTTGAAAAGTAGTGAGAAAAATTGTAGTACATCTTTGAACAAGTGGTGATGTATTTATAAACTAACAGAACTAAAAACACTGGGGCTGGAAGGAAGAAGCCCAGGCCCAGTGCGGGCTCAGGTTGAGCTGAACTACTACTGACTGTTTTGACCAGTCCCCTAACTTCTCCCCTAACAAAGATCTTAAACATTCCTCAGGATACATCAAAGCAGGAATTGTCAAGAGGCAGCAGAGAGCAGACCTGTTTGTTTTGTGGTAGAAGAGATTACCTACACACAGGGGAGCTGGGCTGGGCTACCTGTCCTTAGAGACCTGGACCATTTCATTTACTAGTGCAGATGGAGCCTCCTTGTACCAAAATCTCTTAATATTTTTAAGCAACGTACTCACATTTTTATCACAATTTATTTGGCATTCTGAAGAATTTCTGAGACTGGATTGGAGGAAGAGTGTTGGATGCTACACTGTACCATAGAATTGTAGAACTATAAAATATGAATGTTGGAAAGGTCCTCTGAGATCATCTATTCTAACTGCATTACCTACCACCAATACTGCCCACTAAACTGTGTCACTCAGTGCCACATTTCCATGGACCATGAACAACTCCAGGGATGGTGACTCCCCCACCTCCCTGTGCAGCCTGTGCCAGTGTCTGCCTGCTCTTCTGGAAGTAAAGTTTTCCCTAAATATCCATCCACATGAATGATGTGGTCAAACACCATCACTTCCACATGGAAACTTTGCCAACTTTTGATCTTTCTGTTGTGTGTGCTCATCTGTGACACCCACTACATTGTTTGCAATGCTGAACGGTACAGCTAAAATCTCAGTGACCTCAAATTTAACAACAGGGCACACCTTCAGACCCCCGGTAATTGTGTCTGGTTACAGCAAACTACAAGAAGAAGGGATCATTTTCTCTGCTGACACACTTTAACGTCTTTGTATTATTAGTCGTTCCTTTTTGAAAGTAAGTCAAATGAAATGTGCCCTCTCATGATGCATTTTTTAACATGCTGATATAATTCCTTAAGTACAATACTCCTGGCACCAAAATGCTCTTCACCATTAATTACTATGACAGCAACGTGGACTTTTTTGTCAAATGCCTTCACATCTTATCTGGTCAAGTCTCCTTTTAATCATTTACGCACTCTTCTCTTAGCAGTAATTCCTGCTAAGCTTGTGATGCAGCCTGAACTCAGCAGATGGGCCAGGTTACATCATGGAAGAGCAGAAGGACAAAACTCGTTAGTTTGGAAGCCTGTTCTGGAGACAGACACGATGTAAGAACCTTGTCAGGGTGAGCGCAAGCCACATCCTCTCAAATCTGCTCTTGCTAATGAGAAGTTACAAGAGCAGCTGTAATTTATGTGAGCTGGTTGGTCATGATTTTCTTTATAAAAACAGATAACATATGCTTTCACTCTAACATCACCTAGTTCAAAGAAAACAATAAAAAAAGAACAAATGTCAAAGAACCACGAACATCAGCACAGCATGTCTTGTCTGTAGCAGGTGGTATTTGTGTCAAGGTTTCAGCAATGGCCTCTTGCCACATACATGGCACACTTGAAGATGCAGAAGAGTGCTACATGGAGACAAGATGCCATAATTTCAGTCAGAGCCTGGAGCAGTCACTCTCCTTCCACAATGAGATGATAATCACTAGCATGCAGGTCTTAAACTTCAGGCAGTAATAATAAGGCCAAGACCAGTTTTGTGCCAAGATCAGTTTTGTTTGTTTTTCAATGGGAGCACAAGTCTCTTCGCTATTTTCTTTCTGTGAGATCCAGCCTCCTGATTACTTTTCACTTGTCTGGACTCAGGACTCCAGCCATTCACTTTTTGGTTCCCCAGTGTAAGTCTCTACTCTGTGATTACTTGTGGCACGTAGTAATAACATTTGAATTCTTCCACCTCCTCTCTGGGCTTCAGTTCAACGCTTGTGCCTTGCTTAAAGCAACAAGCAAGTTGCAGATATGTTATAAAACCTTAGGTGTTTTGTTCTTCTTCTACCCTGTGCTGGTGTTGATTGGCCCTGTGAAAAAATTCAACTCTATTTCATCTGTTGACATGTTTGATTGCGTCTTCCAAATTGCCCTGCGTGAAGGTAGAAAGCATAATCTGTGTCTTATTAGTGCTCAGATCTCTCCATGGGTTCCCTCTCCCTTGGCTGAACTGGTTGATGTTTTAAGAGGCAGGCAGCACCCTGGGGCACAGCACTGAGAACACAACAGGTAATTTCAGCAGTGATATATCCAAGAAGAAAGTAAACAACACGTGCCCCCAGTAACATTTGAGAAAGCCATTTTCTTGGGCTTATCTTTGGCCACACCACTGCAGAGGACTGCTGGCTCTGCAGCACCAACACCACAAAGCTCAGTGTTACTGCCAAGTGTTTAGAAGGATGCCAAGGCCATTGATGCAAGCATAGTTTAAGGAAAAAATACGGGCATTGCAACGCCCACCATTTCAGATTCTGAACTAGTTAGGCCTTGAAATTGCTCAGAACTAGTCCTTTTGATTACAGTCTGTTGTGACAATTTTTTCCAGACAGAGATGAAGAATCAGGAGATAAATTTTAACCAAAAAAACATAATTTACATTAACCTCTTTTCAATCTCTACCCATTCTTGTATATGCCCCCATTAAAATTTTTGTTCCTAAAATATGACATGCACATAGCTCTCTAGATCAGTTTCTACAAGCTGCACACTGTGATTTTGTATTGTAGATTTTCCAAAAACGAGGAATCATGATACATTTGTTTGACTCTTACAGACCTCTTCTATCTTGTGTTCACTATACCTCTTTGAGCCATCCACCTTTGCCTCAAGAAGTCTGGGTAACAAAACACATCCGCAAATACTGGGTGTGAAAGTCAAAACCAAACTACTGATCAGCAGTGCTCTCCATGCTTCAGGCTCAAATGTAAGAAGGTCTTATGCAGTGCTCAAGCTTCTCAGATAATTTATTTAGCAACAGCCACTACACTTATTGTACCTCCTGCTCTCAATGGGACTCATCGTTCAGAGCTGTTGAGCAGTTGGTAACAATTACAGAGGATAAACTGAATGAAATATGTGATGCTGTGAATGTGTCAAGATTTCGACCAGTGGAATTTACATACATGAATAAATATTGAAAACTGTTTAGTAATGAGGCTCCCTGCCTAGCCTCTGTTCTGGGCATCCTGGAATGTAAAAATAATTGCTACCTTTATAATCAGTTACCAGCTTTAACAGCAAGCAAGCAGCAGCTTCAATCTGTGAGGCAAAGAGGGAATTAGGAGATGCATCTCCATTAGTTTGTGCAAATAGTAAAAGCTCCCTCTTAGCTCTTCTTTCAGTAGGGATGGATTGTAGCTTTCTCTTAGCCTAAATTTAGATTAGGACAAACAGAAACATGAGCATGTTGTGGATTAAGATAAATTCCCCCAAGAAGTTGTTGCAGAATTATTAGGACAAAAAAAAAAAAAAGATGATTCCAAAAGTCAACTGAGCAAAGCTGTTATTCATGGAAGAGGAGAGATCTCCAGACACACAGCCATTTCGCAACCCTGGCTGGGGCCTCAAGGTTCAGGGAGGTTCATTTCCACCATGACTCAAACCCCAAATAACTTTTATGTTCAGCCAAGCATTTGCTTGGCTCATTGGAACTTGGCAGAATGTCTGGTGGGTACAAACACAACATCTGAACTGGAATTGCCTGTATACATGCCAGGAAATACATCAATACTTATTCCTCCCCAAGAGCACGTGCTTTGTAAGATGGTCTCTAGAGCTCATAGCTCTTGGATGGGTAGCATTGTGCCTACAGCATTTCAATCCACAGTTTTTCATTCCAGGCTCATTCATGCACCCAAGTTTTCCTGCCTCCTTCCATCGCAAAGAAGGAAGGAGATGTCGTGCCAGATGAATGTGTTCTGCTTCCCAGCAGCATAGACTTATTAGCAGGAACAGAAGGAACATGTAAAAGAAAAGGCCACAAATGAATCCAAGAGATTTTATGATGATCTTCAGCTATAATGTTGCAACACAGAACAGCATCACTGCTCAGGGTAAGCTGGAGGCATTTGTGATGTGAAAGCAGCTGGTAGTAATGGGCAAGAATAGAATCAAGCACAGTATCCAGCAGGTTGAAGATGGCTTGGAACCAGTTTCTGAAAGAAGCACAGTCATTTTAGAAGTAGGGGACTGTAATTGGTATTCATGAATTACTAGACCAGCTCTTAAGCATTCAAAGGGAACCTAGGCACATGCAATGGACTGTTCTAACTTTAGAATGCTTTGGTCTAATTTTAGTTAGACTCCTGCCTTGCAAAAAGAGCTAAACGTGAAGCTGTGGGTTCAATTCAAGGCTCTGTCAAGCACCTGCTGCACAAAGAAGTGTAGAATTAATCCAAGTGGAGCTTCATGAAGCTGTGAGGATAAGGATTCAGCACCTTTCCTATTTCTTCTCTGCTCCTTTATCTACTAAAGGCTTTTCAGTGCAGGGCTTATATCTGATGATGTGTCTGCACTTTCTGTATGAGCTCTTCTCTTTGCACTCCAACCATTTCAGTTCCTGAAGGTAAGCTGTGCAGGTGGGGACATTTGCCCCTACAAATAGGTGCAACTAATTGCAAGAGCTCATGAAGCAACACAGTTGGGATCCCCTTTCTGAAGGTGCTTGGCATGGTCCAGACTTCATGGGAGTGCATCTGTACCATCCCCTGTGCATACCCTCATGTCTGTGGGAACATTCCTACCCCAACAGCAACACTTGTGGAAGTAATAACTAGACAGCTTACAGACTTCCCAGACACAAATTATAACTTACTATAAAACAGAACTCCCAAAGGCTGACTGACATCTTCTGGTCCATGAACTTCCTCTCATAAGCAAGGCAAAAAATACCCACTTCACCACTTTGTCTATCAAATCTCTATCTGAAGATTAAAAATGTCTATCAAATATTCCACTTGCAGATTTTAAAAATGGAAGATTATTTTAGCTTACAAAAATGCATTTAAATAAGATATCCTCGTCAAACCACTCAGTACTATTTTCCCCATTAGCCATCTATGCTCTCTGTTTCAGATTTCATCCTCCCTTCCCCCCCCCCCCCAAAATAGGATTCCTACACTGCTGCACAGCCTTCAGCAACAGCAGAATGGACTCGACCCTGATCCAGCAAAACCTATTGAGTTTCTGGACAGTTTTAAAATCCCTCAGTCTGACAAAACTAGGAGCAGCAGGAAAATCACCTGAGCTACCTATTTCACCGCAGAGCTGGGTGTATTTTCAGGTCCCAAGGATACATTCAGGTTCCAAAAGGACTTTCTAGAAAACTGTGGATCTAGGGAATTCTTTCCTCTTTTAATTAATGTTTAGTTGGGTAGGATCCAAAGGCAATTTACAGAGAGAAACATCCTACTCCCTGCAAGCTATTGGCTTTTTTCTTGTCTTGTTTGTATGTAAGGTGGATATCCAGAAGGGTTATTTAGGTTTTGAGGGAGAGACGTGCTGTGTAAGAAGTATGATCTTAATATTAAAGGACAGTTGCATGCTTTCAGAAAATTAGATCTCTAAGGTGTTTCAGTTTGCACACATCAATTGTGGCATACAACCACCCTGAAATCATTGCATTTGTAAATCTTAGCCAAGTCTTAGCTTAGTAATAATTCTAATTAAGCCTTTTCCTTTCGCCTTTTTCTGTCTCTATTTCTCTTCTCCTTGACTTCTTCCTTCTCTCTCTCTTTCCCTTTTCCTTTTTTCTTTTCCCTTTTCTTATTTTTTCCTGTTTCTTTAACTTCTCTTTATTTCCCCTTTCTTTTCTCTATTTTATCCTGTTTTATTTTTTCCCCTCTTTTTAGTTTTCTATTTTATTATTTTCATTTTCTTTTCCTTTTATTTTTTTTTCTTTGTAATCTGGCACATACAGCCACCATCTATGTTACTATGTTAGACTAAAGAGACAAACAATTTCATGGGCCACACACTGGTTCTTTCACTCCACAATTTTTCTTTCACCCCAGACTGGTCCAAAACAGGCTTGAAACATATTAGCATGACAGCGTCTCACCCTGCCTGCAGTCTATGCTGCCACTGTTTCAGCAACTAGCAGGCTTGTCAGTCTGGCCCTTTGTACCATCCTGAGCACACCGAAGAATGTATAAACACCAACAAGAGAGAGAAACTTCCTGCAGTATTTCTTTAACAGATAGGATGGGAGATGTCCCCTTTCTTTCAGTAAGCAATATGCATTTTATGACCTTCTCAATGACAGTTTTAAGCCTATTGTGATTGGTTTGTCTTTTTTCTTAAATAAAGAAAAGCAAACGTAAAGATCTAACATTCAAATAACATTTAAAACAGAGATAAAGTGACGAAGCTCCGCTGAGTAGAAGTTATGAATGACATTTTGTCCTTTGTTGTGGGTGGCAAAACAGTAGAATTACAAGAGAAAAGGGAAATCACTTTCAAGCTTCCATTTAATTATCAGGGCCTCTGTCAATTAGCGTCACCATTCATCATTTTAAGGGTAGCCCCCTAAAGATGCAGCAGCAGCTCCTCTTTTAGCATCTGAGTTAACTGAGAGTCTTCCAGAAAATAGTCACTTTACTGAGGGGACAAATTCAACAACAGTCAGAAACCTCATTTTTATTCCTTCCTTCTTGGACAAGTTGCTATTTCTGTCCTTAAAATGGTGATAAGGATCTCTGGCTGAGAAAGGGTAAAATAAGGATGACACTGGAGTTATTTATAACTCCAGAAATTTTTTTTTGATTCATGCATTTTTCCCTCCTCCCCTACTTTCATAATTGAATACTTATAAAATAAATTGTTCTACCCCCCCCCCCCTTCTGTACTTGGAACACTGTGATTTATCAACATAGACAGTCTGAGGCCCAGCAGATAAAATGCAAAGCGTGAACTGAAGTAAATAACTGAAGTTCACAGCATGAACTAAATCATGTTTTATTACCTTTAATATTTCAATTGCTTCTTAGCATGAGAAGCAGAGACCAGGGTGCATTCAGCAGCTCACTTAACCTCCCTTCCCTCTGCATTGCTTTATCTTTCCTCCTCCTCGAGATCTTTCTCCATATGCAGAAGGAAGGATCTAAACTCATACTCTCCTGGAACCAATGTCAGGATGAATCAATGTCAGGATTCCTCATTGGGGATCTCCTCCAAGCTTTGTGAACTTGATCAGCCTGCTGTAACCAAGGGAGGCAGGGCTCTCCAACAAAGCATTCAGATCTCACATACACCAAACTTTGTCCTCTCAGGTGCACTTTTCTCTCTGATATTTATCAAGGGCATCTAAAGTACTTTGGTCATTGTTCCAACAAGTTTACTGTTTGGAAAGATGTCCAAATCACCTTTTCTCCTGCCATTCTTCCAATGGTCAGGTTACTAGCTAAGACCAGCCCTGATTTTCATTTTGTCTCTGATTTCTCTAGATATTCTGTGTTCTTATATGTTCTCTTCTCCAGCAGACCATCTCTAGTGTGTTCAATTCTTCTCAATAAATGTCTCCCAGAGGGCTGATTCCAACTGAACTTTGCAGCTGTACACAGGCTGAAAGGCAACAGATCATCCCAACTGGCTTCTCCATAGTCCCTCAAGAGAAATGAAACACATGGGACTTAAAAGTTCTCTGCATGAAAAAACTGTAGGCTGTAGCTTATTAGTGGGCGACCATGGCTCGATGGTCTGCTACAAAAACTTAACCATTGAACAGTTTGCTGCAGAGCAAAAAACTCCCCCCTTATTCTCAGCCATGAACCTTCCATTTTTGCGTGCTACCACACACGTGGGTCACACATTGGATTGCTGGAATCACTAAGAAATAACCAGAGGATATGTTTAATATACTGCCTTGCACCTTTGTAGATCCTCAAAATAATAATAATAATAAAATCACTGCATTAAACATTTGTATGTCTTCACTGGAGAACATCTTAAGCATTTCTGCTCAACTTTGGCCATTTCTTGTGCTTAGGAAACAGTTCAAATCTAGTTTCCAGTGGCAGTTCCATAGAGCAGACCAATTACTTAAAATCAACAATTTTATCAATATTTAGTGTTACCAATTCTAGCACCAACTTTTAGACTAATGGGGAGGGTGAAAAAGAGGATGAGACTACAGCACAATATGTTTGGGAAAGTTCCCTGTCTCACAGACCAACAACTGCAAACTTTAATTCAATTGCTCTCTCAAAAGGCCCTACAATTTCACACACAAGTATACTGTCAGTCTCCAGTGAATGAATATGAGGATGATTCTTTTCAAAGAGATTCCTGGAAATGTCACCTTCGGTTGATATTCTCCTTTTCCAGGAATGCTGAGCATTTACACAAAAGATGCAGTGGAGCTATACACACAGAGAAATGAACGTATTATTCTCAAACCACTCTGCTGCTACTTTCTCACCATTTTAGGCTTTTTTCACAGCCATTCCGATCACCTTTTCATTATCAGACAAATCCTTAAGACTTTCCTCTGGCAACTTATCCACCACTGTAAGAGAATGTTTTCCTTGAGCAAGGACAAATCAACATTAGGTGAAAGCTTCAGGATTTCACCAAGGCTTTAAAGGGCAAGAGCATACCAAGCTAAAGCCCAACGCCTTTTGAACTTTGTTCTTCTTTCACCCACAATGCTTGATGCAGGTCTGCTGGTTTTACATCCACCAGCACAAGGAGTCAAGCATCTCAACGTATATTTTCTTCCCCAGTTCACCTTTCTCCAAGGAGGGAAATTATTACAACAGCACAGGTATAGCTGAATATTAGAGTATGGGCTGGAAAACTGCATTATGCATTAAGTTATTTTAACAGCACTCAGAATTGTTTTCCTCCCAGTCAGCTGGAGATCCAGCAACTCCTCTGCACTGGGAACACAGGTAAATATTTGATCTTTTCAATCTGCAGCCAGCTAGCCAAACAGGGACTGACTGTTCCACCAGCCTCCTTATTTTCTTATCCCACGCTCTTTGGAGGGATTCTTAAGCCAACAGACTCTCTCCCCGTTCTTTCTTCCCATTCTCTCTCCCAGATATTGTATCTCAAGCTAATTTCATGATGCTGTTAAACTTCATCGTATGGTAGAAAATGCCAATCACAGATGTTCCCAGAATATCCTTATGTTCCATGAGCATAACTAATTCCTCACTGATAATTTCCAGGATTGCACTATAACTTATGACAGAATGTAGGTAAAGTGTTGAAACAAGGAGCTGACAGCTCAAGGGATCTCTCTGATACACATATGTCTCTGCTCACAGTTGTTTCTCAGCACTGAGAAGTGCTTCTACCTCTATGTTGTGATAGATATGGCAATAATTCCCTATAATACAAATGCTCCAGGCCCTGTAAGGTTAACAGAATGAAATAATGCTAAGTAGCATTGTAGTCAAGATAGCTTATAAATGGCATAACTAAAAAGATTATTACAATAGAGACAATAAAGAAAAATACTCACCCATACCCTAGGCTCACAGAAGAAAACTCCAAAGAAGCAAACTCCAGAGAAAGATCATTTTCCAGTGGTGGTCAGCCCTTAAATGAGGTCTAGGAGAGGTGGAGCCAGACTCCACCCCTTCTGGTCACAAAGGTGAATTACCTTCACCTGTGCTCCCGAGGCTGACTCAGTGCTCGCCTCAGGTGATTGATCTTTGGTTTAGGCCATGATTCAACAGTTCCCTTGCCTTGTATAGGCCCCCATCATCTTTGTGTTCCTTCACTGGATATGATCAGTGACTCAGAGTGTTTCTTTTGACACACGTACATTTTCACAGGATGCTGAGAACCTGAAAACTCAAATCCCTACCTGACATCTGCATAGATCCATGGTAAAAATGATTCAAAGAATTATAGAATACCCCAAGTTGGAAGGGACCCGTAAGGAGTCCAACCCCTGGCTACAAATAGGAACACAGTCATAGAAATGGTTTGGATTGGAAGGGACCTTTAAGATCATCTAGTTCCTACTCCCCTGCTATAGGCAGGAACACCTCCCACTAGACCAGGTTGCTCAAAGCCCCGCCCAGCCTGGCCTTGAATCTCTCTAGAACGAGAACATCCACAACCTTGCTGGGCAACTACCCATGAGACTGGGTACAGATTCTTGGAGCCTGTAGAACCCCAACATACAACCAAGGGGGTCTGAATCCAGCCTTCCTCTTCTGAGAGATGGTGCCTGGCCATGCAAGAGGTAGTGAGACCAGAAAATACATCTTGGCAGCCTGATCCAGTGGTTAGCAACCTTACCCACGGCAGGCAGTTGGAGCTCAATGATTTTTAAGGTCCCTTTCAACCTAAGCAGTTCTATGAGTCTACAGTCTGGGCTGTGACCATGGTTTTAATCCCTCTCCCTTCCTAGGAAGGCACTTAAATACTTGCAGTTTTGTCATCTCTCTTTCCCTCTGCATGAATGAACTAACTCAAATAAATAAATAAGAAAATGAACTAATAAAAAGTTCTCAGTTGGTAACTTTCTTTGGGAGACAAAAAGTTAAAAGCTAGGAGACGTTACACGTACAGACAGCTGGCACATTCTTGTGCTGTCAGTTCTCACAGGCAATCAATATTATGAAATGTTATGATTATTATCAAATATCATTATGTTAATTCTGAATCTGTTGCAAGTCCCATTTATTGCAGTCGTTACACTTTGAATAAACGATCATCTCAGTTTTAAAAAATAAAATATATGTAAGACAAAACTCCCTGCCTTGCTATTAGCTAACAAGGAGGATTTAGGTAGGCAGACGGATCCGCTCCTAGTGGTGCTAGTTTGATAAATTGTGGCTTTTCTCCAAATAGAAGCAGAGTTCAGTATTTCACACCATGACAGGTTCTCTCTGTACTTTGTGGATAAGGTTGCTTGGATCAAAACCAAGCTCTCATCTATTCATGGAGGTGGGAGAGTTTCAAAAGGAGCACATCTTTATTGTATTGTGGTGCTGCTTCCTAGAGGCTGTGCTGAGCCCCAAGCCCTGTTGTGCTAGGCAATGCACAAACACAGATGAAGAGATGGGAGAGCTAAAGAGCTGTAAGGAATTGAGTTACACAGAGAAGCTAGAGAAAGTCCATAGCTAGACTCCTAATGCCCAGTCCCTTGCTCTTTGTTTAGAGCAGAAAACAAAGCAAATATACAATAGCAAGAAGAATATGCTGAGTTACATGAATGGGACCAGTCTGAGGGTTCAGGAATAGCTGCAAACCAGCAAAAGGGACTCTTAGGAAATCATCAAGTGCAAAGGCTGCTTTCCCACAGCTTCATTTCATCACCCTTAGAGATCTGGAACTTTATGCTGTTGTCTCTGCAGCCCTTCAACTCACCTGGATTTCATTTCACACTTGAAGCTCAGCTGGCTTCTGTTGTTTTATCAGGAGGGTGGAGAAACCTAAGGGCCTGTGGTGTGTCCTGCAGCTGATTTATGGCTTTGCAGTGTAGAAGCCAGGTGCAGACTTGCCAGGGGGTTAGGGGCTGCCAGTCCCCCATTACAAGGCTTGTTGAAGCAGGATCCCTCCCTCCATGTGAGGCCGGAATGCCTGCACAGCCTCCCTGCAGATCTGTTCTGCATCCACCTCTCACGAGCTGGATGAATCTTGCAATTTCCTTGTTATTTGCATGCTAATGCAGGAAGAACACAGAGAGTAGAGTGAAGATTTGCTGTGAGTTGGGGATTTGTGAGAATGCCAGATTTAGAGATGCTCCAAAGGGCAGATCAAGGGTGCAGACACAAAGGTTAAACAAACAAAAATAAAAGTGTATGTACCAAACCCTGCAAACAAAAACCACCCAGCTGAATTCAGCTCAGAGATATGAGTATGAGGATTAAAAAATATATATCTTGCTATTTCAGATAGTGATCTAAATAAAGCCTTTCCTGCTCTTCTTGTCTCAGATGCTAACAAAATTAATGGCTGCTTTTTTTTGGCCAACAATTCATTAGCCTCTTTTCCCTGCTCCCTAAACCTTCATTAAAACAAGTCAAAATCCTCCCTGAGATCTTGACTGCAGTCAGGTTTTGCTTCTTTCCAGGCTGGTGTGAGATTATAATGCTTCTCAAGGTGTTCCCTTCCTCATAATGAAGCTCCATCTGTTCTACAGATGGTAAAGATCACAAGAACCAGCACTAAATATCCCTCCCCCACTAGAATTTTTACCTTATGGTAATGCTGCTCTTTGTTTTCCCTGGCTTTCCCAGGAGCAGGGGAGCGTGCCGCAGAGCACAGGGACTCATCTATTGCCCCAGCCTGCCCAGGCGACAGTGGCTGCCTCTGCATGAGGAGCATTTCACAGATTTTGGCAAGGGCTGAGCCAGAGGAAGAGCTTTTTGACTGATTTTTCAGGGAACTCTGTGCCCTTGAAATCACCAGCTGTATTTTTCATCCCATCACCTCTCAGCTACCAGCCCCAGCTTTGCCCCTGACAGACAACTCTCTACACTTTTCTTCCACATCTTGCTGTCATGTTTTTCTTTGAGGGCATATAGGAATCTGTTGCAGGAAGGACTTATGCTTTGAGGTGCAACAGGAATTCAAGAGGTCAGGTCCCAGAGGATGGGAAATAAATTTATACGTTTTTGCTACTCATTTCTGGGTCTTTTTCTTCAGATATCTGCATGAGATTTTCAGCCTATGAAGTACTCAGTGGGGGTGAGCTCTTGGGTATGCTGCCAGCCTATGAATGTTGGCCTCCTCTGGTATAACTTCACTGAGCTTCAGAAACCAAAGCACAGAAAATGGAGTCACCTTTGATGATCTTCCACTCCATACAAAATCAGAATAATTAGATTCACTTAACTAAACAAGTTTTAGTTCTACAGCAGGATAAGCACACTGGATATTTAGACAATTCTCTAAGGCCGCTGGCGATGGACTAGCTCCATTTATGTGGTTTAACATTTGCCTAACAGAAAGTACTACTACTTTTCTCTTCTTGACAAGTAGATAATCCTAAGAGGTCTGACAACAGTATTAACATCCAAACCACAAATGATGGGTAATATGAAAAGCTGGATTTTCTGACATACACCCTTTACATCTGCTTTCTACATCAGAACCAGAATTAGTTCTACTGTTGTGTTTGTATTAAATATGTGGATTAATGGAGCTCAGTGAGAGTGCTGAATAAGCTCTTCCTGTCTCCAGTGGCTTTGGACTGCATCTTTCTATGCAGAGACAGATGTGTAGCTTGTTGTATTCTGTGTTTTGCACTTAGAAAATCCATGGCTTGGTACTAAATCAACAGTTTCTTGTTCAGAAGAGATTTCAGACTTCTATTAAAACTAAGCAAATTTGGCTAAGGGTGGCAACAGGGCTGAAATCCTACAAGGAATCATTTTGGTGGTGTTGGCTCAGACCGTAGCCCACCAACAGTACTATTGCTCAAAGAGAACTGACTCCTCTCATACATACCAGAAGACCAGAGTCCTGATCCAGGAAGATTTGATGGCACTTGCAAACCCAAACAGTGAAGATGTTTTGCTCCTGTAACCTGGCTCAGTCACTGCTCAGGTAATTACGTCCCACTTACCTAAATTTCTTCCTCAGTTTTCCCTGGCTTTCAGTAATTTTCTTCACTTCCTTTCCAAAACAGCAGTTTAACAGTCCAGCTGGCTGCTGAATAGTCACCATCCTTTGAATGATGGCTAAATGTCTCTTCTGTGCATAATTATGTGCACTTTGTGAGGCACCTTGGGACCTTATGAACTGGGGGAAGGAGAGAAGCGATATACAAAGTGATGGGTTTTGTTTTCATTTTTATTGGTCTCACAACTGGGAGCACTATTGGCACAAGATCTTAGAAGCTGAGAACAGGTAAAAGCAGCTTTTCCCTAAATTAATAACTCTAAGGAAATAAAGCCCAAATCACAGTAAGCTTTTCCATACAATTCCCTCTGGCAAATACTTTGCTGAAGTAATAATTTCTGCAAGAGTGGGTCCCAGATGAGCTCCAAGTCCCAGAAAATACACGTGTGCCTGGAACAGGTTTCACGGAAGCCTCAGCACGGGGCTGGGTCCAACATCAACTGGGTTTAGCCCATAAGTTCTTCATGTTCTGAGCAGGCTGAATGGGGCATCACAAATGTGAGTTTGTCATTGCACCTGGCTGCAGATTTTGGTGCCTGAATTAGGGCCGTGGAAGAATTGGCAGCAATGTCATTCCCTGGGCAATATGCACAAAGATGGATATACAGGAACTGAGCTGTTGGGAAGAAACCTATCTTCCATGTAAAGTTAACCCTGCAAATCCCTGTTCTTCATGTTACAGCAAAGCCAGGGTGATAGGCCCTCATTTTCCTTCTTCTAAACACAGGCAAGTGTGCATCATGGGATCAGAGAAAGCAACAGTGGTTTTGGTTTCATAGTTCAACAGTAGGGAAGAAGAGATCTGCATAGTCGTGACTCATTCCCTAAAAATACCTGCGTCTCTCCATTGACTGTGCAGGGAGCCCAGGGTGACCAGCTTGATGTAGAAGAGAGCTGTGGAGATATCTGAAATTAGACAAAGCGAATCCCATCCCTAAAGCCAGTCTGGGTAGGAGGTAGTGTGGGATGGTGCAATGCAAGAGTCTACATGTGAGCTGGAAGTCTGCACTCCCACTGCCGGCGCTGGGGATCCAGTCAACGTGGTCGGCAGAGCCCAGGAAGCGATGTGTCTCTCTGCAAAGCAGACTCCTACGTTTGGTCAGTGAATCACTCTCTATACGCCTACACTGCCATGAAATGGATCCTATCCCCAAAGTTAGGAGAGATGAATCTCACCCTGAAGTCTTTCTCCTCCTTCTTGTGTCTTCTGCTAAGTTTCCAGTGTGCTATTACACTAAATCAATTGCTCATGTTAGCTATCACTCCACCTTCCCTCCATCCCCAACTGAACCATAACAAACACATTTTTGTGTTCGTTTTCAAAACTTCATTTCCAAACTCGAAGTAAAATCTTCCAACCTTCTTCAGCTTCTGTCAAACCCCTCAGTGTATGTGTACCTCACCAGCTTTCTTCTTCCTCCAGTATCCATAGAAAGCTTTTGCAGCTCTCCATTTCTGCAGACAGATCTGGATATATCTTGTGGTGCTGTGGAAATATCGCATATTCTTCCACCATTTCTTTTCCTTTCTTTTCCACACACTGTACAACAACACAAACGTAGAGTTTCTGTCAATACTAGTGCCAATGTGTTCTCAAATAACTGCATGTCAGGTGCACAAATTACAGGACTAATAGAGGCTGTGATTACATTTCGTGTATGGGTTCTCGAGGCATATGATAATGAATATTAATAGAAACTATTTCTCCAGTAAATGATTGTTTTCTCAATGGTTGATATAAATAAAACCACTTGGAAAGGAAACAGATTTTTTGATGTCTCTATCACAAATGCAATGATGTATTTCCACAAGAAAAGGCACACCTGCCAGTATACACTAGCAGAAATGTAAATATTTGCAATTTTTGTAGTAATTAAACCCAATCCTCCAAGGCCCATCTCACAGCATCAGAAGACAGAATGTAGGTTCATAAGCTAACAAAGAATGAATGAAGTGTCACAAAACCAGATGGAATTAAAATTAAAACCTAGAAATCAATCGGAGAAGGCAGGGTCTGTCTCACCAAACTTCAGCTATCTGTAAATGGATGGCTGCAGGTGAGTTAGTCACTCCAACAGTCATTCCTGCATAGTCAA
Organism: Cyrtonyx montezumae; assembly: GCF_038088225.1. NCBI lineage: Eukaryota > Metazoa > Chordata > Aves > Galliformes > Odontophoridae > Cyrtonyx > Cyrtonyx montezumae. The sequence goes on from NW_027072037.1 coordinate 5,428,199, forward strand.
TGGAGACGAACAGGCACCTAAGGCATGATTCTCTCATCCACTTTAAGTATCTAATTTTGGATGAAATGAATCACTGTCTCCCTGGACTAGATCTCTACTGTCTGCAGAGGGAGCTGAGGGAGACTCAGTGAGATTCAGGTGCTTAGTTAAATGAACATAAGGCATAATAACCTACCTTAAAAACATACTTTGTAAAAGAAATGCATGAAAAACAACCATTGTCTTTTTAAAAGAACGGAAGAATTACAGACTTTGCTTATCTGAGAGGCTGTATAACAGTGAACATTATCTTTTATTCCACTGTAAAGTCAGTGCAGTGGACCTGTGCCCTTTTCTGCATTGCTTCATTTGGCAGCTAAATCTCATATAAGGATGGAGTTATGGGTAATGAGCAAATACAGCAATCCCATAAAGATAGCAAGAGAAAAAGTCTTGTAGGGAAGACAAGGCAAGGAAGAGCAAGGGAGGAAAAAGTAAAGGAAAAGGAAAGTAATGGGAAGGGAAAAAGAATTTACCTGTAAATATCTGTGCTTTTCTCCTGAAGTGGACATCTTTGGGAAGCAGATGTTATCCCTAAAGAGCTGTGTTTACTGAAATGTGCAAAAAAAAAAAAAAAGAAAGCAAACAAAAAGAGTTTTGGCAGATCATTTCTGACCTCCCACAGTCTTTTTGCAGTCAAATCTGTCAATGGGAAGTGGATGAAGGACTTGAGGGAATATCTGCAGACATCCACTCCAAGGTGATCAAAGGGAGCTTTACTGATGAATTTACTGTCCTACTGACTTATTTCTTTAGAAATCCTAGACACCTGGAGAGGTGTTAAAAAAGATGAAAGGGGGGGAAAAAAAAGATCAACAACACACTGCTCTTCAAAACTCCAACCCATTCTCTCCTCCAAACCTTGCTTCAACGTCTCTTGAAAAACTGGGATGTGTATTGAAAGAAAAGAAAAAGCTGTAACAGATCCGCAAGACATTTTACTATTTATACTTGCTTGTTATGGCTGTTTTACATGCAGCTAATGGTCCCAATAAGCCACCATGTGTTCTTCACATCCTCTCCATGCAGGTTCATCCTCTTCCCTTCTTTCTTTGCAGCATCTTCGCTACATCAACTTCTGTTAGGCTATAATCTCTTCAAAGCGGGAATCTTCTCTTTGGATTTAGGTGAGCAGGAGAGACTTCAGTCATGGCTGAAGTGCTCAGGTACTGTGCTGATACAGATGAATAAGAAACAGAAGGGAGAGTGAGGCTGATGTTTTTCAAATGGATTCAAGGAGCTCGGGTAACTTTGCCCTAAAACCATTTTAGTTTAATGAGCAGAGAAGCAGAACACGACAGTCCCAGTTTTGGCAAGATAATTAAGCATGTGTTTAGATAAGATCTTGAAGCTAATGGGATTAATCAGAGGTTGTGTACCCTGGGCCATACAAAAAATGTATTTTGTCCCAAAGATGTGCGTTTTTGAAGGAAAACGTTTCCATCAGGTATCTTTCCTTTCCATGAGGAGCTAAAAAACACTGCTGAATTGTTTAAATCCTAAAGTGCCATTCACAGTCATCACATCCTTTTCATAGAGTTGTAAATGAGACAAAAGATACAGCAAAGATCCAAATACAGCAAAGACATCCTTACAGGAAATATTTGTTCCAGACCTACTCATGCCAACAAGCATTGTCCTATGCTTATCGTTCCTTGTTCACAAGTCTGATCATCCAAAGCTCACACTGACAAGGCCTAGTCCCTCAAAAATGAAGCAGTTTAAAATTATTTTCTCTCAAAGACAGTGATAGCAGCACAGTTAAAGCCCTTAGGAGGGGCCAAGTTCCCTCCCTGCCTGGAGTTCAGGGACAGGAGTCCATGTGCACTGAGTGAATTGATTGGAAATATCCACATTTTGAAAATTCAAGTTTCATGGGTCAAAAAAACTCTTTATCATGCAGCCTGTTGGTGAGTGTATTAAAGCGTAGGTAAGGCTTTTGGGGTTCTGGGCTGTTTTCAGTCATGGTAATGTCACTGATATTAGACGTCATTCCTTAAAAATACAGAATGACTATGAAGCCCAAGCTTCAGTGCTACAATGTCTTTTTTTTTTCCAATTGAGCTGCGAAAAAAAGGAAAGGAAAAAAAAAGGACAGGAGTAATAGAAAAGTGAACAAGCCAGGAGGAAAATTCAGCCCAATTTCTACAGCATTTAAGTGAAAGACTGAAGGAATACATTACTTTAGGTTGGAAAGAGATGATTTCAGCACTAACATTAGCCTCAGTGTCAATGGTCTGAGACACGCAGCTGAACTTCACGCACAGCTCAGTCCTACTGCTGTTTAACTGCCAATACAAAAGATACTGTCTCTACTGAAGCATGAACCCAAAGCTTAGATTTTCAGGAAATTGGTAGGCAAAAGCAGTGGGAGGAATCAAAAAACAACAGCACCCAAAACATCTTGTTTGCTAAATCTGTTGGTGGAAGCAGTAATGCAAGGGCTGAAGCCATCAAAAGCCTTGCTTGAAGTTGTGCAGTCACTTCTCACCAGACTGAGCTCAAGACTGTATGGTCTGTCTTCTGAAAAGTAGATGAGAATTCCAAAAATAAAATAGCTGACTGTAAGTTGTGATCAGCACACCATACATATGTAAATCATTGCTGACCCTGAGAAAAGCTGCCTCTGCATTATGATAAGGTCTGAAACCTGATTGAAATGTTTCATAAAGGGCATTATTTTGGAGATGATCCTTAAACGAGCAGAGCAGGAAAATCATCAGTTTCTTTCCTCAATGGTCAGAAAAATAGGTTACCAATGAGAGGGACTTTAGCCAAATTCATTTCTTTAGAATTCAACTGCTGCTGGATTTTCTTTATCTCAGAGTCCTCGTTAATGACAGCATAGTTCTGGGACACAATTACATAATTATTATTGTATTGATAATATGCAAGCATTTCCTGGCCTTACTGCCCCTGCAGCTCTAATCTAGCTGATAAAGCCCTCTCACAATTGCAATATTAATCATATCAGAATATGCTGGATGCAGTATTGCATCACTGTCCCTTCCTGGGTCTTTCTAACATCAGCAAGGTGTTGGCACAGAATGACACCAACCATCTCCATGAACACATACATTCAGGCAATTAGAGTTCTTACATATTTGTAATGATAGCCAAAACAATGGAAATCCTCAGAGTTCTTCCCACATTGCTCATCCACAAAAGGATCTTTTCTATTTTTTAAAGAAATGTGAGAATTTTCCAGAATTTAGAAGCCAAAACAGTCTCTGTTTTCCTGTGAACATGCCAGGCTGACAGCTGGAAGGGCTTCCTGTCTGCTTTAGATGTGAACTGGGCTCATGGATCTTGAAGGAGAAAGGGGGAAGCTCAGTGCCCAGAGATGCTCTCTTTATGCTGGTAGTTCTGCTCTTAAGCTGCTCAGAAATATTCGTATCAGATCTATCATCATAAAATGTCTTTTTCTTCACTTCTAGCACGTCAGATCTTCAGCTCAGCCATGTGTCTTCACTGTTTTCTCAACAACCCTGCCCATCTGAAATGCTGCAGATGTCTCAGCTCCATCGGTCAGGACAATCTTCTGAGCTTTCCTTGCCATGGTTGTGTTGTCCTTCATGCTGGGCTATGTACCTCTCAGCAGTGGTAGACTTCAGCTATTTCCTTTCAAAAGTCCAGTGTATGCTATGGGATGGGCCACTTGGCGCAGGGAAGTGTGGCCAGGTATCAAAGGTCATTCTGCACTCTCTTCTTGTTGCACAGGCTTCCACCATCATCTGGAAAACCCTGAGAACCCACTGTTTCCACTCACTGACACTTCTGCCTATCTCCCATTATATGATTTTATTGGTGAGGCACTGGAGCAGGTCTCCCAGAGAAGTTGTGAATGCCCCATCTCTGGAGGTATTCAAGAATACATAGGGACCTGGGCAGCCTGATCTGGTGGGTGGCAATCAGCCCATGGAAGGGAGCTTGGAACTGGTCCCTTCTAACCCAAGCCATTCTATGTTTCTATGATTCCATGTTCTGAAAACACTCTTTTGAAGGAGCTTTTTCCTCCACCCCAGGCACTGGTAAAATGTTTCTATGTGTGGACCTCTGAGTGTTTGTATGCGGCGCTAAATAAGTAATCTTTCCTAAATTAGCTTCGAAGCTTCCCCTCCAACACCTCTCCAGGTACATCTTCTTCCTTCCCATCTCCCACCTACAAAGAAAGAACGTTCCCAATTTAGTCTGCTCTGTGTTTCTGCCTGTGGGAGTGTTTGTAGAGCTCGCAAATGGAAAAGACAAGTCCAATATATGATCACTCATACACCTGCTACTCTTCTTTTCAGCAAGAATGCTGGAGAAGATGAAAGGAACGTCCTTTTCAGGTTCATCTGGGGGCAGGCAGGTCTGATTTTTGTCTCCTGATCAGAACAAGGACAGAGGGACCTTTTGGACAGATGAAGCTTTTCTTCCAGCATTCCAGAAAGACTGACTGTCCCCAGTCTCTTCTGTCTCCTGCTTTCGCTCTATGCTTTCACAGTTTTGCTTGTCCTCAGTAAGGACACACCCGGTATATTTCACTGGTATATTTCACTCGTGTTTGCAATGTTATGTTTTTTCATAAATACCCTTCTCTCTTCATTTATTTCTGTAATTATAACCCAGCAGTGAAGATGGGGGACTCCACATGTTCTGAAAACCACCAGATGACCATACCTTATACATATGCACATGGTCAAAGTACAGACCTGTGTTCTCCATCCTAGGATATATGAATTTTAATCTCCACCTGCAGACTGGATTCTCACCAGTTACTGTGACCATAAAGCATGCTAAACTGTTACCCAATGTTCTTGTCATTGTTTAACTCTGTTTTTCATCTGTTTGTCAAGTTATAGAAAAATGTGTATCAGGAATCTAATGCTGCACAGTCTGTGGTGAAGAACTCCCTCTGGTAATCCACATGCAAGCAAACCAAGCCTTCATCTCTGCCTTAGCTGATACTCTAAATAATCATTTCCAGACAGCATCAGACTGAGACCCGTACTTGCCTTTAGACAGGAATTAGACACACAGTCTATGAATTTATATGGGGAATGAAGAAGAAAAACTTCCAAATAACTTGCTCACAGTAAAAAGACCCAAAGAAATTTCAAATGAATGAATTTTGGGATGGAATATAGCTTAGCATTAGTTTTCATACAGCTAGCACTGGGGTAGTAGACATTTAGCACCCACAAGAATTTAAAGGCTTTTTTTTTATCCATTGAAAGAAACTTATAATTGAAACAGATTGAAATTTACAGGATGATGAAAGCAAGATGTTTGAATTGGATTAAAATCACCAAAAAGCTCATAGAGTTATACAAGATGTATAATAATGGGGCATTAAAAGATCTGAATTTTGATGTTTGTGTCAAATAATATGAGACTGGAGTCTTGACAGAATTTCTTTTTTAAAATCCAATATTTTGTTCACAAATGTTGATGAATATAATTCAGTAATATTATACATCCCCATTATGCATCATATGTAAGAACATTAGAGCTTCTTTAACCTTGGCTTCAGGTAACTACCCAGACTCTCAATCTGAGACTGTTTTCTTTATTACCTTCAGTTAGACATATTACACACATTGCTATTCTCATTAACAAACAGTGGTTTCCCTCTACATTACTTCAACGACCAACTATTTTTATAATTACCTTGCAAATTTTAGCTTGAAGTAACTTTCTCCTGTCTTAAACTGTTTTAGCAAATTCAACCCCTTGAGCTTAATCCAAATGAAAATCCAATGAAATTGGTAGAAAGACTTCCACGGACTTCAATGGATTTTGGACCAGTTCCTATGCATATGCCACATTTTGACATAGATTGTTATTGGTAATCTCATCCATGGATGAACAATACCATTGTTTAGGATGCTAACTCTGTATACTACTAATCTAAGCCAATGTTTTTCATTAAAATATTCTGCTTTTTTGTTTCTTAGACTTCTGCTTGAATAAGAAGAGGTTTTCCGCACTAAGTGTTGCCTCAGGTCAATTCCCTTCGATATAATCAAAAGCAGTCCAGACTTTTCTGAAAACACACCTGGGAAAAAAAGGGGGAAAAAGTCCAGAATGTTAATATTAAATATTGGCACTCTTTTTTTTCAACACTCCACACCTCTCCTTTCCTTGGGAAGATTGACTTCACACTTGGGAAGAAAGGTGGCATTTTTTGTAGCTTTTTTTTTTTTCATTTTATAACTTCTTGATATTTTTTAGATATTCTATATTTTTTCATTACTTCAGTATTTTAATTCTCTCTATATAGCTGTAGTCTGTGTAAGAGACATAAAATATCATTTACTCAGTCAAGAATCTTTTCCTTTTTATTCTCTGCTTTAACTTCTGCTTTGCATTTTGGTCTAAGTAGATCACAAAATAGGCAAATATTGTGATCCCTGTGACCCGAATTGGCAGCACAGGCTATGTGGCAGGTAAGGCCATTTTCCTCAAAGCCTGTGAATGCTCTGGATTCCTTTCTCTTCCCAGGGATGGGCTGCATGTTTTGAAAAGCACTCAGCATGCTACTATTGCAGTATTTCTATCAAAACATGAGGCTGCCATTCTGTGTGAAGAAAGCAGAAAGTAAAATCTCTGGAGAGCTGCATTTGAGATTGCTATAGAGCAAACAACATATTCTGATTCCTCTCTGGCTCCCATCTGGACACTGATGAGGTTCTTGTTTCTGTATTTGTGTGGTAACATGGCTAGCATTGCCTTTCCTATACTGGACGTTTGCACAAAGGTTTAGCTATGACTGCCCATTTTCTTGTACCATAAAGGCTGGACAGAAAAGGCACTGCAGAAACTACATTGCTTACTGCAGGAAGGCTTAAAGATTATGTGATACCTCCATATTCACCTGATATGAGCAGGAGACAGAGGAAAAAGTGACCAAAGCATGACATTTTGCCTTATCTCTCAAGAAGACCAATTGCGTCTCAACACAAAAAACACCAAAACTCTTTGCAGACACACACAGAGCCATAGGACTGTGAGGAAGAGGCAGATAGTTATGGGTCTGTGTGGACATTCACACTGTTCCTGCTAAGATGAATCCAGGACCTCAAGCAGCTTGTTTGACAAAGGATGATCTGTTCATCACTTTGCAGTCTCAGGAACAGCATTCAAATGCAAAGGATTACAGAGGTTCAGTAGGATTTTTATAACTCATATTTTTATCCCACTGGTAAATTACCACAGAAAAGCTTGAAGGAGAAGAATAACTCTGATTCTGGGACCAATACTCCTCATCTCCATAAGCTCCACATCCACAGCTGAGCCCTTGCTGAGCTGACAGTCCAAGCAGTACAACTGTACCACTACCTCTACATTAATCAATTACTTTGCAAAGCATACAGAGTGTACAGCTCTACATAAAGCCAAACCATTCCCTGCTGTGTGGTGCTGAATATGACAAAAGAAAGAAAAAAAAGGAAGATAAGAGAATTCCACTCTAACTGCAAAAATGTTTATTATTGTTACTGTTTCACAGCTCTGCACCCAGTGCAAGACAATTCCCCTCTCATTAAGTCACGATGAATGATAGATATGGTCAGCAGCTAAGACTAGTCCTTAGATTAAATGTTATGAGAAATGTCTCTCTACCACCAAGCAGGTGAGATCATTTCTTTTTCCCATTATACTAGATTCTTCTGTCTGTTTCTGAATAACACAGCATGACTTGATAGTTTCTGCCTCTAAACTATTGACGTATATTTGCTTTGAGGGGGACCTCCTAAAGTGTGAAGAATGGGCCAAAGAGTTCCTAACTACCCACAGTGAGTGTAGCCATTAGGCTGGAGTCACTGAAGTGCTTAACCCTTTGTCAGGTGTTGAAGAATTAGAGGACTCAATGAGGTCTTCTGGGATTTTCTTCTGGAGACTTAACAAGTTGGCTTTCCTGATCTCTGATCTGATCATCTACTGTCTCTCCAGATGTCCACATATTCTCTGGATTAGTTGCTTGTCTTCCTTAAGAGCTTGTCTTTACACGTCTCCAGGTGTAAAGAGCTATCTGGAGTCTCTCTGTTGGAAAGAGGGAATCACTTGCAAGGCTAGTAAGGAGAACAGAATTTTCTTCCTGGTACTATTCCTGGATTGATTCTGACCATGAGAAAGCTGCTCTGCCATTGTAATTCTCTCACCATTCCTTCAGAGCCTAACCTTGTGCAAATTTCTATACTCAAGTTTCCATTTGTGAATTTGACAAAGTTGCATATAATGTTGGAATAGGGTCTTAAAATTGCAAGGGCATGTCTACATAGAAAATTAGAAGGCAGATGAGGAGGAAGCCCAGGTGCTGGATCCTTAATAACCTACGTTGTTAAGTGTTAACTTGCCTTCTGTCTTGGTAGTGGTGTCTAGCCAGACCTTAGCAGATACAAGTTCTGGGACTTTCCTTTTTTATTCTTCCTTGGAAATATATGTATATATATCTCCACAAGCTCTCCTACAAGTGTTGCAAAGCAGAGTTTGGAAATCTTAGGTGCCTGAGCTGAAAGTGTAAGCCTGGATTGTTCACAAATGACAAAACAAAGTTGAAGGCTAAAGGACAAATTCTGAAGCCTCGTGTTATTTGAAGAAAACAACTTTTTAATTAAAAATACCTTGCAATATCTTGGAGAGGAATGCGAGTTGCAGAACTTTGGTCTGGATTCCAAACTCTCCAGCAGTTCCAGGATATTTATTCTTGTCCAGAAATTTGGCTTAATTCATTGGAGGGAAGAGGCAGCCATGAATTTTGGATCTAACTTCAGACTATGTTATCATAAATCCAAAAGAACTGGATGTTCTCATCCAGGAATTCATTTTTTTTTTTCCTTTTAAAATGTGATTCACTCAGCATGACGAAGGGCATGTCTACATAGATGGGTGAACAACTTATTTCCACTCACCCTACAAGCCAGCTCTTTTCCAGGGATCATGTAGCCATCTTGGCATGGGGCTGCATGTAGGTTAGTAAGAGTATCCACAGTCAGAGTCCTCACAGTAACTGCTATGAAATGAACAATAGCATTTTCCTCCTTTTAGATCTGACTCTAATACAGTGATTTGAGGATTGCCTTTTAAGAATTCAATATAAATAGATTCTTCTGGACTATATGCATGTGTATATATGTATTTTCACATACATCCAAAAAAAATCCCTTTAACATGTGCCTTGTATGCAATCCTAAAGATTCCTGCCTGTTTGAATGGGTCAGTTCCCACATTTAAATGCTGTTCTGGATCAAGGCCGCTGCTAGGAAAGCAGAATGTATTTCCTATATTATTCTGATAGCACAGCAAAGGGAATTACAATTAATATCTGCGTTGTATTCTGCTTTATTCATTCTTCAGTATAACAAAAGCTCCAGAAAAAAATGCCTACATGCTTTGTTCATAGTGCTTTACTTTTCAGATGCTTAGTAAGTCTCTTGCTAACATCAGAAAGGTCAGATATAAAGACAGAAGGAATGTGCATATGGAAGACACCAAGTGAAGTTTTGTATCTTGAATAGAAACTTCTCCTTTTAAGGGGCAAGCACCTATCATTTAAGGAAAAGAGATCTTGGAAAAAAAAACACATGAAGCTCTTATCTTCATCTCTAATATCAGTGCTCATAGGATTAAAGTTGGTGGCTGAGTGTCCTAAGATAGAGGAAGTCCCAAGAGATTTCAAAAATGTTTAATTTGTCAGGTCAGTATTTGTGAATCCTGTCAAAAGACACAAACTCATTAACATAGCGCCTCCTGGTACTGTCAGGCAAACATGCAAAAGAGGACTCAGTTGTCCCCTGAACCTAGGAATGGACCAGACAAGGTCTCCTATGAATGGAAAAAGGAAATACCAAAATTTGGTAGAATGGATTCTAATCTGCAGGACTTTAAAAGCACAAACTAGTGTAGGAAATGGCAACTCAAATATATTACTTGCATTATTCCTCAGGTTGAGGCACATAAAACTCCAGTGAAACAGAATGCAAAACAAGTAGTTGAGTTCCACCAACAACATCCTGTTCTACTATTAAACATTTGTAGAGTGAAACCCACCTGCGTCATGCAAGTTCTTCATGTAAGAAGAGCATAGGAAATGAACACAGTGTTAAGGAAGAACTGTGCACATCAGAGAAGCCATCATGCCATATTACATTAATGTTTTTTGGGGTTTTTTTATTGTTTAAGGCGAGAAATCATATTCCCAGCCTATCAGTGCCACTGGACATGGTAGGAAGTCATGTTTCCCTTTATATTCCAAGCAATGTTCTAGTCTTTGCAAACTTTCAAGAAAGGACCAATGTTCTCAGAACTGAGCCTGAAACTGAACAATCTTAATTATAACTATGCATCTTCAAGCATTTTTACTGTGAGACAACACTGCTTTCTAAAGGGCTTTTTGACAGGTAAATGTTATCAGCTGGACTTCACTTATCACCTGGATGTTGATTTTTATTCTTTTAAATAGATGAACAGTGCTATTTCTCTCTTTGCCTTTCTTAAAACTCAACAAGTGCACAAGTTTATCAGAATAAATATTCTCTGTATACTTAGTTATCCAGATCAAAATCAGATGTCTTTCTGTAAAAGAATTTTTAGCTGGATGTCATGTTTCTGAAGGTTTTCCGTCCTTAAAAGCTATAATATTGGTTCTCAACTTCTATTATCACTGAAAGTTCATCAGTCTTATAAAAACCAGGCTTGTTGTAGTTGAATATGTTTAGACTTCAGAGGTCTGCCAGTGAAAACTGATGTTTGAAAATCTTGGTCTGACCTGAAAGCACGCTTCATGGCATGCGTAGCCTGAACTGTCATGGTTTGTGTTGGGTGGGTTGTAGAGTAAATAACTCCTAATGACGATACTCCACCAGGGAATAGTATAGAAGATGGTATATTTTAAGTAGTTCTATACAAACAGTTATACAGGTAATACAAAAGAGAAGATGGCTCACCTTTAAGATGACAAGGCTCGCAGAGGACTCCACATGGGAGGGATCTCCAAGAAGAGATCCTTCCCTGGTGGTGGTCAGCCCTTAAATGGGGTTTGAGAGAGGAGGAACTAGGCTCCACCCCTTCCACCCACACAGGTATATCACCTTCACCTGTGCCCCCATGGCTGACTTGGTGCTCACCTCAGGTGACCAATCAGTGGTTCAGGCCGTGATTCAGCAGTTCCCATACACTCCACCCCTTCACGACATGAACCACTGATCAAGTAACCATAAGGTGAGTTCCCCTTGATACAGAGACCCAATACATCGCGACGCTTACATAATTGCCCGTCGCAACGCATGCTGATGTAATCTGATATGAGTGATGATCGGCGCATCCGTCGAACTCTTCTTTGGGCCAGTGCTCGGTGGTATCTACTGGAAGCATGTAATCATACAGTGCAGGTCCATCTTACGTGTCATCAGTCCCGGTTAGACCATCACCAGATGCTTCACATGGTCTTATAACAACTCTGGAACACTGCAGTATTGTTTTGATTCCTTCTGGTGATTCATAGACTTATGGGGAGTAATACAAGTGTTTTAGAGGTACCAAGAGGGGAAGATCCGCTTTCTAGGGCAAGATACAGGCCGTATTCCTGTCTTGGGTTAACACTTCAGCTTGTACAGGGGCACGCCCTGGTCGCCTGTACCAAACCCTTTGACCCGATGTCTGTGGCTGTACGACTATATCAGGCACCAAAGGGGGTGTCCTGATCTGCCACAGAGACATGATAGGGGTCCCCTTAGCAATGAAGACTGGAGTGTTAACCATTATTTCAGTAGGCCATGTACCTATAACCGGAGGAGCTACCGAACCCCCCACCTCCAATAATCTCCCCCAAGGTGCAAGTAGGCCGCACCATCGTGGTCCTACCTGCACCTTCCAGGGCCATTTTATTCTATTGGTACCTGGTTCTAGGTCCTCAGGGGCAGGGAGCAGAAGGTTGTTCTCATTGCCAATCTGAGGTTTCACTTCATTATCGGTGCCCGTAATTTGGATCCTAAGTGGGGAGGCCCATATTGTTTGTAACATTTTCAAGGCACTGGGTCTGCCATCTCTAGGTCTTTCATTCAGGTCCCGCAGGGTCTCATGGAGTCTCTTTGTCCACCCCTGCAGGGACTGAGAGTCTGTCTTCAGGGCAGCCTTGAGAATACCATTGTAACGTTCGATAAGGCCTGCCCCCGTTGGATTATATGGCAGGTGGAATCGCCACTCAATATTATTTTCTTCTGCCCAGCGTTGTATCACTGCACCCGTGAAATGACTTCCTTGGTCACTCTCGATGACTTGCGGTGTCCCGTAGGCAGCCATCAACCTTGTGAGTGCCTTTATAGTGTATGCCTGGTTGGCTTTTGGTACTGGATAGGCCTGCATTAGCCCACTCGCGGTGTCGACACAGGTTAGGGCATATCTCGCCCCCTCAGACCGAGGGAGAGGCCCAATATAATCAACCTGCCACCTCTGTAGAGGATTGTGTCCTCTAGCAAGATGGGCTGTAGTTTCAGGCAACGACCTCGGTCTTATCTTAGAGCAGGCGTCACAGTCTCGGCATGCTTGAGCGATGTCCGATAGTTGTACGGGCAGTCCCCACGCTTTAGCGGCTGCCCACATGGTCTTCTGCCCAGCATGCCGCAGCTTTTGATGTAGCCAGTAAGCGATATTCTCAGATGGAGAGTTCTCAACCCATCTAACTCGGGCCAGTGTGTCGGCTTCATCATTTCCTGGTGACTGTAGGGGTTGATGACCAGAAACATGGTAGACACACACAGTTCTGTGTTTGACTGTATTCCATATGTCTAACCACATATCTTTGCCCCAGATCGGTCGGGAGTGGATAGTCCAATCCTGGGTGGCCCACTGTGCGATCCAAAGAGTGAGCCCCCGATACACAGCCCAACTATCTGTGCAAATATTCAGGATACCATCACCAGGTTCTTTGGTTATAACCATCCACACCGCCCGCAGCTCTGCCCACTGGCTGCTTTGACCATCCCCCTCTTCGAACCAGATTGTGTCTGTGGCAGGATGGTACGCTACTGCTCTCCACTTACTTGGGTTGCCCTTGCTGGACCCATCCGTGTACCAGGCATCTTCAGGAATAGGATATTTTCCTTCCTGGACGGGACTCTTCTGTGGTGGAGCAACCGAAGTTTGTTTTGGTGCATCACTATGATACGTTACTGGGCCAAGAATCTTCTGAAGCTCTTCTTTCAACGGTGAGGAAGATAGACTACTCCTCTGACTGAGATAGGCAACCCATCGTGCCACCGTCTGCGCCTGGGCCACCCCCGTCTTAGGAAGGTGGGTCAGATCTCTTACCCACCCCTGGATTGGCAATGTAGTCTTGACTATAACTTCGGCCGTTTGGGTTATTGGCTCTACCGCTTGTAATGCAGAATAGGCAGCCAATAACTGTTTTTCAATCATACTATATCTTTCCTCTGCTCCATGCCACACCTGAGACCAAAATCCAATGGGGGTCCGAACAGAACTCTGACGTTGCCACAGGCCCCAGCCAAAGCCATCTTGAGTTACGTGAACATCTAGCTCAGCTGGAAGGGTAGGATCAAATATACCCAGTGCCTGGGCTTGTTTAACTGCCTGTTTCGCCTGTTGAAAAGCATCCTGTTCTGTTCTCCCCCAGTCCCATAATTGGCCCTTTTTGGTAAGTCTATATAAAGGTCTCAGCAGCTGCGCCAAATGAGGTATAAAGGAACGCCAATATCCCAATATACCCAGGAATTCCTGCAGCTGCTTTGGTGTTGTAGGGACTGGAAATGCCTGAACCTTATCTATGACGGCATCAGGTAATACTTTGGTCTTTCCTGACCAGACTACCCCTAGAAATTTTACGGACAGTCCTGGACCTTGCACTTTTTGAGGATTGATAGCCCATCCTCTTTCACTTAGGTAGGCAGTTAATGAATCTGCTGCCTCCCCTACTGCTTCCAGTGAGTCGGATGTTAACAGGAGGTCATCAATATAGTGGTATAGGTTCACACTGTTTGGTTTCCTCCAATCAGCCAGGTCACGTGCCACCAAATTATGACAGTATGTTGGTGAGTGCACGTACCCCTGTGGCAAGACCTGAAAGGTCCACTGCCTGCCTCCCCACGTAAATGCAAATTGATCTTGTGATTCTTTAGCAATAGGTATGCTAAAAAACGCATTCGCTAAATCCAGGACACAATGGTAGGTTTTAATTTCCCTACTAAGAGTGTCCATTAAGGAGGCAATATTGGGTACGGCCGCATGGATGGGCGGCGTGACCTTATTCAGTTCCCTATAATCCACCGTCATTCTCCATGTTCCATCCGACTTCCGTACTGGCCATATGGGGGAATTATATGGGCTGTGTGCAGGCCTTATAATACCTACTTTCTCTAATTCCTGCACTGTTTTTGATATTTCTTCTTGTCCACCCGGGAGTCTGTACTGTCTTACATTAGTAATCCGGCGTGGTTTTGGCAAACAAATGGGCTCATGTTTCGCATGGCCCCTCAATATTGTCCGTATTGCCCGGATACTAATGTACCTCTGCCGTAGTCTGAACTCTCCCACAGTTGTCTGGAGAGCCAGACCCCATAGAATGTCTATGCCCAAGATATATTCTGGAATTGGGGCAATCGACACCTTATACTCCCGGGGCGGGAGACGCCCAACCCCCAATTTCAACCACGTCTGGGTGACTGGAATAGTCTGTCCCCCAAACCCACCAATCATCACTCTATTACCCTTAAATTTCGTTGGGTCTCCATATATAATCGATGTTTCTGCGCCAGTATCCACTAGAGCCATCACCTTCTGCACATTTGTCCTGGACCAGAATATTGTTAGTTCTACATAGGGCCTCCGGTCACAGCTAGAGGCCCTATGGGGACCAGAATTTTCCGTTAATCCATGAATTTTGCCAGATCTAAATCTTTTGCCACAGGTGGCTCAGGCACTGTAGCCTGTGACACCTGCGGATATTTTTTCCTTCTGTTCGGTATTATAAAGTCAGCCAAATTCCAGGTTGTTGTTGGTGTTTTTTCTATAATTCGTACTCCCGATTTTCTGGGAGCACTCTGAAATTTCTGATCATTTCTAAGCTGTTTCCACAGCTGTAACAAAACATGGTTGGGTTGCCCATCAATTTTGGTAAATGCAACCCCAGCCCGTATGAGATCATTAAACATAGTCCTCCGGGATACCCGTACGGGGCCTGATCGGGGCATCCGTGGAGCAGGCTTTTTAGTTCTAATAGGGAAGGCCTCAGCATCTTCCACTATACGAACATTACGCCTGGTTCTTACGCGCTCCGTCTCCCCTAAGTCTGCTACTAACTGGGCTGCCTGCTGTACGATGGCTTCTGATGCCACCAATGGATTTAATATGGAAACCAACATCCCATATAGGTGGGAGGGGGCCTGCTGTAGTATTAGATCTCTCATGCCCGCTGTAAATTTTTCCGTATCGGGGCTTTCAAAAGTGTCCGCATACAGAGCCTCCCTCATACCCAGTTCTCTGATATAGGTCTGGAGGTCCTCCATAGAGGACCACAAACCAGTATTAAGAGGGATATCAGTTTTGTTGGGCCATGTCAAGCGGCATGCAGCCATCAACCAATCTATAATAGAATGGTTTTCCTCATTATAATGGACAGCTGCATATAATCTTTGTCTTAATGCCGGGTTTATCGTTATAGATGCTAATTTTGACATTTCTGTTCCATTTACTAAAACACTTTCAGCTCCTGCATCCCATAACCTTAGGAGCCATGATGGTATGCTTTCTCTTGGTTTCTGATGGAACCGTTGTACTAGGTCCATCAACTCATTGGCTGTATATGGACAAGCGGTCACATGGAGGCAGGTTTCTGCAGGGGGCCATTGGTCAGGAGGCACCCCTGCTGGTCTATCCTGTACCTTCTTTGTTTTTTGAGTTATAATAGGCCGAATCTCGAATGGGTCCATCATAGATGGAGTTTCGAGATCTGCCTTAGAGATCTTTTCCCCTGTCATATCAGAGTTTTCTTCCTCTGATTTTGGGGTGTCTTCTACCAATATATTCCTTATTTGTCTTGTGGGGACATTTAGGCCAGGCTTTTTGGTTGTTAACGTACCCAGCTGTTGTTCCAGTTTCTCAATACGGTCTCGTAATAACTGATTTTCAGTCTCCAAATTAACATTTGCAACATCTAACTTGAGTATGCCCATTACTAATGGCCAGGCTACTGCAGAGGCAGCTAACCGCCGCTCCTTGGTAACAAGTATGTCTTTATCTAATCCTACGAAGTAGTCAGTCAAATAAGATGGAGAAGGAGCGGCAGTCCCTGGAACCCGCATGGGTCCCCATTTCTCAATAACGGATGCCAATCCATAGTAGGGTGACCCCATGAATCCTGGAATTAGACCAGGGATTGTCTGTTCTAGGGGGGTAACGTTCTCCCCCTTGGCCCATTTAAACATATTCCAAATAAACGACATTATGGATTTAGTTAGAGCTGCCTGGCTCGCCAAATGTAGAGTAAATAACTCCTAATGACGATACTCCACCAGGGAATAGTATAGAAGATGGTATATTTTAAGTAGTTCTATACAAACAGTTATACAGGTAATACAAAAGAGAAGATGGCTCACCTTTAAGATGACAAGGCTCGCAGAGGACTCCACATGGGAGGGATCTCCAAGAAGAGATCCTTCCCTGGTGGTGGTCAGCCCTTAAATGGGGTTTGAGAGAGGAGGAACTAGGCTCCACCCCTTCCACCCACACAGGTATATCACCTTCACCTGTGCCCCCATGGCTGACTTGGTGCTCACCTCAGGTGACCAATCAGTGGTTCAGGCCGTGATTCAGCAGTTCCCATACAGTGGGTCACTACAGCATTCATTTTCCTTCTTAATTGTAACTTATGCCAATATCTTCTACATTGTCATCGGAAAAGCATTTAAGATCCTCTTCTGAAGATTATGTGTAGGAAAAAATATATTTGGAATTGTTTCAAAACAAAATTACTATTTATAAATTGATTTGGTTGCTTTCATATTATTTTATGACAACTCATTAGCAGCAGCAGTTTATAGCTGTCATATAATGGGGTCACAGCACAATTATCAAAGTGTGTATTTTTGTTCTTACAGCCTTGAAAAGCACTTGTGATTTAATATTGATTGAGACATCCTATTTAGCAGCCCATTCTCTCGGAGCTGTAACGAAATGTCTTCATACTTTGAACAAGGATAGAAGTATATAATTCAGTGTATTAATTAGAATAGTGACTGGTTTCCATTTCTTCAAAGAGATTTCCAAGTATCACAATAAATGATACAGAAAAGGTGTGTTTTTCCTAATTATTTGAAGTGCATAAATTGTGCTTCTCTCCCGAGTTTATTGGTGGAGCAGTTCTTTCCCTACTGTCTGTAAGTAAGCCCGTCAAAGCGTGGGAGACAGCCTCACCCCAGTGCAAACAACTAGAAGACAAAGAAATACTCAGGAGCTATCCCTCTGGATGCCAAGCTTTGTATTGTATGCATGGCAGGATTATCTCTTGGCTCTGAGCATGGGTCTTACCACTGCCATTCACATGGCCACATTTTGACTCTTTCTTTGCTAAGTCCCAGAAAAATGCCATCTGGGAAGACACTGGAGATTTGTGGACATTTGGATGGTTTGTCTGGCATCCACCCTACAACTACTAAGTCAAATAAAACCATCACTTCCTCAGACTACAGCTTTAATGCAAGATACATTCCTGTTTCACAGTCAACCAGGACTTCCCATTTCCAGTAGGATCAGAATTCAACCTTTGAACTGAAATCCATTGTAACACAAAATAATAGAACATCCCAAACTGGAAAGGACCTATAAGGCTTATTGAGTTCAACTCCTGGTTCCACCCACGACCACCCAAAAATCAGAACCTATCTCTTGAGAGCACTGTTCAGACACTTCTTGAACTCTGGCACTGAGATGACCCCTCTAGGGACAATTAATCTAATTCCTGAATTCAGATTCATATTTAAACCTGGACAACTGCTAACGTGAGTGGAAGAGATGAGATATAGAAACTGTGCTTAGCCAAATTTAGGATGATTATTTTGAAAAAGGTTATATCTGTGCAAGCCTTAGCTCAGTGCTGATCATGGCTGTGGTAGCAGGTCCACAATTCCACCTTAATTCACGTACCCCTTTGAGGAAACATTAGCTCTAATAGTGTCATCCCAATTCCCATACTGGTTGTGATCAGAGATGACAGTGAGTTTGTGGACCCTTGATTTGACCTAGTAGGTTTCTATATTATGCTGCAAGTGACATGAGTAATAATATACAGAAAGAATACTAAAAATATACTGCTAGTGATAAAACTCAGCATTTTCCAGGATTTTCCTCACATCTTCCTTTCCTCTTTTCCCATAAAAAAAAAAAAAAAAAAAAAAGAATTGGCAGCAGAATGAAAATCAAGATTCAGTGTTTATCTTCAGAATGCATATGGTTTAGGTACCTCCAGTGTGACCTTCTACTCAGGTTTGACCTATGAAGAACGCAGCTAAATTATGTATAATGGTTTTGTGATGAAATGCAATGCCAATTATAGGAGTGAGATGAGGCCATAAACATACTGCACATAAAAATCAGAGAAGGAACTTAAATCCCAGTCCCAGAACCAAAAGATTAGTGCCCTAACCACTGACTGTAGTCAAAGCTTCCTTCTGGAAATGAAGGTTAAATTTCTTCTTGCATTCCTGCTGTGTGGTCAGAAGAGTAATTTAAATGCTTTCAGTAATATGGAGGTTAGAATTTTCATCCTTTCTCTATAGGAGGTTTTCTACAACAGTATGATATTTTTTAATCAAAATTCAGGCAGTTTACTTGTAAGGCTAAAAATGGATAATGACTTTTCGGTCAATTGCTTTTGACCGTCAATATGAAGCCTGCATTACCATTCCACAATATCATTAAACAATCAATAGCAATTAGTGTCTAGTCAAGCTTGGTGTTTTAATCATTTAAATCAAAATGTCCATAATTGTTATTGTATGTAAATATTTGAAAATGTTTGTAGTGGAGATGAATTTTACCCATCTAGCCTGGAGAATTAGAATTAGTGAGCACAAACACAGGCTTCAAGCCTCATGTCACCTCTTGCTGAAACCCAGACAACTGGGGACTCTCAGTATCTGGGCTAAACTCCTGTCCTATCAAGGGCAATATGAGTTTGGTGGTGGATGACCACTGTGGCTTAAGAACATTTTGCTAGTAGTGTCTTTTGTGTGTAGCAGTGATCCTTAGGGAAATGACAGTATTTTTTCCCACTGCCTTACCCACAGCTGCTGTGGCAGAGCACTAAGAGTTACATGCAGTGCTGGTACGAAGCTCACCAAAGTCAGGCAGAGGATGAATTGGTCCTATTAAACAGACCAAGAATCTTACTGAGGGACAGCATGTGAATTGTTTTTTAAGGGCACAGAATATTCTTTCCAAAAGAGGAGCTGATCATGTATCCCCCAGTTCACCATATCTGTGTTTCTAAGTACCAGTCATTGGTCCATCTCATTCATAAAGCAATTCTCAATTGCTACAGGGGACTTTTCCTGGAGGCATTCAAGGTCAGGTTAGAGCCCTGGCAGCCTGATGTAGTGATGGGCAACCCTACCCATGGCAGGGCATCATAGCTCAATGATCTTTAAAGTCCCTTCCTATCTAAGCCATTCTATGATAGACTTTGTTCACATTCCTGGCTTTCAGAAGCCAAATGGGAAACAACAGCTGGAGAAGATACTTGGATTTGCTCCTGTTATTAACCTCAGACAGTTCAAAATGCGTTAGAAGAGAATTAGCTAGACTTAGAGAAGTTTGGAAGAGGGATATATCACCCTATATAACCCATGATGATCATATTTTTGGTTTAGCAGGACACACTGACAACAGCAACATTCTATTAACAGACTTTTGGAAAGACATAGTGGTCTTCAAAGGTTGTGTCAAAGTAGCAGGAGCACTGCTACTAATATCAAAAAGGCAAAAAGATAAATGAGGTAATTGTGAACCCAGCAGAATATGACCAAGGTAAAACATAGACCCTGTCAACCCATCGTTTGAGTTGACATGCAACCAGAGCCATGATGTGAAGGTGAACCAAGCTGTTCTCCCCAGGCAGTGCATTCATTTTTCACTTAATACAAGGAATAGGTATTAAGAGAGCATTGAGAGAACATTAAAAAACCCCATGTCATACAGGTCAGTTCAGAATATGGAAATAGTGAATCAATTTTCTTTGGGTTCAGGTCCCAGACCTCTAAATATTTTAAACCAGCTACTTGGCATTCTGAGTCACCACCAGCAATTTATTGTCTTGGTTACTAATCCAGCCCTCATCTCAGGAAAGGCATGGGAGAATACTTAACAATAAAGTCGAGTTGTCTCAACTAAGTCACTATTTCCAGGAGGCTTGCAGGATTGTTCCTTGGATTTCCTGGGCATTCTTCTTGTGTCAGAGCTGTACCTCCAGCAAGGAAAAGGAGGTTTTGTGTTATCAAGATAAATTAAGATAAATTGTGAGACAAAACCCAGAAAGTAATGTTCATCCATGCCCATCACAGCAAGGCCTTTAGTGGAATGAGGCAACATAACCCATGGTGAAGTGGTGGCAAGGAGGACATTCTGTATTTGTCAGTTAAAGACAATGCCATCTCCACGGCTTTGATGTTCTTCGTTTTCATGGTCCTTTTCTAGGGTGATTTTCTATTGCCTTTGAATAATTGTCCCATTGTTAGAACTGACATTGTTGGGAATAATTTGGTCATGATTTCTTGAGAAATCCAGTTTTGCTCTTCAGGCTATTCTGGGAGGTCTGAAAGACCTATTTCCTCCTTAATGTGAATGGCTAGTGACTATTTAGAAGCATAATATTCACGCAGCAGGGAATCTCTACAACACTGGGATTCCCAGCTTTCCCATTGCACAAAATTTCTCCTGGGTTTGGTAGTTCACAATCAGGTTTTAAATGTCACTTTCTTCAGGCTATTATTTTCTTGTGCAAACTGCTGTCTGAAATAAGTTCAGAACCTGTGTAAGGTATCAAGGCAAGCCTCCTGCACCCTTAAAGTGTTGAGAGCAGAGCCTGTGTTCAGGCTTTAAGTAAAAACAATTCCAGAATACCACACAAATACACACAAAGGGTAACACTTTTTTTTATTACTACCCACAACAGACTGGTCAAGGAAAAACAAAATAAAAAATTACATTTGCACATCAAAATTGTGTGTATCCAAAGCACCTCTTGGAAGCTTTGGCATAGCTGCAAAATGGAACTTTCTTCCTTAAATCTCATAATCTTAATAAGTGGAATGACTATGACTAAGATAATTTTCAATAGATTCACAGATCAAAGAGAAAAGGTTTGGTCAAAGTGCTGCCACTACCTCCCAGACCCAGAAGCAAAGGGTTTATCCACTTTTTGTTTTGTTCTCTCCTTCACCATGCCTCTCCTTCTATTTCTCTGCACCACGTGCTGTGTAGTACATCTTTACCAATTCATCATCAGGGTATATCAGAAATGAGCCTGAAAGACGATCAAATTCCTCTTGGAATTAGTTCCCTAATAGACATTTCAGTTAAAATTTTTCATCTGGTTCCAGTCAGCTTCCAGGTTTTAAAAAAGACAAGCCAGCAGTACTGGACAATCAGCTCTCAACGCTAAAGGCTCTCCAATAACATGCCAGCAGGGAAGAATTTTAATAGAACCCACAGGAATTCAGAGACTAAATTTTTTTGCTTATATCTTTTTTTTTTTTTTGAAAGACAGGTTTTTCCTTCTGGTGAACTCAATCAACAGGGCAACAGGCAATTTCCATTCATCTCTTGAGGAGTTTGGCTACTCCAACTAATGGCCCAGTTATATATTAACCATTTTATTTTTCAGCAGTCACCTTCTAGTTCCAAGGCAGCTCATGGGGTGATGTGGAACATCTCCAGCAGTGTTACCACGCTTAACTTGTGGGTATCTCTACCTTAAAACAGCAACAAAAAATAAGTGCAGTGGGGCTGGCAACCGATTTCCTTGATCACTGCTGAAGAGCATTAACAGTTCCTGCAAGAAAAGAGCTCCCAATGATGCAAGGTAAAGAGCAGGGGGGAGGAGGAGACCCAAAGATCCTCTAAATCAGAGAGAAGAGGCAATGAAAGATCTTCAGCATTTTTCTAATATAAAACAGCTCTGCAAAACTGTAGAAGCGGCTGTGGGAAGCAGTCAGAAATCTGCTCTTTATCCCATCCCAGTGCTGCTAAATGGTGAGAAACCTGGCAGAGAGCCCACACTTTTACTTATCTTCTAAGTCTAAAATCATGCTGCTTCTTTTTTTCTTTTTCTTTCTTTTTTTTTTTTTTTTTTTTTTTGTTTTCTCCCTTAATTCTGTGCTAAGCGCCGTACATAGAAGGGAAAACACTGCTTTAGATGTGAAATCAGCAGCAGAGTCTGTGGCATCGGGGTGTTTTAGTCCATCAAAATGAGCTTTTCTTCCGAGGTGAAGTGTACAATGTAACATTACTTAATTGCCCGCACCGCTTGGTGGATGCTGACACATATTGTAGAAATGTTAACTGCTTTACATTTCAATGCGTTCCCTCTCCCAGCCCTTCGCTTTGCTGGGATGATGCTGGCCAGCTGCCAGAGAGGAAGCTTATTTTTCACTGGCGATCATAACTCTGGCTGCTTGTAGCAAATAACGTAACTCGCAGCGTTCGGAGGTTTGTACGGGAAGCCCTGCTGCGCTGCCTTAATTGCGATCACTCTTCTAGCGATGGAGTAAAAAGGTATTAAGTGAAGATAAATGAACTGCTTATTGGAAACTACAAATGTCTCTCTGCATCAAGTTCACAAATAGGGAAAGCGAATGCTGCTGCTCTCCTCTTTCTCCCAGGCTCCTCCTTCCATTATAGCAGCTCCCCGGCTGAACATTCCTTCCCTCCAGCCTAGCAATGCTGCTTTTAAAGCCCCACCAAGGCTGCACGGATTTGTCCACCCTAAAGACCGGATGGTATTCTACGGCCAACTTGATTTCCCCTTGTTCTCAAGTCCTTGCTACCCCCATGGAGACAAACTGTGGGGGCTTTTCTCCAGGCTGGAGATTCATACATGGCTTCTGGCCTCTGGCTCTTTATAACGCTGCACTCCAGGGGCCCTCCTCACAGCACCGCATGAAACTCAAAGCATGAACCACAGGCCCATGAAAAGAGGGCAATAAACATTTACACTGTGTGGCTCTGATGGTGGTACAAGATATAGAGACGAGTCTTAGGTTCCTGCAACCAGGACAAGTTTTTGTCCCCATATCGTGAGGATGCTGACTCCGGAGACGTGCCAGGCATATCCCATCAATCCTTCATGTTGTCATCCCATTGTCTACTAGATTCGGGCAAATTGGATCCAGGAGTTTGGCCAGTTTTCAAGGGCAACTTGAGAAAGACACATTTACACAATCCCACAGAGGGCAAAACTTTTACATGAATATACTGGCCCAGGATCTAGTGCCTGTAGAGCACTAGTTTGTCCCTGTGTGCTCTGAGAAGAACCAGCTGAGCTGCACTGTACAGAAAGACAGGGCCTACCTGTGGTGATGCTGTGTTTCCAAATGGTCACATCCAGATCAAAAATAGTCAAGAAGCTCCCCCCCCCAGCAGTGACTCAATTTTGTTTCTTTAGGCAAGGACCCCTCCAGGTCTCTATAAACCTCCTAACAAGCTGATCCAGATCTTCACTTGACTAGATCCATGCTGACACAAGGAGATAACAACTTGACTCATTACCACACAGTTTGTTGTCCCCCCTGGAGCTAAGAAACACAGGAAATGAAGAAATCTTGCTGGCATTATTATTAAAATGCCAACACATTGCTTTATTCTTAGATTTGTACCCTTAAGAAGGCAAAAAGAGTAGGCTTGATTTGGGTCTAATCACAAATTATTAGGCCAGTGCTTCCTCTTCATGGTGGTCAAATGTGAACACAAGTGGTTCAGGGGCTCTGCAGGCACCTCTTAGAGGAGCTGATTCTCCTTTTCTTCCTCTCAGTTGTAGGCAGTGTCCAGACTTACTGTTTCAAAGACTGTCTTTTAGATACATCAACTATGTGAGATGTATCTCATCTGAAGTTATATGGGTGTAAATCCTGTTTAAAGGAGGAACTTACTCCCCATTCTGGGAACATCAGACCAAGAGGGGTAACTGCAGAGCTGGACCCAGGGGGAAGCGGACCTCAGCATGAGTCTTCATTCCCATGAAGGCAGTAAAAGGGGACCAAATTTTGGGAAGCAGCTAGAAACTCAGCCAACATTTTTAGAGGACAAACTCAAAGGGCATATGGTAGAGCATGCCTCGTATCCGCTGTTGCACAGAAAGCCCTGTGCTTCCGTGGCTGGCTGTGGCGATCATGCTAAATGTTCATACTTCTGTAGGAAATTCACTCATCCTTCATGCAAGACAAAGGCCTGACGTTCTCCTTCAGTTTTAAGCAGAGTTAGGAGGCAGGTGAGAGAGTGTTTTAAACCAAGGCATGTATTGCCTTTCACCTTTCTGAGTGTCTTTTTTCAGTTTGTTCTCTATGTTCAAGAGGCATAACTGAAACTTGCCTCATCCATCTACCATCCATCTTCCTCGTCTCATTTCCTGGATGCCCAGTGTGGAGGTCACCTCATTCAAAGCCCAGAATGACTATAAACTGGTGCTTTACTCACAGTATTGTCCTTTTGAGATTCAATAGCAATTCAGCATTAGCTTGTTTACAATCAGCCTTGCCAGCTACCTTATGGATAAGATGAATGCTACTTCTCCAATAAAGCTCCACCATAACTACCTGCAGCTCATTGCTGCCTCACCTTTCTGAGCTCTTCTGAAACATCAGAGTACTCCTCTGCTCACACTGGAGTGCCTTTGGAGAGGGATGAACAGGAGCAGGATAAGTGGCATGCATTCCCTGCTCTAGAAATCATATTGCCATTATATGGAATGGATGAAGCCCATCCTCCAAGCTGTGGTACTGAACTGGAGGACTCAGAGCTCCCCTCATTCATGTCCTCCCACTGTAGGGGGTGAGAAAAAAACCTGGAAGAAGTCATGGGGAGTTTTTCATGGGCTTGAGGAGCAGAAGAGCAGGGTGGAGATGGACACGGAAGGAGACTTGCACATCAAAGCCACCTGCTTCCACACTGATGACATAGTGATAAACTGCACAGTGGCATTCCTGTGCACTATCTTGACAACCCATCAGCAAGGCGCAAACAACAAAGTGTTGCATGATCAAGGGCCTGGCATCACAGCTTAGGCAAAAGTGCAGGTAGGCTGTAGGAAAGCCTGCAATTCACACTCAATCTTGTTAAACATGACAAGAGTGTTACATGAACAAAGTGTAGGGATCTACATTTTGGTTAAAAAAGAGATATCAAATCTTTTCCTTTTCAAGGTCAGTAATGTTATAGCAATATTTATCCAGGATGCATCATCAGTGTCCATAAAACATCTCTCTGTGGCCATGACCCTTCTACACAGTTCCACAGTTTTCTCTATGAACTGCTGACCTTCCTAAGCCCAACGCTCAGTACCACTGTCCTCCTGTGTGCAACTCCACACATCCATCATGGTCTACATCCCTCACATCCCCCCCATCCAAATGACCCATACTACGCCCTACCTGCACAATCCCACAGATTATGTCCTCCTAGCCCTAACCCTAGCCCATAAGCTCTTCCAGGCCTGAGATTCACCAAGAGGGAGGGATGGGATGAATTACAGCTGCTTCCCATGAGTACCCTGAATCTGTCTCTGCTTGAGCTCATCCTGCCTCATCATCACAACCCCAACCACTCACCTGGGACCAGACTGGCAGGTCCAGTTACTACCTGTGGGGTTTCTAGAAGGCATCATATGGAAGATCCATGCCAAGAGCATAACATACTTTTGATATCAAGAATTCAGGGAAGGCATATTTTGTATTGATGGAGATTTAGGAACATTAGACTTACTCAACAGAAAGAATTTATGGACAATGAGGAAGGCTGTTTGAAAGAGATTAGCTGAACCAAATCCCACGTACTTTAGTGACGGGAATGGAGAACGCATTGCCCTTCCACAAGCCACAATTCCATTTCATACAGCTCATGGACACGTTGTTTCTTGGCAATGTTATGGACTGATGTTCATTTTGGGTTCCTCCAAATGAGTCCAATGGAACTGAGTCAACCTCTGGAAAAGTTTTCTAAGTGTTGCCTCAAAACATGAACAAAAAGCACCTGCCCTGCCCAAAACAGCTCACCTCACACTGCCAAAAATCCTTTCAGATTAGACATCAGTTCCAGCCCGTGTCTCTGTGTGATTTTTCCCTGTTTGCAGAACATTACCCCATACATGCTTCTGTCTAGATGCTTTCCTAGTGCCTTCTCAGTGAGATTTGATCTGCTTGTTTATTGAACTTTGTCCAGTGTTTATTATTTAAGGAATTCACAAAATAGATGCGAACACTTTCAGCCTCACTGTGCCTTAGATTACCAGGACGATTGTTTAACATGTCCCAGACTCCATGGGGCTACTTGCCAATTAAAAGGGTTCCAGTGGGCTCCTGTTAACCTCTCTGTATACTAAAGTAAAGCAATTTCTCTCCTTAGTTGCTAAATTTCTATAGAAGCTCTTCAGTCATGCCCAGAGCTGGACAACCTGCTGGCTGTGAGCAGCCTCACGAAGTCAGCTCATTATTCTGTTTGTAATTCTGCCAGGCTGATCTTTCCCAAATCCACACCTATTCACAGTTCATTAGCTTGGCTGCTTTATAGAAACCTGCACTGTCATCAGGATTGCTCACACACTGATCATTGCCACTGTGAGTAAAGGATCCCTGATCCTTATCTGCTCTCCCTGCTGCCAGAATGAGGTTCTGATCCCAACCTTCAACTGCATAAGATGGGAACAGGACAAGGAGATTTCACATGGCTACACCAGTGCACATGTGATTGAAAGTGTACTTATTCATGCTTTGATACGCAGAAATAATTGTATGGCTGAACACACCAGAACTATAGTTATACTACATTGCAATGCAGTTTTCCAATTCATGTTTATATGGCAGACTCACTACTTAAGACATTTCTGTACAACTGGCTGGAATGGCTTGGAAAAGTCCCTGAGATCACCAAATGCTGCAAGTAAGTTCTGATGTGCTCTGCACAGCCAGTGTTTCACAGGTGAATCATGCAGACTTGGAAATATCTTGACAGAAATGACTTATCAGTATTTTGTATGGTTATTTCTTCCCCACACTCTGGGATTATGACTTTAAATTTTATGGTGGAGATATTCAGCAGATCGCTACACAAACTTGTCTATTTTTGGCGGCTTTTTCTCTTTCCTTTGGAGTTCACTACGGCTTTTCACAGATACCTCAGTTCTAGTCCACAACCTCATGAGAGGGACACCTAGCCTGTTTCATTACAGTGACTTATGGTTAGAGACACCTAAATTTTAACTACACAAGGGCTCACATTGGTGGCAGAATAGAGGAAGCAGGAAGGGTTCATGGCCATTGAGCTCCACTGTGCTACTCAGTTTCTTATTCTCTTTTCAAGTGAATCTGTGCTCCATTTACCTATGTGTTTCAATAAGTTCATCTTTCATTCTGTTCTAAGCAACATCCTTGACATCAGTGAAGACAGACCGAGACATCCAATATCACTATCACTCAAAGGACAGTTGCCTGCACGCCATGACAAGCAGGTGCCTTGTAAAGCAACAGGAGGTGGAAGAAAACTTGAAGTGAGACCTGAGGTACTACCTGCTGAGGTGTGGGTGCATTTTGATTCCACCACCTCCCTGAGCAGTCTGTATTCCAGTGCCTCACCAAATCCTAACAAAGTAAACCACCAGAGATAGTCACACAGCTCACAGCTTTGAGAGAAGTAAGAAGTCAAGGGAGAAAGCAGGTATGGTATGAGCATCCCCAAGCAACAGAGAAAGTTCAAGTCCTAAAGCATCAGTGTTTGTGTCTGAGTGATAGGGGCTGGCAGGCTGCAGGATACCTCCAGCCCTGCCTTTTTGCACATCCAGCTGCAACCAGTATGTCACAAAAATCTGTAAAGAGTGAAAAAAAAATAAAATAAATACAAAAACACATTTTCTTTCTTTCTGCAAGCCACCTGCTGCCTGTCAGTGTGGAGCACAACCCTTTGTGTAGCAAGCCCAATAAACAAAACTGTAAGCATCTGTCTTGCAACTGGATCCCAGCCCATGGCAAAGAGTGAATCTGATCTGTGACAAACAGCTGGAAAGAGCACTCAGTACTCACACTGTACTTCACAACCTGTCTGCAGTTCCCCACCAAAGCCAACCAGAACTTCTACTCCATAACATAATAAAGGAGATGGGGGAAAAAAAAAGATAAAATTATTACCTTGCATAGAAAGCTTACTTACTATAAGGGGAGAAAAGGGTTTTGCCACAGTTTTATTTTGGCTGAATACTACAGACAAACAGTCCCACTCACTTCTTGTTAAAATTAAATGCAAGTTATTGAGAGCTTTTATGAGATTATGGGGAAAACGCACCTAGGCCAACTTCACACGTGATTCAGAAGCATCACTCTCAGTGGACAGAAATCCTTGACTTAGTCCTTCATTCTGAAGAGTTACAAGTCCTAGTAGGCCAGCAACTAAGCTTACAGCATTCAGGGCTAGATTTAGGGAGTTGCCATGTCAACACACCTCCACCGTTAGCAAGAACACCTCAGAGACTGGGATGTGAACTAGAAGCCCTATTTTTAAATTTCCATATTCAGATTCAGTGCAACATAAACCTCAGACTTAAATTCCCCTGACTGTGATGAAAGGCTCCCTTGCTTCACCCAAGGTGGAATTTGGCCAATAGCCCCATGTCCACTCTGAGCCAATAAAGTAAAAAATATCCGTTCTGCTGAGCAGCAGCTAGAACATCCTTCTTCCTTAGAAGGATACTAGCCCATGGAAAAGTAAATTCACTTAGATATAACATTTCCAAGGGGGTAATTCTTCTCTCTCACTCTCAAAATGGGGGAAAGCTCTTTGCCAGCATGTAATTTCTTTCCTAATCACATTGCAGTGTCACATACCAGTGAGCTAAGGGCTCCCTCAGCAGCGTTATCCTCCAGCATATGTGACTTTGTATAACATGTGCTTCGCTCGGCAGTCATCAGCAACAGAGAACAAGAACATACTTCTTCCTCTATGACATTATTAGGCATTAAGAGCACTCTATAGCAGTGCATTTCAGCTTCTTTATTTTCTCCCAGTAAAAGCAGCTTGGCCACCTGGTGTGCTGCACACACAGTTAAATTCCAAATGTAATGCATTTTGTAGTGAAAGAGATTAGAAAGCTGCTGTAATGAATCTCATTATCAGTGTCTTTATATCCTCATCTAGTTGGAAGCAGAGATCATCCAGACCTAGGTGCTGTACTTATTTAAAAGAATATCATCTACCTCTCAACCCTGTCATTACAAGACAAATTGTTTCCTTTGGCTTGATGCTCTAGCCATGCTTTTCTCAGCCTTAAAACATGTAAGCAGCCAGATTTTCTCGAGAACTGAAGGTCAGATTTTTAAGTGCTTGGCACCCACAACTGGGCTAGATTATTTTACAAGTGTTTGATTCCCATTTAGACACCTAAAATAAGAATCAGATTTTCAGACATGCTCAAAAGCCTCCAAGATCTTGTGGAAATCTGGATCTGGAGTTGCTCTAGTAACTTGCCAAATTAGTGGAAATTAAAGTAGACAGCCTCTCATCATGTTACTCATTGCAATGATAAATGCACAGTCTCTAACAGAAGTTAAAGCCACTTCCAAGACCCAACCCCCTTCCCAAGGCAGTTATTTGCTGGTCTATTCAAGCACAGGCCAATACTTCCAACTGTGATTCTCATGTTGAAAAAAATAAAAATCTAGATTTTCTTGTCTTCATATGCTCTCAGAGGAAGAGAAGACATCATTCCAGCTATATTTGCTCAACATTTCCAAGACAGTTCATCTAGTCATGGATAATGGCGGAGAGACACTGCCAGGAAACGTCAGCCCAATGAACATTGGGAACATAATTGCAGTGCGTTAAAGTCAAGAGTCCTTTCTATTGGGGATTAGACTAGATGATCTCTAGAGATCCCTTCCAACCCCTACAGTTCTGTGATTCTGTGATCTCTGCCAGCTGAACCTATGCATCCTTTCCTGGTCCAGCCCTGGGTTGCGTCAGGCAGGCATCTCTTCCTGCCTTCAATCTATTTGACTGCTCGAACACACAGCATTATGTTACTTTTACACATCATAAGTACTTCAAGGGATTTCAACAGAAATGGAAAAAAACACTGGTGAGGTACTGGAGCAGGATGCCCAGCAAGGTGGTGGGTGACCATTCTTGGAAAAATTCAGGCAGGACATGGGCTCTGAGCACCTGATGGAGCTGTGGCTGTCCCTGTTCTTTGCAGAGCAGTTGAACTAGATGGTCTTCCCTTCCAACTCAAACAGTTCTGTAATTCTATGGAAACTTCCTACTTTCTGATCCTGTTACTGTGCAGTTTCCTGACCACAAACTTTAGGATTAGATGTGCCCCAAAACTGATTTTTCACTATTAGAAACACTTCCAAAAATGTTCATATGAGCATGACAGAAAGCCTCCAGACCGAAAA
Source organism: Cyrtonyx montezumae (assembly GCF_038088225.1). Taxonomy (NCBI): domain Eukaryota; kingdom Metazoa; phylum Chordata; class Aves; order Galliformes; family Odontophoridae; genus Cyrtonyx; species Cyrtonyx montezumae. The sequence continues at coordinate 5,458,879 of NW_027072037.1, forward strand.
AGAAAGAGGTACTCCATCACCAGGGAACAGTCATGCAGGAGATTCCTCCACCCAGTGCCAGACAGACTGGAGGCTGCTCTGGGCTAAGCCTTAAGCTCTGCCAAAGCTGCTCCTCTTCTGTACAAGTAACTCAGCATTTATCTGTCAATAAGAGAAGATTTACAAGTTATCATTTGGGTGGTCAGAATAAACAGGGCATTATAATTTCAGGATTGGAAACACATACTTGTTGATTTATACACCTCAGGATTTCAACTCAGCCAAGTTCTAATCTATGCCCCTATATATCTAAGTACTAATTTGAGCTGATGTGATATGACTGCTCTAGCAGGTTTCATTTCACATCACAGTATAGCTGAAGTCCTTTATTTATTATGAACTCTTCAAATCAAATGCACAGATTTCCAAAGAAAATTCTGAGGTCCAGTCTGGATATTAGGGGAAAAAATTTCTTCTCAGAAGGAGTTGTGATGCAGTGTCACAGGCTGCTCAGGGAGGTGATGAGGTCACCATCCCTGGAGGTGTTCCCGAACCATGGAGATGTAGCACTGAGGGACATGGTCAGTGGTCAATACTGGCAAAGAGTTGGACCAACTATACCCAACTGGATAGTTGGACTAGGAGATCTTGGAGATCTTTTCCAACCTTAATGATTCTACGATTCTTCTAGAAGGATCTGCTGACTGGATAGAGAAATGTCTCTTACAAATACACTTTGTTGAGAAATTTTATGTATTGTAGGTGTAGATAATAGATTTCAGTGTGAAAATATAACAGACCCTGAATGATAGAACTTGTTCTATGATCAGAATTCTGAAAAAAAGACCTGGTTTCAGTTCTCTTATCTGATGATACAGACTTTCTGCATGACCTTGGGCAAGTTATTCAACATGTTAGCTCCTCAGATGAGGATAAAGTCATCTCTCTCTACTCACTCTGTCTGATGGGTATGGTCTTGTGTCTTGCTATCTTCTACAGTGCCAAGAAAATAAATCGAGGCCTCAGCCCTACAGTATTCAAGTACATACATATTTTAAGGAGAGCAGAGGGAAGGAGCCAGCAAAATATGCATGCCCCATTAAGAAAATCTCAGGCATTTCAGGTGACAGATTCAGTGCCAAACAGCAACAATATTCACATACATATACTAAAGAGAGCTTTCAGGTTCCCTCAATAGCCTGCTCTGCCAAAGCTGGCTCTGGGAGCACCACCCTGCAAACCCTAAGGGCAAAGACGTGCTTTGCAGCTCCTTTAGAGACACACAGACAGGGAGGAGATCTGCTGAAAGTAAAAAGTCATGTGAGTGAAAATGCCATCATTTACAGATAAACACAGAGCGCGTTTTATTTTGGAATCAATGAGGTTTGCCAGGCACAACGAGTTACCCAGTCCCTGCTGCTATCCTTCATCTCTCGCTCCAGTCTATCAGCATTGTAAGTCAGCGTATCTGGATGTGAAGCACTCCCCACATGAATGGGCTATTCATCTTCCGCCACTGTGCAGGCAGAGCATGTGAAATGTTGGGAGATTAGACACTGCCAGAGTGAGAGATTCCACCATGCAATTAAAGTGTGAAGAACACATAAATCATGGATTCAAATGACTCCATCCGAGCAGCCGCTGCCGTGGAGAGCAGCCCTGGATCCCATGGAGGAGCTGGTTTGCGCGATGGGATGTGAGCACAGAGATGGAGTTGTCCCTGCTAATGGGTTGGGATGGAGGAGGCGGCAATGGGCTGCTCTGACAGGTGAGGCAGAGATGGCCAAATAGCCCGGGGAAACAAAGGCAAGATGAAACAGCAATATTTGAATAAAACTGATGTCAGAGAGGCGGCCATGCTGATATAATGTCAGCAATGAGAGGGAGAACGTAAGAAAAAGTACATGGTAAATTAAGCACCAAGGCTGTTAAAGGTCCAGTTATTTTCCAGCTAGTTGCCTTCTGATTGTTCATTAAAGTACAATATCCAGCCCTGAAAAACAGCCAGGGAATGTTCACTCATTTTTCCTGCTGGCAAGCAGACATGGGACCTGGAGGCAGCCTGGCTCCCCAGATCCAGACACACTGCAGCACTGCCTGGTCACTAGGAAGTGCTAATGGAGCCGAGTTGAGTGCTTGCATCCATTCTTCCCTGATTTCCCTCTACTTAGATGTGGGCAGCTCGCACGTTTTCCATGGGAGAGGCAGAGGACTCAGAGCAGTGCTCACGCCAAGCACGCTGGAGTCAAGCCAGGAACCCTATTTTTCTTTAAGAACAAACAAAATGTAAGAAACGTGTTCCTCAGAGCTGAAGGCTGAAGAGTTGGCCTACGTGTCGAACGCACCAAAGGACAAGGGGAAAGAATTGATTTCTATTTTGTAGAAATCTCATGATTTTTAAGCCAGTCTCCCATTTGTGGCAGTGCTGAGCATGATGTTTTTAGCAATTTCTGAGTCATCAGTCCTGGCTCTCCCAGCAGGAGAAAGGAGAAGCAAAGCAACGATGTCCTAAAACACCATATTTTCAGAAATTAAAAACAACAACAACAACAACAACAAACAAACAGAGGGCCTAGGATGGCTTAAGAGGTTGCTCATAAAAGCCAACATTTTTTTTTTTTGGTCCTTGACCCACTCTGTCCCCACAGCAGGAACAGGCAGTGGCAGGCTAGCAGCATGCTACCTCTTCTGTGTCTGCCACTCTGTGGGGCTGGGGCCAAGGAGGTGCCAATTGCCCATGGGTTAAAGCTGTATCACCAATCACACCCATGCTACCCACAGCTGGTACCAGGGATAGTGAGACAAAACTCACTGATGTTACAGTAGGTTGAACATGATCCAGAGGCTAGAATCCACAGAATCCCTCCCAACCCTACTACCATCAGTTGGTGATCATTCCAAAAATGTGCTAAACGTTGAACAAGGCAATGGTGGATGGGACTTTGGGCAACTTGGTTTAGCGGGCAATGACCCAGTACACAGCAGGGGCATTGGAACTGGATGGGCTTTAAGGTCTTTTCCAATCTAAGCCTATGAACTCTTGAGATGCCAGCGTGGCATGCAGTGGCTGTGGAATTAGCCACGTGTTTGGATGGGTGCTAAGGATACAGGTATCCTCATGCAGCTAGGGTTACTATCAGCATCCCCTAGTGGGGTTTGATGCCCATGGGGACCTGCTACAGCTACAGACACTCACATGCTACCACTGTGACATCTCAGGGATGAGACATCACACCAGCATGGATGGTGTGAAATATAAGAGCTGGGTGCTGGTCCTTGGTGCTTGGAAGGTGCTGTGTGGGTGCCGTGAGACACAGCGTGTAGGCGGGCAGCAAGTTATCTCTGTGTGGATGCCTCTGCATCTCTAAGGATGGTAAGGAGGAAACAAGAGGCTAGAGACACAGGCTGGCTGAAGCCTCAAAATACTGGGCACCACAAGCCCTGCAGTGATTGCCCAGCTGAATCTCATGCCCGCTGCACTCTAAGGGAGGACTTTTGGGACAGGAACCTACCCCTGGGTGGGATTTGATTCATCTGCCACAGTGTTTTGGGGCTGCGGGAGCTGGCAGAAAGCTCCCACACTGATTTTGTCACAGTGCCGGGCAATAATGGAACGACACCTCAGCATGTTTGCAAACAAACACCGACTCCCTTCCTGTTTAACACCATCTGCCACCCAACCCAATTTCCCTGCCCCCGTCCCTCCCCAAAAATGACAGCCAGAGACAGCTCCAAAAGCAGCTGCTCAGGCGAGCGGTGCTCTGTCTCACTCACTTTGCAAAGGTGCAGCTGAGAAGGCTCTGCTGCTCTCATGCTGCTCCTGCACATAGCTGAGCAACTAACCGGGCTGAGGGCTTTCTGTGAGTGCTGAAATCACAAGATGGCTCACAGAATGTTGGATGGGCTTCATCCTGAGCCATCTTTGCCTGCATACCTGGAAAAACTGGTGTGGATGCGGAGAGGAGGCAAACTCTTGCTCCCCATCTCCATCTGCAGATTGGCTTGATGTCCTTGCACAGGTCCTTTCATCTTAGAATCACAGAATCATCCAGTCACAGAACAGTTTGGGTTACAAGGGACCTCAAAGCCCATCCAATTCCAAACCCACAGCTGTGGGCAGGGCTGCCAAGCACCAGATCAGGATGCCCAGGGCCCCACCCAGCCTGGCCTTGAAGGCATCCAGGGATGGGGCACCCACAGCTTCTCTGTTCCACCACCTCACCACCCCCTCAGTGGAAAATTTTCCCCTAACATCTAATCTTCCCCCAGCAATACTTCCAACTGGGGCTGCTTACATCTGGCAGGCATCTGGCACCCACTCAATGGTAAACATCTCCCCGGGGGAGCTGCACCCACTGATGTGCCTTCAGGGAGCAGATAAAAGCCTCCCAAAGCAGCCTGGCTTTGGAACCAGTCTCTCATTTTCTTTCCTCGAAACAAAGAAAAAGGAATAAAGGGAAGTAAATTCATACGCTCAAGGAATGAGTTCGCCTGAGAAGGATCTGACTCCTCAAGGCTTCCACTAAGGTGGGGATAAAGCAGTTACTTGAGTGAAGAGACTGTTTGGTTGAAGAAAACCTTACACTGTGCTCACAGCCCTGCAGGTAGGAACTTGCTGCTGTATTTAATGGTATCACAGAGCTGCAGAAAGCATACAATGAATGTGTTGCATCCCATAATAACTGGAATAAGATATCAACACTTCTGTCAACGCTTAACTCTATCTCTCCCTTGTTTTTAACAAGGCACTGTAAATTAAGAGTTTTCATGCTTTACTTTAAAGAACAAAGGCTGTTCAGAGCCTGTGGTCCACAGCACTCTCATTTTCATCTTTGCACAGCAGAGGTATCTCTGTCATCAACTGAAAAACTGAGAAGGAGCCTTCATCTCAGGTCCAGGTACACATCTCCTCGGCTCCAAGCATGGAGGCACTGAAACTGCAGTATTTAAATACCACCACTCAATAGACACACTCTCCTGATAGCATCTTAAGACTCAGCCACCACTTAAATAGAAAGAGCGCAATTACTTCAGAGTAATACCAAGAAATAATGTGGACTGTCAACTACTGGCATTTTTATGTGGATGGTCTTTACACAGTGAGCAGCTTGTATTTTAGAGGCTTGCTTTATTCCTTCTCCTGAGATGGGATAGATTAAGGCCAAATGAGTGTTATCTTCCTGCTCATCAACAGCTAGGCCAGGCTCACGTCCATTGTAATTTGAGGCATAGTTCAAAAGAAATCTATTCGGATCTTTTCCCAAGCTCCCATTAATCATCTCCTTCACATCCTCTTTCTAGCAGCTCTCCAATACGCTATTTGAAGCTGGACTGTATTAAAATGCTTGAACATTCAGAAGTCCATTTTTGCTCAGAAAGTCTTCAATATTCCCACACTCACTATTTTTTTCAGTCTCCATGGTTCCTATGGGTGGTTCCTACGTAGCACAACTGGTCTGGGGTTTCTGGACAGCAGTGGACATTGCTGAGGTCACTGTGGGCATCCCTGCTGTTTTAGAAGTATGTAACCTGCAGTACAAATTTATAAACTGGGAGAGTGAAATCAATTCCCCTGGGCATCCCAGCCATCCTGAGAAGATGGCCCTAAAAACAACAGTATCCTTCACTGGGGAAGGACGTATTTTCTTTTTTGGGACCAACCTCTGCAATATCAGCCATTAGCAAAGGAAGAACATCTACCTTAGCCTTCACCTTACAGGATATTTTCTGCACAAAAAGTATAAAACCCAGCAGAGCAGCTGGCCTGGTGCCCTGGTCAACTCACCTCTGTTTCCATGGAAGAATCCTTTTAGTGAGCTCTGATCTGCCAGAAAAATAAAGTACTTCCCATCTAGGCAGCGATGTTTTATTCCCAGAACAAAAACTTGCCTCTCTTTCACCAGCTAATTTCTGCCCTAGTCACTGACCTGAAGATGAAGCCATCTGTCCACCCTGCCATAGCCTTCACGTTGCATACCAAAACGTCACAGGATGCAGAGCAAATGATCTTCCCAAGAGTTAAAGCAGAAAGCACTTCCCATGAACTCACTGCATTTCAGATTTCTCATCAGCCTTTTTCCGTCTTTCCACCAGTAGCAAGTCACCTCAGGTTTTCACATGTTGCCCAGGGGCCTTAGGCAATCTGATCCACTGATTAACAGCCCTGCCCACAGCACAGGTGCTGGAACCAGATGTGCTCCCTTCCAACCCAAGCCATTCTATAATTCCATGATACTATTATTCTATTCCATGATTATAAGGAATTTGAGAGCCACTCAGGTAATGATTTTTAACCAACTTGAGTATGTTTCACATACTAATTTCCTCCACATTGGCTGGGCTATTTAATGGCCACAAAAAGGGTAAATCCATGCCCTACTTACTAGGAAGACTGGTTACAACCATCAGGTTGGTTATGAAGTCCTGCTACCCCCCTATGACTGAAATAACTTTTCCTGGTGGGCATCACTTATTCCCGCTGCAGAACACAGGGTCCTTTTCAGTGACATTTCATTCATGCTTTGGGGATCCCCAAGGCTTGTCACGGCCTATTCACTCTCCTGGCAGTCAGATCCTCACCCAGTCCTGTCTCCTTGCAACTCTGCTACGCTGCTCTACGCTGAGCATTAAGCCCCCACCTCCCCTGTCCTGCTAGGCTGTGTCCAAGGGATGGGTTGCGGGTGTCCTTGCAGGTTTGATTCACTGTAGCCCTGTAATTGCTGCAGAGGAAGCTGGTTCTGTTTGGTTCAAATACAGGGACTTGAGGTGCAATCCAGGCAGACAAGCAAAGCTCTGAATGATGCTCTCCCTCCTCATCCCTCCTCAATCCTCCCTCCAAGGGCACAGAGAACTAACCCCACTTGCAGCTATTTCAGTGTGAGCCTATCCTCAGCATAAATCCCAGTTATTCTGCCTTCTAAGTGTCCTAACCCTTTATAAATCCCTGCATGTATTTTCATGTAGAAGTAGTATATCTATGGGGCCTGGTTTGACATTTTCCTTCTAATTCTTGCAAACAACCTCTACCTGACAGATTTTGGTCATGTCCCAGGTATCTAAGACTAATGTATTTTTATCTCTGTGTTTGTGTTGTAGAGGAACAAACCAATAGCCAGGAGGAGTTCTCCAAAGCAAGCCCACATATCAACATGGCACTCGACAGCAGATTCAGTCCTCTTTTGCCCTTCAGGATATATATTCCTTGATGACTGTTGTATGTGCTTCTGTTGAAGCTGACAGGTAGTTTAACTCTACATTTATGCTGTAGAGTCCTTCATCATCTTTTAAGAAATGTACAGTGCATGTGTCTTCTGCCTCATCAAATCAAAAGCCCCTTACTCCCTTCCTTCAGCTCTGAATGAAATACTGGCTTTTCATGGCTGTATCTGAGAGCTACCATTTCTTTTTCTGGCTGCACATCCCATCCTGCGACATACATGACCCTAGGCTATTTCCTAGGTAGAATTTTCTGCAAAATGAAGTTTTCTTTTACAGGAGAAAAAAATCCTTTTCCATTTTACAGTTGGCCAGCTCAGTTGTCTCTGCTTTCCAAGTGTCTTTTCAGCATTTCACAGTTTCCTCCTTCACCACTGCTGACAGCCCTGTTCTGGGCCAGGTGAAGTTTTCCTCCACCAGCAATCAGCAGTGGTTTATGGCACTCGTAACGATGAAATTCCATCTGTCTCACAGCAGATCCCTCAGGAGGCTGCTAATCAAACAACATTCAATTAGCCCCTCCAGCTCTGCCACATATTCCGCTACATCATCTCTTCATCCTACTATGAAGCTCAAAGAAGCCTACAAAATTGCTTGGCTGTGATGCACAATACTGTTACATCTTGTGCAGCTCTTCTAAGCATTTATCTCCTGGTTTCTGAGATTGTAAAAACTTCTTAAAGGTGAGTGGGTATTATTGCCTCAGAAATCAATTTTGCTTGGTGTCTGTTGGTTCTTATCTATAATCTACTCTGAAAGAAAATAGTGGCCCAACTATTCACTGTATTGCTGGCAATCTTCATTTTCTTCATTAAGGACCTCCATTTTTCCCAGAAGTTTTCAATTTTATCTGTATAAAAGGACCTCTCAGGTCAGGGTACACTCTTTACTCAGGCTGGGAACCTGCTTCTTTGTTTAATCTGCTGCTGTGTTTAATTTAACTCCTTTATGAACTCTTACTCACAAACCAGAAAGTAGTACATTGAGAAGAAGCAGGGCTTGATCCCAAAAGGACTGGGCAACCCCACTGCAACCTTTTTATCTTCATTGGTATAACCTTTACTTTTGCCTCCAGAGATTTACTACAGTGATTTTAGTAAGGGGACTCAGAAACACATGAAGGAGCAGTTGAGATCTCTCTTTGCTTTACTACTGTTGGGGCAAACGTACATTGATTTTGGGGAACATTAGGGTAATGAAGTAATGAAAAGCTGATTTGTTATTTAGGATGTCAACTGTGTATCTTCTGGAATCGCTCAGTCTGAATTAGCAAAAAAGAAAAAGACACTTGTCTGAATTGCTGTAATTGATGAGGACTGAGAAGCCATGATAAGATCTGGAATTAGACGATATAATCAACACTGCTGGATTTTAACAGGACTTTGTCAAACCTGTTAAGTGAACATGATAGAGCTAATGTGATGGAGAGATACACTGTCCCCACTCACCCAGAAATATCCTATGAGAAATCAGAAAACAACAGACTTTGACTAAGAATGGAAGTTTTGCCAAGCCTCAAGAAAAAGTCCAAACCTGGATGAGGTGCAGTCTGAGCAATATGAGAAGTTTGGGGCTGCATTTTTGTTCATGCAAACCTCTTCACTCGTCACTGGTTCCAGGTGACAACCTTTCCTAATCTTCACACCACATTTGGTTTCAAAGCAATGAGAAAGGAGTTTCACAAGCAACTTTCCTGTCTTGCATGAAGCAGCTAAAAATGGCACAGATCCATCTGGTGAAAGAGGTGGACAAACCTCATTGCATGTCACAAAAACATTTGATCTTCAGCAGAGCCTTCAAGGCCAGGCTAGATGTGGCCATGGTCACCATGATCTAGTGCTTCATCTAGTGATTGGCAACCCTGTCTGCAGCTGTTGGAACTGGAGGATCTTTGAGATGCCTTCCAGCCCAAGCCATTCCATGATTCTGTGACTTTATGACCAACTCTACATGATCATAATTATCAATAAAAGGAAATATCAAAGGATTAATACAGCAGAGTGTGCTTTGCACAGACAGTAGACTGCTCTTAATGTTTAGAGGGTGAAGCATGTACTGGACTCTCTCCTAGGTACAGCCTCTTTTTACTGCCAGATGAGAATGGACAGATTTAATGAAGCATGGAAGTGGGATCAGGATAGGTCCATCACACTCTGCTGCTGGGAGTCCCTGTGATCCTGATATGTGACATATTTCTTCTGTGGCCCAAACTGCCATCACAAAAAGGTACATAATATTTTCTTCGCCCGCTGCCTTGATTTTCAGATTTAGCTTAAAGATCTTCAGGCAATGGCTATTTCTTGCTTTGTTGTTGTTGTGCTGCCATTGCTGAAGTACACTGTCTCACTTATGCTCTCTAGACGTGACCATAGTACAAATACTTGGCAGTGCTGACAGCTGGAAGCATACTTCCATCTCATTTCCTTAGGTGTCAGCACATAATGTCACAGCACCAGGCGTGACACTCCATGGCCCAACGTAACAGAAGTGACATAACATGCTGAAGCCAAGACATGACAAAAACTCAAAGCACACACACAGCTGTTCCTGAACCTCTTATAGATGTCAGGAAAAGGCAGGAGTGGAAGTGGACCTCCTCACAGCCTCCAGTAGATGAATTGGCAGAACCTCCAGGCATGGCTGGGCTTTGCCTTCATTGCCACCTTCTTCCAGGGAACAGAACAGCTCTGGACATCAGGTCACTAGAAAAACAGGGGTTGTGAAGTCTTGTGTGGCTCTTTAGTAGCTAACAGCCATGGTCACTTGGCTGTCACTGTTAAATGAAGTGACAGTAGACTCAGCTGTCATCAGAGAGGCACAATTGCAGCCTGCACAGGCACGCCTGAGGGAGAACTGCAGGGCAGGTCCTATAGATCCCTGTACATCCGTCCAGAGATGATGGTGGCTAACCTATTCTCAGTGCTATAAACTGCAACACGAGAACAGGCTTCAAACACACTCAGTTGTGCCTCATGCGGATCTGCCTTGCCCTTCACCCAGAACCTCTCTACTAAGCACCATGCACCTATGCTGCTGGCCACATCTCCCCTGCTGCTGCTGTTTTTCTTCTGCAGATGAACAGAGAACTCCAGATCTGTCTCATTTTGACTGTTCTGAATGAGAGTCTTGCTCATACCACAGTGACAGTTTTCTAGAGTACCCAAAGATAAACTGACAGGACAAAACCCGTGGGGTTGGAGAATAGCTATTCTCCCACATGAGGTGGGAGAATAGTGCTCATCCCAAACATTCAGCTTTCCAACAGGGTGTCCTGCCTCTGTCCTGGCCACATGGGCAAGCATGAAGTCAAGACTAAATTGGGTTTCTTGTCCCCTTCACCTCCAAAGCTGAAAGCAACTCCTGCAGGCAGCAGTCAGGGAAGGAGCATTACAGGTGGCCTTGCGTTTGGAAACCCTCTGCCAGAAACAGACTTGCAGCCACAGAAAGCTCCTCCTTGAAAAGAAATGTGTCCATGACCATTTTGGAGTGAGCTGACCTTTTTCATGGAGATATATACCTCCCTGTCAATGGCTCATAAATGGATGAACAGCTCAGCTCTTTTTAATAGAGTTAGGCGCAGGGTAATAATAGACTTGCGCAGCTCTCTCTCCTTGCTTAATTCATCTTTCTACAAATCATTAGCATTGTTGGAACAACTGCTCTCGTTAGCTTGGATTCCTGCTCACAGCAGCTCACAGCCATTCTGCGGTGCACCGTGCATGGGAAACAGGGTTCCCCACTTGTGTTTGCCCAACAGAAACACAGGACAGGGCTTTCCATTCTCTTGTCAGAGAAAGGAAGGTGCAGACAAAGCTTCTTTCTTTCCTCCCCCAGCAAAGATATCTGTGCAGCAGATGCAGACACAGTAAAGACCCTGGCTGCAGCACAAACCCAGTGCAGCTAAAATCCATGCAAACACCTCCCACATCTCCAAAGGTGTTGCTAATCTACATGAATGAACCTGAGGCTTCCACACATAAGAAAATGATGCTCTTCTGTTGTCACATATCCTGTAAGGATGATGCTTACCAGCAAGCAGTGTTGAACCAGTGGCAGGACAGAGGAAATGGTTTCAAATTGAAAGCGGGAGTTTAGGTTGGATATAGGAAAAAATGTGGGATGAGGCACAGATCACTCAGAGAGGTGGTGGGCATCCCATCCCTGGAGACACTCGAGGTCAGGCTGGATGGGGCTCTGAACACCCAATAGAGCTCTAGGCATCCTTGTTCATTGCAAGGGAGTTGGACCAAATGATCTTTAAGGATCCCTTCCAACTCAAGCAATTCTATGATTCTATGAAAACTGCTCCTTCTGCTCTCATTTCCTCCATTTCTGAGCCAAGAGCAGGTGTGTATCAGGTTCAAGGCACTGTATGGCCATAGCAATGATTTCTCAGTATAGTATCAAGCATGTTCCTTGTACCCTAACAAGCCAGGCTGATATTCCCTTTGAAGTGTTGGCAGCTTCTGTTAGCTGGTTCACTTCTTGCTGCTGTTCAGAAAGGCAAATTACTGCACTGGGCAGAGCTGAATGCATGCTGGGCACAGCCTGGCACTGGATCAGAGCTCACTGCCCCCAGCCCTGCTCTGGGCATGCCAGAGGGACACCAGCTTGCTGCCACCAATACCTCCAGATTCCTTGCAGAATGCATTTTTTTTGGAATAGAAATATGTGCTTCACTTCAGCAGAAAAAAATAACTCAAAGCCCAACCTTATGGTTCCTCAGACTCCAAATTATTATCACAGAACCACAGAATAGAATCATGAAGGTTGGAAAAGATCACTAAGTTCACCAAGTCCAACCCACCACCATGTCCACAAAACACATTTCTCAGTGCCACCCACATCTCCACAGCTCTGGAACATCTCCAAGGACAGTGACTCCATCACGTCCCCTGGCAACATGTGCAACAGTCATGGCAGTAGGTGAGGCCCAATCCCATAGCTATAGGGTCTGCAAATGTGTCTGATTAGCATTGCGGGATCATCCTTTAATTAAGTTTTCTGTGTTTGGTTTTATAAACATAGCAGTTTGGAGGAGATGACAGCAGAACACGGGATGGGTCCATGGCTTTTTATGCTCATTTGGGCACAGTGCACACACTCATTTATGCACAGCCCTAAATGACATCTCTGGGATTACACATGCAACCAAGAGCAGCAATTGGCCTGGGTTTTAGAGTGCTGTGTGACTTTTCCAGTAATCTGAAGTGGTCATTTCCTAGCAGTCTGTTTGTTTCTGTGTTAAGGGAAATAAAGTAATCTTAGTGCTTTAAATTTACACTTACTGTGCAACAGCTTTAACAAGGCTGTGGGGGGGAGTCAGGGAGACACTAGGATAAATTGATGTGGTGTGGACGTGAAAGCAAGGCAAGCCTTCTCCCCAGAAGGCTGAAAATTAAGTCTACAACTCCTACAACAGTGCTGCCATCTGCTAATAATGAAAGATCACATGTGACCCTAGTCCTCGCATATTCCATGACTGAAGTGTGCAGAGGCAAGAGACCTGTAAAGCACATGGCTTAAAGGCATTGCATCCTCACGGTGCAAGTTGTGCACAGCTCTGATGCAAGTTGCTTTTTCCAGTAAAGGGCCTGAGTTAGCTTACACCCGTTATCAAACCTACTCAGACAACATGGAGTCAAAGGATCCTGAGCCAGGTTTGCACATACTGTGTACTTTTGTAAAAGACATCTGTCAGACCTGCAGTCAGCCTGCCATGGTACTATGGATTTCCAGCCCAGTTTGGAGATGGGGAGGAAATAAGGCTATATTAAGATATGCTCTAAGACCGATCATGAATGAGTTCCTCAGATATGGCTAGCACCATAAAGCTGCAGGCTCTTCCCCAGTGCTTGCCCTGTGAAGCATCTTCCAACAAGCTCTTTATGGTACCAGACAAAGTATTATTGGGAATACCAATAGTTATAAAGAGGAAAAAAGCTGACTCATCCAACTGGTGATAAGGGTCTTCAGCCATTAAAAATTCCTTCTCAGGAACAAGCCTTCATCCAGGAGATGTTCTCCCTTCAAGGCTAACCCTTAAGGGAGGGAGGGAGGAGAGAGGGGAGGGAGTTGGACCCTGGGTCCACAGTCACATGGGAAGCACAGCCAAATTTTTTATATCTTTGCTTCCTGAGTGAGCTATATCCATTCATCAGGTGCTCAGTCAGCAGTTCAGGCTGTTACCTAGCAGTTTCCCTACACTTAGCATCCATACAAGTGAGTGCTATCCACATCTTGCTTATGGGGAAATACCTGAAGAATCTGTGGTCATAAGATTTTCCTCTATTCATTGCTCCACATGCAAAAAGCTAGGGTGCCCTCTTTTTGTTCAAACCCTATGATTTAAGTGTAATGGAGAAAGTGGACTGGGCTCTGAGCACCCAATCAAGCTGTGGATGTCCCTGCATATTGTAGGGGAATCGGACCAGGTGACTTTTAAGGGTCCCTTTCAACTCAAACAATTCCATCGTTCTATGATTCCACAAGCACCATGGAGGTGGCAGCACAGCCACAAAGGTCCAATGAGCCATTTTGGGATGGGAAGCCAACCTGAAGATTGCTCTGTTGTTGGGTAGCAGAACAGACCCACTGGGGTGAACAAGCAACCCCTGGGATGGCTGTGGCAGGAGGGTGGGTTGGGAAACAAAGGGGTCAACTGCGTCCTTAGCAAGGAGTCAGGAAATCAGACCACAGCTTCTCACTATCACTGTGTCCAGCAGAGCAGCTAACCTAGACCTCCAAAAGCCTGGAGGGACCCAACACTACAATGTTTGGTCCTGTTTCACTGAGATTTGCTGGTTTTGCTTCCCAGAAGAAAGGAGTTCTGCATCCTCTGCCATCATTTAACTGCTGCGTTAGATATGTTCCGTGCAACCAAGTACCTGAGAGCACCAAATAAAAAATAGAATAATAGAATGATAGAAATGTTTGAGTTGGAAGAGACCACTAAAGGGTCCAGTCCAACTCCCTTGCAATGAACAGGGACACCTACAGCTCCATCAGCCTCACCTTGAATGTCTCCAGGGACAGGGCATCCATGATGTCACTGGAAAAAGCTGAATCCCAAGATAAGTTCTCTGGGGTACCCGTTCTCTTAGTAGGACGATGAAGGAGAAGATGGAGTTGCCTGCACAGAGTATTAAATGTTGACGTTCATGCTTCCCCCATAGCACTGTGTTCATTCTGCTCAGGAATCTTCCCTCTGTTCTGGCATTGCCTGTCCCTTGCATACAACTCAGACTGGAGCAGCTTTCTCCAGCCATGAAAGTTAACTGCTCCTGGTTGCCTGAGCTCTGTTCATAGTGGCCATTACCCTGTTCCTCCTGTTTCTCTCTGGTGTCAGACAAAAGGGTATTCACTTCTTGGCCATGGTTGGGTGCTGTGACTCACTTAAAGCAATCCCCAAGAGGACACTTCATATTGTTGTCTGCACTACTTAATTCCCATCACACAAGAAGTGCTAAAGCTAATGCACAGCGAGAGCCCTAGAGGGAAGCTCTTCAGGAGGAGGTAAGAGCCAATATGTAAAGCAGTTAATGAGCTTGTCAGACAGCAGCACATTGGGTTACAGCTACCAGAAGTGGTTAGAGACAGACAAATGCTCCTCTTCTACAACTCTGAGCACCTTAACACCTGTCTGCCCCGGGACCAGGGGTACTATGAGCAGAGAGGGGCAAAAAGAAAAGCACAGATTGAAACTCAGTTGAAATAATTCCCTGTGATGCTCAGAGGCAGCAGGAGGAGAAGCAGACACACCTCCATCCCAGGATCTGTTCCACCTCTCTCTGCAGTCAGGCAACTAAACTCTGTGCTTGTGTGATCTCTCCAAAAGCATCAGGATTGGAAAAAATGTCACTGAGGAAAATAGAGTTGTGAAGGGGAAAAACAGCTTTGAGAACAGTGGGAGGAGAATCAGAAACAACTCTTACTTCTTTATGTTGTCTAGATTAAGTTAATAGCATTCCCTTAGTAGTAGCAGGTCAGTAAGGACTGTACAACATCTAATAGATTTCACATAGCTGACAGGATGAATTCAAAAGACGAGGAGAACTGTACCTGGCATTATGTGTAATTCAGTGATGGCAGTGTAAAGCAAGAAACCATGAAGACTTAATGGAGGCTGAGAGCTCAGGAGGAGGCAGAAAAGAGGAGAAGGATTTAAATGGAGAAAGCTCAGATTGTGTAGACTTGCCACGAACTTGACTTAAGCACAGATATTAGATGTAAGTGGAGTGGAAGTGAAGGACTTCGACGAGCAACAGTCACTGGCTAACTAAAGAACCTGAGGCGTGAACTTAGCTGGGAAGTTCAGAAGAAGGATTTTCTGTCTGCCACAGAGCTCTGTGTCCCCTGCAATGCCTGGTGCTGGCCACTGCCTGCTGTGGAGCCTCCACTCTGACCTAAATAAACCTTCACCATTCTTCCCACATTCACACCACTATACTATAAACCCCAACTCTGAACCAGAAGACACTACAGCCAGGCATGGGCACAAGGTGGCATGAGTTAGAAGCCAAGTTTCTTCTCTAAGGAACCTGAAGAACAGACTTGGTCCATAGGTTTTCATACCACTGTCATGTCATGAGGACAAGACATATGATCTGAACATCCAAATAGATGTGTGATCATAGAACCATTATGGTTGGAGAAAACCTCTAAGATCATCTAGTCCAGCCATTCACCTAACACAGATGTGGGTGACAGGGGGCTCCTGGCTCCTTAAGACAGTGCCTTTTCTTAAACAGAACAGGAACTAAAATGTTAACAACAAAGCACTCGTCCTCAACTCCAAACACTGGGGGATAACATCAAGAGTAACTTTCCCATGGTCCAAGCTACGATAAAAGTGCAGAATTCACCTAAAGTTCTTCTCTCCACCTCAAAGCCCAACAGGTGTGTTGAGTTCCACCACCATTCCTTTGCTTTTCTCACCCAACCTGACCATTCACATGGTGGCTGAGGCACAGGGCTGAGCTGCAAGAGCAGACGTTGGAGAAGAGTGAGTAGATACTTGGCACACCTTCATCTTTCCTCATTCATTTATTTTCCCAAGTAAGTATAGCCCAGAAATAGTTGCAGCTCAAAAAGTGTGATGGAGCTTGACCTTTTAATGCCATTAATGTGAGATGTGCCTAAATCAAGGATCTAGTCTCAGCACCATGCTAATTTCAACACATTCTCTTTAGGCCTTCAATCTCCTTCCCCACAGAAACCATAATTCATGGAAACGTGTAAGAGATGGACTTGAGGCAAAGAACAAGGACAGGACAAATCATGCTAATTTAATTTGCTTGCTTAATTACATTTCATATCTCATTCGTTTGAGATATACAGATGAGTAAAATTCATATGGACACAGACATTGGAATGCCAAAAATAAAGTCTTGAGCAGTTTCATCGTTGAGTTGTGCAGAAAATGAATGTGAGAAAAGGAGAGAGAGAATGTGTTAGTTAGCAGATGCAGTAAGGGGACAGGGAAAATACAGTTTGTTCCTTCTATACTGACTCTGACCTCATCTTTCCCTTTTCCCCACTCTTCTGTAATTATTTTGATGTTCTTAATTCTGTCACTATGTTTTCCCATTCTCAACTTTGTTTTGCTGCACAATCCATCATTTTGCAGCAACAGGTTCCCTGGGCTCATTGCAGCCCACTGAAATATTTCTAGTAGATAATCAAAGGGAGATATGACTGTATGTTCTTCCAATCCACATCAGTCAGAAATTGATCCTAAAGCTAGTAGGGCTTCTGGCTTTATCTTTCTGATGTGATTAGGAAGAACATCAAAGGAAAATAGGGATCCGTCAGTTCTGTGCCACCCAGAGCTTCAAATCCTAATTTTATTGCTGTGTTGTATCTTGAGAGCAGCTGGGAAGAGTTGAGAATCTGGGCCTCTATCTTCACACATCCAAATCTGTCTTTAAATCTCAGTTCTTCAGACAATCTCTTCTTACTTTTTTTCATCATCGACAAGTTACAGGTGCCTCCATCCTCTTCTCTGGTGCCTACTTATCATCTTCGGAGTTGTTGCTTTGGAAATGGACTGATTTCCATCTGCAGTGTCTCTGTTCCATGCCAAGTACTCACAAGATAATATAACTGTCACTATTTGTCACTGTTATTCACAATAAACATGATGACAAAATTATGTTCTTTAAAATATCAGTCAGTGGCCAGATATAAAGCTTCACAGATATTGACTACCACATTCATTCAGCTAAACCAGAAACTGTGAAGACTGACACTCCTGCAGAACTGTCACCAAAAGTGTCTCCAGTGCTCGTGGCTGGTCAGGAAAGTCTGGGTAAAGTATTTCATATCCCACTTAGAATCATGGAATCGTGAAGGTTGGAAAAGACCTCTAAGATCACCAAGTCCAAGCCCAACCCTCCCACCATGCCCACTGACCATGTCCCTCAGTGCCACATCTCCACAGTCCTGGAACACCTCCAGGGATGGTGACTCCACCACAACCTTGGGCAGCTGTGCCACTGTACCACTACTCTTTCTGAGAATAATTTTTTCCAAATATCCAACCTGAACCTCCCCTGGCGCAACTTGAGGCCTTCACCTCTTGTCCTATCTCTGTTAACTGGGAGAAGAGGCAGCTTCCCATCTCATTATGATGTCCTTTCATGGTGTTGTAGTGTGGTAGATTTCTGTCTGTAAGAGAGAGTTCAGCTGCATGGATGTGAGCCACGGGATGCCAATGGCTTTCAAGATCAGAGCACAGGCTCTGGTTTTCTTTTGTTTTATTTGAGAGCACAGACATAAGCATTAGGTCTTTAAATGAACATGCTTTTATTCTTCTCTACATCTCAACTAATGCCATCTAGCATTCATTTTTATCTGAACAGCATACTAGGATTGCTTTCAACAACATCTTACTGGGTAACTACTTATACTCCATGCTGCAAAAATAAACACAGTAAGAAAAAGTTGTATTTTATTGCTATATTCAATTGAATTCAACAAATGAAAAATTTAACTTGCCAGAATCATGTCCAGTCAGTAACGCAAAGAGCACAGCTCTCAAAGAAGTGAATGACACATTGTAAATCATCATCTTTGGCCTGGGCTGACGCTGCTTGGTCCAGCCAACACATTAACAGCCATCTGAGTAAGATGAGTGTCCAAAGCCTGGTGGGAGAGATTCGTCTGACCCAGCGTTAGCCCTGGCAGTGTAAATGTCTCCATCGGAGCTGAACAGCCTGACTCCTCCATATCCCTGCAGTGAAGCAGACACTTTATTGTGCAGTTCAGCTCATCCAACAATGGACAGCTTTAGGGCCAGATAAATCACACCTATTTTTCTCCATTGGTGATGGAGGAAGCCTTGGTTCAGTCAGAGACCCCTACATCACCGGGCGAGCTGCACCTCTCTCCTCTGCCCGATCCTCATCAGCACAAAATTCTCTCCTTCAGTGAAATACTGCTGTGAGTCCTGAGGCCATGGCCACAGCCTCAGTGGTGGCCAATTTGGGGTGCCAACAAAGAAGCACTAGAGATGCATCCTGCTTTATCGACCTCTGCCCCTGCTCCAGCCCCTTTGTTACTTCCATGCCAGGCAAACCCCTAAAACACAAGGTCACTGCCTTCTTGCACACTCTGTAATGAGCATTTATCTTTCCCAGTAGATTCTTGAATGCGTGGAATTCATAGATAAATTGAATCAGCCATTTTCGTGTTCATGTCTAGCACCATGGAACACACTGAGCAGGCTTTCAATATTATCCAAAATGAAAATGATTTCCTTGAAAATAGTCCTTGCATACTTCAAGCTGAATCAGGCCTGAGATGGACTATATAGATATCATAGATATGCCCTGTTCCTATAAAACCAGTAAGTATTGGGAGCTTTGCTGTTTGCCCAGGAGATAGAGCTCATGCCAGGCAGCACAAGGCAGGCTGCCAGGTGGGAGGTAGGCATGGCTAAAGAAACAGTTTTTTTCCTCTGAGATTAGTGAACAAGTTTTCTGTGAGTGAAGGAGGTTTCCCATGCAAGTACAAAAGGTGGCTGAAAGCAGAACTGATCTCATAGTTATGGTGTGGCACAGGTGAAAATTATGATCCTTGGGTGAAAACTAGGGAATAAATTTAATCTATAATTATGTCTAGAACTGGTTCAAACTTCTCCATCTCCTTAGTCCCCTTTATGGAATTGTCTTGATTTTTCAGCAGAAATTAAACTATTTCACAAATTGTTAAGAACTTTGTCATTTTTGGTCTGGAAATGCCTCAGTATCTTCCAGAGCTGGATTTGCCTTATTCCATGCTTCTGTTACTGTCATCATGACCTGCAGACCAGCTGGATTACATCCTGTGTGATCCCACGTAGCTTTTGGAAACTCTTGTTTGTGGTGCACATGGACAACACAAACAGGGAGTTGGGCCATAGATGGTAGTGGATGAAGTACACTGTAATTGTTTTTCCAGGCTATCTGCAAATGTTAGCAGACTTTTCTGAACAGATTTGTCCCTTTTGTGGATTCAAGGATTAAGAACAACATAGCAAGAAACACTTCTCATGTTGAGACATTTCTTCCCACCTCACACTTTGCACCCACCTGGAATCACTGAAATGCTGTATCTCCAGACAGCTGGAGCATTACACACATCACTTAGAAGTACAGAATTATAGAATCACAAAGGTAGAAAAAGACCACTAAGATCATCTAGCCCATCTGTCAACCCATCCCACCATACCCACGAACCCATGGCCCTCCTTTCCATATCTACAGTTCTTGAACACGTCTAGGAATGTTGACTCCACCACCTCCTTGGACAGCCTGTTCCAATGTATCACTACCTCTTGTGAGAACAATTTTTTTCCTAATTTTCACTTGGTGAAAGAGTAGTTAGGGCTGCTGCCTGCTCCCAGGATAAAGCTCAAATTAAGGTGGAGTCCTCAGCCCCAATTTGCAGACATTTTGAAGAAAAAAAAAAAAAAAGAGACTAGAAATTAACAGATCATAGTTGCCAGTAAGTACTTAGGAACCATAATATTATGCTCTGGCCGAATGGTAGAGCCAACCAAACTACATTTACTGTATTTCCTTCCTATCATACATATTTCAGCCATAGTAAAAAAGAAAAAAAAAGGGCATCAAAATACAGCCAAGTTGTAAAACCTGACCATCTGCAGGGTGGCTGGTGGAAAGCCATTTTTCTTTGCCTTGAGAGGCATTTTTCCAAAGCTGTCAAACAGCTATCACCAAAGACCACTGGAATATTTACTAGTCCAACATCTGTCAAAAAATTATTAGCTTGTTAAAGGTATATTGTTAGTTACTGGCATTAGACGTCTATTAACATTAACTGAACTCCTCAGAATTATTTAGGCCTCATTGAAGTTAATGGGAGCTTCACCATTAACTGTTGGCAGACCTGATGGCTTTGATGCATGGCAGATAGATCAGTGGTGGGTTTTTGCCCAATCCACATACCTGTGAATGAAGATATATAGGGACATAATCTCAGGGAGTACACACGTGGAAGGAGAAGAGTATTTCAGAAAGCCCATCCACTTTTGGGCATTCATTAAAACCTCATCCACTCTTGAGAGCGCTTACCTGGAGTGTCTCTTCTTTGCTTAAATTGGACATGCACAATGGGATGTGCAGATTTTTGCTTTCAAGTGAGGCTACCCATACAGACATTCACATCAGAACTGCGGTATCAGCAATTGACCCCTCTGCAATGAAGGAAGGGTGGCCCCAACACAGCTGCAGTTCAGCCCCTCACCCACAGCCCTGACACTAAAGACTCATTTTCAAAGCCACATGTGTTTGAAAGGCACATGAAAGAACTAGTCGGTGGGTAATTAGCATTGCTGATATTTATACCATTAAGGATCCAGGGAGAAACAAGGGTACACCGTATATTCGTTGATTGGAGATGATTATGTTTCTGCTGATGCCAATATTTCAGTGTAGTAATTTGCCCTCTCTGTTCTCTCCTTCCACGAAAGCCAGTTTTGCAGTCCTCAGGGACAGATTTGATTGTGCCTTTTAGTCAAGTTGAGAGGGTCTAACCTTGCTGTCACATGCAGTAGTAACAATAGGCTATTCAACAGAAAACCTTAGTTTTCCTTTAATACAGACTCCAGGACCAACGCTAGGTTAAGAGTTAAACTTTTAGTTATCAGATCCCTTGTGTGATATAAACTATCATTATGAGATACATTTTCTTTCCATTATGCTGTAATAAAACCCTCCTCCTTATAATATAAATATATACATTTCCTCTGAGGCATCCTATTTGCTAAAGAACATCATGGAAATCTAATCTCCTTTTAATCAATAAAACACCAAATGATGTTTCTATTTAATGCAAACTTTGCTTCTTACCATGTAATGAACCTGTTTCTATTAAGAACACAGCCATTAATGGAATAAGTAATGCGTTACTACTATTCCACTGCTACAGTCAGGTTTCTCTTAGTATTTCCATTATAAACCCTGCTATTTAAGGATCTGCAATTTGCTGTGAGCTGATGTTTTGCCTATAAAATCTTTTTATACTGCTCGAGGGCTTGGGGCTGGGGGCTTGGGTGGGAGAGAAGGTTACCATTGCCATCATACGGGGCTCTCTTGCTCAGCCACAGACTCACTCGATGACCCTGGCCAAGTCATTTAGCCTTTCGGAGCCTGAGTCAATCTAAATGGAAAACGGTCTGAAAATGAGAGAGGCCTCGGAGATGTGAGAGAACCAGGTTTAACTACATGTAAAAGGACGGCTCTAGGGACTGATAATGGACTGGTGAGACTTCTGCATTTGGGACATCAGTACAATTTATTGTAGGTCAGTAATGAAAAGAAAATGGAAGCATGGCATTTTGCCAAGAATAAGAACTGTGGGTGAGTGCTCAAACCACTTGTGATGGACGGCTGTGAGAAGAGATAAACAGCTGTAATTTGGGCCAGAAAATACCTGTGACCCAATCTGTGCTTTTGGAAAGCTGCTCTTTATTCCTATGTTTTTGTCAAGCTATTGCTGAAGGAAGTTCAGGACCTTTTTCTTCATGAGATGCTCACTCAGAGTATTTTATATCCATATTGGGTTGCAGTTCATTTCAGTTATACTGTTTCTATTATCTGATAAATGACAGGGATTTCAAGGGAGAGAAAAGAAAACATGTATTGGGAAACTCTGAAACATGTTATCACTGATGCAGAAGTTGAAGATAACTTGAGGATTAACAAACATTTTGATGAGCAAACGGCAAAATAAAACAAGAGGGCAGACTATTCACAGCTGAATTTCATGCTCATATCTTCATGATTGCTGTTACGTCCCATGCAAGCAGATCAAAGTGAGAGACTGGAACCTCTGCCAGGACATGAAGGACATGTCTACCATGACATGGTTACCTGGAGTAGCAGTTTAAGGCAGCAATGTTAAAGAATTTTGATTATAGGCTGATTTAGTGACTCCAGCTCAAGCGGAAAGGAAAGACATAGTGGAAAGGAAGGTGCTATCTGGAGCTAATGTCCAAGCTATCTTCAATTCACTCTTGAGAATTCTCACCTGGGTGAGAAGCTTCCTGTGAGGCAGTTGTGTATGAAGTGTTTGTAGTGCATAGGAAATCTTGACTACAGGAGAACTGGAAAGGCCATCAGCTCCCCTTTCTTTTCTCCATCATCCCTGTATTCTGAAACTAGATAAAGGTAAATCTGGACCTGGGAACACTTCAACAGGAGACACCACAGCTCCAAACCCTCCTAGATAGGTGGAAAATGAGACTGGAGAACACTCATCCAGCACCTCTGGAAAAAAAGTCTTCTTTGACTCTCAAGGCAAGTCAGTGAGGTTCACTAAAAGGCCTTCTGTTATTAATCCAAGTAACCAAAGGATATTTGCTAGGACTTACTGCCATCTTCAGTTTTCAGGAAAAGTCATGGATGGCCTGGCAACACTTCTTAGCCTGGTAGCGGCACAAGCCTCACAACTACTATGTCTGTTTCCTGCACATGTTGGTGAAGATTCCTCCACTGCGTTCAGTTCATATTTCCAAGTTTTGCTTCACAGATGTGTGTACAAAATGCCTTTTTAGGCATGGAAAGAGATCTCACTCTCACCTGGCTGCCTGAGTCCAGTGTCATACATATTGCCTGTCTCTAAATAAGCAAGAGGAAAAATGAGCATCATTGTGTCCTGTAATTAGAGGAGGACAAAGCACAGACAAAGTTTAAGGTCATTCAGGATCCCCATAGCAGAGTAAGGAATCAAAGTTAGTTCTCCAAATTCCTACAGAAGACTTCAGTCATGGGGTGGATCAGGTGGGAAACATGATATACACCAATCTTTGTCAAAAAGCAATGGCTGGGTTGTTGTGTTTCCTGCATGTGAACCTTACAAGGCCTGGAAGAAGGACAAATCCATGTATGCAGTTCACCTGCCAGCAACAGCAGCACTGGTAGAAGGGACAGAACAGGAAATTGGCAGGGAGAGCCACCACGTCTGGAGGCTTTATCCTAGCACAGGTAACACATTCTTTATTTCACATTTATTTTCTTGCCGTGTTAAGGAAGGGGAAAATAGACACGCTTATTTCTCCTGCTCATTTTCCTGGACCATCTGGTGCTGCAGCAGAGATGACATATCACTGCGAACAAGGGGAAGATGTCACAGTTTTCACTAATAGCTGTGGGAGGAAAATAATTATTTTAAAAGTATGTGGGCTGTACAGACCGTACTTGTTAAGTCAAACTAGCAGCAAACTTATTTCAGACACTAAATGTTTGATATTAAATAACCAGTAATGCTAGAGATCAGCAGTCCCAGCCATAAAAGGCCAGGCTCACTTCAGCACCTACTGCATCTATAAGTCAGGCACCACTTCACCAAAGCTCATTCACACACTTTGGAGTTTGCTGGATTCAATAAGAATGAGAAACTGTAGACAAGCTTGTGCCACAGATTGCTCATACCATGTACATCAGAGATTGCAATCAGGTAGGGAGATAGGTCAGGATAAGAAGTAAAACTGATAACATGACGTATCACCTTCTGAGCAATGACAAGAATATATTGATTTTGTTCAGATCTGTTCTGTATTGTTTCTCTAAAGTCCTCAGGGCATCCATGTAAGCTTACAACTCTAGATAATTTCATAATAAATAATAGTCAAACTTTGAAGCACTAAAGATGTGAAGAGAAATGAAACACTTGTTCTACATAGGGAATCCCAAGGAACATCATTCTTATGAACAGGAATGAGTAAAATTTGAAGTTGTTCAGCAGCTTTAGGGGCCTCTTGGAAATGGATTGAAAATTGTCTGATTCAGCACAGAAACCTACAAAATGTGTGAAATAATAATTGAAAATGGAGCTTTATAAAAATCAAATGGAACAATTTGACTCATAAGTAGTCTTCTTTTTTGGAATGAAATGAACATTTCCTCTTCTTCCCCCCAAACAAATCTGTTGCACTGAAATGCTGGTATTTGAAAAATGTTGACAAACTCTAGTTACAATGAGAGCTAGTCAAAAAATGGAAACAGATTTGGTAAATATGTATAAACAAAACAGCATGAATTTGATTCCTGGAATTCTGTAGAATTGCTTTTCTTGTTCTTTGCAAACAAGTAGAGCTACAACTTCAGCCATTCAGAAAATAAATGCAACGTTCAGAATGCTTCCAAATCTGTGCCAGGATAAAATAATAGTATTCTTTTTTCGGTAGCTCACTGTTCAGCATAGTATTGTTTTCTTTTAATCAGATAGCAGCCGATCATAGAACCGTAGAGTCATTAAGGTTGGAAAAGACTTCTAAGATCACCAAGTCTAACCATTAACCGACTCCCACCATGACTGTTGACCACGTCCCTCAGTGCCACATCTCCATGTTCCCTGAACACCTCCAGGAACAGTGACTCCACCTCCCCTCTGGGCAGCCTGTGCCAATGCATCACCCCTCTTTCTGAGAGGAGCTGTTTCCTGATTGCCAACCTGATGGAATCACCCAATGGAAGTAACAGATGAGCAGAGCAAATAGTTTATAAACTAAACTGTAAATTGTTTTCTGGAAAACTTGCTGAACACAGGATGTTAAATAGTCGTGGAAACATTCAAGTTGTGGCTATGTGTAACGATGATGTTAAGATACAAAAGCTAGAATGTGTTCAAAATGTCATCTTTCACACTGACATTTATCATAATAGATAAATATCACACTCTACCATACATCATCTCTTTGTGAAAGAAAGATCATCTCAGTGGTGTTCTGGACAGTCTAGCTTATGTTGCAAGAGTAAGTTTTAAGTGTTACCAATCCAGAATTACTCATCAATACTAGTTGGAAGGTATGTTTGTTAAAGAAATAGGAACCTAATTCAATAGGACATTGTTAGAAGTTCAAGAGACGAGGTCACAAATAGGACCTCCAGAGGTTTTTGTTGGAAACACTGTACTTTGTTCTTTTGTGTAGAAGGGAGCTGCCATGTCCAATTGGAAATAAAGAACATCTATTGCAAACTTAATGCAATTTCATTGGAACTAAATTCAATCTCTTCATTTTTGATGCAGTAATGGGTCAGAACACAGAACTCCAAAGCACAGCCATCAGACAAGTAAAGTTCCTGCGGTCAGAGGTGGCACCACCAGAGGTATACTTTATAAAGAAGCAAGTCCTGAAAATGTATTTAGAATATTTAAAAGAATATCATTCTTCTCAGTTACAAACAGACCCGCAAACATTCGCCAGCAAGCTGTTTCTCAGTCATCATTACAATCCCAGGCTTCAAACAGAAAATCCATGCCCTAGATAAAGAAGATCACTTCTCTAATGTTATTTTTTCTCCTTCCTCAAATAGGTTATACAGTAAGCTCTCTGCTTCAGCTGATTAAAACACACCATGCATAAGGGAGTGGGAGACACACACATGGAGTCAGACCCTCAATTTATATAATCTCCATTGACTTCAGTGGAGTGACACTGATTTATAGCAAGAAGGGTCTGCCTACAGATTCTTAAAGGATTGACTACAACAAACCATTTCAGAGAATAAGGTATTTTTTGTGAGAATGGTTCTTCCTATGTCTTGATTATGAGACAGAAACTTTGCTAACACAGACGGGTTACACTGTGATATTTATGATACCCAAAAGGAAATATTTTGTATCAGAGATGTTCAATAGTCTAATTTACATGTTTATTGCACAAAAGAGTAATTTATTTACAGGCAGAAAAGCACCTATACATTTTAAAGCGGTTTAAAAAAGGGAATGATTTTGAAAGAGCAGAATAAAAAGATATTTTTCACTTGTTTGGGTCTGTTCTTCCTCTCCTCCTGGTCACTAGGAAGAAATACTGTAAAGTAACACTTTAAATAGTAGAGATCATTCATAGCATTTCCATCCCCTTTCCACACTGCTTTGGCAGCCTGGCTCGTGTCATAACTATCACAAGTTTATTTATAGTTCAGCAGTGTTATGAGAGGTCAAGCAAGGAAGGAGATGAAGTCCCTAGGGAGTCCATGGAGGAATTTTGTTGTGCTGGATCTTTGGATTATTTCTTTTTAAAATGTTTATCCTCAAAATAGCATGCTTTGGAATCTGTTCCCTCCTTTCATTTCTCCATGTTCCTCCTCCATGGCCATTCTGGCAGTGATGCTCTTGAGTCCTAAAGGTACCCAGCAGCACTGGGGCAGGAGTGGGCATAGCTCAGGAAGCCCATGCTCTCCTGCCACCCCACACTGGCTTCATCAAGAGCTCTCAGCGAGCTGGAATGGGAAAGATCAAGGATTCCCATGAACGGATACAGGACAAGAAATTCCCACACTGCTGCATGAGGGGTGTAGTCAGAATGCTGCTTCTTCAGCAAGCCAGTAATGCAGTGATGACAGCTCTGAGCTGGTTAATATACTACCTTCTGAATGGGATTGAACAGCTTCACTTGGTACATGCAGCTATAGACCAGGCCCTGTTTTCAATATCGTGCTGCCTATAACACTTGGCAGGGTCAACAAGCTGCTGTAGAGATCAAGAGAACAGATCAGCCTTCTAAAAATTCAATATTAATTATTGAATATTTATGTTTACCAGGGGGAAGGGATGATCAGAGTTTCTCTCAAAGGCTGTGTATATATCTTTGTGTTGCAAGAACAATATAAATCAGACCTTTATATTTGTCATTTATGTGAGAGGAAAATTAACATCACAAGCATTATTAATAAGGTATGAGCGAGAGAAAGAAGAGAGGAAGCAGAGCAGCTCACTCCCTGCAAGTTTCTCTTTATGTATATTAAGAAGATGCATTGCATGCCAATTCCCCACTCTACTTCTCCCTTTTCTATGGTAAATCTGAGTTTTGATAGCATTCATATACCACTGATTGATATACCTGCCCCTCAGCCATCAAATTATAGCCCCTTTCAAATATTAACAAACTCATCCTTGCATCAAGCCTTGTATCAACTGTACCAAATGCCAGATCCATTCTTTGGGAGGTCCATAGGGTGCATGAAGGCACAGGAAAAAAAAACAATGTCAGGCCCACAATAGGAGTTAAAGGATCAGTACAAAAAATGTGCAGAAGAAGGTTATGTGGACAAGACCTATCGATCACAACGGTCCTTCTGGCCTTCAGAATCCATTTAATAAAAGCTAGCTCCAGTTGGCTCTAGGCCCTACAGCCATGCATCTCAGCCTGTTTCATAAAGGAAATCACTGTCTCTCAGCCTTACAGGTGAGGAAAGGGAGGAACTGAGAAAGCAGGGCCCCAGCCTGAGCAATACTCAGCTGTTTGATTTTAACAGGGTTTGCCTAACACTGCAAGTCTGTCAGATGTGTTGGTTCAAGAGCTTAATTCCTTGATTTGCAGCTCCTTTGCTGAGTGCAGAGTTAGCTGGAGCAATTGGGAAGGTGGAGGTGGTGAGCAGCATTCTCCCTGTTTTGAGGTGATTGATGGGTGGGTGCACAAACCCAAAGGTTTACAGGCAAACCCAAACCCAGGTAGCTGAGAGCTGACCTCCCAAATGTGTCCCTGTCCTCCCAGCTGGAGAACTGTGAGGAACATTTGCACAGACACCTAGGGTGGGAAGTTCGAAATACAGAATCAGAATCATTTGCTTCAGAAAGGACCCTTGAAGACATCTAGTCCCTACAATGAACAGGCAGTACCGCCCAGACAGCAGGAAAAGCCTGTAAGTGGCAGCTTGGGGACAGTCCTCGGGCTGGTGTCACCTTTTTTAGCACTCAAAAATATAAAACTTGCTTTTGTAAAGCATGCATTTGGCAGAAGCCTTGCTGTTGGTGAGGTGTGAAGGCTGGTGAGGTGGTGGTTTCCTTAAAATGGGCTGCTGAAATTATGCTCATTCAGCTGCTAGATTCTCCTGTGTGTTTTGTGTTGTTTTGTTTTGTTTCAAAACGCCACTTTGCTCTGCCTTCTTTCTACTCCTTACAAACATTTTTTGATGCCAGGCCAGTTAACCTCAAAACAACATTTTGGCTTCTGTCACCCACTGCACACACCCTTTAGACCTTGCTGTCCACTGGTTCAATGTGTCTCCAGATGTAAGGATAAAATGGCAGCAGCTGCTGATCTTCAGCTTTTGCTTTCCACATTATTTACCACGCAATATTGATCTATTAAAATATTGCACCTAATCATAATTAACAATGATACTTAGCAACATCTATATGGCTCTTCACACCTTTGAAGTGCTGTGCAAACACTCATTAATTAATCTTTGCTTTGGGGATGCTGTACGCCAGCTTCTTACGCAGTGCACAAAAAGCTGCTCCGCAGGCATGGAGACACACTTGGTGGGACGTGATGAGGGCTGTCCATGGAGATGGAAACTGCTCCCCCAGGGAAGGTTCAACTCTAGTACATCCAGAAAGTACCCAGAGCTGTCTCCGGGGGAGATATAACAGCAAAGCTTTGCAGAAATGGGCAATATAAACCAGAGAAGGAAAAATGGTGGGAATGCTGTCAGTCCCCAGCACTGGTGCTGGTCCAGCTTGGCTACCATCTAACAATGGATGCTGCCATCTAATGATGCTTGCTGCTTTTTCTTGAGTAAGCCCAAATCCCATGTGCTTATGACCTGCATTCCTCACAGCTTGCCTGAAGATGAGGGTGAGGAAGGATGGAGAGGTGGTGGAGGGGACAAGTAGCGGACCTGGTGACATCCATGGGACTCACTCCAGGAGCATAGCACAGCACTGCCACTTTCTGATGTTCTTCACACACCACTTCCCTCTGTTCAGATTTGGGCCCAGGACAGAGTTTCTATGGTTTGTATTTTGGTGATGAATGGAAGTAGGATTTTGAGTCTCATTCAGCAGTGCATGTATCTCTGCCTGGATGAAATGCATCTTTTCTCAGCTTTTCACTGTCTTGCTCTGAAATCTCCACTCCCATCTCTCTGCAGAGCTCAGTAACAGCTTGTTTCGTCTTCCTACTGTCAGCACTCTGCTTCGACCCTTTAATCGGGGGACTTGGCTTTTATCTGGAAGACATATGCCTTAGGTGTCTTGTATAAGGTGCCACACAAAGCAAATTCAGCCAGGCCTGCCAATAACACATCATCTAACCAGATGGGGATAAACAGACATGAATTCATTTACTCCCTTTTCTTCGCTCAGTATTAGCAAGCACCAGAGAAAAGGCTGTTACGAGCTCTGTGTAATGTCTCTGGGTGCTGGGATTTTGTGCTTTGCATTTGAGG
The DNA here is from genome assembly GCF_038088225.1 of Cyrtonyx montezumae. Classification (NCBI taxonomy): domain Eukaryota; kingdom Metazoa; phylum Chordata; class Aves; order Galliformes; family Odontophoridae; genus Cyrtonyx; species Cyrtonyx montezumae. The sequence continues at coordinate 5,488,755 of NW_027072037.1, forward strand.
AGAACTCAGGTCAGACTCATAGCTACTTTCTAACAGAGATGGTTGGCATTAATAAAGTGAGAAGCTTTTTGCTACTTCATCCCTATGACATTGTAGGTACCAAAAATGAATGGTGTCAAGGAGGGTTTTTTTTTTTGTTTTTTTTTAATCTCAGTGAAATCTCAGTTGTGCTTTTTTTGTGCAATTCAGATAAAACAAGGAGGAAGAGTAAGGCCCCCTAGGCAAAGATAAATGGCTTGTGTTGAATCTTCAATGGAGAAATGACCAAGCTCATTTTTTTTTCCTTTGGTGACCTCAGCAAGATTGATATCTAGATCTCATCAGCTGAAGTGAAAGAGTTATTATTACAGAGCCTGGAGCAGAGCTGACATATTTGCAATGAATGAAGCAGTTTCTGGCTTAGGGAATTCAAATAACCAGGCCAGGGACATGCTGTATATGGAAAGAGCAGAGATACCAGCATTCAGACCAATGAGACGAGTCTCAGTCAAAAGATCAAAGAAACACATCTGAGGAGAACAGATTTTTTTCCAAAAGTGTTAATTGGAATGTTTGGTATTGTCATTGTTCTCTCTCTTTTCTTTCAATACTTTTTAAAACCATTAATTTTCTCTAGTTTTTCTCCAGCAAAATTAACCACTTTTCTCCTTGAGAAATTTAAAGAGAACATCCTTAAAACACTCTTGCAAAGCAAACAGGATTGATCATGCTAAGAACAGACAGGCATGGAAACAATTTCCTGAGTGCTAGAGGACGTACGTCCCACTGAACAAGGCCAACTTATTCCCTGAGTTATGCTCTCTGCCTCGGGCACACTAGGTATACAACTGTAAGACATGGACATGGAAGCACACTACTACAATTATAAGACATGGACATGCTCTGAAAACCCCCAGTATGGGCATCCCTAAGGGGTGGGTGGCAAGGCTTTGTCCTTATGATTGGGAACGGGTGATCCAGAAAGTGGGAACCCAGCCCCACGTTGTCCGGGATTTTGCACAAAGGGCAATCATGAGAAGCATGGATTTTAAATAAAGCAAAGAGTGTGCCCGTTTGCTGATTGGGATTACAGGCACACACAGACTAAGACCCTGATCAGACACCCACTGAAGTCAATGAGGGGAAAAAAATTGCAACCAGCATCAGCGAGCATATGGCACTCCCGGATTCAAGGTCAGATGGATAACATGTGACTTTGCTGATATCTCACACCCCAGGTGAATGCATTAACCCTACTTGGAAATAGTCACATTTGCTCACATACATTAGCCTGAATTTAGGAAGAAGCAGGTCTGTGATCATGCTACCTGTCAGCTTCAACAAAAATTGACAGAGTGAAAGAGATCTCAAAGACCATGAAACTTGAGGAGCTTAATTAAAATCAACATCTGGGCAAATTAAAGGTGAGAGACTAAAATGAGTGCCTCTGCAGACAAAGATGCAGGCAGCACCTTGCTGCTGCACATCTGCCTCTGCCCCGTGGGACTCTGCAAGGACCTGGAGACCCAGCAGGGACAGTGCCATCCACATCCTTCATCCCTGCTCACAAAGCCACTGGTTCCCAGATGGGCAGATAAATGCATTTGTGTGTGAAGAACTGGGATCCTATTTAAGGACATATATACGTGTGTTGGGAAAATAGTGTGTAAACATGAAAAAAAAAAGAAAGAAAAATATATTTAGGATAAATAGCATTCCTGCCTATTCCAAATATCCTGGTGACTCATAAACCAAAACAAAAAAAAAAAAAAGGTCATATAGGGTACTCTTTTCCTTTACAGACTTTTTTTTTGTTGTTGTTTTTATTGTCATTATGCACTCAGGTCTTCCAGTTCAATCAGGCTGTCCACAGTGGTCTTTCTTGAGATGAGCCATCGCATAGTTCAGCCCTGGGCCTCCTTAATCTGATACAGCAGAGTGGTGAAAATAGGCAAGGACAGATGTTCAAATGCTTCTGCTTTGGCAACGAGAGGAGCAAATGTAGCAAAGAGGTCAAGGGCCAGGAGAAGAGAAACGGAAGAAAGGCCACAGCTTTCAGTAAAGAAAAGTACCACAGCTCAGAAACTGCATGGAAGCAAAATAATGAAGTCAAGGACCTCACATGCTTCTGCTGCAGCTGGAAAACACTTAAGCCTGAAAGTCGGATTTAGATCTGTCACAATAACACTATGCATTTCAGATTGATTGAATTATAACTCACAGGTGCTCCCTGCTCCTTGCATTTCATCTTCATTCCCTCCACAACAGGCTTTAAACTCCGGCACACAGACAGATGAGAAGGATTGCTTCCTTGCATTCTCCTTAACACCGCTAGGACTCCATCGCGTTTATAAACAACTGTTTTAGCGCGTAACGCTCTGCAGAGGAAACCCAACCACCGTCAGTGCTGGCGGTTTTGATGGACTGAGTAAACATGATATTTTGGTGACAGGTAATTTTCATACTCAGCTGATTAATTCCAGAACACAGGAACAATGGGCTTTTTCAGCTGCTGAATAATGCATGTATGGCATTGCAACTGGTAAGCAGCAGGGTTCCCGGTTAGCGACAGAAATTCACACACCCATGCTATTTTAATAAGCTATCACTGTTAACGGAGTCTATTTACGTTATTCATCTCCAACATTTGCACAAACATGTCAACTGGGGAAGTGTGTGGGGGGAGGTAGGAGGGAAAAATGAGGTCATATTCCTATACACTTTCTTAGATGTTTGATTTATATAAGACTTAAAATTAAGCAAAAAGCTTACTTCCACAGGATAGAAATCATCATAACCAACACCTGGAACCTGGAATATATGAACACAATGAAAATGGACAGTAGCAGAAGAGAAAGAACAGGACAAGAGCACACATACAGGGTGCTGGGCTGCTAGAGTTTGGTGAGGCAAAGTCATTCTGGGTTTCAATCACCTAGCTGGTTCCCAGCTCTGGATCCTACTAACCCCTATTTAGACTCAAGAGAGACCTTATCATTCCCTGCAGCACCCTGGAAGGATGCTGTGGCAAGGTGGGGGTTGGCCTCTGCTCCCTGGTAACAGTAATAGTGTGAGAGTTAAGGGCATTAAGTTCTGTTTGGGGAAGTTCAGGTTGGATATTAGGAAAAATGTATTCTCTGGAAGAGTGGTAACACACTGGCACAGGCTGTCCAGGGAAGTGGTGGAGTCAGCGTTCCTGGAGGTGTTCCAGAACTGTGGAGATGTGGCACTGAGGGTCATGGTCAGTGGGCATGGTGGAGATGGGTTGATGGTTGGACTTGGTGATCCTAGCTGTCTTTCCAAACCATAATGATCCTACAATTCTATCAATTCATTCTCAACCCTTTGCAACCACTTAAACAGTGTCCTCATCACTGTCTTCCATGAATGAGCCATGAGCTCCCAGAGGAACCAGACTTCAGAGGTTTCCCAGCTCCACTTTTGCACTTTATTTGAGATTGGGATGAGTGGAGCTCATGGCTGCTCTGCTTGGGTTCTGAATGCATAGACATAGAAAGGAAGGAATACACTCTTGACTGGCTATTAAGCTCTGCTGTGCTTTGTGATGGGTGATTGTCTTATTGTGAGTGGAGACCTACTCAATGCTGAACATCTGTAGAAGTCTACTTTTCCTGACTCTGCTTAATATTATTCAAAGGAGTGATTCATTTGTATAGATTGAGGCATCTAGTACTGTTAGAGGCTCTGGGGTGTCCTGTAAGGTTTCCAGCTGATGCTCCAGATGGGTGAAGGTTTCCCATAGAGTAGTGTTTGTCAGCCCCATGGAGTATCTTGGATACTCAAGGGTATTAAAGACAACTTTAGATGTCTATGTTTAGACAACTACATCACACCCTTGACCTCACTGACTATAATGGGTGTTTGACAGCTGGACATCTAAATTTGTGTGCCTCAGTCTGTAAGCTGAATGCTTGCCCTGAAAATGTTGAAGTCTCCACATTTTCACTGGAATGTGTCACTAGAAGCCATATTTACAAGAAAGCAGGTCCTATTTTGGCTTCCATACAGCTGTCAAAATTTCAAGTGCGATCAAAGGTGAGGCTGAATCCCTCTGACAGAGAGGGGGGTTGAGCAGATGAAGTATATTATCTACACCATAGAATCATAGAATCATTAAGGCTGAAAAAGACCACTGATATCACCTAGTCTATGCAGCAACCCATCACCACCATCTGCACTAAGGCATGTCCTCCCAGTGCCACCATCTCTTCATGTCCCAGCTTCTCAGTTCAAAAATGGAGGTAAAAGGGAATCTGGAGACAAATTTGCAAATCCAGAAATCCCATGCATGCAAATTCAATGTATGTGCAATGGATCTCTGCAGGCACAGCACAGGAGACCCAACCTCATGTGTTCTCACGTCAGAAATCCAGCAAATCTTCCTCCAGGCTGATGGAGATGTGCTAATTGTTCAATTTCTCCATGTCTTCACGTCCCTTATTCATATCTCTCTGACATAAAATTATTTTGAAGTGAGAAATAGACTGGTCTGCCCTAACAAGTTAATCCCGTACGTAGCTTCTGCTTTCCTTTATTTTTCCAGCTGGGATCTGGATGCTGGTGCAGTTTTATGCCTTGTGATCTCACACTCAACTTTTCATTTGCATGGTAAGTTTTGCTGTCATAACATCCCCTGTCCCAAATTTTCTTCTTAGCTGCCTGGGAGGTTTCCCTCTCCCTTTTCAGAGTATTTCTAGGAAATGATGGGAATAGATATTCCCCTCTTTTGGAGAACAGTGTTGTTTCCCAAAAGAGCATAAGAATGGTATGTGCCTATTTCTCAGGACATGACTATTACACATTCATCTGATGATGATTTATATCATTATACTAGAAGCTTTGAGCTTAACTTCTTTTTTTCTTTCTTTTTCTTTTTTTTTTCTTTTCTTTTTCCTTTTTTTTTTTATTTGTAAATAGAAAAAATATCCCCAAATCTTTGCTATGGGACACCCTGGGATGTATTAAGGTATGTGGGGGTGCTCAGCTGTGGGAGGAAGGAGGTGGAGCCCCAATATCACACTGTGCAATGTATTATTTCAGCCTCTCTGGAGGCCAGTAATTGTGTGTGTCTGAAAAACTTTAAGGTAACCCACATCCAGGGTAATGGCTGCATAAGGAGACCAACTGGAAGAACACATTGAATCAATTTTCTTCCAGCCTCCCCTAATTTTTTCTTTAAAAACCTTTCCTTTCAGTCTGGGGAGAAGCATGAGGAACCTGCCTGAGGTTTTCTGGGAAACCAGGAGAGGAGAAAAAACTGTCATGGGTTACAAACCTCTTCTCCCCATCATGGTTGTCTTTTCTCCCTCAGCCCAATCGTAATTAAACTTAACTGTTGCACCCATTGTGTTAGACTCTAATGGGAAAGTGCAAATAAACACCTTTACATTGCAAGGATTGTATGCCAAAAAGATAAGAGCAGAGAGTATTATTCTCCTGTTTGTGCAACAGTGGTGGGCAATGAGGATTAATAAAAAGTTATTTGCCAACACTTCCAGCCAGCTTGTTAGTATCTGTAGGAAACAGGGTGTTTACCCGTAACTCTCAAACAAAGTCATTAAGAAGCTGATTTTGTCAGGACTCATTTTGGTTGTTTGCTGCGAGACACCACAGATTTGTGCTTTTCTGCACTTTGGTTTCTAATACTCAAACCTAAGTCAACCTGGCTCAACTTTTCTGACTGTTGAGTGCTCACACGGTCTATAATGGAATTTTCCCCATAGTGCCCCACTGAACACTACCCTGCAGTGCTGTGGAGGAGCAAAGGGAGGTGAAGGAGAACAGAAAAGGAAGCTATTTTGAGCACAAAGCCTCTAGGCAGATGTAGCTTGTGGAACTATCACATTCGGCCCAAGTTATTGGAGCAAATCAATACTAATTATTTTAAGGCTGAGGCCTTATGCTGGGGCTTCTCAGAGTGCTCATGGTGATCTTTTTTTGCTTCTTTTGTAAATTGGCAGTATAAGCCGTTATCACAGTGTGCAGAGCAAGGATGCTTCAAGGCAAGGAGACATCCAACTCACTGCTCTCAAGAAAGCATAGCCAGCTTTTGCCTGCAGCAAGGCAGGCTGGTGCTGATGGAAGATAGATTTTTTGCTGTCATGGGAGAATCCCCCAGACTCCCTTTCCTTTTGGACAGGACTATGTTTAGGCTCCTTACTTTGGAAGAAAAGGAGAGAACAACATGATCCTTTCAAGCAGCCACATGTCAGAGAATCACTGAATTATAGAACGGCTTAGGTTGGAAGGGACCCTAAAGGCTGTCCAACTCTGTGGGTAGGCTTCCCAAGGCCCCTTCCAGCCTTGAGCACCTCCAGGCATGGAGTAACTAGAGCTTCTCTGAGCAATCAATGTTGGGTAACATTTGGAGCCAAAGGAACTAGAGATCCGCAGACTAATTTCTGGTACCATCTCAAAGCAAGCATGGTGGCAAATCAGCTGAGTGTGCAGCCTGGTGAGCCCAGCTGAGGGTACATTTCATCTTCTTCATGTGGCAAGAAACATGCTTCATCCTTCTCTTGGAGAAACCATTCCCCCAGCATTGCCAAACTCACATAGCAGAAACAAATTATGTAGCTATCAGCCACAACATAAGGCTAGGATCTCATTCAGGGTACAACCCCATCTTCCAATGATCATGACTGTTTTCATCACTATTTCCACATAAGATTAATTTAAAGCAACCGGTTTCCTTAAGCTCTCAGCCTAGTGGCTGCCCATACCAAATTTGAGAGCTCTCCTGTGATGAAGGCTGGTGCTTCAGATCAGAGTACTATCCAGCACAGTGTTCATGGGGTTTGCTACTTACCTGTACCTGGCAGTAGAACACCAAAAAACTAGTCTCCAACATCCAACCCACTGTATATTTTCTACGTACCAAGAGCTTCTGTATCCCTTCTGCTGTTTGCTGATCTTCATGCAAAAGAAGCTCAGAAATGCAAATGCTTTGTAAATCGATTCCTGCAAGGATTCTTCCTTAGACAATATGAGGGAGTGCAGGCTGCAATCCCAGCACCCCACTTAGGAAATCATGATTATAGTGTATCTGGCTTTGATGCATGACATAGGTCTGGGAAGGGCAAGGGTAACCAGAAGGTCAACCATAAAAATCAGTGCAATGATACCCAGCTACCATTTAATTTCTCCATTTTGCAGGAGGGGTTATAATGCTTTTCTCTTATAAAGACTCTTTCCAGCATTGATTTTATTTTTCTTGATTTAGTGGATGAACAGGAAACATAAAGTATTATTTCATTTCATCCAAAATGAAATATTTCTTTCATTGTCTGTTCTGTTTTGTTCTTATTTTATTTTATTTTTATGGGCTTAAAAAAAAACCAGTTACTTTCCCACACACAATTCTGATTTAAGATGTAAAGTTTTAGTTTTGCAAAGAGCAAGATGCAAGATCGCAGTCTTTCCAAATGCATTTTTCTTTCATACTTCAGGGGTGAAAAACCTTGAAAATATGGCATGATTTCACCAAGTCTCGGGTTAACCAAGAACAACTTGTTTACGGCAAGTGAACTACTGTCTGAGAGCTCGCTTTGCCGAGCTCCATTCTCTACCAGCCCTTTTTGTCTTTTTAGATTTGAAATTCTTCAGGGAAGGGACTGACTTTCCGTTTGCACAGGGGAGAGCACTTTGAAGATAAAAAATTGTTAGAGCAGTGCTAAGTATTGTGTAGCCTCGGAAGAATGTGTTATCAGCTTACAAAGCCACTTTGAAAAGTAGCATACACTCAAAGGCACTGACATCTATCTGTAAAAAGAGAAAAAAAGTGTAGGTGAGATTTACTGTCTGCTGTATAACTTTCTCCTAGACCTTGACTGCATGAAACATACTGCAAGCGAGGCAGAGTTTTTTGCAGTAATAACTGCTCTTGATGAAACTTGTGTTGAGGATTCTGTGGAAGCAAAGGGACAACAAAGTTTCCTACGCTCAGATCCAAAAGGCCTCTTCAGGTCACCGCAGATCAGCTCAGTCTCTAAAAAAACATTCTTTGCCCAGAGAGGTTGTGGATGCCTCATCCCTGGAGGTGCCCAAGGCCAGCCTGGATAGAGCCTGGGCAGCCTGAGCTGGTGCTTGATCTAGTGGCTGGCAATCCTGCTCATGGCAGGAGGTTGGAACCAGATACCTTTGAGGTCCTTTCCAACCTAAGCCATTCTATGATTCTATCATGGGGCAGATCAAGTTGTATCAGCTAGTGGCTTTTTTGGGGGGGCTTTTTCAGTGGGTATCAGAGCAGCAAACTGAGTCATCAGCACAAACAGCTTCAGAGCTGGATACAAACTGAGCTGAATCAGATCCAATTGTGCTGTATTGTTTTCATATGAGGAAATAACTTACTACTTCTCCCTTTCAGGCTGGACAGTCTTTTTAAAAACTCCAGGGATGCCTGGTATTTCAAAATGAGCAAAACACAAAGCTTGTTGCTGACATTCCCAGTCTTCTCCATGTTTCTGTACCGTGTCCTGGAGCTTGAGTGGTTGCACAAGTTCCAACTGCTCCTCCTCAGGGCTTATCAGCCCAAGTAAATTGAAGGTTCTTCATGCAACCATTGCAAAATACTTCCATTCTTCATTGTTTCACCACTGTCCCTTAGAGGACCTGCCATCTTAAGAAGGTAGATGAATACTTTCCCTTTGCATACATGTTTTTTGCTTCTCCTCATTTCTATTCAAGGATCACACAGAAACACCCTTTCTCTTCACTACATAGAATCATAGAATCACCAAGTTTGGAAAAGACCTACAAAATCATCCAGTCCAACCATCCACCTATCACCAGTAGTTCTCTCTAAACTGTGTCCCTCAACACCATGTCTAAATGTTCTTTAAATACCTCCAGGGTTGGTGATTCCACCACCTCTCTGGGCAGCCCATTCCAGCACTTGATCACTATTTTGGAAAAGTATTTCCTAGCATCTAGTCTGAATTTCTCCAGGTGCAACTTGAAGCCAATCCCTCTCATCTAATTACAAGAGTGACGAGGCTCAACTACAACCTCCCTTTAGGTAGTTATAGAGTATATATGGAGTTACAGAAAGACCTCACTAGTTTGACAGGGGCTCAATATGTTGGAGACACTTTAAAGGTGGCCTTCTTAGCAGATCTATCTAAAATAAGTGCTCATATCTATGCTGAAACACTATCACAGGTGAGAGCATGAAATATCACCTTAGAAACAGCAGCAAGCCAGGAGACAGGACCTGATCACCCCAGTATTTCCATTACATGGAGCCCTCTGTCTCCCAGTGAGCCCGGCAGCATCCCATCTCCAAAAAAAATCCATCCACATAGAGGAACATGAGGGAATTAGCTGTGAAATAAGAACAAACCCCCTGAATCACAACCTCTTGGCTAAGCATCCTCCCAAGCAGTTATTATTATTGTCATTATTAGGAGTATTTTAGATTCATAGCTTTCCATTAAAAGCAAAGTCATGTTCTGGAGCAAGAGAAGAGCTGAACATCAGTCTCTGGAATAGCTCATCAAATGGAGTTTCTGAAGACAATCAGTACTTTTTTGGTCTCAGAAAAAAAATAAAAGGCACACGTGGCACTGAGGGACATGGGTAGTGGGCATGGTGGTGATGGGTTGAAGGTTGGAATAGATGAATTCAGTAGTATTTTCCAACCTTAATGACCCCTCACATGGCACACATTTCACCAAGGACCTGTTATCTGTTTCCTGTGCCTGGAGCAGTAACTTTGACTAATCCTCGCTCTGATTTAACCCCTGACTTGCCACAGAAAGGAAAAGCCTTTGCAGCCTCCCAGGCTGACTCCCTTCTCCCTTTTACTCAGCAGGAGCTTTCAGAGCCATCAGTATCCACCTAATGACATGAGGCTTTCAGAATATTGCTGCCCACAGATGCCGGCTGATCTCCCAGCTGCTCTTTTAATCATCTTCTGCACTTAAAGCTTTCTGTTATTCTTCCCAACAGCATGCAATGTACAGGGGATGCTTTCCAGTTGAAAACCCCAAAGCACCTTACAGAAGATCAGCAGCAGTACATCTTTTTACCAGAGGGAAAGTTGCACAAAGAGCATGGAAACCTCAACCCATGTCACCAGAACCCCAGTTCAATGTAGGCAGCTGTCAGCCATAACATTGCCTTTTCTTTCAAGCCACCCATACTGCTGCTCCAGCAGGCAGCCATACTGTTCAAGGTTGCCATAGGATGTCCCATTGCCCCAGAAGATGTTTTCAGGATGTCTGAAATATTCTCTGAGGTATATGGCAGAGATGAGCTTTTATTTCTGTTTGCTCAAATCCTATTGCTGCACCACACTGACTCCATGTGGTACTGGTGGAGGGATGAGGACCCAGGAGAAGGAGGGATGGCTGCGATGGACCGTTCTCAGAGGGATAAGTCCACGAACAGTAATGTTCACATCAGACGTTTCCTTTTACTCAAAGCATGTGCTCATGGCAATCACTGAGCATTTCCAACTACAGGTATTTGGATATTGAGTTAGTGGAGGACAAAAACCTTTTTCTAAAATTCACTTCAGCTCACACTGGCAGGGGAGCTGGGAGCTGTCACCTTGAAAAGTGATTTGAAGTCTTACTTCCCGCTTGGATTTTCTTTAATTGTTTGGTTTTCCCTTTTTTTAAATTATATATATAATAAATAATAATAAAAAATAATAAATATTTTTTATTTGCATGTGTGTGTGTTTAACTATCATTTATGCAATCATAGCTTTTGTGTTTTCATCCCAAATAACTTCTGAATCCAACAGGCACTTCCCACCAAGTACGAAAGAGATGAAGTGTTCCCAAACCAAAATGGTTCCTCTGTATTTTTTTTAAATATGCAGCCACGTAGTTGGGAGAGCCCCAAGCAGAAGGAAGAGCGGAGACCCCCAGACAGTATTAGACATGAGAGAGGCCAAACAGAGGCATGCACAGATATATATACAAACAGATGCCTTTTTCAGTGCCCTAGCTGATGAAAAACCCTGACTTTGTCCCTGTGCCAGAGAATCCAAGGAGCAGACACGAACCCTGGAAATGAGTTTGCTTTGATCCCACCGCAGCTGAATCGTTGATCTCCTGTGGAATTTGCCCTCCTGAGGCTGCAACAAAGAAGTCAGATGAATGCAAGGAGCAGGACAGCAGCAGCTATCTCCATCATCCTGCCCACATTCGCTGTCGCCCCTCTGCTTGCTTGCCGTGCCCATGCTGCAAGCACTGTTTCACTTAACCCATGACTGTACAGTGTGGACTAAAGCAGACAGCTGGGGGGAACCCATGAAATCATAGAATCGTTTCAGTTGGAAGGGACACTTAAAGTTCATCCAGTCCAACTCCCCTGCAATAAACAGGGACATCCACAGCTCTGTCAGGTGCTCAGAGCCCCATCCAGCCTGACCTTGGGTGTCTCCAGGGACGGGACATCCACCACTTCTCTGGGCAACCTGTTCCAGTGCCTCATTACCCTTATTGTAAAAACTTTTTCCTTCTATCCAGAGCCTTCCCATGGTGACACCTCAAGTTAAGCTAACAGCATCCCTTGGAGATGCTAACAAAGCACATTCTGCTTGAGGGTAATCCCAAGGGCTGCTAGATATCATCAGTCTGTGACTGTCTAGCCAAGAGGAGTTCCTTAGGGGACAAAGCTCTTGCATGAGGCCCCATGCTTGCCCCTAACACATCCTGTGCCCCAAAGCATCCTGAGTTGGAGGTAAGCCAGGATAACCCCAGCCACTATACACTTCTAAACCTGCCACAGATTTACTGAGATGAGAGGGGGAGTGTTAAGGATGCTTAAGCTCTCATTTTTTCACTTATTTTCACCTCTGCATGCTCCTCTGATTTGGCAACAGACCTGCAGATACAATTCTTCTCCATTTCATCCATCCTCAGCCTGAGCAGCAGGAACACAGAGGGATCAAAGACCTGGGAAGTTTTCTGTATCCCCTTCCAGCCTTCAAGCAGGGAGCTCAAAACAGGGTTATAGTCCCAATATTTTGTCTGTGAAACACCAGTGACTTGCAAAGCACTGAGCAGAGTGATAACCAAGACCCATTTTACACACGGTATTTTGTGGCAGCCCTATGAAGCCAGCCAGATTCTGGCTCATTATTCTGGGTGCTGTGGAAATCTGCGGTTTCTGCCATGAAGACCTGATGCTGGTGGGTTGAGCAACTCCATTTTTGCCACTCTTCTATCCAGCTGCTCCCAGACTACAATTCGTACTTCAGAAAGTCTCTTTTGATGTTTTGGCTGCTACAGAATAATGCTCCCTCTCTGCTCAAGGAGGATGAAATTCATCTCCTCCCATCACATCCAGTTTCTCTTGCATGCTTTCTTTTCTTCCCTTCCTGATTAATTTATAATCAACTATGAAAAACGTCAATGGTTTGTAGGAAAAGCAACGGTCTGACCAAGGCAAAAGTCAACCCTCTAATTTAAAACAGTTGAGGGGGGACAATTCAGTGAAGCTGTCCAGCCAATGCACAAACAGTTTGTAATTACAGGAGCAGGCTGGGAAAACAGGACCTACCTAGGGAATATTCTTATTAAATAAAGCAGAATTCTGTCACCTTCTTAATCATGAAATATTGATGAAACTGTAAGCAGTCCCTCTGAGGTTTTAGCCTTTGGCCTCTCCTTGTGTGTGTGTGTGTCCACAGAAAGACAAAAGGAGGCAGAGAAACTCTCAGAGCCTCATCGTGGAGGTGCAGAATACAAACCATGCTGCTCTGTGACAGTGGGTTTTGCTGAGGTTGCATGGGCATATGGATTGGAAAATAAAAATTCTGCACTAGACAGAACCAGAAACCTCTTTCAGTTGACTGTGAATAATGGAGGGGTGATTAAATAGAAACAAATTTGAAAGGACAAATTAAAGGGAGGACAGTCACATAAGCCAGCAGAGAAAATATCAAGTGCTGATCTTCTTCCACACCTTGAGCCACTCCAAGGCTCACATGTTGGAAGTGGTAGGGACTATTGGACTCCAGATATCCTGGGGTGTTAAACCTTCTTTTGGCCTTATAATGCTGTGGCATGCTCTGGGGTCATAGAACATATATTTATAGAATAATTTGAGTTGGAAGAGACTTTTAAAAGTCATCTGATTCAACTCTCCTGCAACAAAGGGGGCACCTACAGCTCAATCAGGTTGCTTAGTGCCCTGTCAAGCCTGACACTGAATGTCTGTAAGGACAGGGCATCTACCACACCTCTGGAGATATTTAGCAACAGGGAAACAACCACTGAGATCCATCACCATAAGGCGAAAGTCAACCAAGGCAATTAGAAGTCTGAATACCTGGAGCACCAAATGCCCATGACCTCCTTTGGGAAGTGTAGGGGGTCCTGAGAAAGCAGTGCCCAAGACACCCCAGCTGGATGCATTCAGCATTTGCAACTGCATTTGGATATTGAGGCCAAGGTGCCTGGCCACACTCATGAACAGCTGGAGATGGGGAAAGAGACCTGACACATAGCAGGCAGAAACATGCTCAGCAGTAAGACCCAGGGACTATGAATAATGTTGCTGGAATCAAGAAGCTCAGCGAAGAAAAATCGTGAATTTTCATCCCTTGACACTTCTCCCTGCAGTGGGAAGGGACAGAAACACTTCTCAAACAAAAATAGCCATGCTCTTACTGGCTTCTGTGACTCAGCACCATGGCTCTATCCATGATAAATAAATAAAGAACAAATGGAAGATGCCCAGTAGAGAGATCATGGAAACCAGAAGAACCAAGAGAGCAGTGCATCACCAGCAGTGAAACCCTGGGTGAAGGGAACTAGCCAATGAGATAGAAAAATAGACCAGGGCCAGGCTGGCTAGAAAACAGCAGAAGAAAAATCAAGATACAGAAGGAGAATGAAGCACAAAGATGGGGAGGCTGCAATAAGTTAGAGAGATAGATGTGTGTTAAGCAGCAGGGGAGCCTTCCCTCTGCCCGCTGTGGAAATGGGGCCTTTGTTCTGCTCCTTTCATGTTCTCACATCCCAGTCCATAAGGGCAGCAGCATCAATCATGCAATGGTCCCAGCAGACAGCAGGACCCGGTTGATTTGCTTCCCCTGATGGCTGGCTCTGAAAGAACGCGCTCTCATTACCGTTTCTTTCTGGGTCCCAGTAATGTAATCCAGATTTGGTTGCTGCAAACTCTCCAGTATGCACTGGTTTGGTACCATTACTTTATTTCAGCTGACAGAGAAAGCTGTGGGGAAAATAAACATATATTTAATCAAAAAAAGAAAACATCCCCAAACTTGAAAACTTGCTGTTGAAACATAAAGCTGGAGCCGTGGCCATGGATGATTTTTAGTGCTGCTCCAAATTCCAGTCATGCTTGTCACAGTCCCACAACCACTCTAATTGTCAGCTGTGGTTCTTTGTGTTCCTAATCAGTCCTGAAAGGGACTCCCTTTCCAGATATGGCCACACACTCTGGGATGGCTGCATTTGGAGCCAAGGGTAAGGCATCCCTATCTCTGGCCAAGGTATGGGTCAGCCTCTTCTGCCAGGCAGTGGTGATAGGATGAGAGGTATTGGCTCCAGGTTGCACCAGGGGAGGTTCAAGTTGGATATTAGGAAAAAGTTACTCTCAGAAAGAGTGGTAATGCAGTGGCACAGCTGCCCAGGGAGGTGGTGGGATCACGGTCCCTGGAGGTGTTCCAGGACTGTGGAGATGTGGCACTGAGGAACATGGTCAGTGGGCATGGTGGGGTGGGTTGATGGTTGAACTAGATGATCTTAAAGGTCTTGATCTTCCAATTTTAATGATTCTATGAACCTATGATTCTATAATTCCATGATGCTATGAAGCTATGAAATGGGTGCAGGGTTTGGAAACAAAACAAAATTCACACACACCTGGAAACGACCAAATAAAGCATCTGCAGTGAATCTAAAGCATGTTAGCACTGCCACAAACTGAAACCATTTATTTAGACCTGGATTCTTCTAGGGATGTCCTGTTGAGTAGGTCCTTAAATCATCCTGTGTGTACCTGTGGGATGAAGCTCTGGTGTCTGGGAGACAGCACGCCCCAATTTCAGTGCAAGGAGCATTAGGTAAGAGCCAGCACAGCCCATGCTTCCAAAGACAGCTATCAGCTGAACTGCTAATTTGGGAATGTCTGATCTTCGCCTCCAAGCTTTGATGCTTTACTTTTCATTAGCTCTATTCTCCTGGATATTACTGCATCTTCATGGCACAAAGCCCAAAGGGTTTTATATACTCCAGTGAGTGTTTCTAGCAATTCCCAGTTCTTTTTTCTAGGAAAATCTACTTCTCCTGTCTGTGTTCATTGCTGTTGTATGTAATACAATTTCCAGATCCTTTTCACCTTCCACTCCTCTTTGCTGGAGATGTGCTCCAACATGAGAACAGATTAAGAAGCAGAGGAAACATTGGTACTCATCAGGTTGACAGCAGATATTTGTGTTGAAATCAGAATGAAGATCTCTGCACAGACATCAGAATATTCCTTTGGTCAGCATAACTTCAGCCTCACTTTTAATAAATATAGCATCCAATAGATGCCACCACTCTCATGAAGTAAAATTCCTACTTTCATTTAAAAAAAAAAACAAAAACAACAAAAGATGATATGGTAGTATGATATTGATTGGGATATAATCCTTACTCTATGACAAGGCACAAGAAGGGCCATCTGCTCCCTAAGGGATGGGGAGTCCTAGGATAAGGGCTGCAAGAGATGGCATGGCACAGAGTGCAACATACCTACAACACCTTAAACACAGATCTGAAGTCATCACTTCCAGATACACTTTTTCAGTTGTCATTACTGTGCCTTTCTTCCCTGTATCTCTGTCTGCTTAGTCCTGGATCCAGTACAGCTCACCTGATTTGTTCCAGTTCAGAACAGGGCTCTCCAAGCTCTGCTCGGATTTATACTAACCCAGTAACCAGAAAAAGCAACAAGGAGCGAGTCTTATAGCACAGAGCTCTGCAGAAACATGAGATAAAAGACAATATCTGCCCCAAGGAGCTCATGAGCTCTGTAGGTGAAACAGCAAATGAGACAGCAGGGAAGGAAAGACACTGATTGAACATGGCATTGTGCTGCAGGTTGGGTGTCTGAATCCCACATCATGAGTATGCTTCTACAGCACTACACAGACACGTATTTCTACCTTAATGTTCTAAACCCTTCTGAGGTTAAGCTCACCCAGTTTAAGAATACAAATAACCTCCAAAAAAAAACCCAACCTTCTGGAAGCCTCCGCTCCTTGGGAAGCCAATGACAGCACAATGACGTTGCTCTAAATTCACCTCCAGGCAAAGTAAGCTTAGTCACTGCTGTGAAATTGTTGCCTTCCTTCCTGCCTCTCACTTCCCTTTCCTGCTTGATCCCCATTTGACACTTTTCACCATGACAGTCATCAGCCTGTGTATAACATAATCAAAAGGCTGCCTCTGGCTGCAAGCCGGTCCAGAAAGAAATGTTCAGAGCAACCTACATTAAAATGCAACCCCTGTCCTGTACTTCCTCCTATGTAACTTTCTGTTCCTTTCCTCCTCTACATGCCTTTGAGTTTAGAGTGTTTTGTTTTGTTTATGTTTGCTTTTTTTTCCTTTCTATCACATTAACCCATGTTGCAATAGTAAAACCACATTATAAAAGCAGCCAATATTGAACTAATTTTATCACTGGGCTAGTAATAAAGTTTAACACCGACTATAATATTGTTGTACAACAGAAATATTGCAACAGAACAGTAATATCCTGTTAAATTCATTTTCCATCCAACACCATAAGATCTGTTGAAAGATGCTAAGGGTGAAGTGTTTGTAGACGTTTTGTTTCGCTTTAGTTTTGTAAAGCACCATAAACGTTTAAATAAAAAAATCACACATTTAGCAGCAGTCTTTCTGGTGACACATCTAATGCCTTCATTGTCTACAAAGTGATGGATGGCCAGAAGATATCCTGCAAAGCAATGCACATCAGAGAATCATTTGAGTTGAAAGGGACCCTTAAAGACCATGTAGTCCAACTCCGCTGCAATGAACAGGGACACTCACAGCTCCATCAGGTGCTCAGAGCCCCGTCCGGCCTGACCTTGTATATGTCCAAGGATGGAGCATCCACCACCTCTCTGGGCAGCTGTGACAGTGCCTCACCAACGTTATTGTAAAAAAAACCTCTTTCCTGATATCCAGCCTGGTTTGGGGGAGAGATAAAGTGTGAAAGTTTTTAAGAACCTGTGAAAAGCTGCAGAAAATAAGAGAATCAAAGGACAAAGTCCCAGATGCTATGAGAAAACCAGATTTCAAGAAGATTTTCAGAGATCAGGGGAAGGATTTCTCATGGTCACTGTCCAACAGCAGCTGGGGACCATGACAGTCTGTGAGCCAGGTAAAAAAATATGAGCCAAGTAGAAGCTTCATTGCAAGCGGAGAGCAGGAAGGCACTGGGATAGATGAACTGGTGAACATCTGCAGGTGAACTTTGGGAAGGAGCTGCAGAATTAATTGCCTTCAGCAACATGTGACAAGAGTCAAGACCGATGGAAAGAATTCTGATGGGCAATGATTAGTCAAAGTTTCTGGAGATCTGCTTTGATTTCTGCTAGGAACAACAGCGAGGTGATTTCCTGCCATCTTGCATCTTAAAGCCCTTTGTAATGCAATGACAAGTGGACATGAAAAGGATCTTCCTGAACTGCCATAGGTTTGTGCATATTCTGCAAATGTGAAAATAACCTCACAAAGGAGACAAAATAAGAAATAAGTAAACACACTTAAAATACCATCAAACTACTGTCTACTAGTATACATCATTCTCTTTCCTCTTTCCCCAGATTTACTTTTCTACAGGGATAATTTTTTACTTAAACTATTCAATATTTGAAACAATTTAAGTAAGAATTTTTATATTACCTACTCGATGCAGTCGATGCATCCTTTCTGAGAACTTTGATCATATCCACAATAATAAAATCAATCCAGCTTAAAGAATGGCTGTGGGTTACCCTATAGTGCAGCCAAAGGGAGGTTTGAGAAAGGAGAATGAGGGTGTGAAGCCAAAGCACGGATTTTAGGGCCAGAGGAGACTGATAAAATCAGCTCAGTTGATCTACTAAAGAGCTCGTATTTCCAGAAATGTTCCAAAATAAACCCCTTGAGATTACACGGGACATCTGTGGTGGAGCTGGAAAGTGAACCCAAACACATGTCCTACTGAAGCAGGTGATCTTCAAGATCTCAGTTCAGCTCTTTTAGATGGAAGCAAGCTAGCATTTCCTTTACATCTCACATACATCGAGGTACCATTTGCTTTTCCTGGATCTCACATCACTGTGACCTGGGACTGTGCCCTCAAGTAGGCAGCAGAGCGAATCAGAGAGTGCAAATTGCTTTAAAACTTGTGTAGGTGGATAATGAAAAATGGAGACAAAAGCAGTTCTCTGTGAGAAGATACTGAGAGTAACCTTTCCTGAAAACATAATTATCCCTCCTGTTGGCATAACCTATTCTTTCATGTCTTTCATGTTTTTACTGAACTCTGATATTCAGCGCAAGAAAAGACTCAAAGACATTATCTGGATTATTAATTCCAGGTTGTGCTCTTCTGAACTGTTTATTTGCAAGCAAATGCTTAAAAAAGACCCTTAAAAATAAATAAATATACTCCTCTTGTATTTACGTACCAGAAGAAAGTTTCGAAGTTAGACAAAAAATAGTATTTCCTCTTCCTCCTCCAGCTGTAAACCCATATGCTTCCCCTTCACATTTTCCAAACTTTCTTTTCTGTTTGTTGACTTGCTTTCTTCTGACTATAGCTTTGAGTAGATATTACCTTCACCTGAGTGCCTCACCAGTTCTGTTCCTCACCAGTTGTGGCCCAAGTGGCTTTTAAAAGTCAAACCAACCTTGCTTTTAACAGATCATGCACTCAAGAAGAGCCTTAAAAAATGTAAAGAACTGAATGGTTACAGATAAGAAAGAAAAGCCCTCATTCTGCTGAAAGTCTTGGCTTTCTCTCTGGCTCTGGACACATTCCTGGAGCAGAGGTACCCAGAGCCCACACGGATGCTGCACACAGTTTTCCTGCTGGGAGAATCTAGAACTTAATTTATCGTACATGTTTACCAAGCTGTCTTTGGGGACACTCATAATGATTCTGTTTTTATCTGGCAACAAAAGAGGACCAAGGTGCAATGATGTGAAGGAAGATACATTAGCTTTCAGAAGACAGGTAACATATCTTGCTAACATGCTCTATTCCATTTCCCCCCAATAGCTTAGAGCAGTGTTTTCCATTTAAAAATATCCTATCACCTCTGACAGATGGATTAAAGCTGAAAAACATCAATATTTTGGGAAAGTGGTACCTGCTAGCAAGGTAGATATAGGTTTGTCATTCAAGAGGTTTTATATTTCCTATGAAGTCCTTTTCCTGAGAAGCAACAACTATTTATTTTAAACTTTATCTACTGCTAAAGGCTTTTCTTTTTCTATGTCTTTTTTTTTTATCTTTTATTTTTGTTTGCAGTGTTTTGATTTTTTCAGTGGACACCTCATCTGTCAGTGGTGAGGAAGACTGGAAGTGCTTTTTCTTTGAATGTCTTGAAAGGTGAAGGCTTACAACCTGCCATTGCACCTGCTCAGAGTGGGTTACCAGAAGGACTTTGTGGCAAAAAGGACCAACGCCATCCCAGAAGAATATTTAAAGAGTTTTGATAACTGAACTTTTCTTTCTGTCACAAGAAAGATTGAATCAGTCGTGTTCGTACTCCTCATCATACTTCTGATGGGCTGTTCTGCTTATCTGATATTTCAGCTCAGATGCATCCCACCTAATAGTAGGCAGAGTCGCAGAAGTTAGGGCTGTCATTATCTGGGTGCCAGCTACAGTCACTGAGAAGAGACAGACACCTCAGGAAAGGGATTCACATCTGAAGAGGGTGAATCATGCTCTCAAGTTGCCAGCAATTCTCTGTTCCTCAAGATGCTGCTGGCACAAACAGCAGTAAGTCAGTACAATGAGGCTTCTAATTCAGGAGCCTTGGTAAAATGCCTGAAGTTTGATGGGTGAATCTAGACTGGTGACTCTCCCTCTCACCATATTTTCAGCTTAATGGAAAGAAAGATATTGAACATATTCACTCCTTTGCCACATAGGATTATTGTGAAGGGAGATGAGCAGCCAAAAAGGAAAAGAAGAATAAAGAAAAGAGAAACTTGAAGGTTTCTGAGGGGAAGTATTGAATTCTATCCTGCTATTGCTTTCTGGCTTTGTGAGCTGAGTTGCATGGCTTCTTGTATATGCCACCTCCATAGCCAGAAAGCTGCTCAAATACAGTATTTGGTTCTGGCCCAGAGCTCAGGAGGGAGAGTAGCTGAGGATTTGAAGATGATTTCCATCCGCTCCCCAACTAGTCTTCCCCAATATCTGGTGTGGCTAAACAGACACTGTCCTGGGAAGTACAGGGCTGGGAGGGATAGTGACTTTGGCCCAAACACTTGAGGTGATCGGATGGAAAAATATCAGCTCCCTCAGCTCAGTTCCAGATGATAAATTTCCCTCCTGGAGACTGATGTACAATATTTCTTCATCACAAGGACAAAGTGAAAAGAGTTAAAGGACCTGAAACATTTTAGGAATCAAAACAGTGCTAGGAGTTAAAAAAGCAGACTCAGATTGGGAAATCCAGTACTGAGGAGCTTAGCAACACAATCTTATTTGAGGGCCCCCTCTCCAAGATGTCCTGGTAGCTGTATGCATTGTTATTCTTACAGTCTTGATAAGTTAACATCACAGTGTGATTCCCCAGCTCCTTCCACCCTTGTCCATACTCCATCCTCATTTCTATGAGGGTATGTCTCGAACACAGTCACATTAGTTGCCATTTGTACTCAAGGAAGGTGCATTTACAGAAGGCCTTCAGACCACTGAAGATTTAAATCATGCAGTGGGGAGTCCTATTATTTTTCATAAAGAAACCCCAGAGCAACTGCATTGCAGTGGGACAAGAAAGGCTGTAAGGGTGATGCCATGGTGACATACTCCACAGACATGTCACAAGGTTAGTACTGAGGGCAAAACCTTCGTTTCCCATCTCCTCTTACCCATCACTTGGGAATCCCAAAGTGATGGATTGGAAAAGAAAATCCCAGCTGAATACGGGAATCAGTATAGGAGTGCTACAGGATGGGCTTCTAAACGGCCCAGATCTGTGGGTGGCTATAATTATCAGTGTTGCTTGACAGCAAGAAACTCAGGGAAACAAGAATTCATAGATTGTGCACCACCTGCTACCACTTATGAGTGCTCCTATGAGTAATTCCAGTGAAGTCAAGGAGGCTACCTGTGCTAATAGTGCTGTATCTTCTGGAAAGCAAAGTTCACATCCTGGACCTGAGAATTATTTCAAGCCTCTGAAAGTTCTTCTGCAAGTCACTTAATCATTTCTCTGCTCTCAGAGTTCCACACTGGAAGTTTTGCCTCGTACCTAATATCTTCCCAGTTAATGTTACCATGAATTAAAAATTATGTGTTCATTGCACTGTGTCTTGTCCCTGCACACATGTAATAGCAAGACACTACAGTCACCATAATACACAATTTGCTAAATACACTCTAATAAGATCTGATAGTTTCAGTACCTTTTTGGTTGCCATTTTTCACCTGAGTGACATGCTTATCCGTTTTGGTATATAAACTTCTACAAGGTCATGTAGAATGTTGTGTTTTACTGTGATTGATAGCACGGTGCAAAGAAGTGTGACTGATCCATGCAATCCTGCCTCAAACCATTTTCCTTCAAATCGCTAAGGGTTAGAATATCTTGGGAAGGGAAGGGAAGGGAAGGGAAGGGAAGGGAAGGGAAGGGAAGGGAAGGGAAGGGAAGGGAAGGGAAGGGAAGGGAAGGGAAGGGAAGGGAAGGGAAGGGAAGGGAAGGGAAGGGAAGGGAAGGGAAGGGAAGGGAAGGGAAGGGAAGGGAAGGGAAGGGAAGGGAAGGGAAGGGAAGGGAAGGGAAGGGAAGGGAAGGGAAGGGAAGGGAAGGGAAGGGAAGGGAAGGGAAGGGAAGGGAAGGGAAGGGAAGGGAAGGGAAGGGAAGGGAAGGGAAGGGAAGGGAAGGGAAGAGAGGAGAGAAGAGAAAGAAGAGAAGAGAAGAGAAGAGAAGAGAAGAGAAGAGAAGAGAAGAGAAGAGAAGAGAAGAGAAGAGAAGAGAAGAGAAGAGAAGAGAAGAGAAGAGAAGAGAAGAGAAGAGAAGAGAAGAGAAGAGAAGAGAAGAGAAGAGAAGAGAAGAGAAGAGAAGAGAAGAGAAGAGAAGAGAAGAGAAGAGAAGAGAAGAGAAGAAAAAAGAAAAGAAAAGAAAAGAAAAGAAAAGAAAAGAAAAGAAAAGAAAAGAAAAGAAAAGAAAAGAAAAGAAAAGAAAAGAAAAGAAAAGAAAAGAAAAGAAAAGAAAAGAAAAGAAAAGAAAAGAAAAGAAAAGAAAAGAAAAGAAAAGAAAAGAAAAGAAAAGAAAAGAAAAGAAAAGAAAAGAAAAGAAAAGAAAAGAAAAGAAAAGAAAAGAAAAGAAAAGAAAGAAAAGAAAAGACACCAACCAGGCAACCAACAAAAACTACTAAAAGCCCAGTTCAGAAGTCTAGAGCAGTCAGAACTGAAGTACCCATCATGCCTGTTAATAACTTGCAAAAGTTTTTACTGTAAGATTTGGAATGCGACAGTAAAATTCTGCAACACACAGAGGTGTGGGAGGAACAGAAATTACACTTAGAGTTTGAGTCTGGAAATTTGTGCCTGAACAGGGAAAAGCAAGGGATGTGTTTAATCAACAGGCTCAAGCACTCTCTTCTTATAAGAGAGAACAAGACGGCACTTTAACTTAATAACTCCTTACAAATAGCAAGTGAAAAACACAGATTGGACGTCAGCACTGCTCAGAAGGCAGAAGAAAGACAAAATGGAGTTAGAATTAGCATGTCCTTTACACACACACATGCACTATGCACTGCAGAGCGATTTGTTCAGTGATCTCCCTATCTGTACTCCCAGCTGGATGTCTGGTGTCTTATCTCTATGTCCTGCAGTGCATCCTTTTATAAATTATATGCTTGATTCACTATGGGGGTTAGGAGCTTCGTCTGACAGTAGGGTGTTCTGGTGGGAGCAGTTGGATGCTCCTCAAACTCTTAGTAATACACCAACATTGAAATGGATAAGAAGAAGGAGGCTGAAGATCTAAAAAGGGGAAATCTTTGTTAAAAAGACTTTAGAGATCAAGGAACAGCAGTCACAGCATCTGATCAGCAGCCTTTTGCCCTCAGTAGAAGAGATCAAGCAAGAAAGGTAAGTCTGGTATCCTACCATTCCAGGGCAACAAGAGCCACAGTGAAACACCCGAATTGGATTTTATTTTAAAGATGAGCAAAAGGGACAGGATACTGAGGAATTAGAAATTTCTCCCCCTCCAACTGGACGTCAGGGTGAGATTGGAGTCTTCCAAGAGACAAACCATCAGCCTTCTTTCTGGGGTTCTCCCCAACCTTGGTGACCAGGACTGACTTTTTGCCCAATTCTCAGGCATCAATGTGGACTTGTATTAAAAGCTTATCTGCCTGTCCTGCCATGGCTTCCAGTCAGAGCCACATGTTTTTCCAAGCTGATACTTGCTGATACCAGTGCTGTCCTCCGTGGGTATGGAAGAAAGAAGTCATCCATGGACTAAGATTTCTGGGCGGAGGTGTCAGCCCGCCTCCTTCACAAAATGGTAATCAATACTGGGTTAATCAGAAAACAGAGATCAACTCTTTGGTCATTGAAAAACTTCTGCAGGCTTCAGGGTGATTCTGGAAATGTTCATGCCCTGTTCACATCAGACAAAAATATTGTATGTCCCCCTCTAGTATAGTTCCCTGTATTGGCCTAGAAAAGCTTGGAGGATAAGTTAAAGTTGAGCTTCCAGCAGCTGCAGCAAAAACAGCACTGAAAATATTTAAGGAGGTGATCTGTAGATAGCAACTCTTCTATTTTGCCATCTGAAATACTGGCATTCAAATGGTGCTATCTGTAGCGTGTATGTCCTGGAAGTGTTCCCAACACAAGTAGAGCTGGTGCTTAAAGAACACAAGAACAAGGCTGATCATCATGCACATTCTATCTGTAGCGTGTATGTCCTGGAAGTTCCCAACACAAGTAGAGCTGGTGCTTAAAGAACACAAGAACAAGGCTGATCATCATGCACAACTCAATAGCATTAGACCAAAAAGTGTATCCCAACCTTCCCATGTCAAATATTCACATCTTGTGATTGAACTAGAGCTCTTCTACACAAAGGCATCAAAATCTTGATTAATGTGGTTAATTAGCTCCATTGCAAATGAGATCACTTTCCTCTTTGACTGATTTTGTCCTTTTAATTCTAGGCTACTTGCACAAAGGGGGACTTTCCAGAAAAAATGCCTTTCAATGAGAATACGGCATTTCAACAAAGGAAAGATGAATTTCCCCTCTCCCTTTCAACAGGGAGAAATGGGGTTCTGACTACTGTAGTGTCACTCACTGAAATGACAGGTTAAGGATAAGTGTACATGATTGCAGACTGCAAGATGGTAAAGTATATGCAAACCCCTTTCAAATGCCAGAGTGTGTATTATTGTCTTTTCATTCAGGGAAAAAAAAAAGTAATTTTTTTGCTGTGTGAAAGGTAGAAATACTCACTTTGGGCATTGCAATCTAATCTCACTCTGCTTTAAACTTACTTACACAGGTCACTTGCAGAACTGAAAGATCCCTGGACCCATATCTGTGTTTATTAAACCAAGCTTGATTTTACTCCTTGGAATCCCTGAAGTTTTGTGAAGTGGTAGTATGAGCACTTTGTGTCTTCAGATTGGCGTGCCTGTGCCCGCACTCCTAATCCTGTGCAAAGACGAAAGGTTAATTAAGCCTGTGTTTGATTTATAAATGTTATCCCTTCTGCAGAGCAGAGTGCAACTCCAGCTAAAAGGCAATACTGTGTTGATTTGACTTCTACTGGCAGTTCCCTACATGCAGTCGTTTGTGGATATAAATAATGTTTTAAAGCAGGGAGTGGTTCTGGTGAAAACTAAGCCCAACTTTTGAACAAATCATGAAAAAGAGTAACTTGACTCATGCCATGATTTCTAGGAAGCTGAAGCAATTAATTCTTTCCCAGGAAAAAAATATGAGCCAAAATATAAAATTTCAATGTCCCATGGTGACAGCAAAAATTTATAAGTATGGCATAAAAGACAGCAGAATTCTCCACTTGTATACGAGAACAACGGTTTCTTTTAGGCCAGTGGAAATCTGGACTAGCTCCACTTGGACCACTGAATTTTCTATGGATTTACCCCAGGGCAAAGGAGAACAGAACACAATCCTTCATCCTTCTAGGTTTCCTTTTTCAGGCCTTTCCTTTCCAAAGAAGTATCAGAGTCAGACTTCAAGAAGGTAGTGTCAGTACAGCTCCAAAGTACAACCTGTTCATCATCACTGGTATCTGTGTGGAAATAAATGTCTGTGTTTCTGATGGTATTCCTTCTGATTGGTATCCCTCCCCAAAAGGGAGGGCTCCTTTGAAGAGCAAGCACCCTCAAATTCTGTTCTTATAATGTTACCATCTCTTTGGCAAAAATCAGATCTAATCCTGAATAATCACACCTATTTGCAATAGGATAATAAAGAATATGAAGCCATGTAAACCTCAGTCATTGTAGGAGAATTCAGCTCAGACTGAGAAACATCCTTGAGAAAATGTACTCCATTTCTGAGTGAAGATGGGTATCACTGGAAAGACACCTCTTCCAGAACAACAAACAAACACATTAAAACAGACCTGGTTTCACTCAAAAAGACACACCAGTATTTCCTCTTCTGCTAACATCTCTCCTACTGTCAGCCAGTCACGAATCTGTAAGAGAAAATGCTGTTTGTAGTCCCACATACGATACAAAGAATCAAAGCAGCCTGGAAGGTTTGTGGGGCCTCTGTTGTGCAGTTCTCCTTCAGTAGGGTTGGGCCAACACAAGGATGTAGGATGAGCACACTGTATCTGTGATGCTTCGCCACAGTGCTGCTGGCATTTCTGGAAGCTTCCAGGAAAGATCTCAGAGAGCAGTGCATCTTCCAGAGATGACTGTGATTTCTTACTTGGGTTAATAATAGGAAGGTCATGAAGCTATGAATTTTAATTTTCTTCCTGCTTGAACTGTTGTCACTCCATGTATGCCCAACAAGACAAGAGATAATGGTCTTAAGTTGCACCAATGAAGGTTCAGGTTGGATAGTAGGAAAATTTCTTCAAAAGAGTGGTAATGCACAGGCTGCCCAGTGAAGTGGTGTTCAAGAATCATTGAGAAGCGGCACCGAGGGACACTGTTAGTGGGCAAAATGGGATGGGCTGATGGCTGGACTAGATGCTCTTAGTAGTCTTTTCCAGCCTTCATAGTTCTACAATTCTATGATTCTATTCAGCAGAGCACTTACAAGCTTAATTTAAACATGAGCAGAAGTCCCACCAACGTATCGCCTCTTCCGCGAAGAGGAGCCCTGAGGCTGCCTGAGAATCCAGACGGGGCTCGGTGAGAGCCTGCAGGTGCCTGCACGACGTTTGCCAAAGGGTGTTGGGCTGAAGGAGGTGTTTCAGAGCTGGATCCCAAGCAGAGCCAAGTGTGAGGGAGGAAGCCAGGGATGTAAACCCAGACTTGGCCGACACACTTTGCACCCATAAAGAGACCCTTAGTTAGATTCATGTTACCAAGCTAGCTCAGCTGCAGCTCAAAATTCAGTCTAATGTTTGCTCTGCTTTCATGCAGGTAATATCCTCGTAGCAGTGGTTTATGCTACTGTAGGAAAAGTATTTTAAACACTTTAATGGCCTGCGTTATACCCATCCTTCCCTTCAGTGGGTGCAAATAATTGCTGGTGCAATTTTGTACCCCCAGTTATTTGCAGTTATGGTGCGTGTCACTGACGTGTCTAACTAGCTGATAAGATACGTGGGTGCCATCAGATGCTGTAATTAGAAGTTTAAATGACACGAACTGCACCCACACAGAACTGCAAGTGCAAAATTGCATCTGTAACATCTCAGCAGCAACAAAGAGAGGAAGGGCTTGGAAATTTGTCCTTGCAAATGTTAATTTGCATGGCAATAAGCTTGAGCCTATTTGGCAAATACACTGTCATTACACAGGATTTAAACCAATTGATTCTAAACAACCTGAGAACGTTCAGACACTTAGCATTAGACACAGCATCTTGAAAAATTATGCTAGTCTGTTCAACTAGGGCAAAGAAGTTTTCCCCTCGATTAGGTAACATGTAACTCATGTCTTTGTTATTGCCTTCACTGTGGCAAAAGTAAGCAAAAGTCTTCGCTTGCGATGACAGGTTTTTATAACAATTTCTCAAGGCTGCAACACGATGTAAGTACATTTCGTATTTCACGATAAGCAAATGGCATGCAACAAATGAGAAGGTTTTTGCTCTGGAGTTTCTCTTGGCACCATAATCGTACAAAATACGATCATATATTCCGGCCTAATGCAAGGCAGAAATAATAATCCAACACCTCCTTGTAGACATTATCCACTGTGTTGGTAAACTTAAAGGAGTGCTCCATCATTTTACTGGGAAGAACTGATGTATTTTGAGGTTAGATAAGAATCAGTGGTGTTTCTCCTATTTCTCCCTCACTTGAGGTCCCGCGGCCCCACACGTAAACATCCCGTGCACTGTGGTGTGTGCAGCATAAATGGAAATGTTTCCTCAAACTGTTTGCTAATTCTCCCTCTCTTCTGTCCAGGGGAGGCTGAGAGAAGAATAGAATTAAATCAAACAGAACGAGCTTAAGAAAAGTGTAACAGAAAAAAAGGGTAGAAAGGGTAAAATAAAAATGCAGAAAGAGGGGGAGATTATGTCCTTTCATCTCTGCTACTGTTTTTGGGCTAGGTACCTAAGTACTTCACCTTTTGAGAAGACCATGACAGAGGAATGCAGTGCAAGCCCTGGCACGATCCACTGCTGCAGGTTCGCAACGCTTGGCCTGCTAAAGGCAGGAAAGCAGTTTTTTGGCAAGGAGCAGCATTTTAGCTTTTGAGAGCAACCAAGAGAAGATGTGGATGGCCCATCCCTGGAGATGCTCAAGGCTGGGATGGATGGATCCCTGGGCAGCCTGATCTGGTGGAAGGCAGCCAGCCATGTCAGGGGATTGGAAATGGTTGGGCTTTGAGGTCTCTTCCAACCAAAACCATTCTATGATTCTGGGAAGATGCAGTGATGTCTATCCTTGGTACTCCCCAGTCTCTCCAGAGCCACACTGTCCCTCAGTCAACCTGTGCTTGTTTCTGCAGTTGGGATATTTCTTCACCCAAGTTTCTAAGGAGTTTCAGAACCTCCAGGAATGCCGATCCTGAGTTCAGCTTTTCTCTTCATCAGACTCTATGAAGAGCCAGCTCTGGAGCTGGCACCTCCTGTGCATTTCAAAGCAGCTCAGAGGCAGCTTCCTGCTGCATCTAGTCCCACTCCTCATCTCTCGTCTCTACTTCAAACACATTGCAGCTGACCCTAGAAGAAACCAGCCAAAATCCCAGCTACCCCAGAAGCAGTCCTGGGAGAGCATATCTCGCTAATGGCAAACAGCTGCAGTCATTAGTGTTATCTCGGGGGATCTGGACTTCAACAGTGAAGGTCCCAGGTTCAGATCCTGTTGACAGTCTGTAAGATTAATACTAACAATCTTGCGCAGCAAAATACTGCGGGGATCACCTTCTCTGAGGCCTCAGGTGCTTGGGAGAGCAGACAGCCGATGATGTATGAGACACTGTGTTGTCTTCTTGGCTGGATAAACAGAATAATGCCCTAGTGGCTTTAAAACTTCTTTTTTCCCTACTTCTTTTCTTTTTCTTTTTTTTCCTTTTTCAGATGTCTTGTATTATGGCTGTACATAGACTGATGGTTTCACATCATCCAAACAGAATATCTGTTCTAAACAGGGAGCACAGAATTCTTGTTGTTGAACCTGTGGAGATGTTGGCTGCATCATCCAAGCCATCCCACTCAGGTCCCCATGCCCACTGTGGGATGCAAATAGGCATTACAAGATAGCAGGTTCCTGGATCAACCTGGGACCAGAGTGTGAAGAGCACGTGGCTGTGCTTTTAATGGCTCTTAAAGGACATCTGGATGCACCGTGCTGCTTTGAGAACACCAACTTTCACCTCCATCCTCAGGGACACAGCAAAGGCCAGAGGAACCACCTCCTATAGGTAGGATTCGGCTGTGATAATAAGGAGGCCACTGCGGCCATAAATAATCTGTTTTCCACCGTCTCCACAGCCCGCGTGGTGTGAAAAGCTGGACAAGGATTTGTAAATGAATTGAGCCCAAGAGTAATTACACGTTCCTGCAGATTACTTGGTGCCGTAATTGCACTTAGTATTTACCATGTGACCTAAGCCAGAAATAATCATGTATTTACTTTATATTTATATTGTAACGTGCCATGTACTGTAATTATACTGCCACTCCATGGTACTTAACACATCATCGAATGTTCCACAATTATCATGTTAGTAAATAGCACTTACTGAGATTTGTGGCCTATAATTTCAAGTATTACCTGCTAAAGATTTAGTGTAGTAATTTTTAAAAAAATCTGTTTCATGACAATGTCATCTCATATTAAAAAAAAAATGCAAAGTTCTACCACTTAGAAATCAGTTTTTAGAAATTCTTAATTTGAAAATACAAAGGAAAAGCTAGATTTTGAATGAAAGACTTTTGCAGTAATGCAATGGACAATTCCATAATGAATTCTTTGAATTCTGCTACTCAAGGTTGTGGAAGGTTAAAAGTGAAAAGTTCCAAGCTTTTTCAAGTGATTAAATGAAGATACTAAATCCAACTTGAGACTCTTACAGAAAAAAAATTATTAATATTCACTCAACTTCTCTCATTTAATTCTGATTAAATCTTTGAGCGGTTAAAATCAGAATTTTTACCTTAGATTTTCTGAACGGACTTATGCTTATGCACATATTTGTTTCAGAAGTACTCCCCTTGATTTCAGTAGTTACTCATGTGACTATAAAGCGAAGTGTGTGCTTAAGCACTTAGCTGGTCCAAAGCCAAGGTTTAAGTATGGAAGTCTTAAACCACTGGTCACAATAAACTCATTTAAGCAGAAAAGCTTAGGAATATTCTCAGATTTTTATGATTATCCCCTCAGCAGAACTCTTCATACTGTAACAGAGGTGGATGCCTTATTTCTCCCAAAAATTCAGTCAGGAGCCCGGATATGCAACTCGGGACAATACCCATGCTAGATACGTTACAAAACCAGAAGAAAGCCACCCCAAGCTTCTCTTCCTTGTTGGTACTTTATTTCTTGGCTTGATACACAGCCCCATAGAACTGGATTGTATGTGGAGACCCAAACGTGGAATTAGGGATGCATTTTTTCCTCTGATTTAAGAACACAGACAAGCTATTACACTTAAATGAAAGGATGAAATCCTGGCTGCACACGTAGGCAGCAGCTGAAGTCTACATAGTCCAGTTTTCTCCCTCAAAACCTTCAGCCTTGATCTGCCCAATACATACAAACGAGCTTAACTTTAAACACCGATAGTATCATTTACCTCATTAACTAGAGCTGGATGAATAATTCATACTGCATAATTTATCCAATGATTCTCACTTCTTTTTGTGTTTGTGAATTGTCTGCAAATAGATTCTTGATTGGACTCTTCATCTAAAATTATTTGCAGGTTTCTTTGGTGAATCATAATCAGTCTGCAGATCATTTGAGCGGTACACAGCGAGCAGTCACAGTTTGGAGCTCACGCTGTGTGGGTTCACTGTAGGAGCGTCAAGGTAACGCTCCTGTTCTCTCGCTGGAAAATCTTATGTAACTAACCAACAGCAGTACGAGTTTTGAACTGCACACATGAGCGTAAAACTTGGAAATTCACACCCTTGCTGAGTGTTGTTGTCAAATTCAGAACCTTCCTTCAGTGAACGGTCAAACAGCATTACAGAGAAGCAAATACCAAAGCGGCGTGTAGCAGATCTGAGGGCTTGGAAACATGAGCAAACTTACTGGAGGGCACCAAATTTCAACCTGACAGCTGATCCATGATAGCTGTTCCTGTGAATGCTCTCAGGCTGAGGCAGCCTGAATTTACGGAGCCTCTCCTCAGCAAGGGCCAGACTAGCAGATTACTGCATGCTTGCTGTAGGGGAGGAATTTCCAAATGAATGTGGAACAGCAATCCCAGATTGACTTGGTCATATTCCTGAGGCTGGAATTTTTCTTCCACCTACTTACCCTATTTACTCTAGAAAAGGAATCTCACCCTGGCAAAGTATCTTCTGCAAAGGCACCGTGGTTACTTGCTAAGTGCTCAGATCTGCTGCATACATGGAAGCTCATAGGGCTAGAAGTTTCAGCAAGATTTCTCCCTGACTGTACTGGTCCCTGTGAGCAGAGACAAGAAGCCAGTCTGCTTTCAACTACCATAGCTCCCACTCCTACTTCACTGCATGTTAGCAACCTGAATTTGGTGAGCAAACCAGCAGACAATTCCTCTTCAACCCCTACGCTGCATCCCATTCTGCAGAGCTCCCTGAGCAAATCCTTCAAACCCATTGACCCTATCACAATTTAAGGGCTTGCTTGCTATAAGCCTCATGCAAACGTGCTTTGTAGAGTGGGTTTGGTTTAGTAGATCAGGACTTTTGTTCTACATAGGGAAATTTTGTCTGATTAAATCATTACTGTAAAATAACATAATAACCCTTCAAAAATAGAAGCACGCAAGCCTAAAACCAATGCAACGCAGCCCAGGGCTACATTCAGTATGTAAAGATTAATATAATTTGGGAGAAAAAAAAATCAGTTATCATAAAACAGTCCCCAAGGTGGTCAGAGGCAGAGTAGACTTTCAAGTACATCATTTTGCAGAGAACGAGGCAGCGATGAATATGCAGAAGAGGGTTGGAGCTGTCAGATGCATTTCGATGAAGCCATGTGACCAACTGCCCCTCTGACCCATGTATAAGACTTAGAAGGGAAGAGCCTCGTTTTAAGCACCGACTCGGAATACAAAGCAATCATGCCTATCGCTGCTTCATGTACTGCTGAGCAAAAAGGTGGTTTTTGCAGGAGGAAGATCACAAAAGCAGGGAGGATCTCCCAGGCTCAGCATTTGTTCAAACATGAAGAAAATGTCAAAGAAATTTTTAATGAGTACCAGGCTATGTGTTGCTGCAAAGAGACTATGGGAGACCAGAATATATATATATATATATATTTTACTTTTCATAGGAATAGATGCTATGATTATCATCAGCCAAGATAATGGATTCAGTGTTCCATCTTAGCCGTGCCTGTCAATTTTGGCACAATAGTCTGATATGAAAAGTGCAAATAGGAAAAGATGGCAGTGAATAACTTCTATAACGTTAGGGCAGGTGAGCTCCCGCAGTGATGTGATATGTTTTTTTCATACCTGAGGAAATATTTGCTCTTGGCAGGCACATCATTAGCTTTATTCCATAAAGCTGTAGGAATAGGGAACTACAGGAGTAGCACAGGAACTTATTCTGTGTATTGATCTGCACAAGAAGGATGTGGAGCTGTTGGAGCAGGTCCAAAGGAGGCCACAAAGATGATCAAAGGGCTGGAGCACCTCTTCTGTGAAGAAAGGTTGGGGGAGTTGGGCTTGTTTAGCTTAGAGAAGAGAAGGCTCTGGAGAGACCTCACTGCTGCCTTACAATACTGGAAGGGAACTAATAAACAGGAGGGAGATCAACGTTTACTTGATAGTGATAGGATGAAGTAGAACCGCTTTAAACTAAAAGATGAGAAATTTAGGTTAGATGGTAGAAAGAAATTCTTTACTCAGAGGGAAGTGAGGCACTGGCACAGACTGATATGGTTGCCTCTTCCCTTGAGGTGCTCAAGGCCAGGTTGGATGGGACCTGGGCAGCCTGAGCTGTGGGGGGCAGCCAGCCCATGGCAGGGGGTTTGGAAGTGGGTGATCTTTAAGGTTCCCCTCCAACATAAGCCATTCTGTGATTCTATGATTGAACTGCCCTGTTTTTAAGAAAACTGTATTGGAACTAGACATGATACCAGCACTGAGATTTTCAAGAGAACAAATTGTCTTCTGTGCTCTGGTCTGAGCTGGTAGACATATTTAAAAGACAAGGGATGTGCAACTGCTGTTCTGTTGAGTCCTATATGAGCAAGGCAACTTGGATATAGGATGAACTCATGAAGTAATATCCAAAAACTTAGACTCTGTGATCCAGATTGTGATCACCAGTTAGACCCACGTGGTCTCTGGTACCAACATGTTCTACTCACCCTCAAGGCACAGATCTGAATATGATCCCTATACTTCAGAGGGGTTTAGTCAAGTGGAACTAGACAAATCCATGTCCTAGTGGGATCTTTGATGTAATCTCATTCACACTACATAACCAGCGAACTTCCCCATTTTCTAAGCTTACACGCAAACATAACCTAGAAGAGAATCCTGAATCCAGGACCAAGAGTTCCAAAGGAATCCCTTTTCAGTATCTAAAGGGGCTATAAAAAAGAGGGGGACAGACTCTTTAGCAGGGTCTGTTGTGACAAGACAAGGGGAAATGGTTTCAAATAAAAGAGGGGAGATTTAGACTGCATATAAGAAAGAAAAGTATTTACTGAGGCACTAGAATATGTTGCCCAGAGATGTGATGGGTGCCCTGTCCCTGAAGACATTCAGGATCAGGCTGGACAGAGCTCTGATCACTTGATGGAGCTCTTAGGTACCCCTGCTCATTGCAAGGGAGTTGGACCAGATGGCCTTTAAAGGTCCCTTTTCATTCAAATGATTGTATTTTTCTGTGATAATCCCTGGCACTTACAGATTCAGTCTCATCCTTGCTGGAGAAGAACCAGAGTGGACACAGTACTCAGTGGGGCACATATCTTGCCAATGAGTTTGGGTCATTTTGAGACACTTGTTCTCTCCTTTAAATTCTTTCCTGCAGCAAAACAGTCTGATGTAATGAACTTTTTACATGACCCATGAGCTTAGAGCTTTTGCTGCTATGCATGTGCCATTGATTAGAGTGGCTGCAGATGGTTTTATTTTAGATAATCAAGCTTGCTGAGGTTTGCCAGCATCAGAACAAAAGCATAGTTTCCCCACTTACTAACCAAATTTGCAGCCAAGACACTTGAATTGATCTCAGTTCTGATGGATGGTGAGAAAGTGGGGAGGGGGAAATAGCAGCTTTCCCATATACCTCAAGCCAGGTGGCTCATACCTATGCACACCACGTTTCACCTCCATATGAGACAAATTATACTCCCTTTTGGTCCTAAACAGGCAAAAACAACCACAAATAAATGTTTTCTTTTAACAATTCCCATGCTGCCCAGCTACGTAATAACAGTGTATTGAGTGGCTGAAAACAAAGCAGAAAACAACAGCAGTTACAACAACCCACACATACACAAAAGCCTCCGGAGCTGGAATTCTTCCTGTGAGAAGTCTCCAACCTGTTCATCTTTAGGATGAGACTCTGACATGTGCAGGACAATGATGGTGTTTAGGTGCAGATGAAAATGTCCAGCTCTTTGCCCCTTGCCATGTGCAAAGGGATGGATGGAAACAGTGGGAGAAAAAATATGGGATGATACCCAGCTGAGACCAGATAACCATCAACTTTTGCTTAGCTCCCATGCTGAATATCCCATCAGAGCCTCAGAAATGCGTTTGCTTTCCAAGGTGGTGTTTGCTTAGACAAGAAGGCTTGCTCTTGGAAACGTTCATTCTGAGGTCTTTAAAACTACACATTATACTTATAGAACAAGAGAGAGAAGGAAAACACACACACACACACACACACACACACAGGGAAAGAAAATAGAAAAATTGAAAGAAAAACAAAAGAATGCAAGAGATAAATCAATAGAAGGCATTTTGCAGCTGGGGTGACATAGACAAAGTGCATTTAGAACCACAGACACTTGACTTCGGGGCTGAGGGGAGAAGGTTGTTTTATTCTGTGCTTTGCCTCTTAATATTTTTCAGATTAACAGTTTGCAATTCTCTGCTGAGCTGTAAGGTTTTGGAGGCACTGCCTGCTGGAACGTTTTGATCAGTGTAAGCTGGGGCATTTCCAACAGACAGGTTTATTAACTGATTTACTGACCACATGAATTTTGCGTAGCTGAAACAATTTAGCTGGTCTCTTTCTCTCCGCTTTCCCCACACCTCCCGATTATTAATCATTAGGGAACTTTCTTACTTTTGCATGAAAACATTCCCCAGACAGTGCTGCATTGCCTCTAGTCACACACAACATGACAGATCCACTGCTTTGCTAAAATTTTCCTTCTGTAGCAAATCATGGTACAAAGCAAGAGGAGATTGACCTCTACATGGGAGATGTTTTGAAAAGATGTAATGTTTTTGAATGTATATTCTGGACATACTGAAGATAGATGTTTACAGCCACTGCCATCTCAGAGAATTTTGGAGTTTTACTTGGAGCTCTCCATGAATGCATCTTCAAGAGCAGAGAACTTCCTTTTGGAGAACTTCAAGGACTGCCTGGACATGATCCTGGGCACCCTACTCTAGGTGACCCTGCTGGAGCAGCAGTTGGACCAGATGGACTCATAAGTCCTGCCAACCTCAACCAGACTCTGTAAATTATCACTTTGGTTCAAGTGGCAGAGCCATTGAAGGTCCTACTGTGGACTCCATTAGAGGAAC
Organism: Cyrtonyx montezumae; assembly: GCF_038088225.1. NCBI lineage: Eukaryota > Metazoa > Chordata > Aves > Galliformes > Odontophoridae > Cyrtonyx > Cyrtonyx montezumae. The sequence goes on from NW_027072037.1 coordinate 5,524,517, forward strand.
TAGAGCTGTAGGGGGAGATGTTGAATACAGACAAGAGAGGATTCACCCTTTAGTTTAACAGGAATTTATGTGAGGTATTTGACCACCACTTTCTTTCTTCTTTTTCTTTCTTTCCTTCCTTTCCTTCCTTTCCTTCCTTTCCTTCCTTCCTTTCCTTCCTTCCTTCCTTCCTTCCTTCCTTCCTTCCTTCCTTCCTTCCTTCCTTCCTTCCTTCCTTCCTTCCTTCCTTTCCTTCCTTCCTTCCTTCCTTTCCTTCCTTTCCTTCCTTTCCTTCCTTTCCTTCCTTTCCTTCCTTTCCTTCCTTTCCTTCCTTTCCTTCCTTTCCTTCCTTTCCTTCCTTTCCTTCCTTTCCTTCCTTTCCTTCCTTTCCTTCCTTTCCTTCCTTTCCTTCCTTTCCTTCCTTTCCTTCCTTTCCTTCCTTTCCTTCCTTTCCTTCCTTTCCTTCCTTTCCTTCCTTTCCTTCCTTTCCTTCCTTTCCTTCCTTTCCTTCCTTTCCTTCCTTTCCTTCCTTTCCTTCCTTTCCTTCCTTTCCTTCCTTTCCTTCCTTTCCTTCCTTTCCTTCCTTTCCTTCCTTTCCTTCCTTTCCTTCCTTTCCTTCCTTTCCTTCCTTTCCTTCCTTTCCTTCCTTTCCTTCCTTTCCTTCCTTTCCTTCCTTTCCTTCCTTTCCTTCCTTTCCTTCCTTTCCTTCCTTTCCTTCCTTTCCTTCCTTTCCTTCCTTCCTTCCTTCCTTCCTTCCTTCCTTCCTTCCTTCCTTCCTTCCTTCCTTCCTTCCTTCCTTCCTTCCTTCCTTCCTTCCTTCCTTCCTTCCTTCCTTCCTTCCTTCCTTCCTTCCTTTCTGTTTTTGAATAACTTGCAACATGAAGCATGAAAACAGCACACTGCAAAAAGATTACCCAATCAAAACTACTCCCTATTATATGGCCTTAATTTGCCAGCTCAAGAGAAAAATAGCTTCTATAAAGAACATTATCCATGTTTAATGATAAATTTTCTTGTTTGAAGAACTTGCTTTATATTCTTTGCACTGGAGCTAGTTAAAAAAGGAAGATGAAGAAGAAAGTAAAGCTCAGAAAGAAATATTTTGGAAGAAAACCTTTCAACATTTAAGCAAGAAAGCTTCAAAAACTTGCATCTGTTCTCCAGCAAGTAAAACCACAGATTTTTTTTTTCTCCGTATTTTGATTTTTTGAGGGAGCAGAAACATTTTCAAGTCTGGAATATTTCTTTTTCTATTTCTTTGCACTGCTCGTTGGAGAACAAAATTTTCTTGGTAGAAAACACCTACCCATGGACTTGAAGGAACTTCACCCAAGCTCACAAATACATATATCCTCATGAGGTCCTTGCAATCATAGGAGATACTGTGGCCATAAATTCCATGTAGAAACCAAGGCAAAAAAAAAAAAGAAAAGCCCTCAAGGTCCCATAGTGATATTCTGTTGGCAAAATATCATCTAGGTTGTCCAGATCTCTTCTTTGTGCTTTAGCTCTAGATTCACCTCTTCCCAGAGACAGGATACACAGAGGAAGTCCTACAGGGACAGCACACTTTGTGCCTTTACTTGTCCCTATAATTCACCAAATAATTCCGAGTTAAGAGATAACAGAACTTGTGAAGTCATTTTTCCCACAAACTTAATACATACAGAGGGATTCTCTTGTCTCCCCACAGCCTTTCTCCAGGGAAGGCATTAAAATGATGTGCCTCTGTACTGTCTGTTTTAATGAAACTTGTAGGACTGAGATATCTGTGAGACCTATGTCAAATTAGATTGAAACAGGCCAACAGCCTTAGAAGGTAGCAAGGGAACACATACAGAGACACAGAGATCATGTAAATTTTATTTTCTGAGGAAAACAGGCTGCAAATACATCCTCTGCCTTTTATGTACATTTATATACCTGCTGAAAGATCAACAATAATTTATTTCATGGTTATATTTTTGTTTCTTTATGCAGAAACAAGTGTCCTAAAATACATCAACATCCAGTGTCCTGATGGTCTACCAGAAGAAATCTGTTCTCAAGGTATTTTTGGCCTTACTAGAGGCAGAAATATGGAGGCTGCATACTAAAATTCTGTTTTTGCAGTATTGGCAGCCTAAGTTTGCAAACAGAAACAGGATCTCTAGGCCAAACAGTAAGGCAACTCTTGGTTTTCATGGCACAGCCAATCACCTTGCTGCGGAATTATTTTTCCCAAATCAGTTTCTACATGTTCAGCTCTTGGCACAGATCTTTCAGGAGAAAAAGGAAAAAAGTGGACCTCACTAAATCACAAGACAAAGACTTCTTTCAGAGGCTTGTTAAAAGAATAAGACCTGTATGTAAAGTGATATCCTCATTGTGAGTATGTAAGGGGATCTCCTCTGCTGTCAAACAGAGACTGCTTTCCTCTTAAAGGGACTTTCTTAGAAGTGGTAAAAGTTTTTTGCCAATCACTGAGCCATTCAAACCCAACTCAGGAGAGATCAACACTTGTCAGTGCCTGACAGCTATCCAGTTACCTTCTTTGCAAATCGACCAAGAGGTTTTCAGCTGTGCTCCTGCTGAACAGAAAATCCCATTAACCAAGGCTCCTATCCCCAATTTAATGGCAGGTTCCTCCATCTGAGCAGTGACACAACCTCACAGGGCCAGGAAGAGCAGCTTATTCCCTCTTCCCTTCAGGTTGCTAAGCCCAGGACAGAGCTAAGACATATCAACAGCCTGGGTTTATGTTGCCTCTGTACATGCTGTACCTGTTCTGTAGATAAAAAAGGAACTTCAATTTCCAGCGCTGTCAATGCAGTGACTTTTAATCAGTAAATTCCCTTTCTAAGACAGGCAGGAAAAAAAAATCCTCATCTGAAAAAAAATATCAAATGCATTTTCAGCCAGAAGACATAAATATAACCAGAAAGCCATTTGGAAATGCTTTCATCTGACAACTGACATGCTTAGATCATCTGCAGCCCACCCTGCGCTTTTCTCACTAGAGAAATTAAACACTAGGAGAGCTGCTCCTGCTTTGAATACTTCACTTAAATATTTTCTGGCACAGACTCTCCCAAAGGCAGCAGTAGCAGTCTCATTGCTTGGGACAGGCAAATCTACCTCTACTTTTCATGAGACACAACAGTGAGTACTGTGGGACATAGGTAGAAACAGGCTAAGATTCAGAAGTTCTTTTCTCATGAAAAACTTCTTGCTGGAGAGGTCCTGGCACTCACTTCCCAGAGTGGGTTCTTGGCTTCTTCCTCACTGGTGTGTGTGCACCAATTCATTTTGGATCATTGGCTGAATTTTGGGACAGTGCCTGATTCTCTTTGAATCCCCAGTATGCTCCAAATCCCAGTTTATGCATGTGCATTCAGGAAGCATTTCCTTCCAGTGACACTCTTGCTGGGCTGGACATCAGCTCAGAGACTTAACATGCAGAGATCCTGCATCTCATGCTGTGAGGCTCCTCAGGCAGCCAGTGCTCAGTGATACCCACATCTCCCCTTTCTGCAAAGGTTCATTCATGATGGCATGTGATCCTGAACAAATTCATACTTGGAGTCTACCTAGAAACCCACACTTGACAGAGATGGTGATAAAGAAATAGGGTCTCCAGCTTGCAGCAAGCATGAAGCCCTTCTATTCTTTAAGTTGTTACAAGCTATTGCAGTCTATTAGAATCCAATACATTCTCTTACAACCTATTTCTATCTTCTAACAATCACATTCACAGTTCTATTAACAATACACACAGCTGAGCTTATATAGTTTTTTCAGCTATAGCTACACAGTAGTACTTGTGTAAGGAGGCTATAGTGTTTAATATGTAACTAGGTAACATTGTGATTAAGTGACACTGTTTCATCAGTCTCGTTCCAGATAAACCAGGTACATACAGTGTGCATCATACCAAACACTCTCTTATTCTTTCTTCAGGATCCTGCTTCTTCTTGCCAAGGTTTGTGGCCTACATTGGCTAATTAATCTGTGTTGGTTGTTACAAGCTGACCAGTACTTCCAGTCCTGCTCTCTAACTGCATCTCCACACACATTCTCCAAGGGGGTGGCAGTGACCATGCAGTAATATTTGCTGCAGTGTCTCTAGGGGCTGTTCTGGCTTTGCGTTCAAGATGTAAATGAACACGCTCAAACAAAACTGTAGCTCTGTGGTAAGGGGTGTTCACCCATCCACTTCTTACTTCAGTCCCTCGTTGAAGTCCTGAGTTGGTGGAGTTGCTGCACTATTCCTGGAGGTTTTCAAGAAGAGGGTAGATGTAGCACTGAGTGACACAGGTTGGTGGTAAGGTGCCGACCCTGGATGATCTTAGTGACCTTTCCAACCTTAATGATTCAATGATTCTAAGTTGATGACCTGTCATTGTCAGTGACTTGGAGGAAAAGTGAGTGGTAAGTAGGTAGCTTTGGCTGAGAGGGCCTAAATCCCCAAATTCTCGTTTTCTAGGTTTGCCAGAGAACAACTTAACAGCCAGGGCATGGTGCAATGTTGAGTCACTTTTATACATCACAGCTGATGGAGGCATGTATTCAACTTTACTCCAAATCTCTCCAGAACCATGTGATGTTCAAATCTAAGTGTTCAAATCTGATTCCTTAGAGAATTTTCTGGAGTTTGGATAAGCTTATAGAATCAAAGAGAGATAGAATACTTAAGGTGGGAAAAGACCTCCAACATCATCAAGTCCAACCATCAACCCATCCTCACCATCCCCACTATGTCCCTCAGTGCCACATCCCCACAGTTCTTGAACATCTCCAGGGTCAGTGACCCCACCATCTCCCTTGATGTCTTTTTCCAGTACATTAATGATCTTTCTTTGAAGAATTCTTCCTTTATCCAACCTCATATTGCCTTATTATAAGAACTGCAGGGCTGTTTTGAGCCCTGGATCTTGTAGAACTGAGAAAGGACGGGTACTCTGCTGGCTAGTACTGCCCCAAGGTTCCTCCCATAGCCCCTCCAGAATGCAGAGCAACTTTTCCTGCAGCAGAAGAACCTGTTGGAGAAACAGTCCTAACCACCAAGGCTGCAAATTAGCAATCCTTCATGAACACATCTTTCAGGATTGAAACATTTGTTGAAAGTTGGACCCCAGCCAGAAACAAGCATTTGGTGAGTGCCTAAATTAACATTTGCAGCCGTGATAGACTTGGTCTAAAACACTTGGACACAGTCAGTCGATTGAGTTATAGCATCTTAAACTGGCAAGGTAACTAATGGCTTCTTGTTGTGAGTTAAGCACAATAGCTTATGTCTCAGTGAAAAAGGGGCAAGCCAAACTGCATCCTTGTAACAGAAGCAGGCAAAGAATACACACAAGGATAGCTGCAACATCTGAGTGGTAATTAGATAAGCCCGCTGCCACTTCCTATATTCCTGTGTGCTATATTCCTGTATTTATTATGCAGATCCATGTGATCCTTTCGTTTAGAAGTGGTTACATTTCACTGGCATGTGCCTTGGTGCAGATGGAGCTGCACAATTGAAAAAGCTGTCCTTAATGACAGTGTACCTTGAATCACATCTCTACCATACAACAAACCCAGGTATAGAGTGGCTAGTCCCACTTCAAAAGCACTCTGGCCACAGAACTCCAGTGCAACCCTAAAAAGAAAAACACCACCATTCCCCCAAAAACTCCCTACAGCCAAACCCATATCCAAAATAGCCACACGTATTAGAGGAAATTATCTAGTTCTGGAAGACTTTGCACCAGACGTGAGTTGTTTGTCCATACTCTTCTATCCAGTTTAGGATCTCTGTCCTCTTCTGGTCAGCAGATGGGCGCTGTGAACACCAGATTGCACACATTGGCTAATTCACTGAAATGCAATTATGTGCCCAAGTCACATCCAGCTACTTCAGAGTGACATAAACTGCCTGGGTATGGCAAAAACCACACCATTTTTTTCTGCACAGTGAAAATAGTGTGGACATATCAGGTGCAATTTAGATGTCTAAGAATTCGTGGCCATCTAAAATTCTTTAGTTTATTTTTTATGGACTGAGCTGCCACTGAAGAGGCACAGGTATGTGGGTCTCATCTCCCTGGCCAAAGAGGACATCTCTATTACCCAAAGGCACAAAAAAAATGCTTAAATCTTGTATTTAGGAAACAATCATACACACAGTGAAGAGGGCAATATTGGTGAGGAAGCCATAAGTGCAGCCGTCAGACATTCACATCAGCAACTGGAGTAGGGATGTAGTGTTACTGCCATTATCTATAAACTCAATATGTTGTACTGAGTTTCATACACCAAGATCCCTTCATTTACCATCACCACTCCATTCTGCTTTGTCTTGTGGAGTTTTCCCCCTCTTCCTGGACTATTCCTTCAAAGAAATAGCCAGACACAAAGGAGAAAGGAAACATATGTTACGGCCAAAAGCTTTAAGTCACTTTAATTCACCTACCAGCTCTGCCATACTCAACTAAGTTATCTCACGTTGCCAAGCTCTATGGTGACAGTGAGCCACACCTCTAGCAAATTGAGAATGTGAGTCACATCATAAGATGGAGTTACACCAAAGATGTGTTGTTACTTTACAGGTGCACAAGGGTTAGAAAAATTGCAGTGAAGTGCAGTGAAGACTGTGGTTCACACGAGAAGGTTTCACAGCTCACGATGCCAATTCAACTGCAAAACCTCCCGGTGCTTAAATGGTGAAGTTCACACTTCCTCCCCGAGGGGACAGAAGGTAATAGTACTCAGCTGTGCTGATGACTATGCCAAATACCATTTGCTCATCTGAGATGAGCACAGATGGTCATATTTCTCTCTGTTTATTTTTGCTGAATGGCCTTTTCAGCCTGCCTAGTGTATGACCTTCTCTTAAAAATGAGTAGCCTCATTTTTGCTGGAATCCTGTTTTTTTCGCTTTCTTCAGGAGGCTCTACTGGTATCAGCTGTGAGGACAAAAGTGGATGATGTAGTCTTTGTGATTTCCACTCATCCCCAGCAGAAATGGAATAGCAGGAGCAGTGAAGGCATCCAGGTACACACATGAAGAGTATCTGACTCGCTGCTTCTCAAGTACAGGTTATGTAGACTGTAACTAACAGGAGCCATAAATTATTGCAGTATACCTTAATATCTGTCACTTTTGATCTTCAGAGTAAAACTGCAGTTTAATACAAAAAGATCTTCTAATCACTACATTTAAATACAAAGGGGAGGAAATCACTAAACAATATTTTAACATGTCGAAGGTGATAAAAAAGGGAATGATTAATAATGAAACAACACCTACCGTCCTAGACACTGATGAGAAGGGAGATCTGGGGGTGTGGTGCTCTCTGAGGAACCTTCAGAGTGAAGGGCAAGCAGTTAGTTCAGTCTAAGTATGATGATAACTCAGCTCTGCCAGGCCAAGCAACGTCATAGAATCATAGGGATTGGGGTGGACCTCTGGAGATCTCTGAGTCCATACCTCACACTGCTTGGTGACTCAGTTTTTAAAGCCCCATCTTTTGTAATCACAGAAACAAGTACAAAGCTTAGAGGGCAGCCCATCTGCTCCAAATAGCTCTGTAAGCAGAAAGTGCCTCTGGAGCAGCGATATGCCAGTACGGGCCATAGCCCTCAGGCAGAGATCTGAGTTCATAGGACAGAGGTGCTTTAACCCAGGGCATAGAAGGAGCTTTAATGCAGGCAGAAGACAAGCTCTGGTCTCCTTTTAATTTCTGGTTTATCTAATAAGCTGCTGGCTTCAGTGTGTCAAGGGCAGTAATGAAAAGCATGTCTGCTGCATTTATTATGGAAGAGTTTGAGACCCTTTGTGCTGGGTCATTCATAAATCCATGACAAGAGGCACAGTAGATCAGTATTCACATATTGCATGATGTAGCAAAAGTAAGGAGTGAAAAACATTCCTATCCTCAAAAAAAAACCAAAAACAAAAACAAAAAATAAAACAGTTTATATAGAAAAAAGAAAAGCAGTATCACTTCTATTTTGAAGAAGGAGGAAAGAGGTACAGAGGGTAGATCTGTGTGATCTTTGTGAGGCAAGAATTCCTGCATTGATTGTTGTTCTTGTCCATGGAGACAGCAAACCTAAAAGGATTGCCTAAGCAACCATAGAAGTCGTTCCCTAGAGCCTGCATCAGTCCTACAGCACATGACTGGATGAACTGTCCATGCATACAGCATACAAATGCAAGGGAGCAATCACTAAAAGCATAGATAAACCCAATCATCTAGTCAAGTGATTTTCAGAGGTCTGTGGGAGAACCACAGAAAGAAATTATACACCCAAAGCTCCAACAATCTCCAAAACTACTGCAGTTCATCAGGATTTCAAAAAGCATAGCACCGTATGGGATCTGACCCACCACCTACCAACACATGCAGTTATACTCTGCACCACTTTAAAGACTCCTGGTCCTTCTTGATCCCTAACTCCCTGCTTGGAAGGAATGAGATGCTGGTTAGAGGCAAAACCTACCTGCTGTGTAAATGATGGCTCTCTGAGGAGCTAGCAATGGAGCAGTCAACCGCAGGACAGAAGTGTGATAACAATGTCATGATGCTGATCTGTGTCATAGCTTTCCTTCAGGTGCTGCATGTCCTACTTCTGCCACTTTTGCTCAGGCTTGGAGGACATATCAGAGCAAACCAATACCTGATAGGAATTGCCAAAGCCAGCTGCAACCAAAACAATTATTTTCTTTTCCTCATGTGCTTGAACCAGCAATACTACATTGTTCCTGCTGGGACAACTAAGATGGTCCCAAGCCATGCTGCTTCACTCATGTGGCTGGTTTACATTAACAGGCAGCCTCAGATCTCCACTTGGAGTGTGTTAGCAGTGTAAAGTCCTATTGGCTCTGAGAAAGTGTGAACTTTAGAAACACAACATTTATTACTTTGTTCTGTGGGACAAAGTATCAGATTGGTCCTGTTTCCCTCTATGAGTATACACAAGTACATTGCAAGGGCATCCTGAGGCCAGGTTCATGGCAGATATTTTGTTTGGACAGTATGGGCCTTACTGCCCATCTGTTTCTAGCCTGGCAACAGTTTCAGCTCTAGTGAGTCATCAACCCATGCTCAGATGTCTGCATCCAGAGGTGTCTGGAGCTCTGGTATTTCAACTAACCCCTTAGGGTCAAATGGCAGTAAAGCAGACACTTTCTGCTTAACTGAGCCATGGAAATTTCCTAACCCCAAAAACCTTAACTCCTAGAAAAGCACAGAAAGCAACCAACTATGAAAAATGAATAGCTTTTGAGAACATTTCCTTTCCCTGCAGCCTCACTTGTTCTAGGAGGACCTGTCCCTCTTCACGAGCTCAGAAGGGAATTTGCTGCAATGCTGCATTCAGCTCTGGTTCCCCTAGCACAAGAAGGACACAGAGCTGCTGGAGCAGCTCCAGAGAAGGACATGAGAATGCTCAGAGGGCTGGAATACCTCCCCTCTGGAAATAATCTGGATATTGGCATTGTTAAGCCTGGAGAAGGCTCCAGGAAGATTTCATTGTGGCCTTCCAGTACCTAAAAAAACGTAGGGCAAAAGGGTAATGTCTTTTATTTTAAAGAGGGTAGATTTAGATTAGGAACAAATTCTTCATTATGGGGGTAAGACTATGGCATAGGCTGCTCAAATTGATGTGGATGCACCAACCCTTAAGGTGCTCAAAGCCAAGTTGGGTGTTGCCTTGGCAGCCTGTTCTGTTGGGTGGTGTCCCTGCCCATGGCAGCGAGTTGGAACTGGATGGGCTTTGAGGTCCTTTCCAACCCCAACCATTCCATGATTGTGATTCTAAACCTTTTGTAAAGATTTAATGGAGTGACATCTAGTAATTTCTTCAGCCATTTCACATCACCACTGTGATTACCAGTTTTGCAGTCAGAACTCTTTGTCCGATCTGTGATTAACAGGATAGAGTTAACCAACCAGTAGCACTTTTCCTTCAGTCCTATCTCAACCTCAATTACTTCAGTCTCTGCTGAGGTACCTTCAACCTCAATTTATAGTCAAATATTACATTTTTTCATTAATACGAAAACTTGTACTGCTGATGAATATTTAAGACAATGATCTATAAGGTTAAAATCCACACCAAATGCATTTAGAATCTTGGTTTGCACTGTTCATGGCCATCATACTATACCTAACTTTTATATATATATATATATATATTTCTTTTAAACTAATGCATCTGAGAATCATGTAAAATCTCTTCATCGTTGAACACACACCTGCAGAGAGGTTTTCTCAAAAACACAAATTTTGCTCCATTGGGAGCAATCTGATCTCATTGTGGCTGACTGTAGGGTCACCATATTGCCATATGGAGAGCAGACTGCCTGGAGCACTTGTTGAGCTCAGTGACCACAGAGTCATTTTGGTAGCTAACACAGCTTGGACTATTGCTCACTGCTAATTGATGAGTATCCCCCTGTTACACCATGGCAGTGTATCGTTATCAAGTGTTCTTACTTGGTGAATAAGCCAAGGTGTATAACAGAAGAAATTGGGATGGTTTAACTATTTGAGGTGCCTTTAACAGTCCTCAGTGGAATGGATAAAGTGGTATATGGCACTGGTGAGTGGTACAGGCAGTTCTCTCACAAGCAAGTGAATAGTTTTAGACTAACAAAGCAGAAATTGTCACTCTTTTTAATGGTCCGCTCAAGGAGAACAAGACCATTGTTCTCTTCTGCTACTTTCCTCCTCTCAGAGTCCCATCTCAGATGGATGGTGGAACTGGACAGAAAGCTATCAGCCACTTTACTGATAAGCCTCACAAATATTAACCCTATATAAATAAGAGCTTGGCTTCACAGAGACTGATTATTGGAAATAGAGACAAAATTGCTCATTCTACAAGTCCTCACTTAAAAAAAATAGATGGGTAAGAGAATTTAAACAAGATTAATGGATGTTGCCACAACCCTCACTAATGACAAACAAGTCTGTCAGGGCAGGTCTCTAGCCCAGATCATTCACAACACAGTCTGGGTTTGGGCTAGGAAAACAAATGCTCAGCTATCACAATGCTGTAGTACTTGCATTCGAGTCCCTGTAAGTGTCAATGATTTAGGCACAAGGAGACATTCCAAGTGGTTTTATCATCAGCAGCCAAGCTAACTGTGCTTCTTCAGGAAGCTGCACAGACACTGTAACCTACTCCATGCCTCTTCCCTGCCAGAAGAGGAAATACATGGAAGGTGTGTGTTCCTCTCTTACCCACCCATTTCCAAACATAAATGGCAGACCTTGTCTCAAAATGCTAGAAGCAGGTTTAGCAAGCATTCCCTTGAGCTCACTCTGTTGGGTCAACATGCAAGGAGATAGCAGGCATCCACTTTCACAGCATGTTCCTAGTTTGGTGGGAAAAAAAACATCCACACATCCCAAATGATTATATCAAATGTAGATGGCACGTGGGCTTCTTGCCATCTTGCTGAACTCTTTGCTGATCCCCGCAGAGGAGGGAAGTTGAGAAAGAATAAGGAATGGCAGTAGTGGCAAAAAACAAAAAGGTCCATGACTTCCCAAAGGAAAAAAATAAATGGTGAAACTCTCCCAGGCTCTCCATGTTGCTGCTGACTATTCCAGCATAGTGTGCTCATGGTCATAGGTAAACCACAGAAAATAGGCCTGGAAGAGATACTGGCTTTACCCTTGCGCAATGACAGGATTGGTTGCACTCCCTTTTGTAAACATTTAGATAAGCCACATTCTTTAATAACAATATCAACACAAATATCATGAGGTTACAACACTACCAACAGGCTGAGGAGTGACTCATCTTCCCTTTTTCCCCAAAGCTATCTGTAGGCTGTCTTCAGATTCAGGTAAGTATCGCTGTACAATTCCTGTCTGGGTAAGTACGACAGTGACAAGGGCTAAACATTTTTGCTGTTTATTTCAAGTGTAAGATCAGATTCTATTATTTTCCACCCAAAAGAGGGTCCAGACACATGGAAATACATCTGTGCAGAGGTAAAGGTCATGAACAGTTCAGCAACTTTCTGCTTGTAACACAACTGAAATGCCTTCACTCAAGTACTCCTCCCAGTGAACCTGTAAGTGTTTTGAGACAATTACCTGAAACTCATCTGACCATCTTTTCTACCCATGATGTCCAGCAGAGTTATTTGGGCACAGAGGGGAGTAGAGATGGTGCCATGACAGCCTTGAAGAGAACATATTATACTCTTGTCTGAGAGATAGCAAGGATACTGGCAAATCTACCTTAGGTGTAAATCTACAGTTATGTTTAAGAGAGGATCTGGTTTTGCATTATTAGATACAGGACAACACATGGTTTACGAACCTACTATTGTTTCTACTCCTGGGAGTGATCCCTCTAGCACAGCTGAAGTACCAGGCTAAGAATAATGAGTGCCTAAATACTCCAAACTCTCAGGGTAATTCATGTATGATTTGTTTGGTTGATGCTGCCAAATTCCCCAACTGAAGGACAAAGATTTCACTAGATCCAGAACAGCCTTTCTAATATTCTGTTTACAACAGGGCACATTCTTTAACTGTTTGCTTCTGTGCCACTGCTGAATCTGAATGGATTATATTGAGGGTTACATGTACGAGTACAAATGGGCTGGCTTAAACAGAGCAATACTAATTAAATAATAATACATCAAATTGAGTCTTGTTTTGTAACATCTAGCTGTGTTAACTATCCTTCTGTATAAATAATTATCATCTTTCATTCCAAAAACATTAATAATTGACCTTTATTGCTCAGCTTTAAAATATTCACCAAGACCTGTAACACACTGTCTCCAGGCATACCTTTGAATTTATCACAATAAGGTACAAGACTTTGGCTGCACAAACCCACAAAGGCACTTGAGATCCCAAAGGTTTTTACCTCCCAGGTGAGACTGATCTCCTTCGCAGGAGTGTTCACAATCACGTGGCCAGCAGTGCAAAATTGGACACCTGCATTTAGTCTTAGTCACAAACAACTACTCTCCCTTTCTCATTCCTCTAGCTGTAAAACCATAAAATATTTACTTCCTTCCCAGCTCTTTCTCAACCTCAGCCTGGCTTAAGAAACAAACCTTTTCAGCAAAAGACCATTTGCAGAGTGGCTAAAATCAAAAGATAATATTCTCCCTGGCCTTCAGCTGCATGTTGCAGTGACACTAAGTAAGAACAGTATCTTCTGTCTCAGTTTTGTCTGGAATATAAGGCAGGGTATACTAAATACATGCACAACTTGGTATGGAAATCTCTGGGCTCCTTCCAAGTCAGTCTAGGCTAATCATAGCCAGACTTCATATGCAGATAGGTTCATCAGGTATTTTTTAAACAACAACAAAAAAACTACAACACAGCTCATTTTGCATTGCCTGATTGTGTTTATACTCTGAGAACAGATCATGTCATATACATAAACATGATTTCATAAATGCTTCTTAATCTTGGACTATTCTTCTGTGTCTGGAGAGGTAATCAGTTACTAGATCAGGTTTGTTACAGGTCAGAAACCTGGACAACACCATGATACTAGGTCATATTTAGATAGCCCTTAAGAGCTGATGCATATTATTGATCATCTAATCCAATCAGGATGGAATTTTTTCTCATACCTTCAAGCAGCTAAAAAATGGTGTATCTGATATCAGCTTGCAGCACAGGTTTCTCTCCTACATGCCTATGCACCTCCAGTGGATGGGCAGCCCAAACCCAGTATCTAAGCTGGAGGTGTTTTCCCCATAGCCACCTTCAATTTTAAGTGTAGAGGAATCTATTCTATGTTCTATGAATCTGCTTAGATGTTTAGGCTAGGTTAACCCTAACTTTCATATAACTACATGAAGCTTACCCGTGGATGTGAAGCACAGACATGGACGTGAAGACGAGATGGTTTCAGTAGGGCTGCCTTCCCAGCTGATGTACCCGCAGGACACTGATGCACTCATCCCAGGGGGAAAATTTGGAGTCACTAGCTGCCAACAGTGGAGGTAATGAGGACACCAGGTTTGGGAATCCTAACCTAAAGCTGCCCCAGATTACAGTGTCGGCATTTTGGGTGTCCTCCACCACTGTTAAAAATTATGCAAGAAAAGATTTGCCTTTCAAGACACTGAAGCTAAGATTAACCTCTCCCACAGCTCCAGCTGAAACCTGTGAAACACTGAGCTATTCCTAAAGATGAAAAGCCACAGAGAAAAAGCCCTATATTACTTCATTCCAAAACCCACAGGCCAGGCTGGGGATCTCTTACCTTCGGTCACAGCTATGGTCAGCACCACCATCTCTCATTGGAAATGTGGCTGCTCAGCACCTCCAGAAAACAGGCTCTCAAATGCTAACACATAAAGCACAACCTAAAAAAACTGTCAGAGCACCAAGCAGATCTCCCCTGGGTCTGCCCTGATGTCTGTTACCATTACAACTTAAGGCTCTGCTTCAGCATTTATCTGACAGAGAGAGACCATTACCCTGAGAAAATAGTTTCCCACTCCATTGACGTTATCACTTTATTGAGTTTTATATTAAGTATTTTGAAATATTTACCAGGAGGGATAGATATTATTGTATTTTTTAACTAAACAATATGGAAGGCACAGGGGAAAAGGATTTGTCTACAGCTATGGCACAAAATGGAAGGTCTGGGGTATAGCATGCTCTGCTGCAACCCTCCTAGGTATCCCCTGGGCACACTGGTTAACTCCTCTTGCCCTGCTTTACCACTTTTATTCTGGGAATGTGTATTTTCCCCTGGGTCCTGGTGTCCAGTGTTGAACTGCTCTGTCTCCCCACCACCGCTGCTATCGTAGAGGTAAGATAGAGGAGCAAGTGCTAGAGAAATTTCAGCTTAGTTGATAATATTTACACAATAACGTAGTAACAGCCACTCATAAAACAGCCCTCGCCCCATACAATTTACAATGTAAAGCAGACATACAAATTGGATGAAACAGCAGTAATGTAATGTTGGAAACGTATGGTTCAGGGAAGCAGTTGACCAAGGCCATCAAGCCACACAAGGGCAAAGTGAAGACCTGGACCCAAATGGGAATTTGACACCTCCGTCTGGCACCGTTCAGAAAACATGCCTCTCCAGCATCTGTTTTCTGAGAACAGTTCTCTATCCTTTGACAGTGATGCTTCTGGATCCAATATGAGCTTCATCTCGCAGACAGCCACTATCAACCAGAAAGGACTTACTTTCTCCAGGATATCCAAGGGCTATATCCATGGCAATTCCAGTCAGCTGAGCGCAGACAATAGCCACACTTATCTGAAATGCTGCAACACTGGCAGCTATAATGCACACGAAGTTAATCACTGGCATATTTGTAGACTGCCAAGTATATAATAGCGCAATAATGAATTTGTATGGCTGGGCCTATAAAAACTTTGCTTTTTATACTCAGGCATTTTAATTGACACAGAAATACATTTTAAAAGAGAAAGCAGGCTTGATGAGGTCAGCTTAAATTCCTTGGTATAATTACCAAGTCCATTGAACACAAATCTGAAATCATTTATGTTAAGTTAATAACTTATGCCTTTAGTTTATAAGCAGCACATTACATTTCAGGCCGCTCAGATCTTGGCTTTGCTAAAGTGGCTTGGCCTTTAATAAATTCCTCCCCACGTTTTTCATGTTATCGTTCCTTTACAGTCATGGTTTTCAAATGGCAGTGCAGGTACAGTGTGTTTAAATCACCATAAATTAGAATATTTCTTTTTTTTTTTCCCTAGCTGTAGCACCTTTATTGTCAGTCATCTACTTCTTTTCCAGCCACAAAAGTTATTACAGCCACAGATCGGAAATGAAAAATACACCACATGCCGTCTGTGAATGTCCCACACCAGACTCCTCCTGGAGCAGGATCACTTTCAGAGTTTTCCAAAGGATTTCAGTCCAGGTGAGTATTTTTATCAGCTTGGTTAGAGTGACTTTCACATTTACCACCTCCATAGCTGGACAGACTGCATCACAGAGGCATTCAACCCATAGATTGATACTCAAGGTGGCTCAGATTTTCCTGCATCAGACAGGAGGCCTATTAAAGTGATCAAGCAGCAGGTGCCCCTGTTTATTGTAAGAGAGTTGGACTAGATGGCCTTTAAGAATCTCTTCCAACTCAAACAATTCCATGATTAAAGCTTGTAGGAAGAAAAAAAAATATCCATCACCCATAGCCCAAGATGCCATTAAATGACAAGGTCACACGTTTCCTAGAAGCTTGGTTACCCATCATATAATGGGTAAAGCCTCCCACTGCCTTCCGCAGTTAAACTGGAGTGAAACAGCAGTGGAGTGGTGATAATAAATAACAAGGAGTTGGCTGGAAACTCTGTAAAAAAGGCTTCATTTCTGCTAAGCAATGTGGGGTGAGGCTGTGAGAGGTGCTGGCACCTGCATTCAGAAAACCTGCCTAACAAAAGCACCTTGTTTGCAGGTGGCTTTGGTTTTGCCACCGGATAAAGCAGGAGTTTGTGTATTCATGCAGTGGGATGCCCAGGAAATGCACTGCCATGGACCATACTGGGATGCAATATAGTGAGAAGTGCTTTGGGCAGTTTCCCTTCCCCCTGTCCCCTCCTGCCCAGCCTCCATCATCCTGTGCGAGCTTGTCTCTCCCATGGATGTCAAAGAATCCCTGCGCATGGCAGTAAGATAAGCAGCAAATAATGCTGGGAGGAATGTGCTGAGCCAGCTGGTCCTTTGCACCCCGTAGGATGCACAGACCAAAGAGGCGTCTGCCACACATGTCACACAGATGAAGCCAACTTTGCATTCAACAACTGCACCAAACAAAAGATAAAAGCCGTTTCAGCATAATAGATCATTCAAATGGGCTCCAAATCCATGCTTCCGCCCCTCCCTTTGTACCCTCTCTCCAGGTTGCTTAGCAAAAGCTGATTTTTATTTCCAATTAAAGGATTTCAGAGCAGCTTTTATTTATTATTTATTATTATTATTGTGTGACCACTTTGAATCACACTGCTTCATTCTCGTTCTTTAAGCTAATTAAAAAAAGTCTGCAACACACACAATTCTTTCATGAGAAATGCTCCTGGGTTTTTTTTTTTGTTTAATGTTTTGCATAGTTACACTCAGGATTTTGGTGCATTTTTAACTGACTTCAGATTCACGACTGCATCCCATCTCCACCAACTAACAGGAGAGGGGCAGAAGCAGCATAAAATCTCCTCTCACCACATCTCGGGGATCTGCTTTTGTCAGAGAGATACTGATATCACAGAGGAGTCTACAGAGCCCTGTCATGTTTAATGTGCACAGGCTGACACTAAGACAGCAGCTTGAAATGCAAAGAAACACAAGTACAGTAATTGCAGCATCTTGCAGTGGCACTCACAACGCCTGACTGCCAGCCAAGAGGAATTTCCCAGGAGGATGTACAGTGAAACCTCCTTCTAGTGGGGCCAGAAACAGTGATGTTTTGTTACCGAGCAGTAACGAAGAAAATTCTTTTAATTCCATGCAATGTGAACCCTCAGATCTCAGCTCAGGGTTTGTGCTGTTTATGTAAAGGATGAAATGAGCAGCACTTGTGGCATGCTTTTGAGATGCTGTATTGGGAAAGGGTATTTTTTTTCCAGAAGACACTAACACCTGAGTCCTACCAAGTGACTACTGGGGGCTTGGTTCTTCCATTCTGTCACTGCATTAGAAATTCCAGTGGTGCTCTCATGTGGTCTACAGAGGCACACACAGGGCTTGCTGTTGGTTTTTTTTTTGAGCAAAGAGACTGCAAAAATTTGTTAACTCAGTTTCACGGCCATACAAGTGGATGAAGTAACCTGAAAAGCACTAATTTTAATAGTTTGGAGACCAAAGGCATCTGTGTCTGTTAAGAGCAGTGCACAAACAGGAAGGGAATATGTTCTCTGCCTCCAGAGCATCCTGTAGCGTGTTCAACAAGAGGAAGGAGCAGAGAGGTGTTCTAAGAAACGATGAAGAAAGGACAGTGAGTAACCCTTTGCACAGGGCAAACTTTCAATTTAGCAAGAGGTACACTGATTCATAGAGACATTAATGTTGGAAAAGATCATTAAGATCATCTAGTCCAACCGTCAACCCATCACCACCTTGCCCACTAAACCTTAGAGAACTTTGTCCTCAGATATATTCAGTGAGGAAGAGTGCTGCTGTGATGGAGATGTGCAGGGTGCACATGAGATTTTTGGGTACAAGGCTCAGAGTCTATGGCCACCTACATCCCATTTCAGAAGTGAGGTAAGTGGGCTTGGGCATCAATGGCAAAGGCTTCAATGGCATAATATATATATATATATATATATTTTTTTTTCAGAAACGTTTCAGGTACAAAACTGCACCTAAGAGTGCTAAACACCTCAAAATTCTCACCCCCTGTAGTATAATCCAGAGTGCCAAGAATGAGGATAAATCATGGAATAGGCCAAGATGTAGGGATCAGGTATAGGAAAAAGCAGCCACATCATCATGGGTGGCCACATCAAGTTGTTCAGAGAAGCTGTGGGTGCCCCATCCCTGGAGGTGCTCAAGGCCAGGTTGGATGGGGCCCTGAACAGCCCAACCTGGTGGGTGGCAACCAGCCCACGGCAGGTGGGGTGGTCTTCAAGGTCCCTTCCAACAGAAGCAATTCTATGGTTCTATGAGACATGAGCCTGTGCCTATGCTTTCATCTCACAGCAAACACAGAGCACTTTGAACTGTCTCAGTTCTTGGCAAAACAGACCCTGACACCACCTCTGTCTCAGGGGAAATCTGCTGCAATTGTCAGGAGGGAGTGTAAGCCCTCTGAAACTGAGAAGTGACAATACAGTATTTGCCACAGCAGGAGACATTCTTTAAGGAAAAACAGAAAAAAAAAAAGAAATAAATCAACTTTTTCCATTTCAACCTTTTTTTTTCCATAATCCTTCCACGATCAGAAGGGAGTGGGATGAATACATTGCAGCAGATTACACTGCTGTTATTTTAGGATTCATCAGAAATACTGCAATTTTCCTGAAGAACTTTGTTATCTCAAAATTGGAGCCTAATTTGGCATACTCAGAGGTTTCTGTAGATCGGATAAGCTTCAAGTAAACATTTGAGTCTTGTCAAGTACAGCTAAAATATATTTCACAATATAAAGAAGGGTATTTCTCAGCCTTTTGAAACTCTATTTCATATTCTGGAGAGTCCTACCAAGCCTGGGTTTCATCTCTTTAGAAATTCATTTCCAGAGGTGCACTTACATATAGCAAGAATTGTGACAAGGTATAATTCATACCAAGATTTCTGACTTTCCAATTCCTTTTTAAGTTCAAATTTAAGTTTTATTACAGTTCATTGTGTGAAATCTTCCAAGATCTGAGAAAAATGCACGTTAACAATTTTTCTTAAATGCCAGAAGGCATCATTACAGCGTTCCTTTCACTTGACCTCTTCTATAACCCACGCCAGATGAACACCTTTGACTCCAACACCTCAAAGCAACATCCGCTTACAAAATCATTCATTTGTTCTGAAACATATGGAGTTATTTCTCCACCAGTTGCCTAAAAACATGCTTAGACAGGAGGTGTGGAAGAAGCAAGGTTCTGGGGCTGCCAGCCTCTGGGCAAACTATCCAGGATCTGGCCAATGATTTAAAGCTAGCATCACAGTGTCCATGAAATTGCAGTGGTTTAAATTCTTAAAGACAGTATCCTGGGCTTGGCTTTTTACTGTTCATTTTACAATTGTTTATAACTTATATGACACAATCAAATGGAGAACTCATGAGATGGCAGCTAAGAATGACCTCAACTTTGGTTTTCAAGGTGAAGTTGTCACAAAAAGGAACATGCGGATACATTTTATTCTTTATTCAGTGCTTCTCTGCAAATAAAGTTGTTTTTCTTTTTCTTTCTTTCTTTTTTTTTTTTTTACCAATACTAAATTGTGAAGGACAACAGGAAATAGTCCTTATTGAATTTTGTTGTACATCTCCAAAAATTGCTTTCCTAAGTGACCAGCCTGCTGCTGCCCGGGTGAAGATGCCCCCTCCACATGCTGCCCTTCAGTTCAGATAATCCAAATCCACTTTCATTAGGCAGGAGAGACACTCAAGCATGATGACATCTGAAATTGCAGCTACAAGGTTTGTCAGAGACCAAGTGTCAGTGATTTATGTTTCACAGTGTCTCTTTTATGTTGCTGAACAGTGTTGTCTCTGCTTCACAGGAAGCAGAAGCACACATGACCACACTGAAACTCCTACAGTGACCATCCCCTTGCCTCATTTGTAATCTATAACAACAGAAGTAGAAGACCCAATCTTCACTCAAACTGCTACTGCAGATAAGAGAATAAATTCTGAGCTACATGGAGTGAAGAATGTAGTCCAGTAAAGCTATCCATTCAGTGTAGAGACAAGCCAATTATTTAAATAAAAATGATTAAAAAAAAAACCCAACCCACAAAACATGGGACACCTTGAATGCATTCTTAGATTTGCCTTCGTACATGTTATACTTGAATCATTTCTAGTATCAAAGTTACAGAGTGGTAACTGTTCAAAAACTTAATGACCTAAGGCTTGATCTGTAGTACAACAAAGGCATTCAGAGATATTCACCAATCTGTGATGGGCCAAACAACCAGAAAAAGAAATATCAAATTCCTATCTTATAGGAATTATTCTTTGCTTGCTTTATAACAAATGAAGTCATACAGAAATCCTACCAGGAATGCAGGAAAATCCTGTTTTCTCTGCGTTCCCAACGCTTGAAATAATATCCATTTTACTTTCATAGAACAGAATCATAGAATCACAGAATCGTTCATGTTGGAGAAGACCATTAAGATCCCCAAGTCATACTGTCAACCCACCCCCCTCCCATGTCCACTGAACACGTTTCTCAGTGCTACATCTCCATGTTTTCTGAACACTTCCAGGGACGGTGACCCCATATCTCCTCAGGGCAGCCTCTGACAGTGCATCACCGCTCTACCTGAAAGGATATTTTTCCTAATCAGAAGTGAACCCACCAAAGTCCACGCAGACTCACCACTGAGCACTCATGCTGCTCGGTGACTTGTGGCTACTCCTCTCCTATAGCATTCCTTCCCTGTATTCCATTTCCAGGACTAGCAGCCTGTGAATCGCGCCAGTCAGAAGCAGGGTAACAACAAAGAGGGTAAAGCATGGTGACATTTTCTCAGCTGCTCGGTGTAAGCAAACAAACAAAATACAAAGGGAAGAAAACAGTCTTGGCACAGATGGGCTCTTTTGCATGCTGCTTTCCACACATAGAGCAATTTAATCTTGAGTCAGCACGAGTTAGCAAAGGAATGACAGGTTGTTACAATTACAAGCTGCTTTGGAAGTATTACTATCAGTGCTGCTGCTATTTATGTTTAGTATTGTTATTGATGCTATTAACACTGCTTGTACAAGCATTTAATGTTACTGTACTGATGCAAATAACATCTGGATTAACAGCTGAGAGAACAAGATGATGCTAAACAGATTGATGGCTGAAGAAGGAGCATTTTGTGGGTCACACTTCAGGGTTACATTCCTGTGTATGTTGTGCATTCATACTACAGAAGCCAATGGGAGGCTTTTCTAAATAAACACCCCAGGATCTGTCTTGTGAAAAAGGACTTGATGCTGTGACTTATTTTTTTGAGCCTCTGCAAGGATGCATTTGTTACAGGATCACAGTGGCAGAACTGACCACAGAAACTCTACATTTCAGTCCTTCTAAATTAGCCACAAGGAAGCATTATCCGAGAATTCAAACCAGACCTCACTTGGCATCTTGTTTGTATTATTTGTGGTCTCTGGCTTAACACCACAAGCCACCCTTTGCCCCAAACTGCTTTAATCACAGCCATACGTAAGGGCTTGGCCTGAGACATGAGCCTCGGAGTACTGAACACTGCCTATACATAGAGGAAAAGCTGATACCTGCTCCAGAGTCACTTCAAAGTCTAAAGAGATGACATAAATAAAAAAAAAAAGGAGACTGCAATCTAGATTCTCTATGTAACAGACTCCTGTGGGACTTGAATAAATGATTGTTTAAACAGGGTTTTCACTCCAATAAACTTTTTGCATGTCACTGCCTCAGATGTATGAAGGAACATCCCATTTGCATTAGAAACATTGATTTGCTTGAGTTGGAAGAGACTTTTGAAGGTCATCTAGTCCAACCCTTCTGTAACCAACAGGGACACCCACAGCTCCATCAGGTGCTCAGAGCCCTGTCCAGCCTGACCTTGAGTGTCTCCAAGAACAGGGCACCCACCACCTCTCTGAGCCTTCTGCTCCTCCCCCAGGAGGTCTCGACAAAGTCTTGTATTGTAGCAGGCAATTGAATTCCACCCTATAGCAAGGAATCAGTGCTCTACATTTAACGTTCACTGCATTCTCCATCAAGGTGCCTGGGGCACATCAACACATCCATTTTAGACTAGAGCAGCAAAACCCCTCAACGGATCTCATTCACACTCCTTTGATACAGGCTCAAAGCACTTGAAGGGGATTCCTTTTCAAGGAAAGAACTACGGAAGAAACTCTCTGGGAGCACATCCAGTAAAGTCTGACTACAAATAAATCTTTAGGAATGATTCTGGGGTAAAATCCACAAATGTAGTGGAGTTTACTGGGCTTCTGTACAAAAAAAAGATCTTTCACATCTCTGCTCCTCTGGCACTGGGCTGGTCGGTGCACAGGGAGAGTTTATGTGGTCTGTAAAGACAACTAGAGTCATAGATAGCAGAAAGTAAAGAAAATAGTGCTAAACTGTGCTGTTGCCAGGTGAGTACACGTCTGGTTTAGGACCAAATTTTGTTTCTGCCTTGTGCTGCAACCTGCTGATGGGACGTAGACATTTCCCTACTGCACATCCCCTGGCCCAGGTTACATTTACAAACACACATGCCACTACTTCTATTTAGAGACTGATCAAGCTCAGATGCTCCCAGAAGATCATGTTCCCTGATTCCAGCCAACATCACAACAGGGCTGCCTTGCCCTGCCCCAAGCCACCCAAGTGCCTTTCACCCAACCACAGCACGCAGGAGCTCATCCTACTCATTTAAAATTAAAAGTAAAACTCACCTTCCTGCCTAGGAACTGCAGACTTCAGAGAAAACCTTTTCTGCATGCTGTGCTTTACATTAATATTTCTTATATTAACATGTAGTTGAGGTTCATCCCAACCGGGCACGACAGCAGTCCACCATTTTGTCTCCCATGGTTCTCACTGTGTCTGTGAGGGCCAGTATTTAAATTAGATCTTTAAAAGAAAAGTGTGAAAAGTTGAAAATACTACAATACAAGACAGAAAACAGATAAAATAGAGATGCTGAATCCAAATCACTCTTCGAGCAGGTTTGCTATGATTGCAAGAGTTAAAAAAGGGCTCTTGAAAAATGGCATTATAATACATATGGGTTCGTAATAATGCATTCAAATTTCTTTGTTCCTTTGGCTTAAAAATGGGAGCTGCAGTTACAGGTAACTGCTCTGTGGTCATAGGAAGCCTTTGGGAGCTTGCAAAGAGCCCAGCTCTTTGGAGTTTAGGTGCGTAACCTGAAACACAGGGCCAAATTTTGCAACTTTTCTGATCACTTCAAGTTCCATTAAGTGTCCCCTCCTTTATTTATGGAGCATTTATCCTGGTTGTGTTTCTAGCGAATGGAAGACTCCTCTGGAGAAAATTTTTAGAGCAATCAACATTAAAAGTTGAGCATCATGACTTCATACTGAACTGTGCCCATGATCCAAATGTACATGCTAAACCCTTTTATTCTCTATTGTACCTTGATTAAATTCACCTCAGTGGCAAAAGGTAAAAAATGTAATTTCCAGCTGCAGTTGCCCAAGCTTTATGATATTTTATGTCTATCATTGAAATACGCAGATTGACCCATTTAATCTTACATTACGGGTATTTCAATAGCTCTCATCACAGACTGGGTGACCACCTCATCAGAATTAGCTATTAAGAGAGAGAAAGTTGCTTCCTACAACATGAACCCCACAGGCAATAGAAAAAGATCCCTTATGTATTTGGGAGGAAAAAAAAATACCATTTTTAGCTTCTCAGGTTTTTCAATCTGTAGCATCATTAGGCAGATCTTACTGACATCACAGAATAGTATATTCTTGGCCTGGAAAGCAAGGAGAGATGAACTGTATGGTTTTAAATAGTCACAAAGCAAGTACCAAAGCAGCCTAGTGAAACAAATAGCCCATCTTATCATCACCTACAGCAGCTTTGGAAAAAAGCAATCTGTACAAGGTAAGTGGTTCATGCATACAAGAGTAATTCAGCACATACAACCTGTCCATTACTGATGTCCCAGCATGCAAACCCCTCTGCACAGACAAGTTTTCCCATCCAGAAGCAGCATAACTTAAGTTATTTTAAGACTTGGTATCTCACTTGTATTTTAAGTTTCTCTCTCTGTTCTCAGTGCTTTCACTGTGTTTTTTTCTGCTTTCAAGTAATGCCTTCTTGTTCTTGGAGTTGCTTATTCTGGTGAAGGACACAGCTTTGTGAGAAGTGAGGGCATGCCAACAGATTACCCTACAGAGTATCTGGCACTGGCATCAACTTGAGGAACAGGCTGATACCAGAGCACACCTGGCATCTACAGGAGTACCTTAACATGAAGCAGTTGCTACCCAAGGGATAAAGTCCATATCTTGGACTGCTGTGAAATGCAGTACATGTGCTCAAAGGTCAGAAGCACTCTGGAGCACAGAGAAAGGACAAACATTTCCCTCGATAGTGTGGATAAGGGAGCCCTGGTGGGAATCTTGGAAGGGCTGTGCACTCAGCATGCTGATTTATGAGGAGGATCTTAACCATGAGTTCCACAGGGAAGGACTAAGAGAAGAGAATCACGTAAGAGATTACCCTGGGTGATGGTCCTCCTGTGAAACAAAGACTTTAAAAAATATATCTGTTAATTCTTTTTCCTCAGTCCAGTTCTCTGCAGTGGCTTTATTTTATGGTACACAAAGAAAGAGCTCCCAGTTTCAGCAATGCCATTATGTGTCACTTATACTGACATAGTTCATGAGACTACACTGTCTTACTCAGACCTATGGAAAAACAGTAAAAATCCTCAAATACATAAGCATCTATAGCACTTGTGGAATATTTCCAATGGGTAATTTTTACTCTTCTACGTAACTCAGCTCACGTTATTCCTTGAGTAAATAAGTTCATCTTGAAAATCCTACATCTGTGGCAATAGAATACGCTGAAATCTGAGTGAAGTGGGTCACAGATTACATATGAGTAGTTCATATTCCAGGTGATGCACATATGGAAACTCAAACAACTGCATCAACAGATATCAATTGTTTCCACTTCTTAATCTGTTTGAGGTTTTTTTTCCTTTCTTTTTTTTAAACACCCATGGGCAAGGACGAAGAAGGAAGTGGAAAGGCTACTCTATATCCTTTATTCCACTGATGTCTAGAAACAAAGATCTTCTGACATAGCATATTTCAATGTCCTTTGTTTAACCTTCCCCCTTGAAAGATCAGAACACAGTGTTCTTTGTTTTCTAGTGCTTTGTAGGTTAACCTACAGGTTATGCTTTGATAAATATCCAATGAGCTAAGGAAACATCAATGCTTTTCCTTAAGATGCATAGTTGCTATTTTGTCTGACATCTAATATTCTTGTTAGACATTATCTTAAGCATTTAGGAGGCCTTTCTGCCTCTGAAGCTCCGTTTGCTGTTAGTACAGCTTGCTGAAGTAACTGGTACTGGTATTTTATCTGCTTTGTCCACTGAAGACTTCATCAGGTCCTTTGGAATTCACACTTCTGATTCTAGTCTCAGGAGCCAAGGCAGAGAGTTTCATCTTTACAAAACAATCACGTCCCTGGGGCTTGACACACACTTTAAAGCAAAAACAGAAAGCCAGAAGGAGTGATGTTGCAGTGCTCTGGAAGCAAGAGGCTGATAGTAAATGACTATCCTGGCATAACACGAATAAGCTCACAGCAAAATTCCTGTCACAGCCATGTCCATGCATATTATCCCTGATATACCATAATATACACATTCATCCAGTCTTTGTTTCAGAATTCCACCTTGTTGAATTCATTGGCAGTTATGGACCCCATACTCCTAGGTCAGGACAGTTCCCACCAGGGCTCCCTCCCAGGGAGGGCATGCCATAATGTAGACTGGAAAAGCAAAACCATTACCATCACCACTGATGACATGTGAACAACTGAAATAGGAAGTGGTGGAACAATCTCTTGCAATAACACAGAAGCAAAGGTAGTTACTGCTGTTAGGGCTGCTTGCTCTGCACGCTGTACCTTGTCTCAGATCTTCACTGCCTTGAGATGTTAGATCTAATTCTCTCCCAGATTACAAAGTGCCCTAAGTGCTTTCCTCTTAAGAGCTGTCCCTTGAGTAACCTCTCCTTTCTGTGGTTAGCTTCACTATTCCACAAGGTCAATTGAATTTAGATTCTTTCAATGCAGTTTCACGTGAAACTTGAAATAGCCCCCATCACCCCTAAGCAATTGGGATGAAAACTTCGGGAAACAGCCATGTCTCCCTCTTTTCTCTGTGAGTACAAACTTGGCTTGAACTGACCTGTCTCTCACATGAGAGATGACAGAACCTTGTTCTGGAAAGAATAGGGAGGCAAATGACCTGTATACATTCAAGACGGAGTACAGTCCATTCCCAGAAGGAATTAACAATCCTTGTTACATATGGGTATTGGATAAGCCCTTAAGAATCTGTATGCTTTGTTTTGCCATTCTGCCCTTGGGTAACCATTAAAGTTTGTAATCTTATTCAACCCAGGCAGCTTTCATCGCTGCCATTCAGATGCCCAACACTGCCCAGGTCTGACTTTTGGTCATTATTTGATCTGAGTTAGGACAACTGAAGGGCAGGAGAATACGGCAGGTCGATGGGGCTGGTTTCATTGTCTGTTTTGTTACCGAAAGCAAAGCTCCCATCTTTCTCCACTCATCTCTGCACAGCCATCAGCTTCCTCTGCTTTATCATCTGCAAGTGTAGGGTTCACCTGGATGTTTTCATCCTGATCAGAACAAGAGGCTGCCCCTAACATGGTGGCACACTTCCCAGTGCCTGCACAAAGGAGGAAAATAGAAGATAGAGCACAGGATGGTGAGAGGCCAAAGACAGCTCTTTCAGCATTCAGTTTCAACTGCTCAGCAAACGGTACCTTTAAAGATGCTACACTCTGATAGGGCTTTTCTTTCACGAGATGTAAAAACAGAAGCCCTGACCTCTTGTGGTCATTAAAGTCTACAGAAACAGCAAATATCAATTTTCTTAATTCTTTAATCTTCTGCCCAGTCGTTTCCTACTACAAATGGTAACACTAGTGGTGGGGTATGCTGGATGCCCACCAGTCACATCTTGTTGGGATCACAAAAACCTCAATTATTAGCATTTTGCTAAGCTATCTGAAAATCTTACTCAAAGACATGACAGAAAAGTAAGGCACTGCTCAGTCTAATGTATGGTCCACACGAACCTCCTTCCACAGATGCTAACTAGAGCCACATCATCATTTTCAATTTCAGGATTGTTTTATGGACATCTAACAAACCATGTAAGTAATTCATGGCACGTTTGGGACAAGTTAAAGAAGAAATTATGTTTAAAAGATTCATACCTGCTTGAGATGCCTGGGGCTGGAAATGAATAAAATACACTCTCCTAGTTTATTGTAAAGGGTGAATGATGAATTTCTGCTTTAATGCTAAGGGATTCACTGGGACAAAGCACAGAGCTACAGTGCTGGAGTGTTAGGCTAATACACAATGAGGAGCCACTGTAATTTTTGGGATTAGGGATTAAGAAAATGCTTGAACTGGAGGGCTGTTGTAGAGTGCAAAGCCAGAAGGTAAAGGGAAGTTGTAAGCATCCATGCCACTGCAGGCAAATGAGTCCAAGGATTTTGTGATGGATATATTCACCAGAGTCTGCCTTCATGCTACACACAAGAAAGGCACAGCTAAAATAGCACAGAGTATCATCTGGAGCATCTTGCTGAGCCTCCTGCAGCCAGAACAGTCTCCTCAGGGCAAGCTCTCATCACAGGCTATTGCTGAGATAATTATTATTTGTGACAAAGTGGAAAACTGTACTCTGTCCCTTCAGGGAGGTGGAGGGAATGGGAAAAGAAAACACTCTGCATATACAGGAGCACTTTGTGTCAGTGCAGTGCAAACACGCTGCCTCTTCTCATCACCCCATGGCACTGGAGAGGCTGGAACCCCAAAGAGCAACTCCAACCAGAATCCAACACCTCTGCAAACGTGTCTCCTGCGAAGGGACTCATCTCACAGGCACTGAGATTGTATAAGACTCATACCCTTAGGAATATTGAGCTGGCCAAACTAGGAATCTACCACGGAATTTGTTAGCATTTCCCATCCTGGTTTCAGTTGCACTTTGTTTTTCAAGCGGGTGTTTGTACAGCACCAACCACAAAGGGCCCTCACGCTCCAGGAGCAGAATAATATTAAAAACACAAAACACAGTGACAACTACTTTAACTCCACAAAAACTGGAAACAGTCCCAGTAGTACATTTCATCACAAAGCTATTAGATGACATACACACATTCCGGAATCATCTAATTTTATATGTTTCTTGTGAAATGTATTTCCTTCCGAGCGCTTTTTCCACACAGAGCATATTTATAACCAAACCTCATTTCAGCTGTTTTTCTTTAAAATGAGTTGAATGTGCTGTTACTCAGCATTCTGTCACATCTTCCCCACCAAATGCTCAGGGTGAGGGACCAGGACATGGGCAGAGGTGGAGGAACAGGAGCCCACAGCCACACACTTGCACTTTTATGTGATGGTGGTCTTCTCCATTCCCTGAGCTGCTCATTTTTCTGCACGTTTGCACCATCCAGACTCCCCACGCCACTTGCAGGCCAAGCTGGCTATACAGCCACAGAAAAATACACACATGTATTTCCTGTGCAACTTCACATATGGAGTCTGCTTTGGCAGGGATATTGGACTCAATGATCTCTAGAGGTCCCTTCCAAGCCCTACAATTCTGTGATTCTATGTATTACTCTTCCAGGCACTTGCACTTCTCCACCAGTTGTTCCCAGCATGTAGAAACAATCCTTATTCAAAAAAGGGGTGAAAAAAGAAGAATTTCCAAAGCAAGGCTGGTGGCCTTGCACGTGTTAACACCTGATTCCTGTCCATCATTCTTCTGCTGTAGTTGTTAAGGAGCCCTGTGGTTTACCTATGGGGAAACTGAGGTACAGAGATTGGAAAGGATGGAATGGAGGTCCCTCAAATCTGATTACACTGTACTCTTACAAGCCTCCAATGTCACGGAATGTTTAACCCTTGCAAATATGCCAGAATTATTAGCAGATGAAGCAAGGTCTTTCCTTGAATGCAGGCCTTGCCACTGGATAAACAGGTCTCCTTCTAGGGAAACTACAACAGATCTTCTCGAAGCTCTGAACACAAAAAGTACACTCCTGTGGGGCTTGTTTTCCCTGATCTCTGACAGTATTTGGCCAATGAAAGTCCCCCTGCTCATTTCCCAAAGAAGTTTTCCACCATGCTGAATCACTGCAGATAAATATAGAAAGTGACCCCTCGGAGCTCCTTCAACAAGCTTTAAGCATTTGTGAAATCCACATGGCTGCCCATGAGGTACCACAACAGTCCAGAGGAGCCCTCATTAACACAGGTTACATCTCTGATTTAGCTGCTCCAGTAACATAGGTCATGTGAGGAGCTTCCACTTGCACGTCCATCACGAACTGGGATGAGACTGGGGCCACGGGCACACAAGGAACGCATTGCACACCCAACCAGTTGCCCTTGCAGAAGAAGATGCCTTATGGTGACCTACAGGTCCTGACAGGGGAGCAGAGCAGTAGGAATGAGTTCCTATCTGGCTTCCAGGCTTGGGGTGCCCAGCTCAAGAAAGATGTGGAGCTGTTGGAGTGGGTCCAGGTGAGGCCACAAAGATTCTCAGAAGGGTGGAACACCTCTCTCACAAGGAATTGCTGAGGGAGTTTTGCTTGTTCAGTCTGGAGAAGAGAAGACTCTGGGGAGACCTCATTGCAGCCTTCCAGTACTTGAGGAGACTGACTTTTTACACCATCTGACAGTGACAGGACAAGGGGCCACAGCCTGAAACTACAAAAGGCAAACATCCCATCTGTGAAGTAGAACAGGAGAGAGATCCTCACACAGCCTCGCCTGCTCAGCTGATGGCTGTGACATTCTGACAGTGACAGAAGGGCTGAGCAGAAGCATCTCAGCTACTGCTCTGCAATGCAGGGCTCTCACTGGGCACTTTTTCTGAAACATATGATGCTCTAATGACACCACCCCAGGTTGACAAGCAGCTTAAGAACTGGCTCTACCCTCTGGACACCTGGCACATTATGCCATGCAGCAAGCAGCATGTGTTGGCTTGGGAAAATGCCATTATCACTTTGGACAGCCACCGGGCCCAATTGTTAATCCAGCTCCTTCACCTGCCCTATTGCTATTAATATCAGAAGAGAAAGGAAAAAAAATCCAGGGGGAGGAATTGACTTAGCCATTGAAGCATGTTATTAGATTACTGATTCAAACCTCAGATGATGAGCCACAACAGGATAGTGTAAAATAACATTGAATTAAACCAGAGAAAGCTCAACACCATCTAATCATTACAGAATAACAATACGCAACCCTCAATCAGCTCATGTTTTCTAAGACTTAAGGATCAAAATCTATCATAATGCACAGGACAAGCCCAGCACCCTACTCTCAAGTTTGGACATTGTCACTGAGGATTTGAGCTAGTCAAGACTGTGCCACATGCTGCCAGAAGGACTCAGCTATAACAAAGTTCATCCCCAGGGAATCTCTCTTCACATTTGGAGACAAAAGAGTTTCCCCCTAACAAAGCTCTCCTCAGAGCTCCCACAGCTGAAATGTTATTCTTCATACATGAAGGTTTATCTTATTTCCACTGTCCTTATTCTCACAGGCTTAGTTTAGCATTCAATTAGATGGTGTTGCAAGAGCCTTCTAGAATGGTTTGAAATCTCAACCAGGGACAGAGGAGCTGTTAGGAACTTCCTTCATTGACATACTGGAAGATCACAAGCTTCAGTTGTCTTATACGTCAACATGTAGTGTTCCTCAAGGAGGGTAGAATCTCTATTTCTAAAGAAAACCAATACTCCAACACCACACTGCTTTGTCTGCTGAGAGAACTGGCTCTTGTAGGATTTCAAGGCCACTGAAAAGACAGTGAGAAAAGTCCACCAGATCCAATCAGACAAAGGAAGGAAAGCAGAAGGAAGGAGGACTTACACTGTCATCTCAATGAGATAGAGCTGCAGGGCAATAGGACATCTCTGTATCTGAACCATATTGTTTTCCCACTTCCTCCCCAGCAAACCTCCAAGGTCAACTTACACAGACACCAAGAGACACTGCCCACTGAAGTGATGAGGAACAAAGGTTACATAAAAACCATGAACAGCTCTAAGACTATGAATGCAGTAGCAAAGATTCCCAGCTTTTATACTTAGGTCCTACCTGTGCTCTGTGAGAAGAAAACTGCCCTGAACGTCTATTCACAGCAGCCATAAAGCTGCTCTTGTGTCACCAAAGCCACCTGTGCTTGTGTAGTCATCCACAGAAGTGAGAACACCTGGAATCAAACCCTAACCAGGACCAAAGTGCAGGAGGAACAAATGCTGCAATCACCACCACACAGATAAACCACAAGCTATTAGGAGTCTAAACTAAAATTCTACCACATACCGTGTAAAAATAAATAAAACAAAGGTCTTTTCTAATTAAATGGATGATGAAGAGGAAAGCTAACAAGCAGTGCAGCTGGGAACCCTTTCAAATAATTAGATCTACCTACTTGGCTCTAAAGTTTTTGTTGGTTTTTTTTTTACTATCAGGAACATCAAGAAGGGTGTCAGCAAGAGACCTTCTCATTTCTTAGGGGAACAGCACTGAAGGATTTAAAATCTATTGTGAGAAGCCTGGGATTCTTTAAGTTCACTGGAGCCAAAGTAATTCACCCTGAATGCAGGCCCTGAAGGTGACTGTGGAGCTTAGAATAAGGATGTCAACATGGTGCTTTCATCGTTTGCTAGCAGAGCTGCTACTGCACATGGAGCTTGCCTTGACCATTTAATTAATAAAGGGACCCACGCAGCTGGAATTAACGTGAATTTTCAAAGCATCAAAAAGTCTAGCAAAGGATCAAGCTGATATTTTCCTTTATATATATTAGCTTATTCTTGGGCATTGTTGTTCTCCTCATTCACATGATACAGCAGCCTCTTACTCACGCATGCACCCTTACATATTTCCTTTCATTTTACCTCCACAGTGCTTCTGTGTGATGGGGGCTATCACCAATTAACACCGACAATGGGAGCTGGAAGGGAATTTTAGCAAGCACAGCAGGATTTTTTTTCTCCCCAAAATCTCTGAGGAAAGGGATTACTTCCCTGCCTCCCTGCAAAAAAAGAAAAAAAAAAAAAAAAAGGTGGACTCCATGCTAATGTGTTTCTCTGATCTTTTCTTTTCCTCTTGGTTTTCCTCTGTCTCTTCCTTTAAAAAAAATCATTTAAAACCAAACAGTACCAAGGAGGAACATTCAAAAACATATCCATTATAGTGCATTGGGCAGAGCTAGCTTCAGCAGTGCCAGCTTAATACATTCAACTCCACTCCTCAGCATTTCATGGGGTCCTACAAATTATCCCATGAGAATTCAGCTTTCATTACTACCTGCAGTCCATGTAAGCACTACCTTTCCTCTTCTTCCTATGCCAAAGGACAAAGGTCTCAATTAATAAAATGACAAGATAATATTTGATAACACATTGTTCTATTTATAGACTCAAAGTTGCTGTTTCACTCCTAAATTCTCAAGCAATATGGGACTTCTGGTTAGGAAAGTCTGCAAACAGGAGTGATTAGGATTTGGAATTGACACAGATGGTCTAATCAAACATAAGACCTTGGGCTCAGTGCACACATCAGTGGATGACATTTTCTGCCTTCTATGTTCAAGAGAACAAAATAGATAATCAAATTGTCTCTTCTAGCCTTGAATCCTACTGATCCTTGTTACCAAAGGTTCATCTACTATCCTGGTTTTCATGTTTAAGCTCTGTAGATAAACATCATCAATGCCACAGCGGATCACTATTCCAGATGCTGAGGAAGTATGTGCTTTAATGATCCATGCATCTTTTACTTAGGTGGCAAAACAAATAGAAATTTCTTCCTGTGAAGTCCCTTAAACTAGGGAAGGCTAAGTCTTTAAAATTCATCTCTTATTCTCAATTAAGCACTCACTGAAGCCACTGCAAAGATTCCTTGTGATGGCCTCAGTGGGTATTTAATACAGCTTTAAAAAGCAAGAAGCTGGTTCCCAACCAATGCCTTATCAACCAGCTGCCCTTTGGATGAGTAATAAAACAGACTGTAAGCAATTATGAGTGCAGCAAAACAGATATTTTCTCAAGATCAGGAGAGCTATCTTTAGTGTCCTCACCAATCGTTTTGGTTGTTTGCCTTTAGTTTTCTCTTGGCTTTTCAGGTTCAGTTTCATTTCTCCTCCTCCAAAGCTATTAGCCAAATCCCTACTTTGAGGATAAGCCACATATGTGCCATGATCAGAGTTGCTATGTTCCACCACAGAGGAGCAAAATCATAGCTCATCACCCTTGTTCTATAGCCTCGTCTGGGATGTTATCCTAAACACTGGAATAATAGTGTTAAAATTTAAAAATGTTTCTTGGGCTTTGCTTCTTGAGCAAAGAGCTCTAACATGAGTTCTGGGAGACTTAGGAAAAATCTGATATCTGATGTATGTGAGTGTGATAGCTTCTATCCATGAGTGGCAGAGGGAGGAATTAAGCATCAATAAAATGTCAGGAATCCAGAAGATCACAGATGTTAGATGTTAGATGAGATTAAGATGTTTAATCTACAAACTTCAGTAGATAAAGATGCACTGGGTGCTCTCAAAATATAGCAGTTTGATGGAGCCAATCCTTCAGGTACCAGTTTGAGATAGTACTCAACAAAGTCAAGACTGAAGTACTTCAAGAATACCAGGTACAGGTGGGAGCAAATTTCTTCACTTAGATCAGGCATTAAACTCTTTCTAGCTTCTCATTCCTGCTACCCCTCACATCTCTTTGAAGATCTTTCTTACACAGGCCATTTTCAGGCCAGAGCCACTACTGAACTGAAGTGTAATTTAAGTCTTCAGTCACTAATTCTTCCCCCTGCAACCAGTAGAGAGCATGAAGGTAGGCTAATTCTCCCTCTATATAGGGGCATATTAACCCCAGGGAATGTTTTCAGGGCAGAAACCGAGATGGGCATGACATTCAGCACAACAGGATCAGGCTGGGATGCAAATTACAGGATTGCAACTGAATCCCCCAAATCCAGGTAGAGATGGCCTCCCATCTCTTGACTTGGACAATGCAGTTCCCCTGTGCCCTGACCAGGAAATACCTTGCAGCTGTTTGGTTACCTCCCCAAGAAGTCTTGCTAAAATGGAAACTCAAGGAAGTTTTTGCGTAAAGCAGTACTCAACTGACTGCCCCTGCACTATGTTTTAATAGAATCCCAGAGTCACTCTGAGTCTCAGTTAAATATTTTGGTAGCTCCACTAGCTGTTCTTCAGTATAGCCTGACAAGCATTTCACAGCGTTTGCATGCCTTTTTGTTGGAAGAAATCCCAGCTTTGTTGATACTGACTTCAGTCAACTTCAGAAGGCCTCTTAACTCTGCTTTTGGGCTTGTCAACACACAACGGACTGAGACACACTGTCAGCAGGCAGCTCCTTCTAGAAAGCATTATTCAAGTCCAAATAGTCTCCCAGGCATTTTTTTTAACTTCATATTGTGCAAGTTGCATGACTGTCAGAATGGAAAATCTGGTTTAGTCCTTCATTGTTCACATTTAAAGAAGATCAACCCCACATTTCTTCCATCTTCTGCCCCAGAAGTATCGCATCCTGATTATTCAGATGGTTTCCATGCAGCAATGTAGATCCCAGTCTAACTTAGTTCTGCTGAATAATAACCATACTCAGAGAGATGACCACACCAGCACTTTGAGATTATTTATAAATAGAAAAAAATACCTTCATAAGGAGTCATTTTTAACTTAAATTACCTGAAAGATCAAGTGTTGTTGCTCTTTTGCACATGGAAACCTTATGCTCCCCTTTTTGCCTAGAGTCTCCAGTAACAAAAACAGCACCTCGACTTTAATATGGATATTGACATATTTAGTTCTGTTTAATCAATGCACTCCTGGTGTTCTCAATATAGATCTCTTTAAAAGTACTCCACCACTTTCAAAACAACAAAAACACCACAGGAAACAGCCCTAGTACATCCTTTAACTATCTTCCACTTTTAGACTTTACTAAAATTTCTTTTCTGAAAGAATGGTAATGAACTGACACAGGCTGCCCAGGGAGGTGATGGAATCACTGTCTCTGGAAGTGTTCAAGAACCTTGGAGATGTGGCACAGAGGGACATGGTCAGTGGCCGTAGATTGATGATGGTTGGGTTAGATGGTCTTCAAGGTCTTTTCCAACCTTAATGATTCTATGATTGTATGATTTACAATGACCAATCATTTATAATGACTGTAGTTCTATAGAAATTATAATTGCATACCTGTATTAAAAGAACCTGGAAAACTCAAGATTATTCAGTGCTCCATGATACAAGGCCTTCTACTGACAGAAAAACTCCAGGTTTTTGAAGACATTCCAGGCATAATGTGGCTGAGGAGAGAAAACAATCAAAGAAGACAACACTTTGTCCAAGAACTTAGAGAAGTAAAGAATAAAACCTTGCTTTCCCTGCCACAGCACTTGTTGCAATGCCAGAGCTCAAGATGGATATAGGGGACAGAGATCTTTACTGAAAGGCATATACTTACCTATCAATTCATCTAATTCTATTTTTAAATAACAGAATCCAAGCACAACTGGTCTGGAGAATGGCATGTTGGTAGAGTAAACCTACCAAATTCCAATGTATGAAAGAACACTTCATCACTAAATGTAGAAGTGAAAGAAAGAGCAAAAAGCTTGTACAAACACGCCATAACTTGGTTTATCTATCCAGCCTCTGTCACTCAGTAGCTCAGGCTGAGCTAAAGTTTGAGTGTGAAATTTCATGTCAAAAAGCAACCAGTGATGTCTTACTTCCTAAGTCTGTTCAATCCTATTTAAATATACCCACAATAATTTGGTCTCCAGTGATTGTGAGTTCCACAGTTTCATGTATGTCACCTGATAAATTCATTGGTCAGTGTGGGTTTGGTCAATGCCTTCTAACGTATTCCCTCACTGTCACTTGCTTTCCAAATTGAAAAGGCCTGACCCACGAGCATGAATGGTCCAGTCCCATCAACCAGACTGTTCGAACAGGCAAAAAAAGAGTTAAACAAAATACAGAGCTCTGAATATTATGTCTGCTTTAGATGCAAAAGCCCTCCAAGTTATTCAGTGAAAGAAAAAAAAAAAAGAAAGAAGAGAAGAAAAGAAAAAAGGGAAAAAAATATTTAAAAAAGTAGATATTGCTTGCTCTTATTGTAGGAAACTGAAGCTTCAAGTTTTTGTCCATAAACAGAAAATGGATTGTCAGCTTGCAGTGTTTTGAAATTTCCTAATTATTTTTCATTAAACATAGTCTGGAATAAGCTGCTATGGATTTTCCCCATTCTTCAATGTCCTTTATGCCAGTTTCACTTTTGAACTCCTATTTCCCTGCCATTTCAAAAAATATCTGAAGATCAAGTGGCTGAAATTGAAAATGAAAAGGAGGGGATGAAAGAGAGAAGAGGGAAAAGGAGAAAAAAGAGGGGGCAAAAAGCTTGAAAAGGATTTCTCCAGAATGCAGAAGACAACTGATCTTTTCAGTGCTCATTGGAAATGTCCTCACCAGGCTGTGACTGCAGCTCCCATGGCCACACTTGGGCAGCTCTCCCCTTTTTCCCTTTGTGTACAATCCATGAGAATCAAAGCACTATAGGAAAATGACTCACGTTGCACTGTCTGTAGATTTGGGCCATAAGCACTTCTGCCTAAGCCTTTCAGAGGCCAGAAAAAAACTTCCTTCTGTAGTGGTACATAAGTGCCAAGTAAACTCCAGATGCTAGAACAATGGGCAAATGTCCAAATAGATAAGACAACACTAACTAAAAGAAGTTTTCTCATGAAAAGATGGAGATTATTAAAGAAAAAAAGGATTAGCTGGGCAGAGCAAACCACGCTGCTATGCTGAGTGTACTGTGATATGCCACTGAGACGTGCAGAAGTATGGTTAAGTTTCCTGATAAGATGATGGCAAGGGCACGACATAAATTGTGATTATCATCAGAGCTGATCAGTCACTTCAGAAATTTCTGATTTCTGTTTCATGTTTTTGGAAATCATATTGTGGGTAAGCTGTCCCTATACTAACAGCTCTCAGATTTCCAGTTAATTTCAGCAGGACTGTGGGACCCTGGATCCAGCCTCAAAGTCTCTTCATGGTTCTTCACACTCTATAGACCTCAGCAAGGAAAAATGCTATTTGAAATGTGCAATTTGTTATTTTCTCACAGAATACAGCTCCCCTAGCTCTCAGAGATCTGTACTGAAATGGATTTTTTGCTCCAGTGGGCTACATTGTCTTTTTTTTCCATGATTTTGCTTGCCTCTGCCAATGGACATGGTTTTTCATCGTAATTGGACAAGTTTTAGTGGGTAATATTGGTAGTAAGTGGACTGTTGGACTAGATGATCTTAGAGGTCTTTTCCAACCTTAATGATTCTGTGAATTACTCAGTATTCAGAATTCACTGATGAGAGCTCTTTGTCTCAGGGCATTTCCTCTCTGCTTTGGAGCCAGGCATGACCTGACATAGTCAATAAAGGTTTGGGGACAGAAACCAAACTGTAAGAAAATGGAGTGCAAGGGAAAACTTCTGGACCTCTGGGAACTTGAGAGTGATGTGAAAATTCTCCTGCAGCATCTTCAGAGCCCGTACACACAGCAACAACGAGCTGCCTCCATGTACCCATGTCAGACACCATTCAGAATGTTAGAACTGTGAAAACACTGGGAGTGTTTGTAAAGTATGAATGTTTTTCCCAGGACAGGAAACAAAGACATTGAAATACTAAGGAAGCTTTTCACAAGCTTCAGGCCTGGATACCAGAGACGAGGATGATGATTAAACAAGTTACTCTTTGCTGTGATTCAGTGATCAGAGGAGAGGGTTGGGAGCCAAAGGGTTGGGAGCCAAGCTTTCCCATTAATTCTTTTATTTACCTTTAAACAAAGCCCTGATGGGATTCCTGCTCTTCACAGGCATCACATACCCACATCTCCTCCTGACATCAATTCAAGGTGCAGATGTTCAGCATCTCAACCATATGGACCTTTGGTCTCTCTGGACATTAAATTAGCCAGTGCCAAAATAGGATTGATGCTGCTGACCTTCTTCAGTAGATTTTGCACCTTTGTTAGGAGAGCAATTTGAGGTGCTCACATGGGCTGCTCCAGATGTGCCAAATTTTGCAGTGATACTCCTAAACTAACCCTGTGATAGTTACAGTGCAGAGAGAACTGCCAGACCCAGAGCTGAAAGAGCAAATGTGTGCATCAGACAGCCTGGTGGGTGGGTTTGCAATGCAATCAGATCTTTTTTTCCTAGCAATATTTTATCTCCCAATCAATGAAGAACCCCTTTCAGAACTAGACTGACAGAAGCACAGTCCTTTGCTCTGTCTGCGTGCACTCACTGTACAGGAGGAGTCTGCATTTTCTGAAGAGAGTGACAGAATCCAGCTGAACAGATATGATACGGGACACAAAATGCCACCTCTAATGAATTTTAAAACCAACAGCAAAACACTTCTGTGGGGTACAAAAAGTGGGGAGGAGGGTGGGGGGGTGGAATACTGGCAGCCAAATACAAGAACACAGTGCCCAGAAATGATGCAGGGGACTGAGCTAGGAATTGTGTGAGCCCTCTGGGAGAAAGGATGCAGATGGGGGAGGGCAGGGGGACAAACAAGAAGTTTTAGACAATTGCTTTTCGTTGGCCTAAGTAGCAATAAAAACAAATTGGGCAAGCTCTGAGGATTGCTCTCGGATAATCAATCACAGATAACAAAATTAGGCAGGGGCACTAAGCAAATGCAGGACGTTAATTCAAGCTGCATTTTTAACAGCCTTGGGTGAATAACCTCCCAGCAAAGTATTTCCTAGATGAAGTGTTACACTGTTGGGGGTTTTTTGTTGTTTGTTTTTTGTTTGGTTTTGAACCTTTCTTTGCCATCCAACCAAATGCAGAGTACAGTCATCTCTAGAACTATTGCTTAGAATTCTGCACTGGACACATTCTGTTGCATACTCACAGAGCCCCTGACTGGCTGAGGCAGGCTGGAGCTCTGGGGTGCTTCTGGTCCCCACCCTGCCCCACCCCAGGGCCACCCAGAGCAGGGTGCCCAGCTCCTGGACATCTCCAAGGAGGAGTTTCCATGGCCTCTGAGTCCCTGTGCCAGGGTGCATCACCTGCACAGCACACACAGTGCTGCCTGTTGTTCAGGGGAACCATCATTACATTCTCTCCATTAAGTCCATGTCTATCCTGTACTGGAGGGCCTGAAACAGGACAGAGCACTTTCAGATGCAGCCTTATTGGTGCTGAGTAGGGGGGAAAGAACACCTTTCTTGATCTGCTGGTGATGCTATGCCTAAGTAGCTAAGAATACTCTTAATCTTCTTACTGGCTATGGCACATGTTTGAACTCATAATCAACTTGGTGTCCACCAGGACTGCCAAATCACTCCCTGCAGAGCTACTTTACAGCTGGTGCCTGGAGTTGTTCATCTCCAGCTGCAGATCTTTCACATTTCTCCTCACTGAACAATATGAGATTTTTGTCAGCACATCTCCCCAGCCTGTCCAAGTCCCTCTGGACGGCCCTCCAGTCAGTCAGCCATTCCCTTCAGTTTTATGTCATCTGCTAATTTACGAGGGTGCACTCTATAGAATGGCCTGGGTTGAAAAAGGACCTCAAAGGTGCACTATATCATATTGCCCAGATCTTTAACAATGAAGATGGCAACTTCTCCACGCACTGCCACATGATTTGACCATATTGGATCAAAATCCCTTTCCCATACAGATCCACTTCAAATCTCACTTTTGCGTGTATATAGTGCTTTCCTAGTGGGATCCTCCTCCTGGTGAGCTTCTAGCAATGGTCCTGCACTATTACAGCACATAAAAGTAGCTGTACACATTTTAATGTTTCTCCTCCCCACTGGAGAAAGTCTGATCTTGAAATAAGATTTCCCCTTGGGAATGAAAACAGTCACCTCTGAATATTCAGTGTTTCTTTGTATCTCACAGCTTCCACTAGCATTTCTTTATTTAATTTGTTTGATAGACTATCCAGAGGGAACCAATACCTGACACAAAGACAAGAAGAGCTAAAAAAATGCTGAAATCTAGGCACTTAGTCAGTGACATTATCCACATAATTTGCCTGGCTCTGCTATTTAAAAGCTTGAGTCAAAGGAGAAGGTTTGTTTTCAAAAGCAGAGACTTGCACACGTATGAACTGTGCCTTCTTTCCTCAGAAGCTCTGTCTGGATCAGAACGGGTTCAGCAATCTGCATAGAAATAGAGAGTAGTAATACTGCACTTGCAAAGAAGCAAATTAAGGCTGTTACAAGCACTGCCAGCTCAATTCCTTGGCTTCAATGGGAGCTCTACCTGTCTATTAGAGATGTGTAAGTGTTTCTAAGCTTAATAGCCTGTTGGTGTTATCAGAATCTAAAAAAAAAAAGAGAGAGAGAGAGAGAGAAGGAGTAAAAGGAAAAGGGGGAAAATGGAAAAAGGAGGAGGAGAGGGAGAAAGAAAGAGAAAGAGAAAGAGAAAGGAAAAGAGAAAGAGAAAAGAGAAAGAGAAGAGAAAGAGAAAGAGAAAGAGAAAGAGAAAGAGGAAAGAGAAGAGAGAAGAGAAAGAGAAAGAGAAAGAGAAAGAGAAAGAGAAAGAGAAAGAAAGAGAAAGAGAAAGAGAAAGAGAAAGAGAAAGAGAAAGAGAAAGAGAAAGAGAAAGAGAAAGAGAAAGAGAAAGAGAAAGAGAAAGAGAAAGAGAAGAGAGACAGGAAAAAGAAAAGAAAAAAGAAAAAAGAAAAAAGAAAAAAGAAAAAAGAAAAAGAAAAAAAGAAAAAAGAAAAAGAAAAAGAAAAAGAAAAAAGAAAAAAGAAAAGAAAAAGAAAATCTGTTTTTGGAAGCACTGACATGCAGAGAGCATTTCCATTGAATTTACTATTA
This sequence comes from Cyrtonyx montezumae, assembly GCF_038088225.1. NCBI lineage: Eukaryota > Metazoa > Chordata > Aves > Galliformes > Odontophoridae > Cyrtonyx > Cyrtonyx montezumae. The sequence continues at coordinate 5,565,875 of NW_027072037.1, forward strand.
TGAGTGGGATATGGTAGTTTCTGCAGATTATTGGCTCCATTAAATGACACATGATTAACCACTGCATGCCCTTTTTTCAGAGAAGAAACAAACAGAGCATCTGAGCTTCAAGTTATCTGTTCTTCCTGCTTGGCTTGTTAGAGAAATTCCTTTTAAGACTGAAATAGTCAAATCAAAGTAATTTTGCTGTGAAGAATGTGTGTGCTGACGAAAAAATAGGTTCCCTGTATGGTGTGTATGTAAATACAAGATCTTTAGCCTAACCTTCTGCTCCCTACTTTTGTACATATCCTGCAGTTGCTGAAAATGGGCACTCTATTGTGAGTATTAACTGGAGTGGCCAAGGTAGGCCTGGGGCTGATTATTGTAATTTGGTCACCAGTCTGATTCAGAAACCCTACACAAGGCTGTGCAGTGCAACTTCAACAGCTCTTCTTGATGCCTAGCTAGAAAATCTGTTTCAAAGGGGCTCCATGAATTGTAGGGTACAGTCAATTAACTTGAATATTAATTATCTATAATGAATGTACCCTTCTTCAGGGCTTGAAAAGAAGCAAATTACTTGGAGAGGGACTAATTAAGATGATGTAATCTTGACCATGAAGAATAATTCCTTCCTAGTGACAGAAATGATCTAATTGAAGTATCTCATTAATTAATGTCTCATGAAATTGACTGATAAAATGCCTCTATGAATGCCTCCTGAACTCGAGGCCAGCAGTGCTTTGTAGCACATACACTCCCGCTCCAGACCCTATCACTGACAATATAATTAGGCCTTAGAAGCACACTGTGCTCAGAAGGATTTATAACTCTGCAGTGTGGATAATCTACAAATGCAAAGTTAAGACAATGCAGCTTGCCTCTGCAAGAATCCTGAAGTCAATGAGCGAAACCATAAATCAGGTATAATCCAATGGATGACAAGCAAATTCCCCCTCCCGCCAGCTTTGTCAGTCTGCACCGAGAGGAAACCCACAAAGTACTAATAACCCTATACCAGGTGCTGGCAGCCCCAAATGGCTCTTAACTGCCTTATGTCCATGCTCTCTTTGTATTATTTCCTAGATAAATAGAACCAGATTCCAGGGGTTTAATTTTGCCTTTTCCACTACATTAGTGCATCTATGGATTTTACTTAATGATGCTATAAACTCACAAGGAGTGAGAGGCAGTAGAAAGACTCTTTACCAGCTAGGAGGAAGGTCTTACTGGGGAGATCATTGTGTGTGACGAGTCTTTTAACAAGACAATTTCAGTGGAGAGGCCAAAACTCATGACCTGGCTTAATGCCTAACTGCAAATGAAACCTATTATCGAAGAGTGGGATTCCTGTAATTTGGAATCACAGGAGGGGCTTGTATGGTTTGTCCCTGCAGGTGAGAGGCGTTAGAATCATGGAATCATTGAGCTTGGAAAAGATCACTAAGATCATCTACTCCAACCATCAACCCGTCCCCACCATGCCCACTGACCATGTTTCTCAGTGCCACATCTCCAGGGTTCTTGAACACCTCCAAGGATGGTGACTCCATCCTGAGCAGCTTGTTTTCTCATTCACAGAAGAAATTTTTCCTAATATCCAACCTCCCCTGTGGTTCATCACTGGGACCTCACTGCGTAGGCAGGCTCAGATCTGCAAGTGGCCATGGCTGGATGGAAGACCTCACAATCTGTGCTGTGGCTGGCCCTGATGCAGTGATGTGCACCCACACCCCTTGGCTGCCAAGTGCCATCGGAGAAGAGGGTGCTTGGAGCCTTCAGAAACAGAAGCAGGAAAAGATCCTTGAATTGCTGTTGGCTTTCAGGTGTGCAGAGTATGGAAGCATCATGTGATGAGTGCCTATGAAATTTCAAGAAGGGCAGGCAGATTCAAGAGAGATGATCAGATCTTCTCTGGCGTGGCCGGACTTTTAACCTCACTTGCTTCCCATTAACTTACCATAAAGTGGAAATAATAACCAGAGCTCCAAGACAGCTTTTTTGACAACCGGTAAATAGGCTAAAAATTCATTTTCATCAGCCTGGATTTATGTGCAGAATTGGGCTTCTTATTCATGCAAGACCCATAGTCTCTTCAGCTCAGGCAGGCATCTCTCAGCTTATTGTGTTGGAGTCGTTCTGCTCTGATCAGTGAACCTGCTCATAGGCACCCAGGGCACACACTTCAGGAGGTGGTCTACCCAAACCTACCCCTGTTCCCATAATGTTTAATTGCATAGGGTGGAATGGTGCCAAAGAGATGCAGGTTTTCTCAGGATGAAACAGGGGATAAACGTGGGTCTTTGGCATCCTCCGCAAGCCCTCTGAAATGGTTGCTATTTAGAAACCTGCTAGACTTTGAGCCCTTTATTTCCTATGACCGAACAAAATCCAGGTTGGAGGGAACATTTCAAGGCATATGAAATAACATCTGGGGTTCTTTATTTTGGCCAGATAACATGAATAAAAACATGATTTAGTTTAAACCGAATGGTATATATTTTACAAAATTGAAAAAGATAACGCATTATTTGAAAGCTTAGGTAATAGCATTCTTCCTTTATCTGTTCTGCACTTCTGAGTCTTGAGCAAGGCCCTCTAAAACTGATGGAGGCTCCTAGGTTCCAGTGAAATACAATGAACAGTAATAGATGGTCTGTGGATGGTATAAAGGGAAATTTGAATCTCAGAGCTAACAATGATCAATTTACTACATGCCTGCGGGAGCTAAAAATCATATAAGGAATACATAGAAACACAGCAGTCAGGCAAGGAAACGAGATGAAACCAGGCCAGTTCGAGGATGCAGTATTGTTATTTGTTTATGTCTTTTCTGTTAAAATGAATTAAATGCCCACAGCTGATAAAAGGTTCATCTACCGGTGCCAGAGCTCCCGAGTATCTTATATTATTTCTGTACTAATTACATTTCATAAAGCTACCAAATATACCATAACTAACATTTATTGGCCAGTGAAATGTTGCTGTAAGTTAATAATTACAGATATATGTAGACAATAAAAAGTGGAACATCGGCCTGGATGCAGGATGGGAAATTAAATGGAGGTCCTTGAACATTCCCTCTAGCTGCTTACACTCAAGTACAAACTCCCATAACCCCAGAGGTAGGAGGATTTCCTATTTCACTGTCAGCACATACTCTAGGCTGCTTTCAGTGTGCTCCATGCTATGTGGAGAATAAACTTCCCTTCCCTGCAACCTCAGCTCATCCCTGCCACCTCTGCAGGTTACTTGTGGATGCACTGCTGCTTTGGGGCAGGTTGGGGGTGGGAAGGAGCCCTGCTGAAGCAGAGCTGCAATTCATCTTGGGAATACACTGCTAAAAGTTTTGCCACTGGCCAAAGCAACCTCTGTAGAAATAAAAGTCAGGAGGTCACCTCCTCTCCAGTATTTCACCAGGATAAGGATGAATCTGCTTCTCCAACATCCACACAGAATTCCAGGAGTCAATGGCTGATTATTATTATGCATTTCCTTTACTTGGCTGAACTGAGGTTAGTTACACCGAAAGCATAGGCAGGAATCAGCCCCCTTCTAAGTCCTTTTGCCTATTGGCTGCCAGCTCACATCTTCACTCCCCCTGATTCCCACGTAGCCAGTAATCAGATACTCTGCCGGTTTTTTCACCCTGCAGTGCTTAGAGCTTTATCTGAGCTGGCCTGCTTGGGTACAGATTCTCCCTCTAAGGCTCTTACTTCCTTATGTAATGAGATTTAAAGAGACTTAAAAGAGCAGTAAGGAGATGAGGAAGGTCAAAAATGCCATTAACTATAAATAAATACTCTGTCACACTGGAGACACAGCACCACCATGGTTCAGACGGACCTTCATCTGCCTGAAGGGATAGTGTTGAGCAGGCTGTCACTCCTTGTAGACTTGTCCCTAAGGGTGGAAAGTGAAGCCTGGGAGAAGAGAGAACAATCTATGGGGTACTGATACTGTAGGATGATGCTTTCCTCAGCAGGAACTCTCAGGAATTTCTGAGAAGGAGACCAGGTTTGATTATCATGATGATTCCTGTGGTCTTTAACGTTTTGGGTAGAGCAGATACACACTCCTGCCACCTACTGTCTGCACAGCATTAGCAAACCCCACTGAAAGGCGACATGGCCTGATCTCCAGCCAGTGAAGCTGCAAAACCTCAGCTCTCTTGAATAAAATAAATATGTTGGCCACTGATTTACATTTCTCTTCACTGATGGCATGAAGACATTCATACCTGTTCTGTGGGGAGCTCAGTTATCCACAGCCCCTGTCCTTTCACCGAAGAAACACAGAAACAATGAAGAAGGTTCCCTTCCTTTTTCATGTCCTACCCCACTACTGCTGAACCAGTTAAAGTGCCTCCAAAGGCTTCCAGCAATGCACACAGGGGACATTTGAATTCATAGAATCATTAAGGTTGGAAAGACCACCAAGGCCATCTAGTCTGACCATGAACACCTCTGTAAACCATGTCACTCAGTGTGACGTCTACACATTTTTAAAACCTCCAGGAATGGTGACTCCACCTCCTCCCTGGGCAGTCTGTTCCAAAGCCTCAGATGAGGTTCCTGAAGTGACAAGATTTCCCCTCTTGAAGACTGTTCCATGGTCTGAGAAATGTGACAGCACAAGTCGTGACCTAATATTCAAACCAGGCTTCACATCCCCTCAATTTTTATCCCATTACTCCTAATTAATCCCATTTACGGCAACTACTCTTTCTTCCTGGCATAAATAATTGCTGATTGTTGCCACAGGACTAATTCCCTTACACATATGGTTGGTGTAAATCTGTTCTCTAGGAGAGTCAGAGCATTGGGAAGGTTAAGTTTTGTCTTATTTCAATTCCACGGGGAAAAAATTGCTAAAGTATCTAGTAGCTGTCCTATTAGCAGTGAGAGAACAAAGAAGCCCTGGATGGGGCACTGGCATCACAGTGTAATACAGATGGCAACTCCCATCTACTTATAAACATGGCACCACTTTGGTGTATTGGCATTTTCTCTTTCCAGATCCACCACAGTGCACTGACCCCAACTATTTGGAGGCTGTTTCAGTTCCATAAATGATGAAACAAGATGCTGGGCATTGGGGAATATCCTCCTGTGGATGTAAGTACATAACTCCCATTAATGTGAAGGGGAGTTATGCACATGCATTGAGCTAAGGATGTGCTCTCCAGTCTGCAGAACACACTTGACAAGTCTGAGTAATCTGTGGTTGATTTTAGTTTTCTCCCCAGAGCTCTCGATGAAGGGAGATGCATGAGAAAGCTGGTGTACAAGGCATTAGCATCAAGGCACAAGTGAAAGAGTGCTCAATGGGATTATTAGTGCTTACGCAGCACAAGTAATGGATGGTGTCCTATAGGAATACTTTACATTCAGGAGCCATCAGCTTGGCCTCTCTTTTCAGTGTAAATCAGGAGTGGTGGCTAAAGCAAAAGGGAACAAAACTCAAATTAGAGGAAAACTTTTTTCCTTTTCCTTTTCGTGACTGGGAAATTCTGTTTATCTCTCACAACTTCATTTAACTCATGGGTAAACAGATGTATGTGTTGGCCACATGCTCCACACACTCATACTGTCTTGCATTGAGAAATTCCTCATTTCCTTGCTTTCAATTTATGCTACACCACGCTCAGGCAGGATCTGGTCATCACTCGTATGGAGAAGTGAGAAACCCACATAGCAAAGAAGGAGAGAATCACTGGAGGTGAATCCTCACCTGCATGGGATGGGCAGTAGCAGCAGAGAATGATTGATGTGTGGAGCCTACACTGGGACTCTCAGGAAAATTAATTCATTTTCTATTCACAATCTAAGTTAATTTGGATTATTTAATCCACATTAGGCTCCTTTATGCACACTCTAATTCAGAATTAGTGTGTCCCTAATTCACTTTACAACAAAAATCAAGCTCAGCCAAATTAATGCTATGTTATACTTGAATGAGGGTCTGTGAAGAGATTTAATGTGGTTTAATTATCCACTTTGCATATCAAAAAATGCATAAAATATCACATTAAGTTACAAAAACAATCCCTGGAGCAGGAGGGACAGGAAGCTGAATCTCCTACTCCCACAGTATGGCACTGGATGACAACTCAACTCCTTCTCTTTAGTTTAGGAGATTGGTGTTTGGGGGAGGTGGACAGAACAGTACCTTCTTGATGCATCTCTCTGCAATTTGCACAGCAGGTGATGAGGACCCAGAAGGAAGAAAACAGCTAAGAAAAAATGACATAGCTAAAAAAAGTCTTAAAGCCTTTGGAAGGGCCTGTCTGCATCTCTTGAAGGGTGTTGGTGATTACAGGGAACTGGAAAATGGCCAGCGTATGGGGAAGGGAAAGAAAAAGTGGAAAAGCAATTTAACTTCAATTTCTATAAAAACACTGACACAACAAAGCTGTTTGTAAACATTTCAGAGATATCCAGGAACGCTAAGCAACACTCAGTTTGGATTTTTTTAGGCCAAATCATTTCTAAACCAATCTGATGCTTTTATTTGGCAGTGTGAATAGGAGAAGAGCAATTGAGATTGTACCTCAGCTGCAGCTATTTGTACCTTTTCCTAACAAGGTGAGACAGATTAGGTGAAAGTGCTATTGAGCTATGTAAAAAAAAGTATCTAGGAAAAATTAGGTATTTGTGGAGCAGTAATGAGTAGGTCACTTGCAAGAAAGAGGTAGATAACAGGAAAAAAATCTTTGAGATTCTGACTGGGATGTCACACTATGCAATATTTTCCTATGACAGCATAATCTTTATATTTACATATACACACATATCACTGCAGAGGAAGGGCTACTGGCACACCAGATAACATGGGGCTGGAGTTCAAAATTATCCTGGCAAATGATATATGTGGTCTGAAAAAGTAGAATAAATGAGCTTTTGTCCTTATGGATATCAAGATCAGAGAGGAACAACAACTGCACCACTCCAAAGTAGAAGCAACAGACTGGGTGGCAGCTCTGAAGAGGACTTGAAGGTTGGAGTGAATGTGCAGCTAGATGTGAATCAACAAGGTTATGCTGAGAACAGCAAACACCATGCTGAGGCAGGCAAAGAGCACCATCATATTTAAGATGTGTGAAGAAAGCCTTCTGCTCCACTTACGGCTGTTAAAGGCTTTGCTGGAGAACTTTTCCCTGGTTTGGCCACTATATGTCAGGAGTTAGATTAATGGGAAAGAGAGCAGAGGAGATTAAAAAAAAATAATTAAAAAAAAAAAAACACAAATCCATATGATTTGTGTAGAACAAGAGTAGGGAAAACCTGAGAAAAGAATATGAAAAAAGTAGCACATCAGATGTTTGGACTAGATGATCTTAGTGGTCTTCCCAACTTTAATGATTCTATTCTCCTATGACTCACTGTAGTTTCAAGCATGTAAGAAGCAGCTGGAGATAATCTCCTTCTGATGACCATAGTGGGTATGATATGAAAACGTGCCACAGGTCCAACTAAGGGGACTTTATTTCAAGTGAGAGGAAAACTTTCCTATTCAGCACATGCTATGGTTGTCAGCAGAATATTCACCACTGGAGGATTTTAAGAACAAAACAGATTTTCGCTTGACTTGATGGGACATAGTCACTGAGGGGCAGAATAGATAACTAGTTGACCCTGCACTCTTTGTAACTCATAGGTTTTGCCCTCGTTTCTGGCAGGGCAATGTGGTTTTGGCCAGATCATTACATTTCTATTCTTAAAAGTGTTCCTGTATGTAAATACACTGAAAGAGAAGAAAAAGCAATAATAATAATAATGCAGCTAGAAAATATGCCTTATTATAGATCCGCTGGGGTGATGCTGACTTCTGAAAACGGGCCAATCTGACCTGCTATAGATGGAGATAATGTAGATAAAGGTCCTCCAAGTCTTTTTGTATATCTGCAGTCATCATAAAAGAAAAACTTTGCAACGTCAACAATTGTCAGGTATTAGTCACTAAGCCTCATTTCCTGGGAGACTGAACAAATATAGTTCCTATAAACATTTTACCCTTTTCAGCAAAGCAAAAAGAGTTCCAAGACCACAGGAGCACACAGTAGTAACCTAGTGTCAGCATCACTTTAGCACTGAACCTGCATCCAACTGCTTCTTACTCAAAGGACAAAAACAAAATGTGTGTAAACACAATGAAAGGATAGTTTATGTGCTACCCCCAAATCAGCAACCATGAACTCTGGCTGATTTTGCTCATCATCCATTAAGGGAAACGGCTATAGGTCATCTCAGTGATTACCTAACACTCAGGAGAAGCAATAAAGCTCAGCTGGAGGTGTCACACTGCAGAAAAAAAGTAAAGCAAGCCCAACTCTTGGTTTTGTTTTTCACTACATTACTTCAGTTAACATAGTGCACTGTTAACATTAACTCCTGGCCATATATTGCTTTATAGATAGACAATCGATAGTGTGACTGAAATATGATTTTGTTAAAACGTCTAGGGGGCTGTATGCATTTAGCTTTCACACTATTTTCAGAAAATGAACATCAATATAAAAATAATGAGCCTCATAAAATAAAGGCTAGTTCATGTGGCTGAGCTGGCTTTTAAGAAAGGGGGCAGAGATTTATACTAAAGGCATCACAAAGGAAACAGCTTAGAACAACATTCAGCATCTCTTTCAACCCCAATCGAAGGACGTTCAAGGCCAGCACTGAAACACAGCTTGCCTTTGCTCACTAGGGCGTGCACTGGGATGGCAGTGCTTGGCAGGAATTCTTGGACACGCCAGCAAGAGGAAACTGCAGCAGGGCCTTTGACATGAATACAAAATCACCTCGTATTAGGAGATCATCATCATAAGCCACGGGACTTGTTTTTGTAGTCAAGCTGCTTCTGCTTACGGAAGAACTCGAGATGTTAAGCACAGTCCATCCTGGTGACTGTAGGGCCACTGAAGAGGACAGGGACATTCACGGGAATGTAAGGGTACTAGTGCTGGTGCTGGCAGGGAATGCCCTTCTCCCCCTCAGTGAATCAGAGCCTTGCACACTCCTGTCTTATCATCTGCTGTTTCTGTCCAGGTTTCCTTGGGATGAAAATCTTGGGGGTAAGTACTGAAATGGGAAAAATAGGCAAATTCCATCTCTTCGACAATCAAATGATGAAACATAAAAACTTCACATGCTGCACCTCAAAAATGAGTGTAGTTGTGGGAGTGCCACATGTACGAGACATGTCTGTGCTAAATAGTGCAAGACAGGAGCTATACATCAAAGTCAAGAGGAATTAGGACATGTACATTGAAAATTATGCCCTCCCCTTCCCATCCCCGTATTCAGCAAGATTTTCTAGTACTACATTTTTTTGAACCCTCTGAAACTTTTTGCAGTGCTTCAGAAAGTAATGCTGAAAGAGGAGCCTGTAAAACAGCTGGATGACAGTATCCTGGACCTAAGCTGATGGAGGACAGTTCACTTTCAGATCAGATCCCTTTTAATTCAGCTAAAGCAAGTCTTCCTCACCCCTCCAGCATCTTTACTGAGTGTATTCATTCAGGAGTGAAGGTACCAAATCCCCTCACCAAGCTATGGACAATCTTCTACTTCCTACTCAGGGAACCTTACAGAGGCTGGGATGTCTCCAAGGAAAAGATGATAAAGTGCAAAGCTCAGATTTGACATTTCCAGGCTATACATGTAGTGGTCAGTTATCATAGAATCATCAAAGGGTCTGGGTTTTAAAGAACCACAAAGATCATCTGGTTGAAACCCCCCTGCCATGGGCAGGGTCTCCAACCAGTAGACCAGGCTGCCCAGAGCCACATTCAGCCTTGCCTTGAATGCCTCCAAAGATGGGGAATCCACGACCTCTCTGGGCAAGCTGTTCCAGTAATACTGGCAGAACAGCAGGAAGCATCACAAGAAATTCTGCTCAAGATTAGGGCTAAATAAGTATCAGCCCATCAAGGTTCCTCTTATTCTGAAAATTAGGATTAAACATGCACATACATAGGCAACAAGCAAAAAATGCTTTAGATTAGAAGAGCTTGAAGCAAACTGATTATGTCTCATACATTGCTGAACTTCACCTGAGCTTGGATTTCTTCTTCCTTTTATGCGTGTGTCTCTAATATGAATTTCTGAAAGCTCTCATTTTGCTTCCAACCCAATAAAACATGAAGTGTTGTTCTGAAACATCGTTCCACGATAGCAGCTAGGGATTTGCATAGATGGAACAACTTGCCACCACAGTCAGGCAGGAGATTATTAAAACCCATTTCTTTCTGTAGGTGTTGTACAGTACCAGCTGGCTTCTGCTTGCCTCAGGGAAAGTCCTTTCATCTATCACATGTTGTGTTATGGGTGGATTATGTCATATCAAATCCAATTACCTCACATCATGTCAGTTCTGACATAATGCAACAGAACATACTTGTGAGGTGCAGATTGATGTAGCAGGATGCATCCAAAATGTTTAAAAGATGCAGCACTGCCTGCACCCATGGGCTGGTTTTGAGCACTAAATTATCCTTTGGCAGCTGTTTTATCTTTGTCCTTTGCAAGAGCGAACTCCTGCCTCACTGCCCACGTCTAAGTATTCTTTGCATAGACTCAGATATTGTTCTGTGATGACATTTTTCATTTTGATATAAGATGCAGCTAAGTCAGTCTAAGATTGACCAGACAAAGTTTCAGGTCTACATTTCAAGACCTCCAAATGATGTGTTATGAGACATGGACAGGGCTTGGGTGCAGTACACAAGAGGTTGACCTACATGGCCTGTGGAATGGTCCTGCCTTGAGAACGAAGAGAATCTGGATGGATTTGGGGAAAGGAGAGAAAACATCAGGACTGAGTAATCAAACATCATCTCCAAATCCATTCGGAGAAGAATTCTTAGCAGCAGAAGTCGCACTCCCACTTCAGAATGGTCAGTTTATTGTACAGCACAGACACAGTGATGACAGCAATGGGTGCTGATGCAGTAACAGAGGGAGGCTGCAGAAAAGTTAGCACAAGCTGGAGCAAGCATAGGAACACAGGCACGCACGTCTTCAAAAAGCAACACAAGCAACAGCCCAGAACCCAGCTAAGTATGGGAGGCTGGCCTGACTGTTTAATATTTGTTTACATGTTTCTTTTCTTTTCTTCACTTGTCTCAGAAAGGCAAGCTCTCAGGCAAGGAATTTAATCACTATCCTCTCTTATTTAAGAGTGTGGCTGAGAGCAACTCCTGAGAGGATGACAGGACTGCTATCCTTCCCTGCTGTGAGCAGAGGGAATGGCTTCCCTTTAATCCTCAGTCCTGCTACTCTGTAATGTGTTCTCCAACAGCTGCACAGTGACTGTGAACATGAGGCATTGCAGCTCTCTTCTTGCACCTTTTCCAGCTCAAAACTTACCTTTTTACCAGATCTGAAGTTAGGCACTCTCTGTGCCCTTTCCCCCCACAAAAATGTGTTAAATGAACAGGACTGTACAGACCTCAGCCTGGTTCCAGTAAGATCTGATTCAACATACATCTTCCACTTTTTCCCTGTTACCTCTGGGAACTGGGCCCAGGGTATATATTCCTTATTGCTTCTAAGCTGGCAGATGTCAATAGGCCCAGGTCCTGGAGCTGTAAAGGATATTTGTGATCTTCAAGCTAAGAACTAAAAGATCAGCTATGGTGAATTTTAGTGGTAGGAAAGTAATGCTCAAGGCAGGAGTGGGCTAGAAAAAGGCATTCACCTTTTGGAATAATCACAGGAAACTTTATCCCCCGTACCCTTAGCATTTTCCATAAATGGTCTTTAATACATCAGAACTTCTGGCTTTCCCCTGTTTTGTTCCAGGACCAGAGCTGACCTGCTGGCTCAGTCCCATTGCCCTCATCAACAGTTCCCACAGAAGTGTCTGAAATTTCTGAAGGCTGTTCTGTTGATATAGGGGGCTGAGAGCAGAGCTCACGGGTGGGACAATCCATGTTTTTCCATGAAGATTCTCCCTCCCAAGCCAGCAAACTTTTCCATGCCTCTCATGCCTTACACATCCTATAAATTCCCTGAGGCAGGAGATACAACTCATGTGTTTATGCCATATGTAGCACAACATGGCCCCATTTCTCCTCATTTATTTTGTAATATGAATACTAAGTAACAATGTTATCATCTTTTACTGATAACAGAACCAGGGTGATGAGGATTTTGGCACAGAATGAGCCATGTGTGCTGCGAGAATTTCATTACATCCCTGATATTTCAATCAATCTACAAATTGCCAGCTGGAGAAATGTGATCATATTGAAAAACTGGATCCTTACCAAAGAGATCAAGTCTCCTTCCTATATCGTATATACCTTATGAACTCATGTCCTGTTCCAGCTGCTTTACAACCTCTTGAGAGTGACCTAAGGCACCCATTAAGGACTCAGCCCTGTTATCAAACACCATTCTTTAAGTTAATGCTACTGAGTAAAATCTGACTAGACAGAAGAAAAGCCATGCAGTGATGCCACCATGCAAATGTTGATTACAGTGATACCTCCTATGGGTACAACAAAGGCACCTGAAGTTTCTGCCATATGACATATATCAGGTCCTACATGCCATGCACAGTCATTTTATGAAGCTGCACAAGGGGGATCTCCTAAAGAGGAAGAGTGGGCATGGGACTATGCCTGAAAGAGTTAAGATACTTTGTACTGGTTGTACTGGTTACTGACCCTTTCAATTATTCTTCAAGATGCCTGTCTGTCCTCACTGTCTATACAGGGACATGAGGAAACAGTCTGAATGTAGAGGTTCACAAGACTTGACATCCCATAAGTCATGTCCTGTGTGCCATACAAGAGATTTTTGCAGCTCTGGGGAGGAGGCTGCCAAATCAGAGGCATTTACAGGAGAAGATGATCTGGAAGCAGAGTATGTGAGAAGCTGATATAGGTTGCAGCTGATCTAGGGATAATAGTAAGAATAAAGTAAAATCCATAAGATATACAGATTTGGCCTGATATCCCAAACTCATCTGACCTTGTTAATCTTCTGCATTTCCACTATCACTTATGATAAAAGGGAGCCATGAATTAGATGGAATAGTTTTACACACCTTTCAGTAGCAAAAGTTACTGTAATTTACGGAGTCTTTTTTTTCTAGCTGAACATTGAGCAGCGAGACTATGGGGTTTTGACAGGTTCCATATAACATTAAAGCAAACAGTGAGATAATAGAAATCACATTTAACTGCCAATGAAGAAGAGAAAAGCCCAGCAGTTCTTATCTCAGCTTTATTAGTCCCTGTGCAATGCTGTTAGCTTTTACTGTTGTTGACGCACCAAATATCCAGTTCCATAATTTGTGCTGCATTACTTGTCACACAGATGGGAACGTGAGAAGAATCTAGGTGCATCTGAAGAGCAAAAATTAAAACAATTGGTGAGAGAGAACATCACAGCACAAATGTTATTCCCTTGCATTAGAGCTGCACTCCTGACCTACCAAGAAAATCCTAGAGCTGTATCACAACACCCTTTCCTGGCAAGAAGTCTCCAAGGTCCTACATTCAACGTGCCCTAAGAAATATATGAAAAATATATGTGAAAAAGAAACAAAACATCCTCCATAAAGCACTAGCTGATCTATCACAGAGTCAGAAGCTGTAGGTGAACCATTGAAAGCGTTGTGCTAAACAGTCCTGAGAAATGGGTTTTGTTAGGTTGGGCATAGCACCCCACTAACATGCCCTTGGATTCCAGCTGGAACCCAAAGCTGTTGAATGGCCCTGCACGTATCCAGACCAGGCTGTTCTGGTCAAAGATAAAAATAAACCAGGAAAACATAAATGGGTAAAAAGAAAGGGGTAAAACATCTGAAACCACAAGATGACACAGTCTTCTCTCTCTACTACAACAACGGGAAAAAATGTTGAGCTCCCACATACAGAATCAGTCAAACCCATCAGAGTGATCAGCAGGTTACTGGAATAAAGACAGTCCTGCACAGCTGAGACTGGGCTAGCACCTTTCCAGAAGGTCTCCTTTAACCACCACAGCACCTGGCTTAGTTCAAACAGCAATCTTGCTGATGGTCTCCTGAGGTGTCCCAGCTGATAGACTCATTTCCATTTAGATGCCAGAGCAGCAAAACATCTATAAACTTCATAATCTTGATCATCTTCAGCCCAGGGAGCCAGAGACAATTGTGTTTCCATTCAAGCGCGAAAAATACTTGAAATGTCAACATGAGTAAAAACACCTAACTCTTTAAAATCCCAGCTGATGGCAGCTGTCATGTTTCAAACATGATCACTCTGTGTTTAGGAGTGAGAGGTTGAAAGGTATATATTTTTATTTAGGAACAACTGGAAGTGCTTAAGCACTGAAACAACTAGCTTTTAATTTCATACACACAGGAGATGAAACAATAAACAAAGACTGCTAAGGGACGCAATTGAAAGCCCTGGTCATCTCAAGAAGCTCCAGTACCTTCCTGTGACAGCAGGAGTTGGAACTAGATGATTTTTAAGCTCCCCTTCAACCCAAGCCATTCTATGATTCTATGAAATCACTACATTATATCTATGTTTTATCAATAAATATATTCCTGCTTCTCGTAAGAAGATTCAAAGCAGTTGTGTCGTTGCATCTCATGACATGCCACACCAGACATTAAAATAAAGGTGGCTAAAGATGTTTGAAGCTTAATGAGACCATGATGCTTGAAGCCCAGAGCCTCCCAGCTAACTAGGGATCCTTCCACACAGTACCCTCAGCTAAACAAAATCCCACTAATATCTCTCCTTTACTTACAAATAGAGCAGCTATATATCTAGGAGTGAAAGGGCCAGGGTTTGAACCCTGAGCGTACACTTTCACCATGGAGTCTTCTTGTCTGCCTGGCTCTCCCATAACTGTAGATGCCACGACCCAACCAGTTCTGTTAGATTTTGAGACTTGATGCCCCACAGCAGGGTCATGGTTAGCAAGGAGTGCAGTGCAAGTCATTATATACATCAGAGTACAGCCCTGGCATGTGATCTTGGGGAGCTTTTTCAAACTGCCAGAGAAACTCTTAGAAGCCCAAAGAGTCAATCTGCACAGCATCTACATGTATATTTTTGGTACCAAATAAAAGATCTGATTTGCAAAGGAGTAGAGCTGCCTCATCTCTCATTAGTGTTCAAGGTCTTTGTTGCAGGGGTGCTCAAAGGGCTGATTTCTCTCTCCAAGCTTTCAATATTGGCTGTTTAGTTTTAGAAGTTTGTTATCAGTAGAGGGGGCTGCATCAACATAAGGCAGCTTTTCCATACCTTGGCATCTCTTTATTCTACCTCTACAGCTGGGCCAGAGTGCAACTTATCATTTAGCATTGTGCCTAGGCATTTAGAACAGTTACCTCCAGGTTAGCAGGAGTGTACCAGCTCCGTATCGATCCTTTGTCAAATATCGTGCACATGGATCTGAGGCTGGTTAAGAACCATTTCCTCTAAAAGTCAATATTTATTCATTAACAACCTTTTAGCTGGTTAATTGAAAGTGACAGGATGCATTTTTGCCTAACAGATTGCATTTTACTGAGTAATTTCTAATTTACGGTAAATATGATTGAAAATAAAAGTTCATTTCTGGTATCAGTTTAAAAACGGTTTTGTACTTGCAACAATTGTACCATGGGGAACTGCTAGGCACTGATTGACTTGCATGACTGTGTGTGTGTGCATGTTTTCTGAACTGCAGTAACTTAGCTGAGTTTGTCTCTTAATTCTGAGTATCAGAGCAAAGGGACCTTGCGGAGAAGGTGACGGTAAATTGTGTTAAAGACTGATTATTCTGCTGTTTCACCTTCTGGCTCCTTTTTAAGCAAGATTAGATGTTTTTCCCTCTCCCTCCCCCTAGCATTGCATATACGTTTGAAAACCTAAGCACCTAGGGGTTAATATGCTCCAGATAATAGTATAACAAAGATTTAAAAAACAAGTCAGACGCAGAGAACTCTGAACAACACTACTCGCATTGTGGAAACACTTATAAATGGGCACAGAAAGGAATAATAGGTGCAAAGAGGTTTTATTGCCTCAGTAACAAAAGCACTCAGCTTGTTAGCATGCTGAGCTCCTGCCTTCCCCTCGGCTCCTCTCACTCTTACAGGTGAAGAGCACGATCCTTTTTGCTTGAAATGCGGATTATGGAGCAGATGAGAGACTGAAGCTTCCCAAACTGTACTCCTGGCTCAGCCAGGGTGTGGGAGCTGCTCTAGAGGGTGACACCATGAAAGTACCCCTATTTTATTGTTGTCCACCAAGACTACACTCAGTGTGCTCAACAAAGCACATAAAAAGATAGGTAAGGAACAGTTTTGAATGTCAAATGGAATATTTCTCATTTATGTATCAAAGAAAAATGAAGTGTCCAGAGCTCTAACTCAGGAACCAAACCCACAGAGGAGATCGGCTCCAGACCTGAGCCTGCTCGCTGCCCAGCCCAATGAGGGGGTAGGCAGGGTGCAGCCCCTCTACCCTAATTTCAATATCCAAAAGTCAGACGTCTGAGACCTGCTCACCCTCAGCCTCTTTTATAGCCAATGGGGAGATAGGAAGTGATCTCATCGTAAAATAAGCGTCTGGGAGAGGTCAGAAGAACTGCCCTCTAGAAAGGGCCATTTTTCTCCACTGAGAAAATGTAAATGGATCCTGCAGTGATTGTTCCACTGAACATAAAAGAAATGTGTAATCACCATGCTTTAAACTTAAGCACCTCTAAACTTCTCTATTGAAAGCATATCTAAAGCAGAGTGAATGACTCTTATTTTTAATTGATCATTTATCCCACTGAAATCCTTTGAACCTGACCATAAATTCCTCAGACAGCAACCCTGTGAGGTTGAGCTGCAGGGGTAGATGTTGTCCCCAGATGATGGAGGGCGTGGATGTAGCTCTGATTACAGGTAGTTAGCAAATCAGCACTACAAGATTAAACTTTTTACTAAGCTATTCCTCCGAGCCATGATTTTGGATATTCACAGGTATGGATAACAAACTATATAGATATCCATGCTCAACATTTAAATACCAAGCAGAATTGTTTTGCAGTTTAATTAGTGACTACTTAGTGGATGGCAGGGAGGGTGTAATGTAATTGCCTTAGCCTTAACATACCAACAGAGATTGATCAGGAATTGCATTTTGGCTGTTTTGCCCATGCTAAAACTGAAAGCATGGGCATACCAGGGGACCCGAGGGGGTTAGTGCTTGCCCCCTGCTTTCTGGCCAGGTTTGTAGGAGCTCCCTTTCTTTCACAGGAAAGAACCACAGGTGGGAGGTTGTGCTACACAAATCATAGGAGCATTTTCCCCATCTATATCCATACCCATAATGTGGCCATTAAAATCAGCAGTGTTCCATAACTAGCATTTTCCATAGAACAGTCCTAAAACAAGGTAGCATTTATCAACCAGTTTCTTCTGTCTTAATCCAGTTCCTACTAGATTCCAACTGAAGTCTTTGTGACTTTGTGGGCATTTTCTCAATAAGCAAATCTTTAAAATTCAATGTAAGATTTTTTGGACCAGTGCTTGATTTCCTAATTAATTTATTTTAAAAAGTATCTTTCAGTTCAAGGTATGCATTTACCAATTCATTCAGTCTCTTCCAGCAGTAGAAATGAAAAAAAATCAGTTGTTCTTACTATAACCCACATGCAGCCACAGATATTACTTGCAGTAGAGTTCATTTCATGTTCACCCTTCATCAAAGAGAAATATCCACCAAGGTGCTGTTATCAAAGTGTGCAGGAAAGAGATAGGAGCTCTTTTCTTGGTATTTTGGGGCCTTACAGCCACATCTCTAGGCAGAAGAAGGAGATGAAGTACCAGCATGTCATTCCTTCAGCACAGCTCTCTCAGGAAATTCAACAGCAGGCAGGAATTTATCAGTGGTTTATCCCAGAATTGTCATGGACAATACACAAAAGTGTTCCCTCCAGGCAGCAAGGGACATATGTCAGCTTTGGAGCATGAAAATTAGTGCCTTAGCATTGTGTTCATTGTAGGAAACTTGGAGATGGGCTAAGAAATCCTTCCCCCATTCCGGGCATCTCACTCCCTCAATTCAGCATAAGACACTAGCTGATAAAATACCAGGGCAGTAATAGGGATAAATATGTGTGTCCTGTAACTGAGTTATAAGTAGGTTTCCACAACTCTTGCTTCAGTAATGACAAGTCTCATTTCAGCATTTTGCTTCCTGAACAATCCCCCTGAAATCCCCGCAATGCTCACGGTATAATGTCCTACATGGACTAATAACCTCATTCAAGGACATCAGTAGCTTAAATATCTCATCTAGTATCTTTTACAGATCGGGAGACAAGAAATGCCATCCTTCCAGCATGACACAATGGGGAGGAGTGCATTATGCTAAAACAGCACACTGGACTCAGTGGAGAGCAGTATCACTGCCAAGTATCACAGCTCAGCCTGGAGACAGACCACTTTTGTTTTAAATCTCTCTGGCTACACTTCCTTTGGGATGATGCAATCCTCAAAGCAAATTAACATACATAGGAATCTCCACTGCATTGGAATGTGTCATTAGAAATAACTTTTTTTAATAGTGTTCTACCAGGGCTATGACAGAGTTAGCAAGTCATCTGAATACAGAGATGTTGCTACCCTGCAGAAGCTTCAGCAGTGCCAGGAACTCAGACCCTGTGAACAATCTTTAGACTCTGTTGCTCTTTAAATGTCCTCAAAACAAAAGTAGAAAAAGATAGAGCATTGAAAAAAAATATGAATTGATTGAAAGCAAATCTGAATGGAAGGTTATTCTTATTTTTCCCCTGCTTACATTTGTCCTGCAGTACATTTATAGCACAAGAAGGATTTAACTCCATGGCCTTTAAAGAGGTTTGAAGACATGATGTTTTTTGTTCCTTGAAATTCTTACCTCTCCTCTATTCCATTCTTACAGAAGAAACCAGAGATGATAATCTGCTTAGGCCTCTGGTGTGGGATTCAGCAGACCAGAGTTCAGGTCTCACTCTTCTACACGTGTTCTGGGTCACCTTTGCAACTGACTTCTTTAAGGCTACTTTCAACAGGAGAATCTCTCTGAAGACCTGAGCTTCATCTGATGCCTCAGTTGCTCATATCCCAGTGCCTTCAAAGAATCATTGAAGCATAGAATGGCTTGAGTTGAAAGGCAAAGATCATCTAGTTCCAACCCCCTTCTATGGGCAGGGTTACCAACCACTACATCAGACACCAGAGCAGGGTGACCAGGGCCCCATCCAACATGGACTTGAATACCTGCTGGGTAGAGTCATCCACAACTTATCCAGGCAGCTTGTGCCACGACCTCACCAGCTTCAACTTTTTGTGGCTGCAATAAGTATAATTACATCACAGTGGGGAAAAAAAAACGGGGAAAAAATTATGGCACTCAATAGAAATCTCAGCCGTCAGGTGAGAAGTAACCCAATGGAGATGCTAGTTACTGATGTAGACTTTGAAAGCATCAGCATGAAAAAAAGTAGATGTGTTTTCAGCTTATGCCTCTGGTTTGTGCCTAATAGACTCTCTCCACAGTTTCCTTAAACAGAATGAACGACTTCCCAGCAAGCAGACAAAATGGTCCTTTTTCCTCCTGATATTAATTACTCTCTCTAGAGTTAGAAGAGGAGTTATTGTATCCAAAAGAAATTAGATGGAAGTGGGAATGCATTGGCAACAGAATTATAAGAAATCAGGAAAATCTACCTGAAGAAACAAGCTGGCTTGTATTTGCTCTTAGAAAGGTCATCAAGATCAGGAGTCTTGGGAGAGCTTCATTAAAGTCAGTAGAAAAACATTACAAGTGGGAAAATTAATTTGGGCTGCAAGAAATTAAACATGCATCAAAGTCAGTCAAGAAGGCACCAAGAGGGACATGCAGGCACAATGCACCCTGGATGAAAGAAATCAAGGTCAGGAAGATCCCTATCATGTGGAGTAATGAGGAGCACCCTCACTGCAGATCAGCAGCCAGGGGAACAAAGCCTTTGCAAATAGTGTGGACCAGGTGTGCATTGCTAGATTGGACATCAAGGGCCAGGACCAGCTGCAAACTGATCATGCTAAGATGTGAAGAGCGTTTGTGGAGGGCAAATCTCTCTCCCAGAGCGGGTTGTTTGGAAGCGGAGCTGCAGCAAGTTGGTCACAGTATGAGTCTTACAAAGGGCACTGATGAGCATTTACAGCAGTGAAATCTCTGCTGGAGAGGTTCTGGCTGGTTATTAGGAAAAAGTTATTTTCCAAGAGAGTGATAATGCACTGGCACAGGCTGCCCAGGGAGGTGGTGGACTCACCATACCTCATCACCCTGCAGGTGTCCAAGAACTGTGGAGATGTGGCACTGAGGAACATGATCAGTGGGAATGGTGGGATGGGTTGGGCTTGGGCTTTGTGGTCTCAGTGGTCTTTTCCAGTCTTAATGATTTTCTGATTCTGTGACACCCCACAACCCACAGAAGGGTCTTAAGTAAAATTCTTGCACATCGAAGTCAAATGTCTTAAATATATTATTGCTTAGTTAACAGCAGTTGGTATCTGCATATCTTTTTCTTTTTTTTTCTAGCATCTCTAGCTTGAGAAACTCCCCCTTCCAAAGATTCACTGATGTGTATCTGTTCTGGGAATAGCTTGCTTTTGAAAGATGGGTGTTTTCTGAGTGGAAATTTCTTTGGAAGATTCCCACTCATAACAAAAATGGAGGAATGGAGAAGAAACTGCAATTTTATTGTGTAGATCCACTGTGTGCCTTCAAAGAGAACCCATGAAGAGGTATCCTTCTCCTGAGTTTTCACTGCACAAAGTGATCCAGGACTGAAACCTTGGATCAGTGCCCCACTGTGCATTATTAAGGCCCCATTTAAGCTAGAATTCAGCTTTCCTGCCTAAGCCTATGGCAGCTTCATTGTCCTTAGTGGAACTTAGAGCAATGAAATATAAGAATAGAAAACGAGTCTTTGATTTGCTCCTGACCATTTCCTTATGGGACTATCAGTTATAAATAGAATTTTCCTACCAGAAAATAACAAAAAGGCCTCTTTTCCCTAAGCAGGGCAGGAGAAGACCTCCTGCTCACCCTAGGGCAGGAGCAGGGTGGCATAGGGTGACTGACACCAGTCAAGCTGTGAGCCACAGCCCTGTGATGCTCTTACAAAAGGCACAGGTCCCTTCTTTTCCTCTTTGTGATTTCTAGCACTACCTAAAAGGAGCTTGACACCAAAGAGGCGTGAGACAGCGCGTCAGAATGGAATCTAATTTAGAACAATTGGGGTCTGTTTTCTGCATATTCAGAAAAAAAAATAAAGTAAATAAAATAAATGAAGAAGAGGGGCTGATCTCAGCTTGTTAGAGTTTATAATCACTATAAATCACCTGCACCCATTGCAGTACAGGGAAAGCACTGGCATCTCACAGCCCCCTCCACCGCTCACTGGGATCACATAGCTCTGCCACCTTCCATTTCCAGATCCACATATGCAGAAATGAAAAGTGGCACAACACGGTGAAGGTTTCCACATGCATCTCAGACTTGATGGCTTCTTCTAAAGAGATGCCAGCACTCCGCGTGGGCAACTCAGTCCCTTCTTCAAATGCCTTTTGTACATCTTCACCACCCATACACGTGGAAAATGATGCCTGTAGCATGCAGTTAGGAAAAGCACTAAAATCACTTCCTTTCAGAGGATCTACAAGGGGCAGGAGGCTCTGCCCTCTTCTTTGTAGGACATCCAGAAATTCAAGCTGTACAGTGCTGGGGGGGGAGTGTTTTCTTACATGGTTCCTCCTTGCAAAGCTGCTGCAATGCTACAGTGTGATAAGGGAGATGAAAACAGAGGTACCTTTGTTTAAAAAAGGTAACAAACAAGGAGAAATGTTTTCAAAAGTAAATACTGTCATGAAAGAGGAACATAATTAATGACCCTTTATGTGGCACTGAATATGGAGAGTAAAGGAGGACCCTCTGATCTCCAGACTTTTGTGTTTATTTCTCTATTTTGCTCTTGCTGTGGGACAAGGGTTGCGATTCCCAAGAAGCAGGCTCTCTCACAAAAGCAGGTAATTAGTCAAGGGCCCCGAAGGGATCGAATCCTGTCAAGGGAAACTTATTTATGCAGTCAGGTGATTAAGCCACATGATTGCAGCCGAACACCACAGTGGCCTATTGAGACACAACAGCACGCTTGTCACATGCCCTCCGTGGCACTGGGAAATTGCTATTTTCAGACATCCCACAAGGCATTAGAAAGTGCAGCAAATGAGTTTGGGTACCCAAACTGGGATGGGATGGGGAGACTCTGCCCGCCTGCTGCAGACCCTTCCTGGGAGGGGGACAGGGCTCATGCTCTGATGCTCCCCGTGATGCTTCTCAGTGCAGTCACTGTAACACATCTTGCCTTAAGACCCCTTTCCCAGGGAGAATAGCTGTTTATAAATATTACCTATAAATAAACCTCTCCCTACCCAACATGAGCTACTCAAGTGCTATAATTAGGGCTGTGATGAATTCACATTGTTTACGGATGCACTGGACAGCGAATATCAGGCCTTAAATTTCTGAGGTTGCCAAATGTGAGCATGGCAGATCAGACACCCTGTGCCACTTGTTGAAAATATATGCCTTAATTACGTTACCCTGGCTGTAATATCTATCCTCCAAGCTGCTATTATAACTAACATGAGATTCTCGGATAGCTGAGCAGGAGACAAAGATCTTCAGGGAGGCAAGAATGTCATGGGAGAGGCAGGACTAGAAGCGTGCTTTATTCAGGCAATTATTTTCAAAGCCTATGATGTTTAGCCCTTTATTATCTTCCCAAGAGTAGCACAGTTTCCTTCTGCTCCTAGACAGTGGGGTACAACCATCTGCTTTTGCAGCATGATTCCCTTGCATGCGGAAATAAGTTATTTGGAAGCGGAAGGATATTCTGCAGTTCACAGTTGCAGATATAGCATTCATTATCCCATGATATTTCACCAGTGCACACCAGGTGGTCCATCTCCACCACCTGTATCCAAGTCAACCCAGCACTGGTTGACCCAAGCTCTGCTCTGGAAGGCTCTGGCAGTGGGAGAGCAAGGTCCTCAAGCCCCATCCATGCAGGCTGGATGAAGGCAACCCCAGGCTGCTCCCAAAGGAGGTGTTGGACTCAAGCCACCAACTGCACGTGGCAAAGAACAAAGCCAGAAGAGTCAGGAGTATTGGAATGTCTTGCAGCTGTCCACAGGTCCAAGCATCATTTCACCATGCAAACACCAGCCTCGAGCTTTGCCCTGGGGCAGAAATCAGGGTGGTTTTGCATATTTTCTAGCAGCCACCCTGAGCTTTTACCTGCTGATATCAGGAGCCAAAGCTGCAGCATCGAATGGGGAGTGAGAATTCGTGATGCAGGCACCTTCCCACCGTGTATGAAGGAGACATTCCTCTGAGGTAATTTAAAACTAAAGTCTGATTTATTCATTGCTTTGGGAACCATCCCAATTAAAACGGTCTATCTGAAGCTAAGCCTTGAGCTTAAAGCCTTTCCATCTGGGGCCATGGCATGAGTTATTCCTTGCAAACACAGGTCCCTGTGAAGCATTCCCGGCCAGGGAAAAGTACTGCTAATACAGTCATAAAGATGGTGAAAGCCAGGGTTGAACTTGCCTGTGCCTTTGTGTCTGCAAAACATCTAACTGCATGCATAAGCACCTTGTTTGCGCAGGCAAATATGGATTTAGCATGCACAGCCTAGCACTGTGAAGTAATTTTACAGTCAGTATGTACGTGCCAACCCCTGAAAATTTGTCCTCAAACATCCTTTGGATTCCAGAGTTTATCCATTCAGGAGTCAAAGCAACTTCAGCATTTGCACTTGTCATGAAGAGCTTTCCTGGTAGAAATTAGGCAGGGTAAATCTTGTCCTTTCCTTTTCATTTGACTGGGCTTGGGAAACCTTAGAACTGGAAATGCTGGGTCATCCAGGAGCTCTGCACGACCCTTGGGCACTGGGATAAAACACTGCTTTGACACACAAGCAGACACAGCAGCTTTTGGGAGCTGAGCTAAAGTCCCACTCACCAGCCTGGGGCTCTGTGGCCAGCCTGAGGTATGCAGGTATTCAGCAAGTCATGCAGAAACACAGGGGACTGTGAGCCACAGGGAACAGCAGGTCAGGATAAGGGCATGGGGAAGGCTTTCTCCATCACTCATTTTTAATACCCCTTGTCATGCATAAGCATCCCCTCACTGCTGTGATAAGTCCCCAGAGGCCAAGAGAGGTCAGGGCAGCAGGTATTTTAGGTAAACCTATGGCATGTTTTCTTGAATCATCTGTCCTTTATAATTTCCCTGCTCCTTCCCACAACCTTCCTCTCTCTGTCACCATCCTCTGTACCATGGGACTCACCAGAAATGCTGTAGGATGCATTTCTTCACCTCTCTCCCTACTTTCCCAACTGCCTCAAAGATTCATAGACAAGAACTCCAAATGCAGCTCAAGCCAGACTTGCATCAACACTGCCAAGCCAAAGGAGGCTGTTGTGTAACAAAGCCCAGCCCTGGGAGCCATTGTTTCGACCACCAACATCTGTGCAAGGAGTCAGTGGTCTTCAACATAAAGGTCAAAAGAATCACAGAATCATAGGGGTTGGAAGGGACCTCTAGAGATCATTGAGTCCAACCCCCCTGCCAAAGCAGGTTCCTTACACCAGGTTGCACAGGTAGGCATCCAGGTGGGTCTTGAATATCTCCAGAGAAGATTTCACAACCCCCTGGGCAGTCTGTTCCAGTGCTCAATATATAGAATATGTCCTTCTATGATTAAAAAAATATCAAAATAAAAGTAAAAAAAAAAAAAAAAGAGCTTAGCTTGGGTGGACATTGATGACTGGTTATTGACACTGAGACTCTGGTGTTGAGATTCTCAAACTCTGGGTATCTAGCTAAAGAGTTGGCAATGGTCTGATCTGAATAGATACTATCTGTCCAGTCAGTGCTAACACAAAGTCAAATTCAATAATGCTGATCTCTTCAGCATGACAGAAGCTTGCCTTGGGCAGAGTACGAAGCAACAAAAAATAAAACACCCAGGATACGAATCTGACCAGAAATCTGAATGATTTCACCCAGATAACAGGCATGCAGCTTCGGACCTAGAATGACTTCAGATCTGATCTGGAGACCATGGTCATCCAAAGGGGCAGTCAGGAAGCCCAGAGAAGTACTTCACTCCACTGAAGTCAGCGGCACATCTGCCATCATTGTTACTGAAAGCATGATTTCACCCTGCTTCTCCTGAGGGTTATTCAATTATTCAACAAATTATTCAAGTGCAGACATTCAAAATACCCCCCACATAGATTTATGCTCTCAGATGCTGGAGTCAATGCACTCCAGTCTTGAGGCATCTGGAGATGGATTGGTCTCCAAAAAAGAGCCAGACACCTCTCCTGAGACAGGACTTTTAACATCCCATCCTAAACTTCACACTGCCCCAAAATCACTGCCCTCTGAGGGCCACATTTTCCATAACTCATCTTGGACCAACCATCCAATTTGCAGCAAACGATCCAGTCTGGAGGAAGCCAGCACATTTTTCTCCTTCTCTTGAAGATCATACAGCCCGTGTTCAAACTGCGGCTGGTGGGAGTTTTTGTGTTTAAAAATACATGTCCCCATCCTCTCTCGTGTACATGCATGGCTTGCGCATGACGATCATTTATTAAAACTCCTCAGTCGGAGGCGAGCGGCTGCTGCAGACGAATCACCACAGGAGAACTGTGATGGAGGAGGTGGGCGCGTACCCACACTGTTATTGGTGGGGCTTTGCCAAGCTGTGCATGGCAGGTGGGCTTTCTCTCTTTCCTGGGCCCTCATTTCTTGGAGCTGCCATGGGAGAAACCTCACTGAGTCTCCATCACGGTCCTAATATTCTTCCTTCCACTTGCCCTCTTGTTTGCCTGTATTATTCTGCCTCTTAGTTAATGAAAGGTTCTGATGCTGTTAAACCCTGAACACAGCCAGTACTACTGACTACAGTGATATATTTTTATTATTTCTTTTGTACAGCACTTCATTACAGTGGTTCATATTATACCAGGAATCTGTTTTAAACACGCTCTGGGGTCTCTTCTTCCTATTCACTGCATCCCATTAATGCATCCTGAAAGGGATTCTCACATACACACACTTTCTGCGGTTGCTATTTTCTGCCCTTTCTTTCCTTCACCAATCTGCATCTCTCCATCCTGCCGGGGGATTAGAGCCATTGTTGCTATTTAAAACAGCTTCTCTTTGGTCTGTGCTCTGAAGGTTGGACGCTGGCCCATCGCTTTCCCACCTGCTTGGATGGTCTCTGCTTGGGACTGAAATCCCTCATTATGTCCTTCACTTCAATGATGCAGTTCTGCCAGGGAATCGGGGCCATGCACAATGGGCAACCCATGTGCTCCTGCCTCTGCAAGTGTCGAATCAGGGCAGCCTTTGAAGTGATCCAGTTGGCCCTCTGAAACTGAGTCCCTGTCTCTACCTTTGTACAGAGAGCGGGCTTGAGTGCTGCTCTGTCCTACAGCGTCAGTCCTGAAGCACACAGGTACAAGCAGCTGTAACTCCACCACATGAGCCACCTCTCCACTGCCAGGTGCACTCAGCTTGGTGCAAACTCAGGGATGGGGTAAGAAAAGAGAAAATGAGAGAAAATTAATCATAGAATTGTAGAACTGTTTGAGTTGGAAGGGACCCTCAAAGGCCACCTAGGCCAACTTCCCTGCAATGAGCAGGGACACCAACAGCTCAAACAGAACCCTGTCCAGCTTGACCTTGAATGTCACCAAGGAAGGAGTATCCACCACATCTTTGAGCAACCTGTGCCAGTGCTTCACCACTCTTAATAAGCCTTCACTTATCAATATGTATCCTTTATATACGTACACACGTGTATGAGTGTACATATTTATGTACATCTAACATACATCTTATGTTTGTGGAGGAAGCCAGCCTCTGTGCCAGTTCAGAAGGGCAGCCTCCACTGGCTGTAGCTCCTTCCCCACTCAGCTGCCTCCAGCCTGCACACAGAGCAGATGCAAATAGGGGCTGCCTCATCTTTATGCCACCTGAACATTAAGATGACAAGGCAATCTCTGTCTGCAAGACTAAAGCTGCTTTCCATCCTCTTAGTGCTGCTGGAGCAATTTAAGAGACAGATCTAGGTGCTTGGGTCCAGCCCATTATGCTCAGCAGAGCTGCATCCATTTGCAGCCGTGCTACATTTGACTCCTGTGAAATGCCTCGACATGGGGAATAAATGAGTTTCTATAGGTCTTGGAGTTGTACGCAAATGCACAATGATCTCAGATCCATCTGCTCCCCAAGGCCTGAAAGTAAAATCTGCTTCCAATCTTATGTTTTATGCTTATTGCTGTCATGCTGTTTATATACCCGAATGCTGCACATTCTCGTTTTGTTTAACATAAACAACAACTATGCACCGTCTGCTGAAACTTTGTCAACTGCCTTTTCCTTCTGTCTGGATAATGAAAAGACACAATCTAGCAAATGCATCTTATTCTAACTGTTTGCTTCCAGACATAATACATCAAGCCCGAACATAAGAGGCGAGGGGAAAAAAATTAGATGGATTCGGTTCTGGTAGATGTAACGCGGCTCAGCTTCATGTAATTCGGTAGAAAACACTAAGTGAGCATCAGCCAACAACTGAAACCCGTGCTGCATCCTTTTTATACCATCCCAGATGCTGCTGATGTGCCAAGCCAGGGTGGTCCACTGTTGGGCTTATGCCTCACAAACAGCCATTGTATTCATGTGGACAACATTCACTTTTAAGATGCTAAAGCAAGACCTATGCACAGGACAGCCTTCCCCCCTCCACAGCGTTGAACTTTACAGCTGTGAGCTGCATGACTTCATCCACTGTAGAAATATAGGGCACTATGAACCTTTTTGGCATTGGATGCTTGAAGATGTGAATGCACACAGCTGTCGTGCCCCATGATAGATCCACTGCAGTGGCCAACACCTTTAGGGGAGGAGAAGCTATTGTTCTTCGTGAGGTCTCCATTACATCCAAGTGTGCCATGCATTCTGCTCCTCGTAATTAGGCTTAGCTGTGGCAATTCCCCTCTGAAAGTGAATTTTCTTCTAAATGAATGCTCTTACAGGCACGGCCAGGATTTGAGAAGTGATGTGCAGGAAAGAAACTATCTGGCTGTCATTTTCTCTTGGACACCAGAAATGCAAGAATGTCAGTTCTGTCCAAAGAAAATGTCATTGCTGTTCCCTCAACAAAATGACATCGAGTTCCTCAGCTGAGGCTGCAGAACTCATATAGAGAACAACAAAACACAGAAAAGGAGAGAAAGGAGGAGAGACATTGATAAACTGACTCTAAAGTCACTATGTGCATTACAGTTATAAAACACATGCATCAACTTCGCTTCTGCTGTGTTAACTGTGCCACATTTGGGGGGGGGTAGGGGGGGGTGGAGAGAATCCACTTGTAAGATCAGCAAAGCCACATCCAAGAATACAAGAATACAGAGCCTGACAACTTTTAGTTAGTTTTTTTTTCCATCTTTCACAGTTTAAATATCAGTGCAGTTACAACAAAAGCAGTTGCCTAGAATGATGTCTAACCTGAATTCACAAAAGGAGACGAGTTCATGCATACTCTCTTCTTTCCTGCAGGACTCCCACTGAAGCTGCCCTCTGCTACCAACTACTATCCCTCAGGTCTTGGGTTCCCCTTGCTCAAGTCAACCAATCCCACTATGCTATATTTGCAAGTACCAGCACTCCTCACCCAAAATTCAGAGCATCCCTGTGATATTCACCTAAAGGATGTACAGATGCTCCCCAGGAACTGAGTGTGAACAAAATGCACATCTCCACTGAGGCAGTGTAACAGCAAACTCTGTGCCTCACTGCAGCATCCCCAGTACCAGAGCTGTGCAGGGATGTGGCCTTCCAGTGCACCGCACAAACTGCTGTGTTTGGCTTACAAAAACCTTCAGGTAGATTGCAGCAGAATTTAAAACATCCTCATTGGGTGGAAAACAAACAGGAATGGGCTTTCACAATGTTTTGCAAATACAGAAACCCTAAGGAGTAATGAGGAAAAGTCAGAGCATGGAGAGACATGGTAATAATAGTTATTGTTGCTGATAACTACTAAATATCGGTTAAAAAATAAAGGATTACGCATAGTCCTAGTCTGAGCTGTTTGATCATTCCATTTCTATTTTTGAATAAAGAAAAGCTTGTTTTGCTATTGCAGCTTCTGAAGCAATCCAAGACATATGCAGGGATGCCACACAAAGAAAATAAAACACTCACACACATCCACCACCAGAGACAGCACGACATTTTCAAACCCTAAAATAAAAAAAATAAAATAAGAGAGAACCGTGAGTTTATCCTGAATGTGGGCGAGTTCTCATTTCACTGAGACAACTTTCTGGTGAAGATGGCTAAATAACCAGCTGGGAAATGAAAGTCCCTGGAAATCGGTTCCCTGAGGTATCTCTGGGGCCTAGGGTTTTACATAAAGCACTATCCAACCCCAGGGGGTTGGAACGGGGTGAACTTTGAGGTCGCTTCCAACCCAAGGCATTCTATGATTCATTCGTGCTGTTCACTGCCCAGGTACAGCTCTACAGGACACAAGTATGACACTGGGTTGGACATCTCGAAGCAAGAGCAGCAAAAGTAATAACAAGAAGGAGCAGCTCGGAGGGGATGTAAGTCCCATTGCTGGAAGGGATGTGGGGAAATGAAGACAAAATAAGGATGTTGTGGGAAACTTTCTCTCTGAGTAAACTATTCCAGAGCAGTAAAGCTTTTATCATGTGCCCTATAGCAGAGAGGAGCAGCAAGGTCATAGGATGGGTATTAGTTTGACTTCATGGATCAGCTGGAAATCCAGGTTTCTGCCTTCTGCAAGAAAAGCGTATCATTTCAAAAGAGAAATTTTCTTAAATGAGAAATGGAGCTGGAAACCATGACTCTGGCTCTCACTTCTTCCCTTCTGTTTCCAGGTCGGTCTAATAGTTGATCCATATTTGGGTTAAACCCGTGCCTTCTGGGGCCACCAGGGAAGCTCAGCAGCCACTGGAACACAGCTTTGGCTCAGGGCAGGTTGCTGGGAGGTGTCCTGCTGGCA
Organism: Cyrtonyx montezumae; assembly: GCF_038088225.1. Lineage (NCBI taxonomy): Eukaryota > Metazoa > Chordata > Aves > Galliformes > Odontophoridae > Cyrtonyx > Cyrtonyx montezumae. The sequence continues at coordinate 5,596,003 of NW_027072037.1, forward strand.
TCATCACCGCAGGTGTTGAGCACACACGTTCCCGTGCTCTGTGTCACCAGCTCTAAATTAGGAAACTATGAGGTCAGTTCCTGAGAAGGCTGAAAACAAAGCAGCAGCAGCAGAGTTGATGTTATCACAAAAGCTCTTGTTGAGGGCTGCGTTTGCTGGCAGGAACACGGTTGTGTTGCTCATGTCTGGAAGTGTCAGGAATGACAACATTTCTGTAACAAAAGAGCCAACCTGAGCCAATGTGCAGAAGAGAGGAGATGTAGGTCACGGTCTGGCTGTGATCCACCTGCAGGGGACCTCAGCTCAGCTCCAGAACCCACAGAGCTGCAATATCATGTCCCTCAAAGACAAAATAAAAATATCTGGGGGACTGATGCCCTGAGACAAAGCAGATGTGAGATGCAGAAGCCCAATTCATCCTTGCCCTGGTTTTGGTGCGGAGCAAGATGAGCAGGTGAGTGCGGAGGAAGGGTGGGAACACATCACAGGAGCCCTGCTGGAGTGAGCAGGGTGTGCTAGCTGGGGTGAGGCCATCGCTGAAAACTCCCCTGTGCTTGTGGCATTTTGTCACCATGAATATTTAATTAGGCCAAAGCGTGCCTGGCAGTTTGCAGACGCTTTCTCGGTGCCAAGGGGCTGCCTGAAGCCTCCATCAGGACAGAGGCATCATGTAAATGAATCCATCACCCCACCCCACTGTTTCCTCTGCAGGTCCCCCCTGCCTCCTGTACCAGTTAGACCCTTGCCCACTCACCTGACTGCTTTACCAATGGCATTGTGACAAGCACTGAGTGGCTGAAACAGGAGGTTTGTATGCCTGAGCATTGCAGGGACATAGAAATCCCTGTTTTTTGGCTGAAGGGTGAAGGTGCCCATTTCAGGTGATCAAACAACAGTGTTTCCATCAGCCATAACCCAAAGGCAGCTCTGCCTCCAGGGCATTAGTGCCAGTTTTTCACATCCATCAGCAGGATCTGCCCTTTTCAAACCAAGATCTTGAGGCACTCATTGTTCTGCTGCCATCCTAAATTGTACACAGCCCTGCACCTCCCAGAGCAAATCTGGCTCTGGGGTGAGAAAACAGGACATGCCTGTAGCCAGAAAAGCCAGCACCAGGTAGGCTGAACCCTGTGCCCGAGGACAACCAGCCTGAATGAATCACAGGATCCTAGAATCATAAAGGTTGGAAAAGACCTTTGAGGTCTTCTATTGTGACTGCCAACCCATCCCACCATGCTCACTGAGCACATCCCTCAGTGCCACATCTCCACAGTTCTTGAACACCTCCAGGGATGGTGATTCCTCCATCCCCCTGGGCAGCCCACTCCAATACATGCTGCCCAGGCTTTCTCAGGAATTCACCCATAGCAAATCCTTCTCTGGTATTAGAGATGAAGGGAAGCATCTTCCTCAGTGAAACAAATATATTAAAAAATAGCCTTGATCTCTTTCTCTTGGGCTCACATCTTTCCCATGAGCACATAAACCTCAATCATCCTGACGTTTTCATTGATTCCAATGAAAGGACAAATTAAAAGCTGATCATTAATTCACAGGCTCCCTCTGCCCTTCTCCCACATAGGAACATTGGTTTATTTATGTCAAGTATTCACTTGGTGCTCTGCCACCAGCTGTGCCATTATGCCCCAGAAATTTAAGAAAACTCTGAATTATGAGGGCTTATCTGGACTACAACAGACCCTTGCCTACTGGAGGTGTCCCTTTAACCACCCCTCCCATAACCAGCCTTAGGATCCTATGATTCCAGCTTGCTTGCCATAACCCACTGAATTTAATCTATTTTTCAGAGGACAACCATTATTTTGCATCCACCCTGCGTAAATCAGCTTCCACGTGCCATCTGAAATCTGGGAAGAAAACCAGGCTGTATCAAATGCTGACATGCATCCACATGGGATGGCAAGGGGTGCGAGGGGTGGCTGAGGGCCCTGGGTTTGTTGGGGACTGAGCAAAGCAAGCTGAGGGGAGGGCTCATGGCCATACAGCTCCTCACAGGGAGCAGAGGGGCAGCGTGGAGCTCTGCTCTATGGGGACAGCAAGCTTGGGTTTTCCAAGCAGAAAACACAGTGTGTGTTTAACACCCCAGAGCTACAGCAGGAGGAGGTCAAATAACTTAGACAAAGTCACAGAGGAAGTCAGAAGAGAAGCAAAGAGAGGCCATGGTCCATCTGAGGCCTCCCAGCCCTGTGCATTAACCACAGTCATCCTTCTCCTTACATCTCATTTTATCCTCCAAATGCTGAAAGCTGTTTAGTGTCTCTTTTTCTTTTCTTTCTTTTCTTTTTCCTTTTTTTTTCCTGTTCAAATATTTTACTAGCTGCACTGAAAAAAAAGGCTACAAACAGTGGGGAAGAATCTCTCATGGCCAGAATACAATGAAGCGCATAAGTGCGAGGGATTGCTCTTTACAATGCTTGAATCAAAGATAAACATGAAAAGAACCACATCCTTAGAGCATAAAACAGAGGAAGGCACCATTCCCGAGGGGAGCAGTAATGCCTTTAACAAATAAACCACCAAAAAGGTCATAGCAATGTGGAGAAGGATATTTTTTCATCCTGCAACTTACCTGAATTTCAAATCCTGGCAATTTGCTAGCAAACAGCTCTGGAGAACAACACTGAGATGTGGGATGTGCTGCATACAAAACCAAGAACCCTGAAGTGCTCTGTGGTCTTTCATTGAGGAAACTTCACAGTATCCCCACAGCTGGCTGGAAAGATTTTATCCTTAATGTGACATCAGGCCTATATGGGGCTGATAGAACAGTCCTGAGCAGTCAGGAATATGGTGTGCTCCATGATCTCCTCCTGAGTTGTAGACCATCTTATCCCAGGGAAGAGGAAAAACTCATTCCCAAAACTAGGGGCTGACTTGGATGCCTCCTGAGTACCTCTGAAGGGCAGAAAGGAGCAGCATTTCTGTTTGTTTTAGGGAATAGAGCACTTAAAATATTCAAGATCCCTAAATCAGCAGTGTAGCAATCACCTCCAGCCCTCAGATTGGGGTCAAGGTGCTCCCCAAGAGATCAGCTCTGCGAGGGCACTGGAGACTGCTGCCAGAGCTGTGAGAGGCTGAGGTCTTTGCTTCACTTCAGTTTTCCATCTAGGTTATCCAAGCTGGCATGAGTGAAAAGACAAGCAAGCTTGAAGTGTCTATCGCAGCACATCTTCAAAACGAACCATTTCCTCTTCTCTCCTCCTGCAAGAAAGAAACAGTACTTTTCAGGCAACTCAGAGAAACACATGCATCCTCCCCAAATTCAGGAGCATGTCTTTGGTCATGGGAGAAAAAGAAAAAAACAGTGTCATAGGGGTTAAACCCTAAGGGAGACAGAGGGGCACCGTATGAAAACATCAGAGCACATTTGAAGCCTACCACGTTTGTCTTGTCAGCCACCAGAGTGAATTGTTTCAATATCCAGGGGAGATGGAGGGCTGCTGAATATGTATCACACCGTGAGGAGAGCTGCCCATCACCAGCAGTCCCATAGAAACAGTGTCAGGGGCTCTGCCACTCTCTGCTGTAGATGTCAAATTATTCCACGCTTACACCAAGCGTACAGTTCTGCATCTGCCCTTCAGCGTGGTTTACGCGCGTGGACTCTGTTGCTGCTATCCGTAATTTTATTCAACAAATGATGAAAATACACAGGAATCAGATGGGAAGGGGGGGACAGCTGCCACGATGGACACTGAGACGCGCTGAGCCACTGCAGGCGACACTGTTGGTGGGAAGAAGGATGTTCTTTCAAGGGGAAAAAAAAAGATCAGAGAGGAAGCAATCATGAGAAATAAAAGGAGAATGTAGAAAAGGAAGCGGAGATCAGCTCCTTTTACTGGTATTCCCCAAGCACCTGGAGGCAACTGAAAAGCCAGCGGGAAGAGGGTGGTGTTGTCTTTCAGTGACTAATCCTTTGAGGGAGAAAATCAAATTGATGTATTTCCCAGGGAGAATAGGAGCCCAACACCATCAGCAAAGGAATTCACTTGTAGGAGGTCTAAGTGAAGAAAATGCTTTCACATTTTACTCAATTTGAAGACTTGGTGTTCTTTTTTTCAGAAAAAGGAGGGAGATCCCATTGTTAAATTACATCACTGCTCTCCCCGAGTTTCATGAAAATCTTCTGCTGACATTCCCAAGGGTGGGAATGGGTCGTGTGAGGTATGGCCCAGCCCAGGAGAGCTACCCTTGCTGAACACCTCCCAGAGAGGGTTGAGCTCCCTGTAGGACTCTCGTGCTCCAAGTTTCAGAGATGGCTCAGCTTGAATGGTTTTCTTTTCTGGGACAGTTCGATGCCTTTTTGTGCATATGGGACTTTCCTTGTCTTGCAACTGAGCTGGAGGAGCCTTCACTCTTTAATGCATCCCTGGCCACTTTGGCACTTCTTTCTCAGAGCTCCATCTTTGTGTTTGCTATGATTTACTGTTGATGTTTCCTCTGATGTGTTATGGTTGATGTGAATAAAACTCGGGTTTCACCATGGCGTGTAACACAACGACTTCAGACAAGGAGAAGAAAACACCTGTATGTTTTCCCCTGCCTCAAACTCCAGCTTTTAAAATCCAAGGCTGACAGGATAAGGTCACCTTTAGCAGTCTACCGCGCACCTGAAAAACAGCTCGATTTCCACCTGGTGCCAGTGGAAAGCTGCTTCTGAACCCCTCTCTTGCAGCACAGATGAGCAACACAACAAAGCTGAACCTGAGCCAAATTATGGTCTAAAGGCCCAGGTCAAACATGTGTTCAGGCATGGATAAAGAGTGTGCTGGTTTCACAGTGGACTGATACGAGCCTGTGAAAATGGCTGCAGAAATGTTCTCAGCCAGGCCACCATACCACTTGTCCCTTCTACCATGCTTCTTTTTACCCTCAAGAGAGGTAGAAAGAATCAGTCAGAATCACAGAATGGCTTGGGTTGGAAGGCTCCAGAAAGATCACCTAATTCAAATTCCCACAGCAGGTTGGCCAACCACTAGACTAAAAAAAAAAATAAGCCACAGTCTAACTATATTCGGTATGTGTGCTCATCTAGTCCAACCATCAACCCATCCCCACCATGCCTGCTAATCGTGTCCCTCAGTGCCACATCTCCACAGTTCTTGAACACCTCCAGGGACGATGACTCCACCACCTCCCTGAGCAGCCTGTGCCTGTGCATGACCACTCTTTTGGAGAAGTTTTTCCCTAATAACCCATCTGAACATCCCCAGGCCCAACTTGAGGTCACCCCCCTTCATCTTATCATCGCTGTTTGCAAAGAGCACTGCGGAGCTCAGCCACAACACACACAGTCACCCACTCTCAAGGATGTGCAGCGTTACAAGTGAAGCAGCTCGCAGAAATGCAGCACAGGGCTGCTGGAGGGCTCCCGTTTGCACTGCTCCGGGCAGCCACGTTCCCAAGCAAGGACGGTGCTGAGGGAGAAGAAAGGATTTTGCACGGTTCACGTGTCAGACACAGCCCAGAAAGGTCAATTGGTTTTGCAGCGGGAGCCAAAGGAGAGGGAAAACTGTAGAGGAAAGGGGGAAGGGGAGAAGGAATCTGTGACCGTGCCAAGAGCTCTGTAAACAAATTTCACTGCAATGTTGCAGATGAAAGAGCAGCGCCCGGCGAGCGGGCTCCAGCCCCTGGGCATAAATCAGGAACCGCTCTCAAACCAAGGAAGTCACGCTGGTGTGGGCAGGAGATCACCCCCTCCTGCTCCAAACAATAGCACTGGGTCCCCAAAGGCGCTTCGCTCATCCAGACAGGGGTGGCTCACTTGGGTGGCAGCACTGCTGTGTGCTGTGCTTGGAAGGAGCTGTAACCCCGTTGCCATCCCTGCCCGGTTTAGGGCAGGCATGGAACCACAGTTGCCCGCGGGAGGGAAGGTTTCACCTCTCACCTCTGTTGCTGCTTCCCGACCTCGCTGAGCATCCCTGCATGCCCAGCAGCACACGGATGCCCACACTACTCGCCAAGGCAGCTTTCCCAAGAGGAGATGAGCACTGACAAAGACCACGGCTCGCTGACAGCGCGCTGAGCCACGAGCCGCTTTTTACACCCTCCTACAATAAATATTAGCTGGAGGGGGGCTGCGCTTTTCCCACTCTCCCGCCAGCACGGCCTCTCATTGTTTACTCTCCCCCAGCAGTCCAGGCACTCTTGTTAATGTGCTGTGATTGAGTACTTTGGAGAGGACGGGTTTGGGGTTAGCTCCCGGCTCCCTTTGGAGAGCTGTTTACTCTTCAGTGATGCCTATGGCCTGCTGAAGACAGCGCTCCTCCACCCCTGCTGGGTCCATCTGCTTTGTCTGCCTGTTTTCCTGCTGCCACCGGCAGGCAGCTGGCCTGCGCGTTTCAGCCAGCACTGCAAACCCCTGGAGGAAAAAATAGAATTAACCCCAAAAGGAAGGGGGCTGGGAAGGATGGGGAGGAAGGAAAGAGCGGGGCGGTCACAAAGGATAGGGCCAGCTGATGTCACAGTGCTGCTGCCACCACACTGGGGGTTGGACGGGTTTTTTTACTCCATCCATCACTTCCCCTGAGAGCCCAGTGCAGCAACACGGCTCTCTGCCGTGGCCATGGGGCTGCTCTGTTCCCCCACACTGCCATCCCAGCAGCTGTCCCTCCGTCATCTGCCCTGCCAGAACACTGCACTTTGGTAGCAGCCTTCAGTTGCTGGAAATCCGATCGTGGTCCTAGGTCTCCAGAAAATAATGTTTATAGACAGACATGACTACAGCTGGCATGGGTGGAGTTCTGGTGGAACTTTTGGAACGGGTGCAGAGCATGGAGCACCTCTCCTACGAAGACAGGCAGAGGGAGCTGAGGTTGTTCAGCCTGGGGTAGGGAAGGCTATGGGGACACCTCTCTGCAGTACCTGAAGGGAGTTTATAAACAGGAGATGGACTGATTTTTTACACAGTCTGACAGTGATGGGACAAGGGGGAACAGTTTCAGACTAAAACAGGAGAGATTTAGATTAGATGTTAGGAGGAGGTTCATTACTCAGGGTGGTGAGGCACAGGCTGCTCAGAGAGCTGTGGGTACCCCATCTCTGGAGGTGCTCAGGGGCTAGGTTTAATGGGGCACTGGGCAGCCCAAGTCATAGCAGAGGACTGGAACTAGATGACCTTCGATGTTCCTTCCAAATCAAGCCATTCTATGAGTCTATGATTCTCAGTTGTGAGGTTGCATCCAGAAGAACAGAGATTCCCTGACCAATGCCTTCTGAAATCTCTGCATATCCTCCTACAAACCAGACCCTTTGCAATTCAAGGGGTCAACAAAAAATGCCGAGGATGAGTGAGCTATAGCTCCATGCAGGGAACTATTTGCCCTCATTATAGCCACAACTTGGATCCAGTTTGTGTCGCTGGGCAGGAGTATCCATTCAGGTTGGGTATCAGGAAACATTTCTTCTCAGAATGAGTGGTGATGCAGTGGCATGGGCTGCCCAGGGAGGTGGTGTAATCATCATCCCTGGAGCTGTTCCAGAACTGTGGAGATGTGGAACTGAGGGAAGTGGTTTAGTGGGCACAGTGTGGATTGGTTGATGGTTGGACTTGGTGATCTTGGTGGACTTTTCCAAGATTAATCATTCTGTGATTCTGTGATACTATGATTCATAGAATATGATATCATAGAATCCTGGAATCATCAAGGTTGAAAAGCCCACTAAGATCATCAAGTCCAACAGCCAACGCATCACCCTCATGCTCACTGAGCCCACCATTGCTTCTGAAGCCCCCAGCTCTGAGCACTGAGAGTGACATTTCTGCTTTGCCTTTGTCTGTATCTCAGATCTGCAGGCATAAACACAATCTGTGCTCCTTCACACACAGCACTCCTGGATAATGGGAAAAATAAGTGGAACCAGGAGTTAGCTACAGTTGTCAAACCAATATTATATGCTGGGGAAAGCAGCAAGTATCGCTAATCTCCGGGGGAAACAGAAAGCCCTCATGCACACAAATTCCTGTGGATAAATAGGTGCATAGGATCAAGCATCCCTCAGGAACCTCAGCCACTGAGTATCTTTTCTTCCCCTTCACACCACCCACTAAGCCCATCACCCCAAGCCAGCCCTGGAAGATAGCGGGTGCACATCAGCAGGTTCTGAAGCCTCCAGATCCTACATGTGCACTGCTGCTCACTGCAGTTAAAGCCCCTTGCAAACCATATCTACCCCATCCTATGCCCCTCTGCAGTTTGATGAGTGAGCTGCCCCTGCTGCCTGACACCTCGACAATATGACCTGCTCTCCAGGTATGCACTGCTCCTGCTGATGTCAGGGGGAGATGTGTTGGTGCCTTCAACAGAAAATAGTTCCTCCTCATTGTCTGAGGCCCAATCCAGGTTCTATTTGCAACAGTCAGTCTCTGTAAATTGCAGTTATGTGAAAGTTCTGCCTCTGGTCTTGATCCATTAGTGACACTTATTTTCTTAGCCTCGCTTCTTCTCTTTTCTTTCAAATACCTGGCTTTGCTAGTGCCAACCCCATACTGCTGCTCATTGCAGGCAGGGAAGACTGAGGGTATTCATTCCCAAGTCCCAAAGCCTTTGGCACTAGAAAAAAGGGAGAAAATGCCACCTGCTACCTGTTGGGAACAGATTTCCCACCAAGAAAATCTGTTTGCTCAACATCTGGCCTGGCAGTCTAGCAAGATGGTTTCCAGCAGCAATGTGCATGCACTGCGCACTCTGGTCACAGCTCAGCAGCACCAAGCTGCCTGCAGAGATGGCAACAACAACAAAAAAACTTGATTTACCCTAAGCCTCTGCTAGCAGGACCCTTTGTGCTCACAGCTACACCTGTGTGCAGGAGAATAGACCAACTCAGGAGTGGAGGCATATTTCCCAGGTGGGAATCATTCCAGAACAAACAGTGCTGCTTCACACTCAGAAACGAATTATATTGAATTATGACTCCTTTTTTATTTTTTTATTTTTATTAAGGCAAAGAATGTGGGGAGAAAGAATGGAAGATGGATAGCAGAGAACCTCTGGGTGTTGCGGATCAGTCTCATGCATCAGACTCTCTTTCTTCTTCTAAGGCACAGCATTGTAAGATGCAACCTCTGTCCAAACTTCGGAGACAAGGAAACTGATCTGATTTTGCTCATTTTGTTGGTATTTGGATGAAAGTGAATAAGCTTTTAGCAGTCTGACAACAGAGGCTTGGCAGTGTCACCATGAAGCATGAGAAAAAACATGAGTCAGGTTTGGAAATCGTGAAATTGGCTTAAAAAATATAAGACTTTTGTTCTTATTATTCATGCATCTGTTTAGAAACAATATGCATTCTTCGTGTTCAGCTCTGGTTCTCTGAAATGTCAGGGTCTGGGCTTTTAAGGAAATTTGTCTTTTTCAGCCAGAAGGAATAAGATCTTACTTTCTCATCATTGATTCTTGTGTTGTTGCATGCTGCAGAGCTGGGTTTCAGGGTTGGGGGAATAAACACAGACTTTCATGGGATTTGATGACAGTTGAACAAGCTCCCTGATCCCATAGCATGTGGCCAATGGTTAGACTAGATGATCTGAGTGGTCTTTTCCAATCTTAATGACTCTGTGATTCTACTTGACCACAGCTTGTGTTAAGCAAGGTTATCCCCCTGCACACTGTGAATTTCCACCAATATTTGTCAAGCCTGTGCATTGGGACATAAAGAGATGTGAAGTCACAGAATCACAGAACTGTAGGGGTTGGAAGGGACCTCTAGAGATCATCGAGTCCAACCTCACTGCCAAAGCAGCTCACAGCCTAGGTTGCACAGGTAGGCATCCAGGTGGGTCCTGAATGTCTCCAGAGAAGGAGATCCACCACCTCTCTGTGCAGCTCCAGTGCTCCACCACTGCACTGTGAAGAAGTTCCCACACACATTTGTGCAGAACTTCCTATGCTTCAGTTTGTGGCCATTTCCCCTCATCCTATCACCACACACTGCTGAGAAGAGTCCGGCCTCGTCCCCTTTGTCTCCCACTCCTTAGATATTTATAGACATGGATCAGATCCCCTCTGAGTCTTCTTTTCTCAAGGCTGAACAGCCCCAGGTCTCTCATCCTTTCCTCATAGTGGAGGTGTTCCACGTCCTTTATCATCTTTGTAGCCTTCTGCTGGACTCTTTCCATGAGATCCCTGTCTTTTTTGTACCAGGGAGCCCAGAACTGGACACAAGTCTCAGTAGAGTCTGTCAAGATTCCTGCGTGGAGACGCTGTTCTCAGGTTTGCATCTCAGCAGTCTCATAAACTTGGTGCTAAAGCCTTTCTGCTGCTTCAGTGTAAATACTGGGGCTGAGAGTTCTCACAATGCAATGCAGTGTGTTGTGATAACAATAAAGCCAAAACATTTCTCTGCCCAGGAGAACCTCAGTGTAGTTGCGATGTGAGGCAGCCACATTCAAGAAGGATGAGAGTTGGGCTCTTTGTCAAAGAAATGGGCACTTTTCCCTAAGTCTTGCAGTAAACAAAGTAAAAATTAAAAAAAAAAACTAAAAACCATCACTTTGCTCTTTGTATTAAAAACAAAACATAAAGTGTGTGTGAAGCATTCCACTGTGGAAAGATGCTTATGTGGCTCTCGGGATCCTTTTCTTTTCATCAGAATTCAGATGAAAAGCCCTCTCACTGCTTTTTGTGTCAGCGTTAACTCCTCCAAAGCTATGGCATCAGAGCTGGAAGACTGCTGACAAAGCCCCCGCTGCTGGCAGACCCTGAGCAGCTGCATGGGGCTAGAGCTTGCTTGCTAAAACTGCAGAAATGGGCATGAGTGAAGGAGAAAAGAACAACAAAATCATAGAATCATTAAGGTTGGAAAAGCCCACTAAGATCACCAAGTCCAACCGTCAAACCACCCCACCATGCCCAATGACCATGTTCCTCAGTGCCACATCTCTAGAGTTCTGGAGGGATGGTGACCCCACCACCCTCCTGGGCAGCCTGTGCCAGTGCATCACCACCATTTTGTAGAATAAATTTTCCCCAATATCCAACCTGAACAACAGTCGTCAACATACAAGTGCAGTCAGGAATCTGCCATGTGAAAGATAGCTAAAACCTAAAGGTTTTCTGCAAATGCACCTTCACAGGCATTTCTACCCCTGATTATACACTGTGCTGGTCTTCCAATAGCATCGAAATTGCAAAGCTAATTGCACTGTAAAAGTAACGACCTATGAAATTTTTAATGGAGCAAATTGCACTTAGACTTTTTCCTCTGTGGTTCAATATACTTCAATATCTTTTCCCTCTTGCAGCATTTGATTCAGGCTTACAGTGGATTTATACAATTGACTTCCTCAGCACCATCAAGGCTGAGCTGCAGGATGACACTGGTCCATTTTCCAGATGGACCCAGGCAGCTGAAGCTGGACAATCAAATGTTTTGAGGAGCACCTAGAAATGCATACTCATCCCAAATACACAGATACATGGAACAATCATTTGGCACCAGTCACTGAGTTTTGACATCCCCCTGGAATGGTGCCTGGGCTTCTCCTGCTCCTCCAGGGAAATCACTACTGGGAAAAGAGAAAAGCAGAAGAAAATAAAGAGCATGTTTGAGGGACACAAACAAGTCAAAGTCAAGCAGCAGGGTGAGAGGAGGTCTTAAAAGTCACATGGAGTCTCTCACTGATGGGTGAGAGAATAGGAATGGCAACAAGTTCTGCACCAGTTGTGTAGCTCTCTACACAAAGACAATGAACATGGCCAATGGAGGAGGAGAAGGAAAAGAAGGTGATATACTGGAGCTCTGTGTTCAGGGTGGGAGGGCCACCGACCATGGTGCTCCACAGATGTTTCTCGTAAGATATCAAAATGAAACATCCTCTAGGTTCTTTCCTATCAGTATCATGGAAATCCTGTTCTCTCTGAGATAACACAATGTTCCATCTTCCATGCTGCCTCTGGGAACTCCTGGGAGAGGAATTCCAATTCATCCAGCCCTACGTATCTACAGAGGCTGTGAGGTTCCTACAGACCACAGCCCCATGCGGCTAAATCCCATCAGATGAGATAGGATCTCCTTGGTGCTGTGTATAAAAAGCATAGAGAAAGCAAATAGAAGAAATGGGAAATGCCCACACTCCAAAGATAACTGGCACTCTAAGGTGCCAAAAATAACTTGTTTTCCTGATAGAATCCACCTTAAAGATGATCAGTTATGGTCTGAACTGAACAAATCATCAGCAGATGAAGAAAGATCAGTGCTCCCATTGTAGTACCACTTTCTTTCACATCTGCAGAGAGCATCAGTTGTGAAAGCACTGGTGTGAAGCTTGCACTGCTAATGCACACGTGTGCATGATTTAGATATATTCTAATAGACAGCTCTGGCCCACGACATTCCTGCAGGTCAAAATTAAAATAAAAGGGAGAGATGAGCCATACACCTCTGGTTAGACTCTTGGCCGGCTTGGCACAGAGGCAGCCTGCAGTTAATCAGCCTTCTTTCTCCACTAACTGTCACTGCAAACAAAGGAATTAGCAGAAGGTCTGTAGGGAGCATTGAGATAATTTGGCTGGCTGAAGAAAAGAGAAAGAAAAGAAAAGCAAAACAAAATTACTGAGAAATTTACTTGCACTGACCTCTCCATAAATATTTAGATATAATCATCATTACCTTGGAGTAAATTAAGTTATAAACAGTCTCCACAATTGCACATGATGAATGCATATCGGCATCAGAGAGCGCTTTATTGCAAGTTAATGTGGAAACAGAGCACCTCAATCAATCAGGATGCAGAAATGCTGTCCGATGATATCAGCCTATCTCACCCTATTCATACCAAGCATTGTGCACTCACCCACCTGGCCCCCCTACCCTTAATCTTCTTACATTAACAAATACGTACCAACCGTGGTAATGTAAGAAGTGTACGTACATGGAGGTGGAATAATGAGGAAAGTACAGTATGTGTCCTCAAACTTGGTGGTGGTATTATTTATACTAAAGAAACATCTGCAGCAACCAAGGATATGCCCTGTGTGCTGAGCACTGCACAAAAACCCACCCAGAAGCTGTCTGGGTAGGATCCATCTGATGACATGGATGTCCACAATGGGGGCTACAGCCGAGCTAACCATCGTCAGCATCTTTCAGAGCCAGCAGAAAAAAGTTGGCACTTTCTGAGCTCAACTTTCCAGACCTATTTTAGATGTGGAGTGGAAGCAAAGATGAATCATGCCCTGGACTCCTTCATCTGCCTTGGCTCAATCTCTGCAGACCGTTTGGGAACCCTGGGTGACTGCTGCTGAAATCGGCATCCACACTGTGGATGCCGATTTGATGAGAGAGTCACATCCGCTCTGAATGAGAGGCTTAGAAAAAGCAGAGAACTACATGGCAAGCAAAAGGGAATCATCTCTGAACTGTGTTTCTCATCTTGAAGCCCACGCGGCCTCCCAGGGCTGCTGGTTTCCCCAGGAGACTTTCAGAGCTCTGACACTGAAGGCGATACCAGGTGGGAGACGTGTTGTGGAGGCATGGGCTGCTCACAGTTCACCTACCCTTTCACTTCAGTTTTAGAACTGAGATTTCAGAGCTTTGCCTTCCCTTCCAGCCACAGGAGCTCATACTCTGCTCCTGCTGGATTTCACCTCTATCTACTTCCCACCTCAACCTGGGGAAGATGCATGTATGTAGCAGGTAAACTCTGCAATGGCATTACTCAGCAAATTATAGAATCACAGAGTGGCCTGTGTTGGAAGGCACCTAAAAGATCATCTACCTCCAAACTCCTGGCTATGGACAAGGACTTCAAAGGAAAGGGGAAATTCCTTCTCAGTGGGTACTGAAGGGTGTATAGATGCATGGGAAGCACTGGCACTGCATACCTTCATGCATACAGCTGCTGTGTCTGCATGGTGGGCATGCACTTGCAATGTACTTGCATCAGCCCGTGTGCACTCAGCATGTGAATCACAGTGTCACAGAATCACAGAATGATTAATCTTGGAAAAGTCCACCAAGATCACCAAGTCCAACCATCAACCAATCCACACTGTGCCCACTAAACCACTTCCCTCAGTTCCACATCTCCACAGTTCTGGAACAGCTCCAGGGATGATGATTACACCACCTCCCTGGGCAGCCCATGCCACTGCATCACCACTCATTCTGAGAAGAAATGTTTCCTGATACCCAACCTGAATGGATACTCCTGCCCAGCGACACAAACTGGATCCAAGTTGTGGCTATAATGAGGGCAAATAGTTCCCTGCATGGAGCTATAGCTCACTCATCCTCGGCATTTTTTGTTGACCCCTTGAATTGCAAAGGGTCTGGTTTGTAGGAGGATATGCAGAGATTTCAGAAGGCATTGGTCAGGGAATCTCTGTTCTTCTGGATGCAACCTCACAACTGAGAATCATAGACTCATAGAATGGCTTGATTTGGAAGGAACATCGAAGGTCATCTAGTTCCAAACCTCTGCTATGACTTGGGCTGCCCCCAGCCAGCTCAGGATGCCCAGTGCCCCATTAAACCTAGCCCCTGAGTACCTCCAGAGATGGGTTACCAACTTTTTCTCTGAGCAAGCCTCTCAGTCAAAAAAGGATTTAGGGGTTGCACATTTCATAAGCCTACCAATCACTCACACTTTACTATCAACATCATCCATAGCACCCAAACTTAAAGATTTTATGCACACAGGACTCTAATAAGGGATGTACATGCTGTAAAATATGAAGGAACGTGGTATTATAAGACAAATGATGATGAAAGTGTTTCTAAAAAAAGAGCATGATCAGAGATTTTATTATGGCTCATGACTTCAGCAGGATAGTGAACTTCACAAGAGAACATAAGATTTCTAAATGGAGGGTATATATGGGCCTATAAGGAAGCCCCCAAAATAAGCCTTAATACTGCAAAGAGCTGGACTTTTGTCCAACTCAAGAGACCTGTGCATCATGCTGTGCTTATGTTCTTAGGACAAAATGTCTTTATCTAGTCTTTCACTTTGGGGTTTGTTTTTTGTTTTTTATTTTTTGAGAAAACTTTACTTGAATTTCCCATATAAATCTTCTGATGACCAGTTCATGGTGATCCCCAGCTTGAATTTACCACTGGAAAACAACAAAAGATTCAACAGATGAAAAGTGTCAGACAGATAAAACAATTAACACGCAAACAAAGTGGGCTGTGAAGATCCTTCTTGCAAGCATGTATTTATAGCAAGAGGTGAAAGAGAAGCAGTGTAGCACTAACTTTACCCTGTTACAAGGTGAAATAAAAATATTTATCTTCCTTTCTTGGATATAGTCCAAATAGGATAAAGAAAAACTTAGCTGGCATCTGCCTCATCCCCCAGGCTTTGGGACCTCACAAAAAGAGGCATCAACAAATGACTTTGTCGCTCTTCCTCTGGTCCTATCACCCTCTTCTAACAAGACCTTATCTTCAGTCACTGCCATCCACCAGTGCTACAACACCCACCCTTAATCTAGTAATTACCCATACTAGTAAATTATTGTAGTTAAGCCCCTTTCCAGCTGCAGTCCACGACAGCCTCTGCAGCCAGCCCAGTGGAGCACCAAAGCTCATTTTGTTGACCTGTGTCTCATCCCACTGAGCTTTGATCTGAAGGTAAAGGATCACTAAATCTTCGGACACAAGGCAAAGATTTTTACAGATACCAAAAATCTATTGATGGGCTCAGATCAAGGGCTTTTAGTTGAGTCAGCAACGTTAATCAGTAGATCTACCAACTTCTAAACACCACAAGACCTAAGGCTACAGATTTCCATTGTGAGAGGACAACACAGCTTTCATGGTCTAGAAAACGTTTTTCCCTTGGACGTTCTACCCTTAAACAGCAAAAAGTTTTGCAGCTAATTGTGGAGGCATTTGGATGGGGCAGTGACAGTCAAACGTCACTTCAGCTGAGGGAAGCACTCAAAGGAGTTTTCAGGGTTGTTTGTCTTTGGAAGGAGAAGTAATCTGGAAAAAGAAACACAAGGTGTTTCTTGAAAACAGAAAGATCAAAGGTAAAAGCATTTGGACAGATAAAATGGCTGCAAAGATTATTACTTCTTAACATATAAATTACTGAAATCGCTCCCATCTGTCTGCCTCCACCAACATATGAGAAGGGAGACCAAAGGCTTAGCTCCCGATACATTAAATCCTAATAAATCCACCCGTGTTTTAAGTTGTAATACATGAAACACTTTTCCTGGAAAAACTGCCTGCAGACCAGCAGAAGAGGCTTTAAAACATGTTTGTTATGGAATCAGTATAAAAAGCAGGGATCAGACTGCAGCAGCTCAGCAGTGAAGGACTGCTGCAAATGTAGAAACTAAAAATGTAGTAACAGGAACTTGAAGACAGAAGGAAGAACCCTGGCAAAAGGAATGGCCTTGCTGGGGAAAATGCAGCAGAGTTTATGGGCCCAATCTTTATTAGTTGACGAAGTCAGTGCAGGCTTCTGGGGGAAAAAATAGGAAAAGAAATAAGGAGCAGTTTAAGACCATTTTAATGGTTTGAGGCCAGATTCATAGCAGACCTGAGCCGTGTCTGGGGACCTCACCTCTATTTTTAACATTCCTTGAAGTTTTCCTATGAAATGATGTCCAGGAGGCTGACAATGGCCACATTTCTCCTGCCCTGCCAGGCCCCTGGAGGCACCCAGCAAATCTTCAAACCATTCTCTTCTTCCACAGATCCTGACCCACTTTTGGAGCTGCCAGCAGCCCTTTTTTTCCCAGCAGGTCACCCAAAATAAGGACTTCAGCCACCAGGGCACAAACATGAACTACACAGACAGCTGGGAAGAACGTTGGTGACAGGTTTCATGAGCCAGAGAGAGCTGCAGCACACTCACCATCAGCAGGAACCAAGGCCTAGCTTCTACATTTTGCCCACATCTTTAAGGAAAGGCATCAAGATACTCATACTATAGGAGCTTACACAGTGATGTGGATGGGTGGGTATCTCAGCATAACCCTGGGTAATAAAGAGGAGAGCTCAGTGTGGCCTTTCAATACATAAAGGGAGATAATAGACAGGAAGAAAATCAACATTTTACAAGGGTAGACAGTGATAGGCCAAGGAGGAATGGTTTTAAGCTAAAAGAGGGGAGATTTAGATGAGATCTTGTGGGATGTTTTCCACTGGAAGAGCAGTGAGGCACCAGCACTGCTGCCCAGAGAAGTTGTGGGTGCCTCATAACTGGAGGTGCTCAAGGTCAGGTTGGATGGGGCCCCAAGGCAGCCTGAGCTGGTGTCTGATGTAGCAGAGGAGTTGGAACTTGGTGATCCTTGAGGTCCCTCCCAACCCAAGCCATTCTATGACGGCAGATGTCCAGAACATCATCGCATTTCACTTCAGAAACCAGAAGCAGAGCCAGGAGCTTTACAAGACACTCACTCATATTTCTGTGCATTGCTAAAGCCCATACACCACTGGTCCCTCCAAGATCAGCAATTACAGAGTCCAGCAAACAAGACAAGAGCCCCAGAGTGACACCTGTCCCACATGCAGCTCCTTATGGGCAGAAACCCATTTCTGCCTCGGTGAAGACAAGTTCAAAGCAAATCAAGATATCCCCTAAGTCATGGGCAGCCTTTGGTGGTATGGTGGCATTTCATCAAGACAAAAAGACATTTTATTGAAATTCATCTAACAGGTCTTGTTTTCTTGACAAGAAGAACAAGCACTGGCACAACAAAAAGTTCTTCTGGCCTCTTTAATATAATCTAGAGTCAAAACACAGAAGCAGCATTTCCTACATCAGCTCCCTGCTTCAAATCTTACCTGACATCTTGCATCATGTATGAGACATCTGCACTACACGCTGGTGGAACAAATCTGTCAGCAGAACGAACGTGAGGGGACAAATCCATTCCTGTTGCAACAGCAGCAGTGTTACCCCAGGGGAGCGCTTTTGGCCTGCTGGAGTCAAATGGGATTCAGAGCAAGTAGGTCCCTCTATGCAACTTGGAAGACAAATGAATGACTAAAATAGCATTAGTGGGAGCAGGAGCGCCTGTGCAATGTGCTGAGATACAGTGGCTCAGCCATAGCTGTGGCAGTCACACTGTGTTTGGATGCAAATTACCACCAATCAGTTATGCCCTATTCAAATCCGTCCCCCAGTTTAAAAAAAAAATCTTAAAACCTTTCTTGCGTTATGCCTTCAGGGCAAATTTGCTTTTGTGAGCATGAATAATTCATGCATGTTCATTTATTATTAATTAATATTCCATGAACATGCATGGTTTATTCACCCAAACAAAGCACTGCACCCCACACGCTCTCCCTAAAGTCTGACATCAGCTAATCTCTGCAATCAGGCTGACCAATGCACTGGATCAAATTGTTTTTCTCCTCTTTCCTTCCAGAAGGTACCAAGAACATTGAGACCTTCCTCACTGGTCACTGACTTCCTCCATTCCCCAGGGCTGGAATGGGGTAGTTCCACTATCCTGGGTTTAAACATCAGAGGGAAGTTGAAAATGTAGTTGCAAGAAGGAATTATGTTGAGGAGCTGGAGTTTCTGTGTGCTGTGCAGGCACTTCCATTTTGGGGAGCAATGCCAGGTACGCTGCAAAGGGTTGTTCCCCAGTCAATGCATGGGTCACTGGTGAGCACAGCTGCTGGGAGGACCTACATAATATCCTCAAATGCATTGACTTCAGCTTCAGTCCATGCCACAAATTCACATATTTTGCTTCTCAGTGTGTGTCTTTGGAAGAGCCCACTCAGTGGATTACCTCCCACTCCTGAATCTGCCCCCAGTGCACAAGCAATACCTGCAGAGCCAGCACAAATCACAACCTGTTTCTGGTCTCTTCCAACCCCACACGTTGCTGTTCAGTTCTTGAATCTTCAACTGGAAAGAGCAGCCTCATCACAGGGCACTCCTGGATGCTCCAATTGTGTCCTGGGTCTCCAAACATCCACCTTGCTTGCACCCTCTGTGCTACAGATGTAGAGATGCAAGGCCAAGAGCTGGATTTTCTTTATTTGGGCTGAAACATTGCCATCTCTTTATAAGGTCATATGTGAGTCCTGATTTCAAGCACAGGAATGCCAAGAGGAGATAGCAGAAAACTTCCTGTGTGCTAGACACCGCAACAGCTTCAAATCAAGAGTTTGTTGAAGCAAACAGAGGAGACAGTTTGAGCATTTAGTAAGGGCTGAAGTAGTGCACACAGAGGGGTGGGGAAGAAAGAGTCATAGAATAGCCTGAGTTGGAAGGGACCCATTGGGATCAGCGAGTCCAAACCCCAGTTCCATGCAGTACCACCAAAAAAAAAACCAAAAAAAAAACACAGACCATATGACAGGGAGCAAATGTCCAAACCCTCCTTGAGCTGCCTTCTCAGGCTGAGCCTTTTCCCTGTTATCCAATCTGAGCATCCCTTACAGGAGCTGTTCCCGTGGCACTCAGCACAACAGGGTTCCACATGCCTTGGTATTCCTCAGGTGGCATATGGAGGAAGAAAGAATGAAAGATGACAGTGATCTGTGTAGTATGAGTGCTGGGTGCAAATCACAGGAACAGAGACAGGTATCCTCAACTTGGAGAGTGAGCAGAGGGAGTGAAGATGGTCTCCATCTCCAAGGGGATGTGAATTGCTCCGTTTCTCTCGTTTCTCTGTGATGCTTAAACCAAAAGCCTGGGCCCAAACTTCCCCAGCCACCACATGTTTCACAACAAGACCTGAAGTATTCCAGCAAATACCCTGGGCACCCTCCCATTGCTTCAAATTGTTTTACAAATAGAGATAAGCTCTGTAACGTTGAGAGTTACAGACAATTTAACATGCAGGGGCTGCTCTGGGAAAACTTAAAATTGTCATAATTCATCCTCCCCTTCCCCCAGTCCAGAAATGAAAGATTAAACCTTGGAAGATTTATTAAACTGACATTTTAATAGAATTTTTAGACTTTCCTGTTAATAGTTTAAATATAATTGAATTCCATGAAAGGGAGGAATATGGGATAGAGTCGGTGTCCCCCAACAACAGGAGCATTTAAAACACTGGGGCATATAGCTAATGCATAATTTAGTCTTATTTGCATGGCCCTTAGAACTGGGAGTAAGGAAAACACAAATCTAATTAACTGAGTGAAAGAAATGCCTCCACCAGCAAACTTCATCACAAGCTCCACTACCACACACCCACCCTCACCAAGTCACAAACATGAAACAGATGGCAAGAAGGAGAAAAAAAATAAAAGACATCACACGTCAGCTCTTGGAGAGGAAGGGGGGGGGAGGTGGAGAGAGAGAGAGAAAGCAGAAGGGACAGGATGGATACTGTACTACTTGACGATGCAGCAATTAACTTGCTGAGGGTGGAATAATTCGTGTGGTGCCTCTCCCGTCGGAGCACTCTCACAACTTAGCTAAGGAGGAGATGTACTGCGTGCAGTGGAGAGCAAACCAGTTTTCAGAAATCCCAGCAGGACTTGGTTTCACTTTATGAGATTCATGTGAAAAATTGAAAATTCGGGTTTTTCCAAATGCATCTGCAATCAGCAGCCTGAGCTCCGCAGGTCCCTGGAGGTAACGGATCACAGACAGCACAAAGTAGGATTTCACAGTCTCACTCAGCTTCTACACTGCATTTTTAACAGTGAGACATAAATTCCTGATCAATACAAGTAACAGCAGGCTATCCCCTACCCCCACTCTCAGAATTGTCTTACTTGATTAACAGTCGTGGTTTTAGCCTAGAATTACTTCAGATCACAACTTGGGGCTGTAATAAGATGCAAAGTCCCTCCAGATGCCCCTCCAAAACCTTTTTCCCCCATGCAGAAATAAGTCCACCATGTCCAAGTTCTGACTGGCATTTACATTGCATTACAGCCTCATTCTGTTTTTCCCCTCCTAATTAGTAAAATCACTAAAAAGAGCTGCTGCACATGAGAAGCGTTGATGGCAGCACCAAGGAATGTGTGCTGGAGAGAAGTGCTGAGTACCTATCACTCAGTTTTGGAGCTACTGAGTGCACTGAGATTCCCAGTAAGGTCAACAAGCTCCACCATGGTGTTCTCCCACCCTTACAAGACCAAGTCCACACTCTGAGATGGAGCTCAGACCATCACCTTGCAGCTTTTGAAAGTCACCATTGCTAGATGACCTACACTACAAAGTCAGCCTCCACACATCTTGCTTCAAACATGAGCACGGACCATATGTTGTGCTCCCACCTTGTTCCAGCACCCAACAGAGCATCCCCACAGCAGAGCTGCAAGGAGTTGAATCAGATGGATCACTCCCTGAAGGTCTATCTTTGTGTCCATTTTAAGAAACATTTGGACCAAACCTCAGAATCACAGAGGTTGGAAGGGATCTCCAGCCCATCTAGTCCAACCCTCTGCTAAAGTTGGTTCCCCACAGCAGGTCACACGCAAGGCTTTCTGATTCCCAGAATGCATACGCATGTGTGCACATCCATAGACACAGATTTTACATTTTGCTGTCTAAAAGAAAAGCCAGAATTTGAAATTTCCCCGTGTCTAACAGATCTGGTTGAATGATGTAGAAACAAAGCATTCAAAATGATTCTTCATGCTTGAGTATCCCTCCTTTAACAGTGTGCCACACACGTATTTGCTGGGTTCCTCTGTGCCATTACAAATTTCATCCAGACAATTCCCTTGAGCTCTGAAAACAAACTCAGTGTCCCAACTACCAAGTTTTCCAGCAGTTTAAAAAAAAAAAAAGCCACTCAACAGACTTTAAGGATCAAAAATTCACCAGTTTCCTCCACAGTTGCATATTAGGCCTCTGTTTGCTTTCCATTCATAAAATCATAGAACAGCTTTGGTTGGAAGGGATCTCAAACCCCATCCAGTTCCAACCTTCTGCCATGGGAAGAGCTGCCACCCACCATCCCAGGCTGCCCAGGGCCCCATCCAGCCTTGCCCTGAGCACCCACAACCTCACTGGGCAGCCTGTTCATACGATAGGTGATGGCTGCTCTTATTGTGAAGTTCTGATGTAGTTTAACATGCTTGAGGTTGACAGAGAGGGAGGCGAGCTGGTCAATCAGTTAGATTTAGGATCAGTTTTTGAGTGTTGGCTATGCAGTTTGCTCCCCTATCATTTTTTTCCCCTGTTGTAACACTCCTGAACCTTGAAGGCTTCAGCTGCTAACTAGAGATGAGTTCTGGGCCTTGGGCAGCATTCTGGAGAGGGTTTGGAAACACTCAGGCAGATACATTAGCATGCTCTCATATTTTTACTGGCTCTCTTCAGGGCTCATTTGTTCCACTGAAATCAAACACAAGTATTCCCCCAAGGCATCCTTGTCAGATATAAAGTGCCTGGCCTACATGATACACTCTTTTCAGGTACTGCAACAGGTACAGGAAGGCTGACAATGGTTTTCAGCATTGTATCAATTCATTATCAAAGGGAAATCAATGAATATCCGCTTCTGCTGAGTTAGAGAGTCTCCTGACAGTTAACAAGTGTGAATAAAATGCTACATAAATTAGTGGCTGAGAACCAAATTCTGGAACCTAACTTGAAAACAAAGCAGGTCATTAATATGGCACACTCTTAACATCTTTTGATTGTGTCTAATGCCACCTTTGTGGGGAAAATATCTATGTAAAGATTCATTGAGAAGAACATTGTCATAGAATGTCCTGAGTTGGAAGGGACCCATAAGGATTACTGAGTTCAACTCCTGGCTTCACAAAGGACCACTCAAAAAAGAGACCATATATCTGAGAAAGCAGTCCAAATGCTTCTTGAATTCTGACAGCTCAGGGCCATGCCTGCTGCCCTGGGGACACAGTTCTACATCCACTGCCCTCATGGTGAGGAAGCTTCCCCTGATATCCAACCTGAAGTCACGCCTGCATGCACCTTTCTGAGCTCCGTGACTCTCTCCATGTGAAAAAACAGAATGCTTTTGGAAAGACAAACAGGCTCCCAACTCCTGTTTAGGAAACAACATTTGTAGCCTAAATTTCCATTTGTTCACCTGTTCAGCACAGCTATGTGTGTGCCTCACTGGCTGCACAGAGATTCTCATAAAATATGAATTCCTCCAGATACGGCTGGTTCTTAACTTGCATTTACAGTATGAACAGTTATTGGTTTCTATTATTATTTATAAGTCTACAGTGTGAGCAGCCTATCTCTAATACTTAAGAAGTGGCAGCTACTCTTGGCAAAAGCAGACAGACAAGAGGACACTGCAAGATAAAGTGGAACAAATACCGAGAGACGTGTAGGCCAGACAAACGAGGTTTTCTGCGAGCTGTACAGGCAGTCTAAGTGTTTAAAAACAACTTCAAATTGGGATTGAATTTGGGCTTTGCAGGCTTGGCAGTGTAAGGTACAGTTTGCATTTTATCCTGGTGGTGTAACACAGTCTGTCTCGTTTCCTTCTCATGGGGTTAGGATTTTGTTTTTTTTAGGTTGAAAAACAAGTGATGAGAGCCAGCAGGGAAAACAGGAAAAACAGTTTCTTTGAAGGTAATCTCTGGTATTCACAGAAGTCCCCAAAGGGTCCCCAATACATCACATGAGAGGAGTGGCAAGCCCAAAGTCAAAGGGAATGCTTCGATGGTCCTAAAAAATGAAAAATGATTACTATGACATAAAAACAGTCAGAGAAACGGAGATGTTTCTTCACAAGAAACATCCATTTGGGTACACAGAGGTACCCACATCCCACAAATCCCCTACAGCAGTTCATGCCCTCCCAGAAGGGCCGGGTAGGAAATGGACAGTGTTTCAGGACATTTCAAAAGCTGGTTCTGCAAAGCTGTAACCTCATGGTCTTGTGGACATTTAGTGGAGAGTGGGAACAAGGAAGGAGAGGAATGAAAGCTCTTTTCTACCTTCTTCCTGCTCACTGAGGTACCCATACAATGTGTGAAAGGTGCAAGGGAAGAAGAACCATCCAACTGCAACATCCAACAGACTGTTAGCAGGCAGAAGAGTGTGTTTCAGACTATAGTAAAGATGCAATTTCAGTTTCTCCTAAAATGACCACTCAACTCATCCCCTCTTCAAGTATTTTAGGTAGGAGTATTGCATCCTGGTGAGAAATTCCACCCACTCAACATAGTCATCTTCCTCAAACTACTTTCTACGAGGCTGGAAGGGACTTCTAGAGATCAAGTCCAACCCACTGCCAAAGCAGCTCCCTATCTGTAACGTGAGTAATCTCAAAGATGATACCTCAAAGATGATACTCAAAAAATAGTATAGATGATGGTATACAAATAATACAAAAAGGAAGATGGCTCACCTTTAAGATGACAAAGGCATGCAGTAGACTCCATGTAGGAGAGATCTCCAAGAAGAGAACCTTTCCTGGTGGTATCAGCCCTTAAATGGGGTCTGGGAGAGGTGGAGCCAGACTCCACCCCTTCCCGTCACACAGGTGCATTGCCTTCACCTGTGCTCCCGTGGCTGACTCGGTGCTCACCTCAGGTGACCAATCTGTGGTTCAGGCCATGGTTCAACAGTTCCCATATAGGCATGCATCCAAGGAAGCACCAATAGGATGAGCTCTGCAAAAGAAGGCATAGATGTGGTTGTTCCAAAATGGCAAGGTGACAGGAACACTTCTAAAATGTAAAGGAAATGAAGGAAAAAAGAATGGCATTCTGGTGTTTTCCCAGCCAGGCTCTGTGTAGGGTCTACCCTTGCATCTTAGGTATGAAACCCCAATCACTGCCCGATATAGGAGTTTTGATTGAATGTCTACAGCTAAAAAGACATGCCAAAACCTTCTGTCTCACTCAGGTCAGGATCATAACATTTACACTAAACGATGTATTTTGTTAAACCAGAGCAACCCAGAGGCAGAATAGTGGCACAAGTACTTGTGTTGTAGGGTTCTCCAAACAGAGAGGAATCAGGTTGTTCCCTTTAAGAACAAGGCTAGTGATTTCAAAGCCCTCCATCCAGATCAGACCTACCTCTATAAACAGGAGTCAAGAGCAGACAGCAACAGAGCTTCTCCATCCAAGGCACATTGCAACTCAAGTTAGAAAACTGAGTAAGTCATGATGAGGTAACAAAACCTGAAATTAATGCAGCTTAACTGTGGTTCAGGGGATGGAGGAGCCTAGATATAGGGGCTACAAGACCAAGAGTCACCTAATTTCTTGGAAGAGAACTCAAACTCAAGTATCTCTTATTCAGTGTCTACCAGAAGTCACCTCAGCAGCTTCATCTCCATCCTGCAAAACTCACTGGTGGCCCTACTACACTTATTTTCTCATCACAACTAACCACCTCTGATTAGTTCAGCTAATTACAGGGTGTTATCAATTATTCACTGATGGGCCTCCTCAGTCTTGAATGGCTGTTCCCACAAGATCAAACAGGTGAAGACCAAAAGAAGAAAGCAGAAAAAGTAAACATTTGGGAAATGAGGGGAAAAAATGAGAAATCCCTAAACAGATCCAGGTCCTTTGAGACTCAGACTAGAAAACAACCCAACTAATTAGTATGCCTATTTCCAGCATGCACGGAAATCTCCCCTCCAGCACTTTTTCCTGCAGAAGTTCATGATCTGAGATGCTTCCATAATACCAACATAAGACAAGATGCATTTGTACATTCTGATTTCAACACTGCCATTCCTCTTATTTGAGCAAAATCCAAAACATTAAGTCATGGATGGGAAATTCTGATTTGAGGGTGAATTTTAGATCCTAGGCCTCCAAGTTAAAGGATTATCTTTGCAGCTGGATGAAGACATCTGACAATAGGAGGAATTAGGAGAGAATGGAAATGCTGACAAAGGGACAGCCTTAACTGATGAAGAACACACTTCTTTTGTGGATCTCAGAGACTAAATCCTTAGGAGGATGCTGTACATATTGTAGTGGTCACTTATGTTTTCTGTTTCAGATCCAGCTATCAAAATGGAATAGAAAATAAAGTGCTAAATATGTTCATATAAGTGATCTTGATCTGCATGAAATTCTACAGTATGTGAGGAAAAAAAGTACATAGCAGCATATTCAATAGTTCAAATATTCTCCTTCTCCTATCACTATTTAATTTTATGGAATTTCCCCAAAGAGAAGAGTATCCAAATAACATCTTGGTTTGCAGATGTGTCTTTTTATACCTCTGGAGGGGTTTTCAGACGGCTGTTGAGATCAGCTAAGGTGCCAGTAGCAACTTTACCTCTGGCTTGAGACAGTCTTCTCAGAACACACTTGTCCATGGTAGCCATGGACACAGCAGTTTCATCTTTGCGATGCAGAAATTTATTTTCAAAGGAAACCATGTTCAACATCATGACTGAGAAGGTTGGACATAGAATGGGTTTCTTAAGGAGATGGGCAGAAAATATGATCCTCTTTAGACAACAAGATGCCTGAGCACAGCTCATGTCCTCAGGGATGGGTGTCACACTTGGGTTTCTGTGTGAGGTACAGTGATTCCTACTCAAATCCAACAGATGCAAACAGGATAATCTACACACCACACACAGGAGAAACACCAGTTCCAGCTTCAGTATCCCAAATGCATTCCCTGCTTGAAAGGATGCTGCGTGGTCAGGAGAGCTCACACCTGGCAAATAACATCATGCAGCCCCTTGTGCTTCTTGAGAAAAAAACAATGGAAAGGGAGCGGGCACCACTCGAGCTAAATTGTCCCATAAAACATTTTACTACAACACACTGATTAACATTTGACTCTGCTGTAGAACCTGAACAATGCTGAAAAACGCCTGTCTGAAAAGGCGATGCCAAACAAAGCGGTCGCACAAAGGGCCCTTGCAGAGGCAGAGGGGCCCCTATACAGCCCCAGCACCCAGCCCAAGGCTGCTTTCATGTTCACGCTAGCTACCCATGCCGAAAAGGCACAGGAAAGGTGTTTCATTTCAAAGTAAAATCTTTCTGTAGGAAGTGAATGCTGCAGTAAACTGGAGTACAGGCCCCATCATGATGGCGTTCTGTTTCTACAGGAATGATGGGAGTCCTTTGCTCTTGTAAATCAGGGGAATTCCTGACATCCTGCTTCTGCCTTCAAAGCTCTCTCCCCCAATAGGCTGAAGCTGGGGGACCTCTCCTGTCATGATCACATGGGGAAGAACGTGGGGACCAGGAAAGCAGCCATGCAGGCACTCAGACAAACCATCAATGACTCTTCATTTCTGTATGTACTCTCAAATCCAGAATCACAGAGATCAGAAGTCAGCTCTGGGTCCATCTGCTCCAACCCCATCTCCATCAAAGTCATTCAGAGCAGGGTGCCCAGACCAGGCAGACCCACATCTTTGGAAATCTGCAAGGAGCAGACTCCACAATCTCTTCAGGCAACTTAATGTGTCTATATAAGCATTGTACTTACACAAACTTTTCAAACTATTTTCATTTCTACTTGCTGTTTGTGATCACGTCTGCCAGAGCCTCTCCTCTCCCTGCGGAAAGGTTTTCATGGACCTCAAGAGCAATGGCTTAGAGCTGATCCATGCCTTCAACATCTGAGGACACAACAGGAAACCAACAGGTTCAATATTAGGAAAAAAGAGTGGTGATGCACTGGCACAGGCTGCCCAGGGAGGTGGTGGAGTTACTGTCCCTGGAAGTGTTCCAAACCATAGAGATGTGGCATTGAGGGACATGATCAGTGGGCACGGTGGGGATGGACTGATTTTGTGATCTTAGTGGTCTTTTCCAACCTTAATGATCCTGTGATTCTAGGTGCTGATGTGCTGCCATATCACTCCTCTTCTGAAGTACAGCAGGTTCAGGTGTGCCCAGATCAAAGAACAGGGCTGACATCCAGGAGCAGAAAGCCACGGCTTGAGGAATGTGGGAACAGGAATTGTTTAGAGTGGTTGCCATTGGAAAATCAGCATTGCTGAGCCTCCTGTGTGAGAAAATGTCAGAGCAACTTTTTAGTGGGAGGGCAAAGACTAATGAAGGTCAGTTTCTCATTACATCTTACAAGGTTGTTGGCTTTTTTTCACCCACGAGCAGAAATTCTGGCTCTACCACATTCACGAGATGCCTCTTCCAAAGCATCCCTTTCACCTCACCAGGCAAGTGGCAATCCTTCAGTGGTCAAAGCTGACCTGCTACTCCAGGTGCACCAACAGGAACCACCAGCAGCTATGGGCAGGTCAGGCAGTACTGGATGGGGCTGCTTCCAGGGCTGTGTGCCTGGTCCAGCAGGAAGGAGAAGCGACCAAGGAAAGCCCTATTCTTTCCCTCTACCAACCCCCAAGTTGCTGCATGAATATCCACACTGATCTGGGATGTTTAATATCAAATGGAGAGGGAATTAAGGTGCTTGTGTCTGAGACTGCTTTTACACGTTGACTTTTGACAGGATGAAAACATAACTCGCTGTTTTTGCCCTTATAAGCAATACTTGGCTTTTTCTATTCCTGAGCTTGTCTACTGTGCAGCTTATTTCTTTTGCTGATAAATATTTATGCTCCATGATTTTGATTTATAAGAAGGGCTTAAATATTGTAAAGCTGGATATAGCCAGCGTAAAACAACATAAAACAAAGCACTAGGATCCAGAATGGAGTGCACTGAAAAGGCTCGGCTCCAGTGGCAGCCAAGTTTTGCCCCAGAAATGACCTCTTCCCCTCAAGAAGTGGTACAAATGGGCAGCTTCCCTCTCTGCATTACAATTGAAATTCCAAAACTGTATGTATCAAACAGGAAAGGTGTTTGCAGTATTGCCAAGGTTACTAGAGTGAAAACATTGCAAATGGCATTTGCATGATTGTACTTTCAAATCTTAACTTGTAGCAACAGTGCATTTTAAATGAAGGTGATTTATAACTCCAACCAGAACACTAATCATATTTTGGAGTAATAGGATTTATTTGTTGGTTGTTTGTCAGTTGTGTTCTTTAAGCTCAGAGACAACAAGCTATGTTCATGAAAAGGGATGTGGCTGAGCTTAAGCCCTACCCCAACAACGTTTTGAAAGGATTAGAAAATAAACAGAAATGTACTCTATTTTCAGTATGCAGTTCAGAGCCTGGGTAGTCTTTAATGCTTCTCTGCTATGAGAACATCCTACATTGCTAAGCAAGTTCAGATAATTTCCATTTTAAATGAAAAATTCAGATTAGTACAAAGAAGTCATCGTCTGGGGATCAAGAATGTATGTTTTACATCACCCAGCTGTGCTTCAGATCTGAAACTCCTTATCCAAAGCTGGGCACATCATGAAGCAATGTTCAGTCTGCTAACACGACTAGGATTTACAGCCCAATATCTTGACCAAGCAAAGCTGGAAGCAGTTGCCACGTATTCTATGACATCATAGAATTATAGCCATAGAATGGCTTGGGTTAGAAGGGACCTTACAGCCCATCCAGTTCCAGCCTCAACCATGGGCTGGTTGCCCCTGACCAGCTCAGGCTGCCCATGCCCCATCCAGCCTGGCCCTGAGCACCTCCAGGGATGGGGCACCCACAGCTTTTCTGGGCAGCAGTTCCAGGGCCTCGTTGCTCTCCGAGTAAAGAAATTTCTTCCTAACATCTAACATAAATCTCCCCTCTTTTAGTTTAAAGCCATTCTTCCTTGTCCTATCACTATCATTCTGTGTAAAAAGTCAGTCCTCCTCCTGCTTATAAGCTCCCCTCAAGCAATATAAGGCCACAGTGAGATCTCCCCAGGGCCCTCTCTTCTCCAAATTGTATTTCTGGGATTGGCCATTAAGTCCCAGGGCACCTGACTTGGAGTCATGCAATGTTTATGGCGAGAAACAGCTCATTTAGGCCACAGTTTAGGAGGTGCACTAAATCCCATGGCCCATATCTGTACGTGAAAAGATCTTGACTTTAGCCACCATGCCCTGTGCACACTCAGGAAGAAAGGTGTTCCATGAGGGGCTGAACATTATTAGAAATAGTTCCAACCAAACCCTTTATGTTGCTGGTGGTGGTTTATCTATTTTCAAAAAGAACATTTTGGACATGACACTGTAAAAAAATATACACATTTAAACCACCTCCTAGGACTTGTTTTAATGCAACTACTCTCAGTGGTGGACTGCTAAGTTGGGAAACCAATAGTGATCACTTGGTTTGTTACTGCTGCCCAACTGAAGAGAAGATGAACTTTATCAGAGTGTTGGGAATGTTGTAAAGCACATGCTAACTTGGTCACTGCATGATCATACACTTACTGGAAATTGAGTTTGGGTTAGTTAAAGGGGTGCCATGTTAAATAACTAAGAACAGCACCTGAAGACTCAAGCTGTGCTTGGAAATTTTGGCCTTGAGTATGTTCATGCATGCACTGTATTTACACAGTCCACATGTATCTGTGTGTGTGTATATATATATATATATAATTTCACTTGCACATTTACATACATCTTTAAATGAAAAAATTAATCTAAAATATGTCACCCGGCAATCTGTCAAATAAAACTCATATAATAAATATGTCACTTTATTTAACAACTGATGCTGAAGAGAGCTACGCAGGAGGAAAGAAACCAAGACAAGGGTTAGTAAAAACACTGAGGAAGGCAGAAATTAAAGCAATCAATCACATTCTCGTGGAACGTCTACGCCACTCGAAATAATATTTTATTGTCTGCTATTGATTGGATGCCACCAAACAAAATTGCAAACAATGAATCTGATGTTATAAACAAGAATCACAATAAGAATAACTTATTTCAAAGCCTCAGCCGCACAACAGTTTGCACTCTGCAGAGCCGAGCATGGGGAGCTGGACTTCTACTTGTTCTGCCATAACCCCAGGAAATGTCCCTCTCCATTAATGACTGCAAGGTTCACATGCAGTGCTGCCAGAAATGAGGCACATTTCCCTTTTGCTCTCTTTTGTATTTTAAATGTGAACTTGCTAACTTGCAAACTTTGGTAGGGTTGGAGGGAAGGACAAAGATGCAAGGGAAAAGATACAAGAGACTGTTCTTTCCAATGGTGAGCTCTGCATTCAGGAAGGAGAACTCCCTGAAGGAAAATACACCGAATCAGAGAGCAGAGCACTGTTGTGTTACATTCTCCCAGCAGCCCCACAGCTCAAGCCCAAGCAACTTCGTTTAAAAAGGGGAAACTTTCCACGGGCCATTCAGTTTCCCAAGTCACTTCCCATGTTCTTCACCTTTCCTCAGATCATAGAATCATAGAATTGAGATGGAAGGGCCTTTGAAGGTCATCTAGTCCAATTTCCATATGATGAACAGAGAGAGGATGTTGCCACCCTGATGTGCACAGAGATGAGAGAGAAAGAGACAATACAGAGATTGAGGTCTGGTTCCAAGGGTGGCAGCAACAGGAGGAAGAAGAGAAACCATCCTTGGACCTGTGCACCCTGCCCAGGGAGGCAGTCACTTCTTTGAAAAAACAAGGAGATGAGGCACTGAGGGACACGGGTCAGTGGGCAGTTTTGATGGTAGGTGGATGGTTGGACTAGGTGATCTTAGAGGTCTTTTCCAGCCTTAGTGATTGGTTCAGTGATGGCCAGGGGAAGAGCTGGAGGCATTCTGCTGCTGAGGAAGCCTTCATCTCGTTGGTATTTTGGAACCAGATTGTTTCTGATTTACCATTACACAGCTGTACCTACCCAATAGATTATTACTCACTGCTGCCATAGCCAAGATACTACAGATCTAAAGGAGTTGGAGTTCCTGTGAGCATTTTGTAGGTAAAAGCTCTGTTTGGTATTGGACAGAATATTTGGGCATGGGCAGGATTACAGTTCGGAGCATTTTCATTTTTATAGCTATTTTCTCCCGTCCTTCCTCTATACTCCCCCTTCTCTTTAAAATTATGTCTTACATTAGGAGACAATTGCAATCTACAGGGATCAGTAGCACCATCATCAGTGCCACCTTTCTGGGGAGAGGTATTTGCATAGGGCTTCCAGTTAATTTGGAAGAGTCTGCTGTGCTCCACATCCTCACCAGCCTGTTTGGAAGGAGAAGTTGTTTCTTAATTTATTACACTTCCTTCAGAAAAGTTGCCCTAGACTCTGCCAGGATTGTAACAGTAGTAGATCATGGACTTCGGTGAATTTGCTGTTGCCCACTTTGGGCCCAGAAAGCACAACTAACCTAAACCAGTCTGTGGGGGTTAGGAAAGGATGCAAGTGGTTGAAAGACAGCATGGCAAGCAGTTGGCAAAAGCTCACTCTGAAACACGCAGGCCTGCCTCAGGTCCAGGTCTGGCCAACATTTCCATTGAGATTGAGGATACAATTTTGAGGGGTGGAGAATATCCTTGTGACATTTTGGGCCCCAATCTGAGTGGGGTGCGACTGCCCAAGAGGGGAATTCAGACATAATCTGAAAAGCAGTGATCTGAGCATAACAAGGAAAAAGTCCAAAGAGGAGGGTACATGTCCTGCCCTTGGGAGGACAGGTCCAGCACACAGGAGATCCGTGTTGTTGAGACCAAGAGCCAGCAATGAGAGCAACATCCCTGTGAAGTCCCCTCCTGCAGTGTGCTGATGGGAAAGGGAACACAGGAGGCACCACCAAGGCATGGGGGATAACTCCCAAAGGTCCCAGCAGGAGGGCTGGGAGCGGTTGCCATCATCATCTGGGAACCCTATCCAAGACAAAGGACCCTTCTACGTACAGACTTCACGCATCGCCTACAATCAACCCAGTTTGCTCCTCGTGCACCACCAAATCTCAACGCATCAGCCC
The DNA here is from genome assembly GCF_038088225.1 of Cyrtonyx montezumae. Lineage (NCBI taxonomy): Eukaryota > Metazoa > Chordata > Aves > Galliformes > Odontophoridae > Cyrtonyx > Cyrtonyx montezumae. The sequence continues at coordinate 5,628,623 of NW_027072037.1, forward strand.
CGGACTAATCGCCCAGTTCAAAGGACACCACACCGATTTCGGGCGATGAAAGAGAACGGAACGAGCCGGCAAAGATGCACGGAGCCCAAAACCTCCAAGCCCGGGCAGGCGTTCGTGCGCTGCTGCAAGCGCAGCGAGCGGGCACCCTCTAGCGAGATGCACCGAGAAGCGCTGCTCCCTCCGCACCCAGCGCCCTGCCCAGAGCTTCATCCCACAGCACACAGCCTGTGGGTGACCCCTGGTCAGCCCCATTCATTTGCCACCCTCTGCACCAAGACACACCAACTCTCCAGCAGCAAAAGCCTCCCACGAATATTTCGCTTTTTTACGGCTTGGCTCGCAAGGCACCGGGGATTTCTTCCCTTCCTGATCACCTTCACTGCCTTCCAGTGAATTTTTGGGTAATGTATGCTGTGTCCTCTGGCCAGCACTGCTGTGTGAGTGGTGAACAGGCTCCCGTTTCTCTCAGGCTGACATTTCACAATGAGATGTGGTGGATGCCCCATCCCTGGAGTCATTCAAGGTCAGGCTGGACGGGGCTCTGAGCACCTGATGGAGCTGTGGGTGACCCTGTTCACTGCAGGGAATTGGACCAGACGACCTTTAGGGATCCCTTCCAACTCAAACAATTCTGTGATTCTGTGACATTGAAGCTGAGGAGTCAGCACAGAGCCAAGCAGGAGATGAGATCCTCTGACCCGGAAACCATATTCCCCTCCCCAGTACCTTGAAAACAAACATCACACAACAAAATCTCCTTCTTCTCCGCATCTTCACAAACAGAATTGGTTTGGGGTCAGCTCATGGAGCCTTGGGATTATGGTTGGTATTCTGATCACTGGTGCCAGGGAAGGTGCAGGTGTCTGCCACCTCTGCAAGCCCTCAGGGACAGAACAGAGCCAAGCCCTGATGAGGGTAAATATTGCTCCTAGTACTGCAAACACATTAATGTGAGAGCTCCTGTCAGGCCTGGAGAGCTGGCATCTAACCAAGCTTTGAAGGACATCCCTTCTCATCCCACCATCACTGGTGTATTTGTTGGAGGTTCCTGTCACCTGCAGGTAAATAGGACAAGATGTAATGGCTCTAAGTGTTGCCAGGAGAGGTTAAGGTTAGATATTAGGAAAAAATACATCTCACAGGCTGCCCAGGGAGGTGGTGAAATCAACCATCCCTGCAGTGGTTCGAGAACTGTGGACAGATGGCACTGAGGGACGTGGTCAGTGGGCATGGCTGGGGTGGGTTGGGGTCAGATGAGATGATCTTAAAGGTCTTTTTCCAACCTTAACGATTCTATACTCTATGAAATGGAGCTTTTGTGCTCAGTGCAGGGCAACCCTGTCACCCCGTAATCCACATTCCTCATCCCCACTTCCACATTCTTTCCTGTTTCACCATCCCAAAAACAAAGGACTGTTGAGCAGGAGGCAAACCCACCGCCTCCTCCAGGCCCTGTGCTCCTCTGCCCCAGACAGATGCTTCCCATGAAAACCAGCTGACAGCAACACAAGCCATAGGTCTGGCCCAGCTCTGGTTAAAGCTGGATCTGACCCACAATCCAACAAACAAGCAAGTTCATCTCCCATAAATAAAACACAAAACCTGGGATGTTCTGCCTGGTTCCTCAAACAAAAGGACTTTTGCTACACAGCTTAAATTTTTATTGCTAGTTAGTGTAGGAGAGGGGCAAACAGAAAAACGTGGACAGAGACAGGCTCCATGCACACTTCTGAGGGAAGGGCAGCTAGCAAATCCCCTTAATGACCTTCCAGATGCCACTTGCCTATCATGCTAATTGCACGGTCATTTTATGGTGGTGTGGTCACGTGTTCACAGAAGACCCAGCTCAGTCCATCAATGGGACAGATTGCTCTCAATTTATGCACGCTTCCTGAAAAGTGCTATTATTGCCTCTTAAAGTTGCAAGAGTCCTCCTTAAAATCAACTTATATCTTCGAACCATGGGTTCACCAAAATGAATTAATTGAATTGAGGGGGCCAGGGTGACCATGGAAAGGGCTGAAGCCCTGGTCAGGGCATTGGAGATAGGATCAGATCACAGGTGGATACAGCCTGACCAGAAAATCAGGATACGAGCAGCGTTCGTAGGAAGTCACAAGAAAGGTTTTGGCAAAATGCAAAGATGAGTGAAATCAGCCACAGGGAGAGGACCGGGAGCTGACACCATCAGTGGCTGTTCAACCATTGCTTAGTTCAGCCCAAAGCTGCTGGTGAAGGTACTCACATGGATGCAGTCAACAAAGCACTGAGGCACCTGCTTAACTCAAAGCAGATAACTAAGGCACATTCAGGGGAAATCACCCACCTGCCTCACCTGTTTTCTCTGAATAGGGGTCCTCCATCGTTTTAAAAGCTGCGTTTCTTTGAGCATAAAGTACAGCAGCAGCAAAAATCAATGCACTGAGCTCCATCAGTGTGCATCTGTCACTCAGCTCCTGACACGGGAGAGGAAGAAACACACAGAGAGAACACTCACCCTGTCCTCTTCCTTTAAGAACAGCCAGGAGTAAAAGGATGCATAATTTAGTGGAATGGCTTTATTTGTGTATTGGGTTATATTAAACGTCAGCTAAGGTTATGTTCTTGTCTTCAGTTGCTGCTGGGTGTTGCTTCAAAGTCATTCTGAGTCACTGCTCTCCATCTTTATCTGCTGATGGGCCCCCAGGTAGCGATGGGAACATAACTTCCCCTGACACAAATAACCTCCAATAAAGGAATGACTTCCCTTTTGACGTGCTGATTACAATAAATGGGGGGAATGCTGAAGACATGGAAAGGGGACCACAGCACTTGAAAAGCAAAGAAAATGGGTCACATCCTGCTCTGCTTCCGCAGCAACAGGCTCACTCTAAACTATTAGCAAAGCAGCAAGGAACTCGTGAGACTGCAGCTAGGGCTATCGACAGCAATGCAAATCTTTACCTACAGTTCCTTATTCTGCAGCAAATGAACGACAGCCTGGGAACAACCATAAGGCTGTAACCTCAGGAACACAAACCTCCTGGTCCCAGAGCCCAGGAGGATGAAGCACCATCGAAGCCCAAAAAATAACCCCCGGGGTCTGACTTCACTCAGATCTTTCACTAACTGAGTCAATACTGACTTTACAGAAATTCCTCCAGGTTTCCATGAGCCTGAATAAGGTGTGAATCAGAGCCCAAGCATTCAGTAAATCAGCTTCAGCCAGTGAGAGGATGACAGGGAATGGCCTCAAATTGTGCCAGGAGAAATTCAGGTTGGATATTAAGAAAAATTTCATCTCAGAAAGAGTGGTCATACACAGGCACAGGCTGCCCAGGGAGGTGGTGGGGTCACCATCCCTGGAGGTGTTCCAGAACCGTGCAGATGTGGCACTGAGGGACATGATTTAGTGGGCAATACTGGTGACAGGTGGATGGTTGGACTAGATGACTGTAGAGGTCTTTTCCAACCTTAACGATTCTGTGATTCTATATTCTATGAAAAGGAATGGGCTGTGCCCAGAGGGATGCTGGCTGGCACTTGTCAAGGCAAGGGAAGTCTCCTCTGGAACAGAGCTTTTGTTTCAGCCTGATATAAGACTTGCCAGAGCCAGTAACTCCTTTTATTCTGTTCAATGAGCTTTGGGTTGGGTTGTTTGCAGTGAATTCAGCTTTGGCTGCCCATGAGATTATCATGCTCAGAAATCAGGTGGGAGGTTTCCAGAAAAATCCTGTCCTGGTCTTCTAAAGCATCCCGCTGTGGAAATGACCCACTCGTTGCACTGGTCCCAGTAGCTAGTTGCAATGGGATCACATGGCCAAGGGCTTCCCTCGCTCAGAAAGAGCATTAACGCTCTCCACCTCGACCCCTCCACAGGGTCTGCACTCGCTGTCACACACACTTTCTGCCGAGCACCAAACATTGTCATTTACACCCATAAAAAGCTGAATTCAGCACTCTTGCCATAAAACGGATCGTGAACCCTTACCACCACTTGCCTCTCCTTGGAATAATAAATTATGAGGACAAATGGCAGAATCATTATCAGTTTCAATATCCAGTCATAAATAGTCTTGTAAGAACACTGAAATGATGGTGTTTTATTGCGTTAGATATCACTTGCCATTAATTACAGCATGAAACTTTTGTACTTTGATGAAAAGCATTTTAGCCAGCTCTGTTATAAATCTAAAACAGCCTTAAAACTAAAGTCACCTCAAGTTGTGGGGTTTTTTCTTCTATAGATCTGGACACAAAATAGCATTGTAAGCTTGGAAAGACTGAAAAAGCAAGGTTTTAACAAAACCGTTTCATTATATACTCCTTTGGCTTTAACACTGGAGGCAAACTAAGGGGACCAAAGGCTGTTTTTTACAGCAGAACCATTGGCAGCTGGATTTCACTGCTACAGGTACTTCATAGTTGGTTTGGTTTGGTCAGGTTTTGCTGTAATGACCAAGTGGTGTTGTGACTCAGTGTGCTCTAGTTTACATTTCTCCTCCCTTCTCTTGCAGTAACTCTCTAAGGACAGAAATGGAGATTTCAGAGGAAGCCTGAAGTCAACAGGAGCTGGTGGGTTCAGCCCCTCCCAGATTTGGGACCCACAAGATCTCACAGACAGAAGTTTAATTTCAGTGTAACTTTAGTGTGACAAACCATGGGAGTGAAGCTAAGATCTGCATTTGCAAAGATTTGTGGAATTAGTCATCAAATGTCCTCCGACACCTAGGATTTCCACCCCTGCAATTTCAGGTGCTGCTCCTGTGGAACAGGTTACCAGCCCATGGCATTGATCACATTTTGTGTTCGTTTGCAGAAGGGATTATTCCATTCCACTTTGGGCATGGTAATCTTACAGCCACTGCTAACAAATCCCAGAGAGACCAGGATCCAGAGCCTCTGCTCAGCTGAACAGCAGGACATCTAATTATCCAGTGGGATCGCTCACATCCATACATGAATGCTCACTGTCAAATCCAGACACAGCACAAGCTCTGCTGGCTCCCATAAGGTTTTTTAGTAGACTTGAAGAAGACATTTTGCTTCTATTTCCCATCCTTCCAGGAGGGATTATGTGTGTTCAGAATTTAAGTTAGGCTCGTGAGACCAAACAGAGCAAAGTGTGGCTTTTGTCCTACCACAGGCTTTTGTTCTGCCCAGGAACACAGCAAAATCATCCATTGTCTTGGAGGTACAGTGGGACTCAGCTCAACCTGAAGCCAGAAAAGTTTAGGATTCAAATTGCCATGATACTCAATGGAAATCTGGTCCCTGTACTCAATGGTTTCTTCTTTTCCTTGGAAATGATTCCCAGGAAGATTTGCTCTGTAACATTCCTGGAGACAGAAGTGGAGCTGAACACTCTTCAGTTCCCTTGGATCTCCTTTTCATTTGAGGACAAGCGTAACATTTCCCTCTTTCCAGTCATTAGGGACCTTCTACTGTCACCACAGCCATTCAGAGATGATAGAGCAGCCTCACAATGATATCAGCCAGCTTCCTCAGCACACTCACACCTCTCCACCTGGCCCCACACACCCATGTAAGCCCATTTTGCTAGCCCCTAAACTGATCTTCCTCTATATGGGTAGTACCCGTTTTCCCCACACATGAGTTAGACAGAAAGACAACTCATTCAGCAGCACACCAGTACACACCTCAGTTTTCCTTCCTCTGATGACTTACCTATAGGAATCCTTATTCTTAGCCTTCACTCCCTCACCATTTCCATCTCGCTTCTGGCTTTTCTAAATTTCATCCTTCTTGGGCCGCATCTGAGATCTGAGGACAAGTGACATTTCCCAGGGCTGATGAGCACCTGTAAAAATAGATGCCATTAGAGTAACTTAACTGTTGCTTGAAATGGTGACTGTTTGCTTTTTGACACGAAAACGAGGAATTTAAGAAAAACAGTCTAATTGCTCATTTAAGGCAGCCTGTTCTTTCCCTCCTGCTTAGCCTCCTTTGACAGTCTGAGAGTTTAGCTCCCAGTGCTCTTGCTTAAAATATAACAGATGGCCTCTAATAAGTAAATTGAAAAGTGCAAATAAGGTTAAAACAATTTTTCTTTATTGAATATCATTAACTTCAAGGCTGTCCACTTTAAAATGCTAATTAAACCTCACTTCCTTTTGCAGGGTTCTAGTGAAGAAAAATTGCCAGGGGGCAAATTTTTTCTTCTTGCTTGTAGAGAAGTAGCCCAGCAAACCGATAGCAAATAGAGCTATTACATGTCCAAGTGTTAAGAAGTAGAGCTGGAACTTTTCAGTTTATTTGTCCCTTCCACACTTGTTGCTTCCTACACATCAAACACAACTAAGATGGAAATTCAAAAGAGGTCAAGTGTGAAACTCCACTCTGGCCACGTGGCAAACAACAGTTTCTCTCAAGGTCACTACACAGTGCAGCCTTCTCAGTGAGCAGAGGATTTCTGACATGGTGCTACAGCCCTGCCACTCGTCATGCTGCAAGTACATGGCTCAGTGTTCCTGGCACCGCACGCAGGGGACAGGAGGTCCTTCAGCACCTCCACCTCACTCCTAATTTCCTGTTTAAATTTACTCCCATTCAGAGCGTGTCATTTGCTTGTGTGCCAACACTGTCCTTTGGCTTGAGCAGCTCTTCTCCTGCTCTTTACCCCCAACCTGAAGGATTTATACAGAGCAATGGTATCACTTCTCAGCTTCCACTTGCTAGGCAAACAAAGCCAAGATTTCAGTCTCCTCTCCTAGGACAGCATTTCTATTCCCCTCACTGATGTATCAGCCCTTCATCCTCATGTGTACCAGTTTAAATTCTTTCCTGACAACAACAAAGGACATTTGCAAATGTCCTACCTGATGGGGCTCACCAGTGCCTCACAGAATGCTCCCATTTCAACTGGAAAGGCACTACGGGAAGCTCAAGGACAACACTGAGCACATCATAGTCGTGACATATTCACGGCCTCAGCCCCATAAGACAGCCCCAAATTGAACTAAGCAGCTTCTAGAAGCATGATGGCACATCACTGGGAGTTCTGGCTGCCACCTCTGCCTGATGGGTTTGACAGAATGCCCAGTTCACCTTTGGTGGGCTGGGGGAGGCTCAGGGAGGGAGCAGTTCCCATGTTTCCTAGGGGGCTGAAACGCTGTAGAAAAAAAGCAAGATGTTTCATGTCAGCGAAGGGGAACTTGAGTATTGGTCCTTCTCCCTGAGCAACTCCCCAGTCTCAGTGTACTCTCCCTCTCCCTCTGAATGCACCATTCTCACTCATCTGAGAAATTTAATTTATTTCTTCATTTAAAGATTCAGAGTGTAAACTGCAAAACGCAGAACTTGGTATATAAAACACAGAACTTGATGTAAATTACCAGGGCAGTCTCAGCTCAGTGATTTCTCATCTAGGCAATCTGGCTCAGCATCAGCATTCAGGCATCCATCCCTTTTGCTCAAAATACTTACACTATGGACAATACAACACTGCCTATCTAGTGTCTGAGTTACTGCAATGTTTCTAGACCAAGAGGGAAAGGAAAGAGTTTTCTGACGTTTTTTCTGGCCTTTTCTGCAAGCACTTACACCAGCACTGTCTCTTCCCTTTTGCTATGGAAAGCCCATGAACAATGGGAGCTGACTGAAGGCAGGGGAAGCTGTTAGCAACAGTTGTTTAACCAGGACATATAAGAATCATGCCAAAACCACACACAGTACAGATCAAAGTGGAAAACCTACATTCACTGGGCTAACAGCAAAATGAGGCTTTGTGGAAAGACTTTGGGGAGAGTCTGCCATGCTGCAAACATGGTGAGAAGGAATCAAATAAAATACCACGGACACATCTCCTGAGCCAAGAGTTACTGAGAGGAAATAAAATCATCCAAGGGAAATCTTGAAGTGGAGTTGATTTGCTCATTCATTCACATGAACTATCTGACCGAGCTGTAGATGCCCCTATACATTGCAGAAGAGTTGGACAGATGATCTTTAAATGTCCCTTCCATCTCAAACGATTCTATGACGACTAAATTGAGCACTGGATTAGCAAAATTCAAAGTCTTCTTTTTCCCTCTGCTAGACTAGGAATTTCTTCTAAGGAACAACAACGGGAGGTACCTCAATAATTCTGCCGAGGAAATGAAAATTGGGAAAATGTATCATTGCCATTTAACAGCATCTTTCTCAGTGAAAAGGGTATTTCTGCCATAAGCAACTGTCCTCAAGCTGAGTCATCTAGGGTAAGAATCTAACAAAACCACACCAGGAGTGACAGGAGAATGTCCCATCCTAACCTAACAAGCTATGGCAGAAGTGCAGAGATGCTCTCAGGAGGCATAAGCTGCGACACCAAAGTATGTAAGAATCCTTCTTACCTGTTTTCTCTAATGTGCTTTATATTAAGATGAAAGCCCTCAGCTAACAAACAGCTTTGTTCCTGTCCCGTTTCTCCAAGCACTACTTTTATACAACATGGTTTAGATTATTTTCAAGAGTTCCATCTTCCAATACACCAGTACTGCAACACAGCTGAGGTTTCATGAGGGGAGTGCACCCATGTCAGTCAGAGAGTAAATATTGTCTCCCAACAGCAAGTTGAACAGGCCTTTGTTTTCTTGTGCAATGCTTGCCTAAGTCTTAAGGGAACTGTCTTCCACTATAGCAGGGAACTGAGCTGGCAGGCATGATACAGATACCTGAAAGAGTCCAGCCTGAAGGAATAAACACAAGCATGGGCATGCAACAAAAGGACAAAGAGCAGAAATATAACAAAGCTCCTGACTCACTTCAGCTCGGTATCTCAATGGAGGCGCACGAAGAGTCCTATCTGAAGGGAGCTGGAGAGGTCAATCACATGGATTTGACAGAAAAACAGAGCAGCCCTGGAACAAGACAAATTTCTAGTTGTACAATGGCTGCTGAGGACAACTCTTGCCACCAAAGTTGAAATCAGTTTTCAATGAAGTCTTCAAGAGTTTTGGAACAATGTGAAAAATTGGCTTTTGCTGTTCTTTTCTCCATACAACTGCCATTCTACTCAGCAGGGAGAAAGAGCTCACTCAGGAGCTAAGTCACCTGCTCTGTTGAGAGATGACTGCCATAAGATGAACAACAGCCAAGAACTCTTTTTCCTCGTGGTCCTCTCTTCATATCATAGCAGACAGATTTCTACTCTGGTTGGATGAATCCCACACTGAAGGTAACCAAGGACTTCTGTTTGATCAGATGCTGAGTGAGAGGATAACCAGATGGATACATTGCAGAGTACTGAGACACAATGTACTCAAGAAAAGCAGAGTTGATAGCAGCATCTAAACAATCAAAAATAGAAAAAGTACCTGCCATCCAAAGAGAGGTCTTAGAGTAAGAAATGCAAATGCAGTCAATGATATTTGTTCTAATGGGTAGGGCAAAGCATCAGGGGATAAGGAAACCTAGTAAAAAACTGAAATGAGAGAGCACAGCAGAATCCACATACAACAGCATCTGCTCCTTCACCCTTACCCCTTAGGATCTGTGCTCCAAGAACACTTTGAGAAATCACTGTGTTCCCACAATGGCCGAGACATCTCCAGAGGTCTGTGAACACCGCAGCAGCGTCCTTCTGTTTGTCAAAACCAACACTAAGAAGCAACAGGGGATCAGACAAACAAGTGAAGAGTCTTGGGGTCAAATTTCAGCAGGAGACGCACTCGCTCAAGAAAGTATCGTGTGCGGGAAGTTCTTGGCATCCCACAGAAGTGGAAACAGCCAACCAGGAAAGCTGTGTGAAAGAAAAGGTTGCACTGCTTCTGAGATAAGGAAGAAGAGTCGTAAGGAAAAAAGTTCTAAAGCTCTTTCATTCTCATAGTGTGAAGTCTGAAGGCTGAAAGCAAAGCCTATTGACCAGGCTAACCAAAGAGCCTGGATCTAGGCTGTAATCAAAGCACAGAGCGTGAGCAGGGGCTGGAGCTGCGCCCAACATCCATGTTAAAGATATCAAAGATGTCATATTTGCCATACCCTTCAGAGATATGCTCAGAAAAGAAAAAGCTGGTTACCAAAAAATTTCATCCCAAATTCTTTCTGCCTGATACATCGCATTTTACTTTTGACCTGCACAAGAGGAACATAAGGTAATAATAAGATAAGACCCTTTGGCAGAGGTGTGATTTTACATGCACATGTGTTTTATATTTTACTTGTGGATTGTACTGAAATTTCAAGCTATGTTGGATCGGGACTGCAGTCACCTCTGGTGAAGTTCTTAAGGAAATATTCCAGGTGGGACAGTGATCCTTTGGTATCTGAAGGAACATCTCCCCAGATGCTCATCATCCTTGGTCATACCATTAACTGTTGGCCGATTTCAACCCGAAGATCTCACCAAAATCTGAATCTGAAAGGTTAGATGAAAAAATAAAATAAAAATCAGCGAGAAAAAGAAAAATGCAATTTTGCAGTTTTCAGCTAGGGAACAGGTTATAACTCGGAGCCGTCTTCACAAAGGTTAGTTCTCTGTAGCAATTACGCTTCTCTTCCTCCCCTGCTAACCTGCATACAGAAGGCTGGGGACCACAGTAATGGAAATATGGACAAAACAAATTTTGCATTGGCTTTTTGCAGCTTTAGATACATATCCTTCACTGTGCTGCTGCGATCTGTGGTGGCAGACACAATTCCGAAGGAAAAGAAATCTAAACACAAACAAATAAAGGTCCCACTGGGATCACACACCATGGCATTCAGTTCAATTACTTATTAAAGCACTATCAGAGCATGGACTTCTTTCAGTACATTATTTATTCACTCAGAGCTCCAGCTCTCTCAGATTGATCCCGTAAGAAAAAGCAAACACCTTCTCCTGTTTGTTTCCTGCTGCAACACAGAAGACTTTAAAGACTTCAGGCTGCAAAGAAAACTGTCTTTGGGTCTTGGAACACCAAGAGCTTGTAGGTGAGCCTCTGCAGCTCTGATTGACTGGTGAGGGCACAGGGCCTTTGAGCTAAGGATGCTGCCTGGGTTTTGACACATCGTTCCATGACCCACATGCCACCTCAGGTGGCTTTGCTGGTGTAGGATGGGAGCTGTGCATGACAGCAGTGGACAATTTCCTTGTAATAATCAAGTTTTTATACTCCAGGAGATGAGATCAATTTTCCATAAGGTTCCAACACATTAGTCCAGACTGGGAATAGCTCAGCAGGTCTTCAAACACAGAAGGAGACCGTTCTTCTACACAAGGTGGGGACATTTTGCTGCTGGCCTTCAAGTACGGCAAGGTCCTAAAGAGGAAAGAGGGAATCGACCTCCATGTTATACGTAGAGGTAGAGGATATTGGCTTGCTTTCAGATTTGTGTTAGCTAGGATTTTAATTAGCCAGGTAACATCTTTACTCCAAACAGCCAGAACAACATAAGGCAGACAAGCAAGGAAAACAAAACAAAACAACACAAAAACACGTTTGGAAAAAGAACGTAGGGAAACCAAAGTGCACCAGAGCTTTCCATCACGGGGGTCTTCTTTAAAGGGATGTGCACACGGTTCCTTGACAGGCTAACAGGCATCCCCAGGAATTACAAAAAGAAAAGAGTGGTAGAACTCTTACAGCAGCATCTTCTCAAAAGACTTTTCTAGGGGGAGATTTATTGAGTCTTATTCTATCTGACACTAGTCAGTGAACATGTGCAACTTTGGTGAGCCAGGGAGAAAAAAGAGCTTGTCTATAAATTCTTATACCCCAGACAGCATTCCTCAGAGGCCAGCCCTAATAAACCCATCACCACAACAATGCTATAACTCAGTGGTGCTCAGCTCCTGGCCTTTCAGGGTCTGGAATCTGCATCTTTTCTTAGGGACTGCTGCAATAAGCACAGAGTGCATCAGCTACTGTAAGGAAACAGCAGCTAATGCTAACGTGGGACATCTCAGAGAGTCCCAGCCCAGCCCAACATGACTTAACATGGCTAGAAATGGACACGTGGCCACTGTACAATGCAGCCTTGAACACAAAGAGCTCAGGTCCAGAGAGTTGCTAAGCCATCCAGGCTAAAGCCCACTGACAACACTGTTAAGAGCCAAAAATATGTTGCATAAAAAAAAAAAAAAGCCCCTGTGTCTTACAGCCCTGTGACATGAGCTTGGAAACACGAGCTTTATGCTTCTTCAGCTAAATGGGAGTTGAGTTGGATGTCCCATTTCAAGGGCAAAGCCACAGTGCTGCATGAGGCATCAGCCTTCTCACTCCTTTGAGACAACTGAAGAAATTTTTTGCCAAAACTGTGCAAACCTAAAACACCTCCGAATCTTTTGACTCTGTGGTTTAACCCCGATGACAAACCAGTCACCAGGCACAGTTGGTGACTACAGATAACAAACCAGTAGGCACTGCTTAACTTGCATTAACACATTTTTCACAACCTCTCTACAGCTTTATTCAGGGTCAAAGCAACTGCTGCGGACGGAGGCCTGTGAGAAGTGTCATATGTTTTAGTGCTGTACCTTGGGAGCCAGAAATAATAAGCACATAAAAGAGATGTGTATTTACAATGCCACCTTTTAAAGAAATTGCTTAAAAGAAACGCACTTTAGAAACTCAGAAAGGCAATTCTTGACCTTGCTGAGTAATCTCGCTAATATCAAAAGAAGTTAGAATGATTGAGTTGTGAACAAAAATGGCACCATTAGTACACACAGTGAAGCACTTCAATAGAACGGGGAGTAAAGGAAGAGTGTGCCCGTTCTCCACCACATGTGAGGTAAGTCATTGCAAGGGGGTACCACTCACCACAGCAATGCAGCAGGGACAGAGAGCACTCCTAACCCCCTGTAATGTGAAGAGCAGGAATCTGAGTCACCTGCCTCCAGCAAGGACATAGCCCAGTGCTCAAGTCACAGAATCATAAAGGTTGGAAAGACCGCTAAGGTCACGAAGTCCAACCATGACACCCATTAAACCACGTTGCTGAATGCAACATCCACCCTGTTCATGAAAGCCTCCAGGGATGGCGACTGCACCACCTCGCTGGTCAGCCTGCCACAGCACCTCACCGTACCCCATAAACAGATCCTCTACTCCCTGCAACACCCTGATTTATTCCCAAAGCACACTACAACGTCCGCGAGAACTGAAGAAAGGCTTCAGAAAGACTTTCATTAACTTACTTTATTCCTAGAAGAAATTCTATCCTAAGGGGAAAATACTGGCACTGTAGAACAGTGTCATAAAGCGTTCCCACTTGCACAGGATGATCTAGGTTTTTCACTTAAATTCTATGACTTCCATACAACTCTGCAGGAAGGTGTCTGGGACTGTATTTTTTCTAAGGTTTTCCTTAGCTAGTGTCTACTTAATCTGGACTGAGGAGTAGCATCAAGGCAAGACAGCCACCAGTTCTGCTCAGCATCCCCAAGAAAGGAATGATATATTGGTGGTATAAAGAACAGTGATCTTCATGCCCTATTAGGAGGAGAGTCCTATTTCTGCACTCACACTCAGCATGAAACAAAGAACTTTATGGCCATGATCTTGGAGGAGGAAAAGAAAGCAGCATAACCCCAAACAACCGTGTGGATGGAACTGACCCTTTATGAAATGGAATGAAAATGTGTAAAACATATAAATCATTCCATGTTCGATCCTTGTTTTCTTCTTTTCTAAAACTAACATCAAATAAAACATTGAGCAACTATCCCTGCATCTCATAGGGTACATTCAATGTATCTACAAACACATTTGCAATCTCCATAATTTATAAAGCCCACAATCGTGCTTTATCACACAGTTCATTTCCACAGCATCACGTAACAAGAATTTTTTGGACGTAAGGAAAAACTTGTTCTCTCAGAGAGTGGTCAGGCACAGGAATGGCCTGCCCAGGGACGTGGTGGAGTCACTGTCCCTGGCAGTGTTCAAGAGGAGTCTGGATGAGGAGCTAGGAGATATGGTTTAGTAGCACGTGGTAGCAATGGGAATGGGTGGACGACTGGACTGGATGATCTTGTAGATCCTTTCCAACCCTGTGATTCTATAATTCTACGATTCTATGAATTCCCCTTCTCTGAGGATCCCAGCAAGTGTTAAAAAAATTTTAATCAGATGGAACTGAATATGTTGATGCTTTCTGTTGGTTTTATGTAAGCAAAGATATAAGAGAGAAATCACAGATGGTTTCAAAATAGGTCGTGGAATGGAGATACTACACTAGCAGGGCATGAAGAGAGCCCAGCACACTGAACACGTGGAATCAAAGCTCATAGAGATGAACAGAGTGATTCATACGAACAGCGGACTTGATGTGGACATCCAGATATTCTAGAACAGCAAGCACTATCTGAAAAGTACCGAAAAAAACTGAAGTCACAAACACATAGAACAATGATTTTTTTTTAATTAGGTTTTCAATCATAGTGCAACTTTTTCCATCAACAGACTGAAAACTCAGTCATTTACAAATGATTTGTCTACAAAGAGGAACAAAATGATTTAAGGATCTCCACTAAATTCTGAGCAAATCTCTTCGTATCTCCTTGGGAGTCCACTCTGCAGCCGACTCATAAATTTTGTTTGCTTGTTATTTTGTGAGACAGGAGGAGGTTGGGTTGTAGATCACCTTCTGTTCAAGCTCCGCATATCTTTTCAGAAGTGGACGATAGAGCTAAAAGGGAAAAAGAAACAAATGTCTAGATTGAGAAATTAGATTTTTAAATCATGCTGCAGTTAAAAATACATTCAGACCTGAAAAAGTAGCACTGTCATAGGTAACTGCAGGCTTGAGGTTTCTTTTCCCAATTTGCTCGAGAAAATGCTGCAGTATCTTCCACCTTCAAATGTCACCGTTTTTTTTACCATCTCCTTTACAGCCTAATTTTATGACACACACAACTTGTTCTTATTGTGATTGTACTCTTGCTATAAGCACAAGTCATTGCTTTCAGAGGAAGCAGCTCTGCTAAAGTCACCTCTCCAAGTCGGCCATGCCCCCTCAGTAATAGCAGTCCTAACCACCCAGGCAGAACTCCTGTCCTTGCCTCCCTCCTCTACCTTACGATGGATCACTGCCTCTGTCCCTTCCTCCTCTGCCTTGCTAATGAGCCCCTGCCACCCCCTACCATTGTGCAATGCCACTGTCAGAAAGGCCAATATGAGACCAGGGCTTTCTAAAATACACTTCCCACCCTTCTCATAAGTCCATACCTCCTTTAGCTTCTTTCCCTTGCACTTTCCCACCCCATAAACCTTCCCATCTATGATGAGCTCCATGGCCTGTCTCCTTACACTGTAAACCCAGGGGCAAACAAAGACTCGGTTTATTTCCACAACAACATGGAACATCTGAGCAGCTTTTTCCTATTTCCTTATCTAGAATCCACCAGGGATTTTTAGATCAGAATTGTTACAGCCATGAAAAGTAGAACTGAGAATCAAATGTATTCACAACTCCAGACTGAAACATGCCCCCTGCCTTTAAACATGGGCAAGATCCATGCTGGAATTTGTTTCATTCACTACTTTTTCCTTTTTTTCTTCTGTTTCAAATTCATCACAGGACATATCTTAAAAGATGAACTGTTTGTTTGCGACCAGCTTACACAAAAGAGATCCCAATTAAAGTCTAGTCACACTGTAGGGTACAAACCAAAACTGCACCCCTTCCAGATCTGGGAGATACACCTTTTTTCCTTACCTCTATGTCTAATTGTAATTGTCCGTCCAATAAAATCAGAAATTGATGCCATGCCAGGACAGCTTCACTCATTTGCTGGCGCTAGCACAAAGAGAGGATTGCCAGAAGCCAGTGTGGAGCTGGTACAGCCTCGAGC
This sequence comes from Cyrtonyx montezumae, assembly GCF_038088225.1. Classification (NCBI taxonomy): domain Eukaryota; kingdom Metazoa; phylum Chordata; class Aves; order Galliformes; family Odontophoridae; genus Cyrtonyx; species Cyrtonyx montezumae. The sequence goes on from NW_027072037.1 coordinate 5,644,383, forward strand.
AGTCCTTAAGAGGATGCCATAAGGTCATATCCCTGCTGCAATGAATCCTATGGGCCGCCAGCACAGTCTACAAGGCCCCTGCACTGATGTTATTCATAATAAGGGCAGTCTCGCTCCTGGCTCCGGGTTCAGCGAGGTTATAAAGCCGTAATGAATCATACCCAGTAAACTGAATTATGGTTTTCATCAGTAAGCGAGATCCAGCATTTAAATGCATTTTATCCTTTTCCAGATAAGAGCCGCAACCAACAACTGTGTATGCATGAAGAAAAATCAGGAAGGAGATGTTTCAAGTGCAAACAGCGAGGCTGCAGGAAGAGGCAGTGCTGCTCTCGTGCATTTGGCATACAGTCCTGCAGTGGCCTCAGTATCCGTACCCATCACAGAATCATTAAGGTTGGAAAGGACCTCATCCAGTCCAACTGTCCACCCACCATCAGTATTGACAATATTTTCTTGGATGAAAGAAAAAAACATCAACTGTTTGCACAGTTTTCTCATCTAGGAAACAAAGAATTGCCATGTTTTATTCTTCTGCCTCAGCTGGTGGTGAAACATTCAGTGCTTGTTTTCCACTTCCACAAGGGAAGGTTCAGTCTAAACAGCAGAACCTGGACTTACTGCTTCTTTCCCACTTCCCCTATGGCAGATGAGTGACTTATGGGTACATCCTGCAGGACAAATCTGTCCTGATGAACTCCTCCTTTTCATCAACGCACAAGATGCTGCAGCAGTTAAAGTGCATTTCTTCAACAGATTAAGCACATCAAAGGGAAGATAAGAAGCATCTACAGCAAGCAGAAACAGGCTCTGTCCACTAGCCAAGTGATTCATAGTCTTAACACTTGTCACTCAGAAACAGAGAAACCTACTCAGTCCTACCAATGCATCTGACTAACTCAGTGACCCTGGGAAAACTTCTAACATAGAATCACAGGATCATTATGGTTGGAAAAGATCTTCAAGGTCATCTAGTCCAACCTTAACCCATCCCCACTGTGCCCATTGACCATGACCCTGAGTGCCACATCTCCACAGCTCTGAAACACCTCCAGGGACGGTGACCTCACCACCTCCCTGGGCAGCTGTGCCACTGCATCACCACTCTTTCTGAGAAGTTTTTCCCAATATTCAATCTGAACTTCCCCGACACAAATTGAGGTCATTCCCTGATGTCCTATCACTGTCACCTGGGAGGAGAAGCTGACCCCCCACCTCACTCTACACTCCTTTCAAGCAGTTGTAGGGAGTGGTGAGGTTTTCCCTGAGCCTCCTCTTCTCCAGACTGAACAACCCCAAGAAACATATCCATGCTCCAGCTCCTCTTCTCTACAGAGCAGTGATACCAAGGCCCATGGAGACTTACACAGATGATGGAGTTAACAAATAAAAGCCACTACTATTATGAAGTGGCACGTGGCTCAGCATGCCATCTCTAACCGACTACATGGGGGCCTTGGGTGTTCAGTGAAGTGCATATACATATTCTTTTCATGTTCCCAAAGAATATCCTTGCTCCTATTTCTGTTAAATATGCACATCAGAGTAAACAAAATACTGAGCAGGCAACCACCGCTATGCTGGGAGTATCGGTATGTCAAACAAAAATGGCTCTTTTATTCACTGAAGCGTTTACAATCAAGCTTTGCTATTTCTTATTTCTCTATTCTGTAAATCTGAAAAACCCTAAGTACTTCTCAACAAAGATTCAGCACAGCAGAGCTGCATTGGTAAGTGTGCTCGGCTCCTGAGAAAGGCAGCTCCTTATTACTTACCCAGCAGCACTCTTACAAAACACACAACAGCACATTCACTAGAAGGCTGGGAAGTATTATTGTTAATACATCACACTAAATTAAAATGTGTCAAAATAAATGAACAGCCACATTTACTGATAACAATTCCTTTTCCTGTTTATTGGACTTAAGCACTTAGCTTGCTAATTGACAAAATTCAGGCATTTGCAATAACCTTCCCAGCCATTAGTGTAAATGAATGCTGTGTTTTGTGCCATCTGAAAAAAACACAAAACAGTGACAGCAAAAAATCAAGACCGTTTCTTGGGTTTCTGTTTTTGTTCGTTTGAGGGTAAAAACAACACAAAAAAAAGCAGCATAGTTCAGAGGGCTAACGCAAAGTTTTCAATTCCTCTTCATTAGGGAATTTGGCTATGACACCATCAGTGCATCATGGCTGGTAAGCACAGCGGTGCTTCCCGCCTCCCATACGCAGTGCTGTTCAATAGCAGCTTTACAGCAGCTGAAGTTCGGGGCCGAAGCAGCACAGCTCCCAAGAAGCACACACGAGAAACCAAACTGCTTCACGGAGAACCTGGTCTGAATGCACACAGCTGTGTTTGTGAAAGATATTTCTCCACATCTGCTGTGGCTAAACCACCCCTGCAGAACGTTGGCACCTCCTCCTAAGCCATTCCAGGAGCCTTTTTTCCTGAGGCAATTATATAGATTTATTTTTCTAATTGAGGTCCAAAGGGAATAAAGAACTCTCAATGATGCATAAAAACTCAAGAACATAAATTCCCTCTCTGTCATAGCCTCAAACCTAATATATCAGACCGTGATATTTAGCAAAAGTAATTACATGTATCACCACATGAACCTTGTTATTGTCCATAATTTAATTGTCCTTGCTGTATAATGGCCTTTTTTCCAGCTTATGTCTATAGTCTACTCTGCAATATTCACAGTATTCTGATGGCTTCATTTACAAATGCTGAACTTCACTCCTGGGACAACTTGGCCACACTCCGACAATCCCACAAATAAATAAGAAAAAAAATTGGTGACACAGATTACATTATAACAGAGAATAACTTGACTTGCCCTGCCTGGAAAAACTGTGCAGATAGATGTTACCTTGTTCTCTAATCTAAATCAAGTGTGTCATCCTCATATTTTATCTCACCACAGTACTAGCCTGTGAACCCAACAGGGCCGTTACCACTTCTTTATATGACGCCTACAATAATGGGACTTTGTCCCTTCCGTTCTCTACGAGCAAAACCAGCTACAAATGATTACTGCAAGTGACAATCCCAGGGATCCTTCTGTCTCCTGCAATGCGTTGTTTGCCAATGATTGGAGCAAATCAAAATTTACAAATTACAAAGATGATGCTGATGATTATCTAATTTTAATCTACCCAAGTACGTTTAATCTACTCTGAATAGATTAAAATTAATCAGTCCCTTGCAAACACTTGCTACTTTCGATAGGTTCCTTTTTTTCTTTAAACTAAATTCAAATGACTTCAGTATCAGAGATTTTCTTAAGCAATCAAGAGATACAGACATTTTATTTTAAAATTGTTGCCGTTGTTCACCTTTTTTAACACAAAAAGAATATGTTTAGGACAGAAAGAATATGACAGCATCCAGAAATAACTCTGGAGATGACTCCAAGGAACCACACCCCAACTGTCCCTTCATTTATTTCACATATCCCTTCTGTAGGCATATCTGAAACAGTTTAATAGGTTGAAACTTATTGGCTACCCAAATCGCTTTAATCAAACTTTCATCAATACCTATTATCATATTTCCATACTTGTATTATTATTATCTGCTTTGCACTACATTAGCAACCTAAACCAATTTTAGAAAACATCCCACCCCCCAAAAAATCTAATTCAACAAAAATATCATTATTTTAAATCAATAAAAAGGTCATTATGACTTTCCTGGGTAACAGGGTCACTTCTATAAACCCGCATGCTTACAAAGCACATCGCCAAAGTCAAGAAAACCTCTTATACCCACACTTTTCCTTCTTGAACATTTGCAGGATTGACGTCTCAAATACGTCTCAATAGGGTCAATAATGCAATCAAAGATTATATATCCAGAGCTAGTGACCTGCATCATGCTCTCTCCCTGCAAAACCCTACCAAATATTGCAATAAATCTAACACTATCTTACACATACGTGGTTTGTACAAACACAAGTGACCAACTCTACATAATCATGTTCCCCCTCCTGCTTTTTTGCCTAATTAAACAACAAGCCAGCCATCTCCGTTTAACAGATGACTAGAATAGAGCTGAATTCTAATGCCATAATAATAGATCCTTTCTGTCTGTTAACGTATATTTATTACTCTACAACCTCCTGGTTATTTCTGTCATGCTCAGTGTTTCTGATTAATCTTTTTCCTTCGGGATGAAAAGACTCCAAAGAGGTTAGATGACCTTAACTTTTGTTATTCTGCAAATATGAATTAAAAAAAAAGAAATTCATCAGGTTAACCCACAGATGACTGACTTCAACACTGACTTCAACTAGCCTGCCTGAGTCATGACCAAAGGTTATCACCACAGTGGTTGCATCCAGAATACGTTCTGATCTATGTGGGTGTCTACACAGCTATACATACTGAATTACAAATAAGCTCTGGGTGCAGGAGCCACCACATCCTACAAATGCACTGTGAGATCGTGTTCAGCTGAACCGTCAGCCACAGGGAGGGATTTGTTCTCTTTAGGATGGCTTCTTCCAGGCAGGATGGTCTGCTATAGCATGAAATTACATTTTTGACAACTTGCAACATACAAAACCTCAATTTCCACTAACATCACGCATGACTCTATGTTTCCCATCTTGTGATTTCATCTTTCTTCCATGTTGTGTTTCTGGAAAGTTCTGCTGCATGCACAGGCCTTGGCACTGAAGAGGAGGCTGCATGAAACTTGCATCTGACCTCTGTCTCTAGGAGGTTTTCTTCCTTCTAAGGGTGTAGCACATATTGCCTACAACCTACAGCAGGAAGAAAGGACAAAACCAGACCAGACAGCTGTGTTATGACCTGTTTTTTCTCCGCTCAGCCAAGATTTAGCTGTAGCTGTCCAGAAAATGTAGGGAAGTGGTCCAGGCAATTTCACATTGGTTAGCCAGATTCTTTCAGAAGAGCTCCTCAGTGAGACAGAATCTAACCTCGGGATGACTTTGAAGTTTATAAAAAGAACCGTCATTTAAGTGAAAGCCTCTAAACTCAACAGAATGAAATTGGATGGACAGGGAGCTGCAGCTTTGTAAGAAACAGAATCAAACTGACTCATCACATTATGAATTTTTACTGCACCGTTCGTGCTAACACACTGTATTACTGACAGGCCCCCTGGCTTTCTGCAGTTTCACAGCCATGAAACTAGCCAGGGAGTCCACCATCAACTGTAAAATTATAAGATGGGAAGAAAAAAATTGGTATGGAATACATAATTGCAAGAAGCAGCTCTTAATGGAATGAAGCTGGCAAGCTAAGCTGAAGCACAGGAACAGTTACTCCTTCACATGCTGTTCAGCCACTGCCTTCTCTATCATTCACTTCTATCTACTGCGGTAATAATTCTCTGCTGTACATCATTTAAAACCAATAAAAAGATGTGCTGTGAGAGCCAGGTCTAACCAAGTGGAAAAGGAGAAGAAAAGTATCGAGAGGGAGATAATTAACTCTTAGCTTCCAGGCCGTTTTATGCAGACAGTAAAATAGGAAGAGGTAAATGAATTCCCCACTGGTCTTTCCAGCTAGGCCTTCTGGCCCCTGCAGGGGCACAAGGTGCTTGCTGCTCTTGCATGGCCTCTCTGAATGACAGCTGTATCGCCTGCCCTTGAGCTTTATAGCACTGGGGTCATCAGCAGGACTTCGAGCATGCTGCACCTCCACCAAAGCAACCTGCCAGCTCTCCAGCAGTGAGCAATTTGGGGGGTACAAGGCAGTAACGTGAGGCTGGATCAGACAGCAGGGAGCTGCTCCTGAAGCCCCCACAGCAGCCTCCAGCTGCAGCAGATGCGACACAGGACACTGCTGTTAATTATTTTATCTTTCAGAATGAGGGAGGGGAAAGTTGAGCAAATGAGATCAGATCAATCAAGTTTAAATTATTCAATGTCTTAATATTTCTGAAGGGGACTTCTATTCGATTACTGAGCTCCTCCATCTCAGTTAATAATTAAATAATACGCTGGCAGGCACAGTGCAGAATGATCATTTCTATTATTACTCATGATGATATCTAGTGCTCCAGTACATATGTAGCTGGGAGTTAGTAGTTTTGGCAGATCATTAATTTCCCAGTTTAAATAAAAGCTTTAAAACCTTGTTGCCTGATGTTAGGGCACAACCAAACATCATAAATGGAGAATGTAAGGCTGTCTTGATACACAGCTGAAGATGGAGGTAGACTCACCTTTGCTTATTTAAACTCATATTCTCCAGGAATCTTGCTGTGTTACATTCTTAATTTATTAGCTGACATTACATTGCAGAAGCTGTTGTAAATTAAGGCCACTGACATTTGGTAGTAAGAGGTATGAGGTAGCACTGGAAAGCCCAAGACAACAAGTCCTGCATGGGCAGGAATACAGGCAGGAATGGTGCTGTTAGCAACAATGACTACTTGTCTTGCTTTACGTATGTGGCCCAATAAAGCACAATTTTCACCTTCAAGTAAGCTGAAATTCCCAGGATGAGCAAAATGCCAAAGACCTGTGAGTACTGAATTCTCCCTGCTGGCAAGATTTCAGCTGTTTCAACTGAGAGCAGCAAAGAATTGCTACCCACTGTTTAAAATCTGAAAAGCACTATCACCATGTCTTTCTCAATGCTGCTGCCTGAAAAAAAAAGTAAAGACTTGTTTAATCAGTTACTATCAGTTACAACCGGACGTGTATCCAAATTCAACATGTTTTATAACTACTTCAGCCTCTTCAGGAAGTCACTTTTGCTCTCCAGTCACAGCCAGTTAGGGGAAAGAAAAAATAAATCACTCTTTCAGACCTAGATAGGGCGATCATGCAGATTACTACATCATTACACCAGGCATCTCCCCAAATTAAATAAATTTTCCCAATAAGAATTAAGAATTGTGCAGCAAAATATTATTTAGACTAATCCATTTCATTAGAAAAATTAGTTTACTGCTATATTTTAAAGCAGACGGGAAATGAAAAGAAAAATGACGTTCCCAAGCTTGCTCACCTCCTCAGCCCCAGCAGTTGGTGTAACAGTCAATCTGGGCTCTGGTGCTAATTTCACAACATCAGCCAAGGGCACATTTGTCTCAGCTACAAGTCCTGCAATGAGAGTCACAATCCTGATCAATGCAAAAAGCAAGATGAGGGATGTGCCTTGACTCCCAGGCAAATTAATACCTTATATTGATCTTCCCCGGTCAGGTCAGCACTCAGGACTGAAGGATAAACAGCAAAAAATCTTACATTCCAGTGCACTAGCCTGGGAAGTGGGGATGCTGTGATTGAGTTTTTGCCAATCACTCAATTCGTACCCTGGAGAATAGGCAGGCAGCAGAAACGCTATTCAACAATATCAGTAATTATTTATGGTTACAACAATATAGTAAACAGCAGTGGAAATATGTGGAAGCAAGAGATTCAAGGACAAAATGTGACTAAACTAAAAAGGAAGTGAAGAGGGTGTCAAGAAAGCATGCTGCAAATCATTAAACACATTGATATAGAAGGAAGCAGAATAACAGCAGTCCTACTACCACAGCATGTGGATCACAGCATTTCAGGAGCTCCTTGTTAGAGCTCTAAGTTCCCCAAGTGAACTGTGGAAAACCCTGCTTGTACCCAGATGTACACTCTAATGCTATTAAGGAGCCATTGCCATCAATATTTTATTTATATTAGGAAGTCTTTGCTTATACTCAATTCCTTTGGCTGGTCAAAAGTGAGTCAGCTGAACACATCAATCAAAAATGCCATTTAGAAATACACAAGGCTGGCAGAGCACCTGAGCTAAGGAGCCCTGATGGCAGCATGGCATCTGAAATCTTCCCTCAACCGCTCTGTCAGTCAAGCCTGAAGATTACACATGCCAAACTGGCAGAGAGATTTTATATCTTCCACACGTATGAAATAACTGCAAAAACTTCAGTGATGGCTCTACGTTTTGCTTGTATTCAGGGACAAAATTTTGCTTGTAGCATTGTGCACTGGAAAGCTTTTGGTGACTGCTGAAGCAGTAGGCAAAGTCTGAGTACAGAGTTTGGAGATCTAGCCTCCAAGTTGCAAAAATAGTTCCATTATGGCATCAAAGATACTGATAACCAAACTGCTGCTTACACTGCTCTGCCATGCCTTGCCTGACAGAATCCCTGAGACTTTTCTGGAAAGCAGAGAGCATGCTGCGTGTGTTAAACACACTGAGTCAAACTTTAGGCTGTGCTGCTTTCAAATGCAAGAGAGCATGTAGTCTTCAGATGCTATAATGTGACAGCAGAACTTGCTTCTAAAAATGCAACTTGGCTGATTTTTCCTGATGACTGATGTTATCTTTTCCCTGCTTGTGCAATAGCATGGATCTTACATGAACCTTTACAGAAGCTATCCATTTCTGATTTAGTGGGCATGGTGGCAGTGATGGGCTTATGATTGGATCAGATGATCTTAGAGGTCTTTTCCAGCCTTAGTGATTCTATGATTAAGGGCCAAATCCTAAAGATTCTAATCAGAAAAACTGAGGTTAAGAACAGTTGGCCTAGACAATGACTTCAGAATTTGATCCTCATTCCTTAACTTGTTTAGCAATAAGGTATTAGAAACTTACTTTAAAAAATCTTTAATATGATGTCCTGTCTGGGATTGAACTCTTAAATAGCTGGGGGCCTATCCTAAACATAGTACTGCATGCATTAATAAATACAAGTTCATTAACACTTTAAATCTGGGTCTTAGACTGATGCGTTACACTGAGTGATTTAGTACTTACAACAGACTGACTGGGTAACCTAAAAGTATCTCAGCATTTATGCTCTTACAAGATAAAGTGCACATAGCTTGAGAGTGAAGCCAGTACGCTTGTATATTGTATGTCTCGACATTCAAAAGCAAGAAGATTTATGTAGGTTTAGCAACATTTACTTGGCCAGCAGTATTCTTGTCCTTGTGGTCCCTGTTGTCATGTATCTTCTTTGCTAGGATGGAACTTCAGTTTGCTTTGACCATTTCAGCCACTCAGACAACTACACAACACATAAAGCTCCTGGACTCAACCCTGCCAATCTCAGCAGTTTCCAGTCCCTATTCCCCAGCTGAGAAGCAGCCACCAGACTTGAATTATAATGTAAATGTTATTCTTGGGTCTGATCCAAGTGTTTTAAAGCAACTTCTCCCTTGCTTTGACCTCAGTGACCTTCCAGTCTGATTCACCCAGTTTTATTCCCCCCTCATTTTCACTAACGTTAATCCTAAGTATTAACCAACTGAAATTAAACATCTAGACCACTCAGAAGTATCTCCTTACAGTCTTACCGTGAATTGCTCTGTAAGCACTTCCTAAACAAGCAGAGTTGGCAGTATCGATAGTGTACACTGGTGCATTGAACACGTCAGACAGGACCTGGGAAGTATCAGAGCATCAGTTATGCATGTTCATGAAAGACAAAGGATAAGCAATCCCTATTACTACCCAGGAAAACAGACAATAATACATACACTCCAGCAGAGCACTTGGGTACCCATGGAAAGAAGTACCAAAGGCAACAGTGAGTCTTCTGAACTTGTGACACAATGGAGTATTGGTAAATCTGATCTAGAGATGCAACTGGGGTTGGCTGACCCAAGCAGAAAGGAAGAACAAAGGAACCAGTTCTCAACTTTGACAGCATAAAAGTCTGCTAGACCAGTTGTCTTTGCCTCCAGCACTCCCATTACATTAGGGTTATCAAAATAATGATGCACGAGCTGGTCTCACAGGCTTTACACATACCAGGAGTTTTCCTGTGTTTGAGTAATCCTTAGCTATGAAGATGAAGCAAGGCTGCATGTTCTCAGATCGGTTTGGCAGTACAAAGAAAGTAATCCACGCAAAGAATCTGTTTAGATATCCGACAGATACTAAGTTCCTTTCACCATGCACCATCCCACCCACTGCACTGAAATCTACACCAGCATCTTGCACTTGCTGAGTGTATGCACTCTTCTTCACAGTGTAGATTTAAGAAAATATTATGGAGGGAAAATGAAGACAAATTTGTACAGGGACACAGTAGATTCAAGAACACTTCACTGAAAATACAGTCAACTTACTCCAAATGAAATAGATATTTTGGTTTCATCTCCCCAAGGATTGTAGGTGTCCCTCAGGTCACACAAGAAGCAAGTAACAATTCAGATTTAACTTGCATTGAATGCTATTACTTTTAGCAAAGTGTATCACCTGATTTACATTAGTATATAAGAATCTAAAATAAGGTCACAGTGTCCATAAATACAAATCACTCAGATTTGTGACCACCAAAACCCAATCCAGGTATGCACAGCCCTGCTGATCATAGAAGAGAGTCATAGAATCACTGAGGTTAAAAAAGACCTCTTAGATCATCCAGTCCAATTATCCACCCATCACCAATATTTCCCATTAAACCATGTCCCTCGGTTCAACATCTAAATGTTTCTTGAACATCTTGAGGGTCAGTGACACCACCACCTCCCTGGGCAGTGCATTCTAGTGCCTGGCCACTCTCTCAGAGAATTATTTCCTAACATCCAACCTGAATGCCCCCGGTGCAACTTGAAGCCCTTGCCTCTAGTTCTATTGTCAGTAACGTGGGAGAAGAGTCCAAGCCCCACCTCACCACAACCTCCCTTCGGACAGTTGTAGAGAGTGATAAGGTCATCCCTGAGCCTCCGCTTCTCCAGACTGAACAATCCCAGTTCCCTCAGACACTCCTCAAGAGGTGTGTGCTCCAGACCCCAAAATACTGGCTAGGCCTGATCACCCAGCTGTCCCATACATGCTGTGAGATCTCCCTCAATATGGGGCTCAGGACTCCACATAAGATGACTAAGGAATTAAATTCATATATGTTACAGTAAAAATAGTGTGCTACATTTTTAAAGGATTTTGTCTCTTTCTCTGAATAAGGGATATCTGCACATAAAAACCTTAAATAATTACAAATTTTGGTAATCTGAAAAAAAAGCATCTAGTTGCTAATTAGAATCCAATAAAAGCCTAATCTTACACACTTTTTATGCTCTCTTCTGTTAATACTGAGGTGTCAGTATTGCTTAATTTCTGTCAGTAAGCAAGAACTGAGCAAAAAATGAGCTTCAGTGTTAGAAGACAAATGGAAAATTAACCACTGTATCCATTAAAAAGTCCCCTGGAAATAAGGTCACAGAGCGCTATATTAAAATGTCCATCCCATCTGTCTGGTTTCACCACATTCACCATCTGTTTCTTCATCTCTTCATCTCAAGTAGGTATTCCTTGCCTTATGCATGAACTGTAAATGCCTTTGGACAACAGAGGTCTTTTGTGCTGCACCTCTACAGAGCCTTACACAATGCAGCTCTGTTCAGTAATGCTAATAAGTACTGTAATCCTACAAATAATAACTATCATTTGTGTCACATGATTATGGAATTAAAATTATTAAAAGTTCATATAATTAGTATGTTACTCAAAACCATGATCTCTCTCATGAATAATTTGAAAAGAAACTATTATAGGCTTTTCTGTTAAAAATATTTCACTGTGTTTCACATGGTCATTAATCAGGCCCCACATATATTATAAAAAGATTCCCAGAGCAGTGAAGAAAACTGCTGTACTATAGCTGTATTTTTTAAGCACAATTTCCAAAGATGCCTTCCTTGCTATGTAAAATACAGGAGTTAGTGAATGTTGATTAATTAAACGATACCCTCTTGTAGCCCTGGAACAAATTATCCAAAATTGACCACGATAAGGGTGGAAGCTGTTATTCTTCATGAAACTGATATGGTTTCTGAGGTTTTGATTAAATTAAAAAGGAGGATCCAATTAACCAGTGATTGAATTAAGTGGATGACACTGTATTGATCATATTATTTTAAGACACTTCTAATGAGTTTTAAAAGCAGCTCTGTTGCTACACTTGAAGAGAAAGCTTCACAGGAATCACTCTCACAACCACAAATTTTCAGCTATTTAAAAATAATGAGTAACAAAAACATTCCATTCTCAGCCTTCATTCCACAGCATGGAGACCCTCCTAGTATCTAAATACTGCTTTAAAAGCAAGCATCTATTAATTCAATCTTTTTCTTAACATACTCTTACTAGAACTATTTCAGTGGGGACCAATATTTTAAGCCATTAACTTACCACTCAATTTTCCAACATCAACTTCTTGAGCAAAATAACCAAAGCAGATGAAGTGAAGTAACATCTACAGGCAAAACATTCCAAATCTGTCCATTGTGTCCCCGTCAGCTCTACATCCTATGGTTCTACAAACACACGTTCTAGATGACTTAGGAGAAAGCAAGCCCTTTGCTTTCCAACCTCCATTTATTCTAAGTCATGTTTTGCAGGAAAGATCACATTCACTCTGTAAAACTGTGATTGACAAAGAATATGGTGTGCAGCTGAGGCTGGCCTCAGGTCTTTCTGTAGCTAATGGAAATGGACTGGCATCCAGAGAACACAATTCACCCTGTGTTGACTAAGTCCTGTGCACAGGACTCAGCCCAAAGCTAAGACAAGTGCTACGTGGTGTAGATGTTCATCTCCAAGCCCATCTCTAGTCAAAGGGAAGCTTGTTGGTACAGTCAGTGGAGTAGAGAAATCCCAGGATATTCTTGGAACAAAGTATCTTAACCAGTGTTAGGTGTGCAGCAACAGCAGCAGATGAGGAAGACAAGAAGAGGGAGAAGCGACTACACAGAAGGCACTCTATTAATATGTGACACAATGCTAATAAGAAACAGATGTTCCAAAACAACAGGGACAGGGTTTTGAGTGTTTTTCCTTTGGTGGTTTCGATTGATTTTTTGAGTGTCCATCACCAGGATAATCCAGTTTCGGTCTAAGGACCAACATTGACTTTAATGACAAAAACTATAAATATCTCAGGTATCTTATCAAGTTTCTTCTTGCTTTCTTTGCTGATTGATTTGACATAAGCAATGAAACCTGGAAATCACCAGTGTTTCAAATACACATCCATAAAACTAGTGAGCTGTAAATAAATTTAAAGTTCAATACAAAGTTAGCATTAGTCTCCACAATAAACCTCAGGAAAAATCCTAATGACCTGAAGCACTTTCACAATCCTCTATCCACACCTTCCCATAAAGTTGCAGTAATTTGGATGTTGAATACCAAAATTAAAATGTAGATATAACCGTGTTTCCCGTTCAATTGATTCAATTTTCTACTTACCTGTAATATCTTTTTATTATGCGATGCTCCACCAGTAGCCAAAATCCTTGTTCTGGGCACTGCAATGCAAAGGAACACAGAGATTAGACTGAAAGTGTATATTGTCCAGATTTGCACTACTGAACCAAGCAATGAGAATGAGGAGGGGGAGTCAGATGGTTGGGGCTCTCTCCCTGTACCTCTAATTTACCATCTGTAATAAAGAAGATAAGACTAACTACCCACCTTTCCAAGACACATTACAACACTTACTTAAAAGAGGCAGTATAAGTTTTGCACATCTATTATTATTATAGTGCTATCAAGTCTGGGAGATTTGCAAAAGAGATATTCAAAAAGAAAGGCAGAGTGTTATTAAACAACAGCTCTGGTTTGAGGTCAGATTGGTTTGGCTCACAGCTGTATATATAAAAACTGACAGGTAACCTTTAAAAGCAGCAGTATTTTCCAAACTTATCTCCCTGAGACGTCCACAGTCAGAGTTCACTGAAACCTGAGCATCCCTATATGCCTGAATGACAAGGAAGTGTGTCAGAAGGTAATTAGAGATGGTCTAAATCTATCCAGCAAAATAAAAAAAAAAATACATAAATCTTTATTCAATTAAAAATCACAGATTTGGGGGTAGTGGGGGAAAAAAAAATTACCCTGCATGTTCTTTAGTCTTTATAAGAAATCTACCTTTCCTCGTCGTGTTCCTGACTTTCTGTCCAGTGCCTCATTATTTATTTGTGTACATGCTTCTTTGGAGCATGACATCCAGCAAGCCATACATCTATCCACAACCACAATTCAGCAAGGTATTACAAGCTTCAGTAGTTCAAGTATCACACTGAAATTCTTTAAAGATTTAAAATTAAATGAATGCATAAATACTTCAATATCTTATATTTTAAAAAATAAATCTACACACTTAATTACCCTAATCTATCACAATAATAGCAGCACAGTAATATGATCTATTACAGTAATATCACCATGTACATCCTCCTGCATGGGGTATTTTACTGTGATACCATTTTGTTACTTTAGCCTCATTTTTAACAAAAGCTAAAAAACATCTTATTTCACACAAAGCAAACTTGGCCAATTTATACTGAGGCCCTAAGTAACTTGCTGTCGCTTGTCCCTTCAATTTCCTTAATGGCAAAATCCCTGAAGAAAGAATCAGAAACAGAAGATGCGCCTCACAAAAGGCTCCTCATGACATTTCTTGACCCATAGTGAGGTGCTCAGGTGGAGTCTAAGACCCAGCTACAGCACTGCATGGAGGACCCCATTTCGCTGATAAATTTAATTTTATTTTCCTCTTTGGAGGATATTCAGTGATGCACAAATTGGGTTTTAAAAGCCATTAGGATCTCTGTCAATGTCAGTAAACAAATAAAACAAACAGTAGAGTGATTCCTCAGGGAAAACAAGTTTCAATTATACCAACACAGAATGACAGATCCCTGCCAAGATTATCACAACAATGTAATAGCACAGAAACCAGTGAAAAATAACTAGCAAGACTCTGTTCCTAGAAAACAAGCTGAACTCTAAATGATCTGCCCAGTAGTTGCAATTCCGCCTTGCTAAACCTTGCTGCAAGTATCAATTCTTGAAGAAGTATCATATCTAGCATGAAAACACATTTCAAAGACAGCCAGCAGGATGGAATTAGAAACAAGTTTATTTGCTACACTTCACAGCAACTGAACGCAAGGAATAAGCCATGCTTACTACCCCCTGCCTCTGGAAAGGGGCTTAACAAGCTGCCGGGCTGTCACCATCAGGAGAGAACCATCAGGTGCACAAGACAGAAGGAATCAAGAGCTGGAGTCTTCTCCTCATCACTAGGTTGGAAAATTCAGGTTTTGCTTGTACTATATATTTATCCCATAACTGTAACTTGGGACATTTCAATATAAATGCATTACCATAAGAAAAGCAGGGGTAACATCTCAGTGCAGGAAATCATCTCTGACCTTGTATTTACCCTGCTTTCAGGTGAAGAAGGTATCTAACGAGGGGAAGTAGAGTTAAAGCCAAAGGTGTTTAACAGACTGATTATCTGCACAATTATCTTAATCCGGACTAATGCTTTTGTGGCTAAACACTAAGAATTATTTCAGTGTCCAGGGAACCCACTTGACAAAAGAAACAGATGTAGATTACGCAGCGAAGTTTCAACTGTTGGTTGGATATCTCAAGTTCTAAACTGGACCAGCTCATGAGTGCAAGCACATACAGATGCAAGGAAAAGAAAAGAAGTACTACGCTGAAGGTACGTCCTATACATGAAGGGCAAAATCATTAATTTTTCTCAACTAGGATGGTTTGCTTCACTGAAACACATCCCAGTGGGTACCAGCTTTGTGAACCTTAGCCATCACCACCTGACAAGAGAACCTGTCCCACTGTACTGTTGGGACTGGTCCATCCAGACCATGAGGAAGAGTGACCTCAGAGCTCTGCATTCCCAGCAGCAGCTCCACATACGGCCAGAGCAGGGACAACAGCTTCCTTGGTTGAGTTTCAACCACTTATTACAAACGAGGAGCAAGTCCCAAAAGAACTGATCTGAATTTGCTGAATTTTGTGTTTCTCTCTTATTTCAGTCTCCCCTGAGAGTGTGGAAAATGCATCGATCACTGATTTCAGGAATTGGCTTTTTAATGCCAATATTGTGTGCTTTACTGCACAGCGGACATTTGCTCTTAGATGTGTAATTGGATACATCTTATAAATAAATAAAGCCCATCACTTATGTATACGGGGGCATTAACAAAGACATCATTCATCTATCACTAGTGGTGTTCTCAGCCAGCTGTGGGTGAATCTGTCAGATGCTACCATCTATCCCCTACGGCAGTGCACAGAAAAAACTTAAATACAGCATTACTGAAAAAAAAAACAACTGTAGCAAACATAATTCAGGAATTCAATTCTCTGACAGCTGAGAGAATCAGTTTAAACATCTTTTAATTAAAAGCTCCTTGCTTAGTACCTAACCAACCCACTTATTTCCTTCCTATTTAAGATTTGATGATTTTTTTAGAGAGCCAATACGGAATTTTAACCCTGTGTGGAAAGCATTCACAGCTGCATGTGGAATCACAGAATCATGGCAAGGCATTGTCCTGCAATATGCATCTCTTCTACACATCTATTATCTGCTGTGCAACACCGTGGCTGATTTAATGAAATTCAGTTAACCCAGCAATTGCTATGGCTGGGGGAGAGCAGTGGGGAGAAGTAAAGATCATAGAATTATAGGATGGCTTGGTTGGGAGGGACTTCAAAGATCATCTAGCTCCAACGCCTGCCACGTGCTGGGTCACCAACCACTAAATCAGGCACTAGATCAGGTTGTCCATGGCCCTATCCAACCTGGCTTTGAGCACCTGAAGGGACAGGGTACAGACAGGAGTACAAGGTACTTCCCCAAACAAAACTAGACTGAGAAGCCAGCCCACAGCCAGATTGTGTTACCATTCCCACAACAAGCCTCCACTCTGTCTTTCAGAGATCCAACAAGAACTGGATGATGTTAAAGTTCATCTCCTGGCTCTCGTCTTCAGTCAAAATATTGCTTATAGCCCCTTATACCAAAAAGCATAAGGGGGAAAATAATCTGTCACTGCAAAGACAGGGAAATTAGTTATTTGTATTATAGGTGTTTCAGTGGTCCCAGAAAGACTGTAGTTTTATATGGCTGTATACTAACAAACAGAGAACTGATACCTTTCCAAAAAAAGCAAGCAATTCAAGCAGATTCAGATACAAAGTAAAGGATGGATTGGAACAAAAATTTTAGAAAGCGGTAACTCAAAGAGCGTTGCCCAGATGGACTCAGCAAATGAAATGGGAATCAGCAATTAGACAGGCAGCCTCTCCTGAGCAACCCAGCATCCCCTGCAATGGTCTTGGCACGTAACTGTATCTATTCAGAAAAAATAATCACATAAGCAAACTCACTTCAATTTGAAGGCTAGTGCTGATGAGTAGCACCAAGGAGGCTGGAGGCAGAAATTCACTCTCCAACAGGAATGGGGGCAGATCAGACTGCTAACAGGTCCAGATGTTGATATCAATAGGAAGACTCCTGACCTTAGGATTTTGGGTCTGACTGCATTTCAACTGGGAAGTAACAACATGCCTGTACCAGTCTTGACTTCTGCTAGCTCATACAAGAAGTCAGGAATGAGAATCTGAGGATGGAAACTCACTGACTTTTCAATCTAAATTTTCACTGTGCACAGCCCTGGTTTGTACCCCAAACTCCAGGCACTTGCTGACATTCAAAACTCCTAAAACACTTTTCCAAGGCTTCACCCAAACAGCTTTATAATGTCTTTCTTATCACAGATGAATCCATAAATAAAACAGAACAATGGAACATGCATTCAAAAAGCAGCTGATTACGCACATGAACCCACGCCAGCTATAAGCATGATTGCAAATAACTGCAATTTACAATTTGTAAGCAACAAGAAAAGTGTCAGCCCCTCCGTTATTTCTCTGATTAACTCCAAACACTGTAATTTAAAAAAAAAATATTTTCTAACTTTTCATTCAAGAAAAAACAAAACAAGAATACATCATTATTTTGCCTCATTTATAAAACAAATGTTCCAAAATCTTCCTCCTTACATATTAACTCTTCAAAAACTCACACTAATCATTCTTCTGCAAATACAGTGAAAGTAAGCACCTGCTGCAGTACACAGCTTTTCTCATCTGTATCTTTGAAATAGGAAAATATGCAATCTACTGAGTGCCTCTCAAATCCCTTCTTATGTGACTTGGAGGACTGGGTCAAAGGCACTTCCTTCTCTGCCTCATTACACTACATTACTTCTGACACCTCCAAGTATTTCATTAAAAAAGGGAAAAAAAAGCCTGCCACAAACAGTCTTCAGCACAACAGACAATATCTACCCGACTGAGTAAAGAGTAATGTAAACTCAAAATCTTTGGGGTTATGTTTATTGGTTTTTCTTTTTGTTTTAAATTTACAGGCCAATACAGCTTCCTGAGTGAATAACTACAAGCTGGAAGCCAAATAATAGAACAAATCCAGCCATCTTTAGAGTACTAAAAAGAAGACAGTAATTCATAAAAGCTATTCAAAAGCCATTTTTTAAAAGACCTTACCTTCCCTTTGAAGTGTCAGTTTATTTATTACAGAAAGAAGCAAAACATATTTGCCATGTAGGTTGACCATTTCCTTACTTACAAGCAAAAAAGTTTTCATATTTCATAACGGGCTTTAATTTCATTAGGGGCTTCAGTTGCTCAAACTTATGTCATAAATTTTCCAGACACAGAATATATTTTTAGTTTTCTAAATACAGTGTCTGGGGAAGAAAAACAACTTCTAAGGATAGAATTGATCATCTGCCTGTAAGGCTACAGCTCTTATCAAACCTGCTCTAACTCAACAGGGGGAAAAAAGCCAAGATTTCCTCTGCAACAATGACAAATATGGCTAATATTCTCAACATTTATGCTACTTACATAGATAAAGTCTCTACAATGATGTAGGGGACAACAATCATGATTCTTCTTGCTCACTCTTCTGCAAGGCAAGAATAATACCACTAAAATGAGTAGATGTGCACACACATCACACCTAAGTAAAACTGAGTAGAAATGGTATCCACGGCCAAGACCCATATGCAACTGCTAGTCTAGGTCACCTTACATTCTCAAGCAACAATGTTGACTTCTAATAGCAGAAATAATTCTTCATGAAGATACCAAATTTAGCTTTCCGAAGACCTTGTGCTTCAGTAAAGACAAGCTTTGTATTTCACAACCCAAAGCTTAAAGAGACTACATCACCGACCCTGAAACCACTCATAACCTAGCCCACACCAGATATGAATGTGCAAGTAACACTGACTCAAAGTCTTTGTCTTTTCAATGGCTTGCAAGAAAATAAACACAGAAAAAATGTGTACATAAATTCTCTTTTAACATTTTCTTTTAACACATTACTACCAATTACCCCAAAACACACGTAGTTAAGAAATACTAAAGGAAACAAACAAATTAAGATACAGCTCCATTGATAATTGAACTTCATTGACTTCAGCAGCATTATGCAGCAAGGAAAACTTTGGCTCATGAATGTTAAATACTTATTTGGAAACAAGCTGATCAATAGTCATAGCAGAGCTATAGCATATACATTGACAAGCTCACAACAAGACCTCTGGAATATTTGCACTTCTTGTAGAAATTCTGCAGAGCTGCAATTGCTTATCAATTTGCTGAGATTTTATTTATTTATTTGAGACATGGATCTCCATTTGACTGAATATTTTGATGAAGCCTGGGCTAAATTCCAATAGTAACGTATTAAAAAGTCTGCAACTCAGCAATAGACTTTACAGCATGGGGTGAAAAAAAGCAGCAGATTTAGATCTGAAGTCTTCATAGATACAGACTGAATAATTTGGAAAAAAACTTCCTATGAATACTTTTAAGGAAAAAGGGAAGGCCAACGAGAAGAAATGCTTCTAATTTATTTGGTTAAATCTGAAAATGTACTTGAGAAGTCCTCTCCTGAAGACAGTATTACTTTAAGTCGTTCTTGCTCTGACTTGCATAAATCCTTGGTTCTGAATTCATTTCTCATAGAAAACTTAAGTTACCATGGAATAGTAAGAAGGGAATGAGAATGATCAAAGAGTTTGAACTCCTTTCCTACAAAGAAAAACTGAGGGAGCTGGGCTTGTTCAACCTGGAGAAGAGAAGGGTCCAGGGAGACCTCACTGCAGTCTTTCAGTATTCAAAGAGAGGTTATAAACTGGAGGGAGACTGACTTTTTACACAATCTGATATTGATAGGAAAGGGGGAATTTAGATTAGATAATAGGTGGAAATTCTTTACTCAGCGGGCAGCGAGGCACTGAAACATGAAAGCTGGAACCGATGTCACAAATAAATTGATTCTCAGGAAATGTTCAGAAGTAGAATTTTAGAGAAGAGACAAACTGGACAGTTGAAATCTAGCCATCACATATAGCTATTCAAAAACCTACCTACAGAGAGCTCCAGAGATGTTAAAGGTGAGAACAGATCATCTGCTTAAAAGAGGCCACACAATTTTAACACAATTACCCCACAATTCAACTCAACACTAATTGTTGAAGACAATAATCTGAAGAGGACAGAGAGTTTCAGATGAAAGACTTGAAGTGAAGGAGAATTTATTGTGGTTACTGGCTGTTCTCATGTTTAATGACCTTTAAAGTTAAATATTTGCACTTTTCCCATCATTTAGGTTTTTATTTTTGAACTTCTGTTTGGTTGATCTTCGTGGCTTCAGCCTTCCAATGAAAAGGTTACTATAGAATTGGGTTTCCTCTTTGTGTCTTGGCAATTACAAACTACAACTGAACTGCATCTTATCTTTCTTTTTGATAAGCATATTAAGTTCTGCTACTCATTAAAAGGCTTATTCCCAAGACCACAAATCACTGATGCTTAGAGCCACTGGTATGCTACCAGTACCTTGCAGAAATGTCTTTACCACTAAAACCACTATCAAAGAAGAGAAAAGTCAGTGAGAGGATTAGAAACATCTACCTTAGCATCATATAGTCAGTTTGCCTATCCCATTTAGCAGGAAGGCGCCAGTGTACAAAATTGGTTGTGCAGAGAGGTTGTAGAGAGTCTTCCTTGGAGACCTCCAAAAACCACCAGGACATGGGATTGGGCACCCTGCTCTGGGTTGGCCTGGTGGAGTAGAATTTGGAGAATATGAATTTCAGAGGTCCTTTCCAACTACAGAATGGTTTGGGTTGGAAGGGACCTTTAAAGATCATCTAGTTCCAACCTTAGCCATTATGTGAACAACTACTAATTCATCACACAGAGAACTTTTCATCAGAAATCAGCCAGGTCTATTAGAAAAATATGCAGGCTTTTAAGGTCTACAACTGTGGAACACACACTATGCAGAGTCCTGAGGGAGGTCAGTTATCCTGTAGTCCTCACTGCAGGAAGCCTTGGAGTTGAGAGAGCTCAGCACTAACCCATTTATCAGGAACACTGGAAATGCAAACTTACAATTGCTACTTCTCAGTTCCTGAACAGGAGGTGAGACATTTAGCCAAAGTCAGAGCCATGCAGGATATTCCCAGAAATTGGTTAAATAAATAAAGCCATCACTACCTTAGGCATTTTCTACTAACTAAACATGATTAAACATGACTGAGGCATAGGAAGTTCCACACAAATGTGCATGGGAATTTCTTCACAGTGCAGGTGATGGAGCACTGGCACAGCTGCCCAGAGAGCTGGTGGAGTCTCCTTCTCTGGAGATATTCAAGACTTGCCTGGATGCCTACCTGTGCAACCTGGGCTAGGGAGCTGCTTTGGCAGGGGGGGTGGACTCAATGATCTCTGGAGGTCCCTTCCTGTGCGATTCAGTGTGATTCTGACACATGAGAAATCCATGCTTGAACCTGAACAAAATATACACACCTTCATGTCTACCCAACTCTAAAGTGGGCAACCACCACATGGCTTTACAGACCATGAAGTGATGTACAGCACTTGCTGCTGAGTTATTTAGAATCACAAAAACATCACTGTTTCATTTTTAAGAACTGTTTGTTCTCACGTACAGCAATACTCAGCCTTGGCAATCTTCTAAGGGTAATAAAAAATTACATTGGCAAATCAACAGATGATACCACCCATCGAAGGTTAAAATGGGAAAAGCAAGGAAGGAGATAAATGAGCTGCCCAAGGTCGCACAAAATCAGTAGAACAACCAAGAATAGAACAAAGGCCTCTTCATTACTTAGATCGCAAATGCATTCGATTCTGCATTAGTTAATCTGCACAGCCTGTGCACCAGTAGAAAGACATGTCCACAGGAGAAAATATAACAATAATCAGATGCAAGTTCAGCGTTACCTAAAGCCACAGAGTATAATTAAAAAGTACGGGTGCAATGATCTGACCTTGAATGCTGCTTGAGTAAAGAGAGAAAAGAATATCCTACCAAGTTTTTTGTTTCTAGAGAAACCCAAAGTGCCACAGACTTTGGGAAAAAAACATACTGAGATCAAGATTTGCAAACCAGATCTCAAATCTGCTTTGTGTCTTTTTGTGTCATCAAGAAATATTAGTAAAGGCCTACAAGCAGCAGGAAAGGGTCAAGGTCCAAGCATTATCAAGTAATGTTGGTGTTTTCTTCAGAAGATTTTTCTAAAGAGGTATTAAATTGTTGGTACTCGTGAATATTGTCCCATAAGATTGTTTTGTATTTAGTGCTGGTGAAGAACTTTTCTTCTTTTTCTTTTTAATACCTCCTACTCTTCTCAATACACATGTATGTAAGTTACAGGCTATAAAGTACTTTGAAAGAATAAAACCAGCTGATAGGAAGAGTACACCTGCTCACAGAACACCAGGCTGAGAAAACCAGAAAACCTGTTTTATTTTCTTTCGCTTGCTCAGAAAAGTTGAATACCCCGAGAAGGGAAGCAAGTAGAAGGAGTTGGAAACACTTGCTCTTTTCTCTCCCTGAAAAATGGAAAGAAGAACAACACTGATCCTCCACGTGTGACTCTGGTGGGTCCCTCCACTGTCCTGAGCCTCCTTCCCCGTGTACCATCTGCACACAGCATGGGGACCCTTGCACCAGCTGAGGCTCTGAGTGCTGCTAAACTCCTCTGTTATTAACAAACCTCCTGCTTTCCAAGTGGATTATCTATAAATGAATTTTGTGACCTCTGGCAGACCGGAACTAAACAGAGAATGGAGCTTTTTCTCCTTTAGCTAAAAAAAAAAAAAAATAGGGGCTACATAAAGATGAATTGAGAGAAGCAATTAATATTTCCTAATAAAAGTCATGCTGAATGTGAGAACTGCTGCTTTTCTCGGGGTTTCTGAGCAGAAAGATTCCAGGTAGCTGTTCATTCAGGGCTGGGCTCATGTAAATTGGGTGCTGTTGCCAAGCAACAATAGGTGCTAAGGAATGAAATACAGGCTGCAGAAACCTAATAGCCTGGAGAGAACAAGAACTACAATCTGAGATTTATGGCAGATATAAAAGGAAAAGAGTCATTCTCCCACACACAAAGAACACAGATACTTTATTATAAATGTCCTTAGCATGTTTTTCTAAGGTATGATTAAGTAATGAAATCCCCGCTCCACCCCAAATCAAACAGGTAATTATTTTTTTAATGTTTTGTTCATTATGCTTTCTAGAAAAAGAACTCGAGAAATTAGCTACCAAGACAAAAGATACATTTAATCCACAGAGCTCTTTTGCCCAAGAATAATGTCAGCTATCCAGACCGTGCTGCAACTGCCAATCAGCTCTCCACTTCCCTTTATGTTTTTGTACCATGCTCATTAACATTGCAACTGATCATCAGAAATTCTCTTTAAGCTTATTAAGATTTTAAAATATTTTTAGCAAGTTAATTAGAATACATTAACAGAGCTCATCTGTGTTCACCCATCATGCATATTTTATTTTATTCAGGCAAATTGTTTTTAAATGAAATACTAGACCCAGGAAGGGTACACTGTTGGGTACTGAACAATACAACTCCTTGGGCAATGTTTCTATTCCCAAACACCCTAAACTTGGTGCTGGACAGCAGGGGATTTTCTGATGGCACACTGTGAGGTATTTTTAGTGCCTACCTTATCCAATTCCCCAGCAGTTGAGGGTGGGTACCAAGACCTGATGGATCCTTGTGGTGTGGAACATCATGTTCCTGCACCATTCTCCGGGCTCAGTATAAATTAAAGCCATCAATGGGGCTTCTCTGGGAACCAATGGCATTATAGTAGGAACAAAAGGAACAGACATGGTACTGCTATAGAGACAGAAAAGAGTCCCTTCAACTCCTCACTCTGTGGTTCAATTGCCCTCACAAATTCAAAGCTTTCTTTTTTTTTCCATTTGAGTCTCTGAAGATATGATTTTACCTTAAGGAAAGGAGTTCAGGCATTATATGGCACAGGTTCCTAACAGGCAAAGGCATACGTGGATTTGGCAGAATAGCAAGAAAAGCTCACCAAGAACAACCCTGAAATACACTTTGCTTTAGCTAGAGTTATAAATTCTTCCCTTTAATGTGCACTAAATGTCACCGAATTCAATCACATAAAATTAAATAACAGTTTATGAGGAAAAGGGAAACAGCAAAACCTACCTTGGAGTATTTTGGGCATGCCACTTCCAGAATTTTACTCTAGTGAGATAAAATCCATCACAGACATTGAAAAGCAACTATAATAATACTGTAATAAGGTGCTCCTCGAGACCTATTCATTCACTCACGCCAATCAGATATTGCATGCTATATTTCAAACTGCTCCTTCAGACTCCATCTGGCCCCAGCCCTTCCTTTCTAAGGATGGATGGAGATTCACAGTAATTTTATCAATAATTCTAAGTGGTTACTTTCAGAAGTCTGCTTGTATAAAAGGATGAACAAAGTTTGCCAACCTCATGCTCGGTTCAGATTCTGCACTCTCACTGCATTTCAATTAATCTAACACAGACTGCAGAGCTGGCATATTTGATTCAGACAGCAAAGAAAACATCCTTTAAAAAGCAACAGGTCTGGGTCTGAAGCTTTTGATGAGCGATCACAGAATTCCTATCAAAACACACACTGCAATCTCAGCCACCACACATTTCAAGATCTGCATCATTAACACTGATTTGAAGGATGTCAATAATCTCTTTCACAATCTATAAAAGTTCTTTATCTCCATGACACTTGCTGCTCTTAACCGATTATTGTTTAGATGCGTTTTACTCCTGTTACCTCTCCTGAGATGTTAACCTCTCCAGTTCTACCAGCTATGCTTCCTCCCACTGAGGAACCCCAAAACTGGGAGAGCTTTTTTTCAGTGCTTGGCTGAACACGTGAACCACACCGGCACAGGGGAATTTTAATCACAGTTGGGCAATCCTATGGCAAGCTCTTCCAGATGCTAAAACAACTGCATCAGTGGGTGGAGTCTCTCCTCTCTGAAGAAATATCCCTATTGATTGCATCAGATAAAGCTACCCTGTCATAGCCTTTTCCATCTATTTCTGCATTCATTAATCAACTCAAACATCCAAAGCACATGCTCCAGCCTACCCTTTCTCCTCAAGCTTGCCTGGGCAGAAGTTTTGCTTTATAAAGGAATTCTCTGCCTTAGAAAGCCAGAAGAGAGATCTCACCTCCCTGCTGCAGAGCTGGCAGCAGGCTGCTACCGTGGCCATCACTGCCAACAACCCATGAATTGGCATTAACACAAACTGTGTTGGTTTATTTTGTAACATTTAAGCAGAAATATATCCTGTCCTAGGGAAAGAATCTACCTAGAAATCAATGCATGTTTCTAACAACAGTCTAATTGCAAGAGAGTAAAGAGTAAATGAGCAATGAAGGCAAGCTGACATTTTATTGTCATTTGGAGTGACCAAAGACACTGAAATATGTTTACAATTAAAAGTATTCCCACAAAAATATAAAAAAAATGGACAATAAAGTGCAATTTAAGAAGGCATATGTTCCTTACTCTGGTGAACATGCTTTGCCCCTAGAATGGAAATCAAGGCTTGACTACCCAGGCCAGCACAACATCAGCAAATCCCTATAATAATCCTCCAAGAGCTGCATCTATAGTGCAGCTACACTCAAGCACACCAACCTCAGGAATTTAATGAGAACTTGAAATTCTGCAGTGCTTACAGAAAATTCCCTGTTAACCCAGCCATGCCCAGAACACCCACAGTGAATTACACACCCCAACTGCTGCTGACTCTCCTTATCCCCTAGGCAAGTCCCAAGCTACCTTTACTGAAGAGCTGCAAAACTCCTGGCTATCTGAGCACAGAGAATTTATGACCAATTCTTCATGATTTCTTCTGCCAGAAATGCTCCACCGCCATCTAAGAATGCAATTTAACTGTGCAAAAAGAAACTGTTCACTTCTTCCACTGAGTGACAAAAGGCCAAGGAAATGCTTCCCCAGTCTGGGTACATCTCCAGTTACCTGAGATGAGTTTATCACATACAGCTAAATACGGTGCATCCTGAGTCCCATTCACATTAAATTCAAGGACAAGATCTTCTCCCCAGTTCCTCACCTTTAACATGTTAAATAGCAATAAAGGGTGCAATGACTTTCCAAGGGCATTTACCTGCTTAATTATTCATCAGAAAATTGACTCAGGCACCACAGTATTAAACACACTAAGTAAATTAAGGGGAAAAGCAACAAAAGAGGAAAAGGAATGACTGTGGTGAGAAAAACATGCAGGCACCCATTTCAATCTCCCTGTGTATTTGAGTATCTCTGTTTTTGTTGCTCCAAAAGTAATGCCTCCTATTTATTTTCATGGAAACTACAACAGATGCCAAGAGCACTATGAGATAAAGGAAATTTGCAGTTACTGCACGACCATTAGCTATGCATTTTCACTAGCAATGACCAAGAAACTGTATGCCATGCTTGTAAACTTCAGCACCAGTAGAAGCATCACTGTTTCACACCACCTATCACAGCACTGTTACAAGGAAAATGTTTCCCACACAGTTCATTGGCCCAAACTGATGGAAATCAGAAGAGGCCAAATACAGGTTATATGATGGGTGCAGTGGGACAGTCCAGCCAAGACTGACAATGTGCTCCACAGTCCTGGTTGAGATGTTCTTCACTTTGTGGTGTGACATCTGCACATGGCCATCTGGGATGTGGTTTGTCTTTAACATCACTGACACCACTGCTGAAATACACCACTCACCATCTCAGTGTGTTAACCTCCTCTGTTTGCTCTCAATAAAGGTTCAGCAAGCATCAGAGAGTGGCAATGGGAGCCATTTTTTCTGCATAGAATAATTAAATACCATGCCTTTGTCAGACTGCCCCTCTACTGCCATCTGCCACACAGCAACAAAATGTAATGGAATAAGGTCAGAAGGTTCAACCTCTGCTGCCATCCCACCAACATCTGCCTCTGACATCGTGGGCAAACATCAGAAAATAGGATACATTACTTTTGGAGCAGCCCTTCTACAAAAAAAAAAAAAAAAGAAAAGATAGTAAAGTAACAGAGCAATTATCTTCCATTCCTTACAGTACTCTGAATAGGATCTTGAAACAATCTAACCATGCCCAGAGCACTCTAACAGTGTTATTTTCACCTAGGTACACTAAGAAATTTCTGAAAAAAGGAAGTTGATACCTTCATGGACAATTAAATCTTATTGCAGGGAAAACATCTGTTTAAACAAAGGCCTTATAGAATGAAAAGGTGCGGAATCTGACCCATGAATGATCCTTGTTTATTCTAAATGATGGGCTTGAAATATCTCATTAAAATAATAACAGGTTAACAGAAAGATACTGTAATACAAATTCTAGTTACTGCTCCATAGAACACGAATATCTTATTAAAATAAAGAGCATCAGATTTTAGTTTGGACCAAAACAAATGTCTTTCCAATCAAGACATCTAGTGGATTGAATGCCTCTTGTAAGCAGGTGCCACTGTGTTATATTTTCATCCCAACTGCTGAGAATAAGCTAGAAGAAAATGACAAAGTAAATTGAACAAGAAAGTGTCTGATCTTGATGAATAATTCAATGAAGCAATGCAACAAATACTGATCTTTTCTGGTCAAGGCAGTTTACAACTGTCCTCTGCTTAGAAAAATGACCTTCCCATTGTAATTACGCTTTTGACTTTAGGTACTGAATCACAGTCTCAGTAATACTTAAATTCCGGCTCCCAGTTCTGATGCTGATCTCAAAGCACTCTAATCCCACTACGTATCTCATCTTTCTTCAACAAAATAATACGCAGGTTGCTCCAAAAGTAATGCCTCCTATTATTTCCACGGAAACTACAACAGTTGCGAAGAGCACAGTTATGCTGTTCAATAGAGCAAACGCTCAGCTACTAAATACTGTTTTTCAACACAGGCACCACCATTAGGCATGCTTCTCTGCCCTAGATGAACAAGAGCCTCCATGCCACACTCGTAACAACCTACACCAGAAGAGATGACCCACTGTCACTTTCACTTCTGCTGAAACACACTACTCATCACCTCACGGTGCTCACATCCGCTCTTTGTGTCAGCCTCTCCTGCCATACCACCACTTCTGACATCGTGGTCTAACATCATAATATAGGAGGCATTACTTTCTGAGCAGCCCTTGTACGACTACTGAAGATCTTCAACTATGACAGTAGGCAACCTGTTCAGTTTTGCTTACTTTTCTTTTGTCTCAAAAAGCATGAGGGTATCTCTTAATAGAGCCCATAGCATTACAGCCTGCCAAGAGACTTGAGTTGTGGTACACCACAGCGGGAGGTACGAATCAAAACAGGAACAATGTCACCTGCCAGGGACAAGGCAGCTCAGTGAACGCCTGAATTTCTCTTCCTGCAACAGTCAGAGCTTGAAAGCTAAGGATTTTATGATCCACACTGAGGATTATCTGAAGTCTAACAAAAGTACATTTTACCTACTTTTCTGTCTGTTAGAATGTATTACAGTAGATCTACAGTGGGAAAGCAGGATTCAGGGCTGTTGTACTGTATTTCTGCCTTACACCGTCACTGACATCTTGCATTACATTGGGAAACCTCTCTTCTCCCATCTAGGTGTATAAACAAGCAGTATGAACACTAAATCTAGT
Source organism: Cyrtonyx montezumae (assembly GCF_038088225.1). Lineage (NCBI taxonomy): Eukaryota > Metazoa > Chordata > Aves > Galliformes > Odontophoridae > Cyrtonyx > Cyrtonyx montezumae. The sequence continues at coordinate 5,673,255 of NW_027072037.1, forward strand.
GGAAATATGATTTTTAAAAGTACCTCCATATCAGCAGATGATCCATACAGTCACATAACAGAATTCACTTGGGAAAGGGCTGAGCTGGCTGCCAGTCTATTCCCAGAAGTACATCTTTTATTCTTGACAATTAAAAACAAAAAAACTACAAGATCTCACCTGTCAGGGACAGAAGAACTCCATCAGTGCAAAGGACAGCACAGCTGGATGATCTAATGACCAGAGATCCAGGGAAATCCTACCTAGAAGTGTGGTACAATACAGCGTGTGTATATATAAGAAGAAATCTAGTTTACAAGAGATTACTGATCCAGATGGAACAACAATGAATAAAGAAAAAAGAAACCAACAAATGAAGCCTACCAAATTCTGTAATAAGAGATGCAGCGAGTTGGACTGGCTTAAATGCAAGTAAGTGCACAGGCACACAGGTGCATACTTTCTGTCCTCTGCAATATATCAGTATCTGATGCTCATGAGCACTGAGATTACATTTGGCCAGTTGGCAGCACTTCTGAACACCCAACAATCTAATAAAAATATATTTTTTCTCTGTGCTAGACAAATCTGCCCACCTTCAACCTCTGCTACCCATAAAACACACAATTTATTCAAGTACCTTTACTCAGAGTATAATTAACCTTTTCAATGTACAAAAGCTTCTGTGCCTCTTAAATGAACAAAGAGCTATTAATGAACAAAAATACCTTCCTGATCAAACGTTTAATACTGGTTCTGGGAATACAGAGTATAATATTACCACACATACACTGTATTTTATACAGCATATAGTTCACATATCTTCTTCCAAAAGGGTTCTGTTTCCTAAATATAACCACATCACACTGATTTTTATACACCATAAGGATACTTTAGTCAGGTCACTGTAGATTTACACTGATAATAAAAAAAACCTGCACAACACAATCATGAAAAAGAAAAACCCTATTTGCCCTAGTTTCAAGCCAAAGGATGACTTGTAAGAGGAGAGCAAGATGAATTTGATTTTATTAATTTCAAGGTTAAATTGCAAGGAACCTTAGCATCACACACAGGACATAAGTTTTCAGCACACGGTCTGTGAGCCCTTGGCAGCACACAAGGTAAGAAAAACAGGTCTGTTGTCTAGGAGACTTGAATTTTCCACATAAGAGGACCAATCCTATACTGAAAAATTTATGGAACCCGCAAATATTGAGTCTGAAGAGCAGTGACCAAGAGGAAAGAAGGTATGCAAGTTGTTCTCATCTTCCTTTCCCCAGTGCTAATTTCTTACAGCGATAAAAGATCAGAATCAGACTGGAAGGGTCCAATTCCCCAGTGTCCCACATCTTGTTCATGTTGTGCACTTTCCATCAAGGCAAATGCTAGCTTTAGTTCTGTAATTTTAGCTGTATTTCAAATCAAAAGATGCACTGAATTTTGCAGTAGTACAACTGTTGATAGTCCTGTCAGATATTTAGGCTTAGTTACCAAAAACCACCTTCAGGGAGTACAAACATTTCCCCTCTGGCATCCTGTCAGTCACAGCAAATCTGTAAATAAACTGTCAAACTCCATTCCAATCATTCCTGAATCTGCAAGGGAAAAGTAGTAAAATTGGTGCAGCTGGTTGTAGTCCCTGTAGAGCAGGGCTGATTTCACAGCTTTAATATGGTTCAGTACTTCACAGCAAGTCCGATCTGATATACAGCATGCAGAAATGAGTGACACCTTTGCTAATCATTTTCTTAAACTTATCACATGTGGAGGTAATAATGGATGCAATGACTTTTCAAGGGCATGGACTGGTTAATTTTTCAACAGCAAACTGACTCAATTCTACAAAATTAAAAATACACTAAGACACATTGCAAAGGTATTTAAATTATGGAGAATTGCAAGAAAAAGGAAAACCAAAGCTCCAGTCATAGGGAAGACTTTAGATTCTCTTCTTATATCAGCATATGAAAAGTAGGAATACAACAGCTGCAAAAAAAACCCAAGGATCTAACTAGAGATGCTGGCTATAGCAAAAACTAATTAAATAAAATGGGAAACTCTATGTATTATTACCTAGAACATACTGACACCCTTGTTTTATAATTCATTGCTCATGACGTAGTTCTGAGAGATCTGGTCAAGACTTATTCTGCAAGGTTTTTTTGTTGCTGTTGGAGCATGACAGCTAATCAAAGTATTTTTCAGGAACAGAAAACAAGTAGCAGGAGAACAGAAAACAAGTAGCAGGAGAAAGATCAGGAAAAGAATGGGTAAATATTATCACCCCACTGTCCATGGACTCACCTAAGATATACAATCACCTAGGGTAGAGATGGAAAAGAACCTGAAGCAGGGTCTGCTTTATTCTACATATTTTCTTTCCCCATCAAGTTGTACAAAGTCATACGGTCTCTCTGGACCTGTGAATATTTCATAAGAAGTAGAATAGCCCCAAGCAGAAGACAGACTGACTCTAACCCCAATATCAAAGGCACTGGCTTGATTTATGTCAAATCCAAGTTCAAGACTCAGTCCTGTATCAGTCAGAAAATGGATTTCAGTTGCCATCTCCAGGATATGCACCTTTCATGATTCTTCACAAAAACTCCCTGAAGTGTAATTTTAATTACAAGGAAGCTTGAAAACAAATTTTGAAAGCACAAAATTTCTTGTGAAACAAAAATACGCGTATTTGATTGTATGCACTACCTCATTCTCCCTGTTTCTGGGACAGGCAAGCAAAACTTTTCATGGCAACAGCTGAATTACAACAGAGGAAAGGATTAGGGTGAGTTGCTGAGGTCAGTATGAAAGTAATTAGTATGAAGATGAAAAAATACTATCACGCCCTTAAATAGGGTTCATGTACATTCAGATTTCAGCTGAGAAGTTGACTGGCTGGAAGGAGAGGAGCACACAATGCATCATGATTTATCATACATGCCCTGGCTTCCTGTGCACTACGTGTGTCAGATCTGGCATATCACAGACATGACCACCAGGCCTACCTGCTACTACTTCTTTCCATTGTTTCCCATAAGAAACAATGGAAATGCAAACCCACATCTACCACAAGGAGCTGGTGGAGTCACTGTCCCTGGAGGTGTTCAAGAAATGTTTTGATGCTGTACTTAGGGACATGGTTTAGTGGGGAGATACTAGTGGCAGGTTGATGGTTGGACTAGATGATCCCAGAGGTCTTTTCCAATGTCAGTGATTCTAAGAACCCTTCAGACTGGTTTCTTTGCTCTTCATGTATCCAGGCATTTCACCTAAGGCACAAATAAACCATCAAAATCTGAAAACATCAGCAACTCTGGACTAGAACCTTCAACTTGTTGGTGCACAGAGTCCTTAGCAAGTTTTCAACAGAAAATTAACTAAAAAAAAAAAAAAAGAAGAAATCTCAAGGCATTAATCCTATTTCCCCTATAACAACCAAACTAGTTTATAATCCCAACCTGACAATAATCAATTCGTCCTCAGAGCACCCTTAACAGATAGGAATTAACGGACTCTGTATTTTAGCAGTGAGAGTCTGAGATGGAATAAAGCTGTTCACCTAGATGAATTAGGACTGTATACCAAGTCTCCAGAGCATGAAAGCATCTCCTAAATCACATCACCTTTTCATTGTGAACCATAGTCAATGCTTCGCTTTAAAATCAATGAGACATCAAAATCCAGCCCGTACACTTCTTTCCATCCCAAAAAAGCAACACTGTTTCACCTTCCAATAAGAAACAAAATGGTTTATTGGATTGTCCTTCCAGTATAAAAAAAATCACTTTGCGTACTGCGATTTCAGCCCTAAAAGACTGCGGTGAAATGCAACACCCTGGCAGTAAGCACAGCAAAGCACAACTCGTGACATGACATGAACCCAAAGATAACAGCTGACAGAAAGGGGACACAGGTAAAATAATGCAATTATCCCAATGGGAGCTGCTCCAGGGCACCTGTGTTAACTCCCCTGCCAAAAACATTTTCAACTCTCTAATGGCTTCAAATGATAAGAAAATCTATGATGAAAGAAAGTCCACAAGGCTACACCTGCAAAGTGAAGTATTTTTAAGGAAAATACTCCACATATAGAGACGGAAGCAATTAAAAACAGAAGAAAAATGTGTACTGCTGTCTTTGTTTTCACCCAAGCTGAACTTCCCCTGCTATTGAATTGCTGGCTCACTGGGCAGCTGGCTGATATCCCGAGCCATGAACAGGAAGAGCTTGTCTGGGAAATCAGCACAAACCTCAGGCTTGTTTGTTTGGAAATGAGCCCACGCAAACACTTGCCCACACATACAGACCAAGGTCTATAGCATATTGTGACAAAGTATCTGGACCTGGTGATGAAAGGCTGAAGCTCTATATGCCTTCTTCATCTCAGGTTTGGAAATATGGTGGAGCAAATCTTCCTGGAAACCACTTTCCAACATGATGGATGGAGAAGAGAAGGCTCTTGGGGAATCCTGTTCATTGCACCAATACTTCTGGAGGATGGGGGACAGAGCATGTGAAGACAACAAAGCCAGATTCTTCTTCCCACTGCTTCCCAATGACAGCACAAATGGCAATGGCCACAGACTGAAATACAAGAAATTCCTTTTAAAAATATAAACTGTTTTTTATGACTGGTAAATAAACTCTTGAGAACACAATAATTACTCTGTAGAGTAGAAGCTTGTGAAGAGAGACATCTCACTTTGTAGGAACCTGGCCCCAAGAAAGACTTCAGATTTCAGTGGTAACTGAATGAGACTAACGTATCTTTGCAACTTGTAAAAATCTTGTCATAAGGATTTAAATAAACAACTGACCTGCTTAAAACTTCAGATCCCAATATTGGCTATTTTTTAATTATAGAATTGAAATAATTTTCTATTCCCTACTAGACTCTCCATCCTTTTCAAGTTTCCCAAATAACGTTTCATCAGAAAATGGCACATCCTAGCAAGCATAATAGCACGTTTCTTCACAGAGGCAACGAAGGACAGAATATACAGCCGGGACGTGACTAAATTAATTTTGAAAATCTCCTGAATTTAAAGTGCCTGGTATTTAACACTGTGATAACTGCGGGGAGGAGAATTGTCCATGCCTTGTAAGGTGGAAAGAAAAGAAGCACTCGGCTACTGCTGAGAAGCAGACAGACGGACAGATGTACTTGACATGCTCTCTGGAAGCCCTGCAGGCTTCATCAGCGGTGCTTGTAAGGCCTTTGAAGTGTAGCTGTTGCACAGCTTGTAAGTCCCTTCCTCTGGAGCTACCAATGTTGTGGTGTTATAAGCTACTTAAGCTCCTTACTCCAGATCTAAGCAAACAGCTTGACGCACTTACAAGCTTCACTCCCTCTTATTCTGAAGATTTTAAGCTGCTTAGCTTACCGTCTTCAACTTTCAAATTCCTACAACCAAATCCTACCCAGGCATCACGCATCCACCATTATTAGCCCAGTTCTCTTTGCTCAGGATTCTGACTCTCTTAGACCAAGTCAACATTAGAGCAAAATGTACTTTTTAAACTTTGCCCTTACAAAGTTGCAGCCAATACATGAATGCCTATTGTTCAGCAACTGTCATATTGCATTTCCAGAATCCACAGTTTTACTGCAAAGCAGTCCGGGTTTCTATCCTGACAAAGCTTTCCATCAAGGAAGTTTATTATATATTTTTGTTACAATTTTCAAAAAATCTGCACAGGCATAACTTTGTTCTCATAAACGCAAGCTTTTACTGTTAATTTTAGATTCAGTAGGATCTGCAGAAACTGTGGAAGAAAGGGTGCCTATAAAGCAAAGATGAGTTTCATCTAAATCAAGCTGGTAGCAGACTACTGGCATTTACAGTTAATAATGTTACAGGAGAACCTTTAAACTAAGAAGTGCAGCAAGGCTGGCACAAATGGACATGACACATTTTCTAAGCCTGAAATCATTCTAACTTTGTATCCATAAATAAAAGATAGGACAGATATTAATAAATCTGAATAAGAAACCACAAAAAGTAATTCCATTTTAAGTGCTGCTATGCAGATACTAGAAATGTGAAAAATAAAATAGAAAACCTTTAAGTATCTAGTTTTCAATGAGGATATTGACAGAAGCAGCATAGTAGTGAAAGGCATACAATCATTACAATGCTATAAAATAAAAGAAGAATTTATACCGCAATTTATATTGCAAAGATATAGAAAATCACAGAAGTGGGAGTGTTGCTGCACATTAATGAAAATTTGAAGTCAGAGCAGACAAACAAGTCAGTTGTACTAACTTGCAAAATAATCACACAGAAACTACAGTTATACCTGTATGAGTTAGGGTAAACATCACACTCATATCTATGTGGTACATATGCTTTACACTATACTATATATGTTGTATATGCTACAGCTATTCAAGAAAACTAAAAGAAAAGGAGCAACTCTTGATCTGACCCATCTTAAGCAAAAAACACACGGGTTCAGAAAGTTACTACTGTTGAACACTGCAATAATTACCATGATGTGCTGGGATAGTTTGGTCTAGGAAGAGCCAATAAATTGAAACAAATAAATAAATAAAATAAAAATCCATAGTAGCACTATAATATTTCAATGAAGTAGAGTAACACAAGAAGGGGAAAACGTATTGAAAATAAAAGGCAGTACCCGAAACGCTCACAAAGCAACACATATTATTTAAGAACAACATATGAGGAAGCTCTTGAGATGCTGGAGGACCCATCCCAGATTGAGATGTCAACCAAGGAGGCATAAGCACAAACCAAATAAAGGAATACAGTAAAACAGATAAGACCTGATGTCATCCATGCAGAAGTTGCATAGGAATGAAGTGTAAAAATGTAAAAATGCTACCTGTAGAAAATAGAGTCTGTTACTTTAGCACGTTAGTAGCAAAGGCATTTGTTGACAACAAACATTATGGCAATTATGAAAAACTTCTCCAGGTTGGACACTATGCAGTTTAATTATGGAAATCTATACTAAACCAGAATCATTAGATACTTATATGAATGTGATGTAAAGGAGAAGATTCAGGGTCTGCAAAAGAAAGCCCTGCCAAACTCATTTCATGAACTCAAGAACCCAACAGGCTCTTTAGTACTACCTTAGAGCAAGAAGTGGCAAATTGTCACCCGTGGCTCATGTCAGTCATGAAAAGATTAGACCAATACTCTAAAATTTAAAAAGAAATATTTAAATTTTTATAAAAGTAATAAAACCCACAGAAAACAGTATTATATCCTCTCTTAAATGCAAATCAGTCTTTGTTTGAGCATACAGTGCAATTGCTATAGTCCTAACATCTCAAAAAGAATATAACAAAAACAAACTATAGGGAGAGGGGCAACAGGGTAGATTGAAGGCATGGGACAGCTTCCAAAAAGACAGGAGTAGCCTTAGTTAAAACTCTTCAGTCAAGAAAAGAGATGGTTAAAGGGATACCAGAGGGATGCCAGAAAAAGCAAAGCATTAAAGGAAATAGAGAATAACTGTTCATTGTTTCTCATGGTCGAAATTTATGGAGAAACAAATGAAATTATCAGGTGAACTGTTGAACACAAACAAAAAATTGGGACTTCTCACACAACGTGCAGCTCAACTGAAGTGCTCAGTGCTACAGGATACCATGGCTGCCAGAAATCTACATGCTTTTAAAAAGCAATTAGAGAAGTTCATGGGAAAAAGTATGTCAACAACCGTTAAATGAAAAACCTCAGGCTCAGGAAGCTGCTAAGCTGAAGAGCAGTGGAAGCTGGGAGGATACAATAGCTGTTGAAGCCTTCCTCACGTGTTAGAGAATGCCACTGCCAAAGGACTCCAGCCTTGCTGTTCTTTTGGCCTGACCCATGATAGCCTTTCTTAACCTTCACCAACAGCAGCAAAACCATTTCAGTGCTGAGCACCTGAGTCTCCCCTCAGACTTCTGCCACTTTGGAATGAAAGTCTGAAAATCACTTCAAATCAGAACCGGTCTAAGGGAAAACAATCTTGGCACACTTTTTCCTTTCACCATCATAGAACACATGAAAGTACTTTACACTGGGTGCTTAAAAACCCCACCATCAAGCCAACAACTAAGGCTGGCTCAAATCTTGTAAAAGATATTTCACTGCACCATGTCTAAATTTCCAAGTATAGATGTTTTCCTCCGGAACATTTTTGTTTTGAAAGTTATGAGAAAGCAAGCCTTACAGCCTCTATTATATTTATCATAATTTTGGAGATGGCAACAATCTTGACCTTTATTTTTTTTTCCACATCCTAATGCAATTTCAGGCTAATCTTCTCTGACTAACTAGAGTTATCAAATGCACATGAACTATATTTTGATCATTGAGAAAATATCTCTTCATGAAACATTATTTAGGCATGCATTTAGGTGTCACTGATCTCACAGGTACCGAAGCACTTCCTTGCATTAAGCATTTCTAACCCAAGAGTCAGTGCAAGCTAAAAGCTGTTACTTCAGCCCTGAGACTTCCAGTCCATATTATCCTACTCAAAGGGCAGCTGGTCAAGATGCAGCTTTGCATTTTCCACTATCATGAAGGACATAACACAATAAAGCTAAAAGAGAAAGCATTCTCTATTTGTCAGAAGTAATTAAGCATGTCACTGACTTTCTGTAAAACTCAGGAGCCATCTGGGAAAAGAGCAGTATGTTTCCTCATCCATCTGAGTGACAAGGTCAGCGCATCCCTCACTTTCTTGGTTGCATCTCCATCACTGACTCTGTTCATCATGTCGTAAATTAATCTGTAAAATTTTGGATAGAGTACCTACAGTAATTAGCTCTATCTGTCCAAATGAGGCAAAATGAGATGGAGTGGCAGCTGAGGGCTCCAATTGGCTCATGGATACTGAATGACAGAACTAGGTCAATATACCAACTTGATTCAGAAAGAGAACAACGTAAAATTAGCCTTGTCTCTAGCCACATTTCTAAGACAACATTTCAAGACCTTCAGTTACCAGGAGGCCACTATTAAAATGCTTTATACTTTTATTCCTCTTTGCGAAAATCTAGGTTTGTATATCCAACTAGAAATGCTCACTAGGTTTCTAGTTGTTTCCCATTCTCCTCTCATGCAGCTCAGCAAAGAATATCTCAGAAGTCTGCTATGAGTTCTCTGTTCGGTTAGATGTTAGGAGGAAATTCTTCTCTCAGAGGGTGGTGAAGCAGCAGAAGGAGGTTGATTAGATAAGTTATGGGTGCCCCATCCCTGGAGGCATTCAAGGCCAGGTTGGATGGAACCATGGGCAGCCTGATCAAATGCGTGGCAACCCTGCACAGAGTAGGGGGTTGGAATCAGATGGGCTTTAAAGTCTCTTATAACATCAGCCACACCATGACGTCTTGATGCCTCCTCTCTTTCAGGATAACCAACCTCAGCTTCACCAAATCCTCTGCTCAGGGATGCTCCCTCTAGCTCTCAACCACTTCAGTAGCCCTATCTTGCACTTGCTACAGTTAACCAACGCTCTTCTTGGATTAAGCGGCTCCAAATGTGATCTAACACATGCTAAATGATAAAGACGTGGATCACCTCCTTCAATAGGCTGTCTGTGATGTTGTTTATGTACCATAAGGTACCAGATTTCACTGCTACAAAGACGCACTGCTGGCTCATTTTTGTCTAGGCTGTCCAGGTTTCTTTCAGCAGTTTCCCTCGGCCGCTTTTCAATGCGGGGAGTTCACGCGTCCCAGGTGCAAGACCTCTCATTTTCCTTTGTTGAATTTGATGAGGCTTTAGACAGACCCTTCCTCTGTTTAACATGCAACTTGTGTAATTTATTCAAGTCACAAGCATGAGCTTCTCATCATCATATCAGAAGATAATCCTGGAGATAGAGCTGAATGTGTAAAACAGGATTAAGTGCAGATAGGATGAAGTAGCACGATGCACAGCTCGCCTCTTTGGTCTTTTCTCATTACACCGTTAAGACCTTTCTCAATGTTTGTATTCCCAGGGACTAGCACACCAGAGCTCTCTACACCACTAGCTCTCAATTCTGAGCTACAAGCCTCTGTTTAAGGGATTCAGGCAAGGAATTGTAAAGCAGGCACTGGGTCAAAAATGACATGACTCAGTTTTCCAGGTGTGCTTTTTTGTTGTTGTTTTTGTTTTCATTTGTGTTTTTCTTTTGTTTTTGAGCCTAGAAGTCATACAGTAGTAAGTGCAAGGAACGAGTTGCAACTAATCTGAGAGTACTTGTATTTATACTGATATATGGATATGAACCACGTATGGCCCAAGGTAAAATAATTTCTGCTTCTAGAATCAGAATGGCAAGACACACGCAACGTGGAAAACAATCTCAGAAGCTTTAAAAATAGACTTTTCACTGAAAAAAAAAATTCCTCATAATTCCCCCAGGGTTATTTATTAAAATTATTACTACCATTCATAAACATTCACATTTTCCTTTGAGTCTTTGTTGTACCTATATATTAGATGAAAGCATGGCAGTTGTCTAGAACCACTTGTGCTTTCCATGCATGAGTGGCACTACAAGGTCAGGAAGAGGTTAATGTGTAATCAAACAAAATGGATTGGGCAAGAAGGAAGAGGAGGAAACACTGCATTCCAGCTAAAGAATATTACTTTCAGCACATGACCATGCTAGAACATCGGCTATTTTTTTCTAGGCAACAAGGGGAGTACACAGCTAGATGCTCCTTTTCTTGGCAAACCATTATAGCATTATATTTTTCAGAGAACAGAAAGAAATAAGGGTATCATTTCTCAGTACAGAGTGGGATTTGGTAAAGGATGAATTGGTATGCTCTAAGGATCTGGACATGCCTTTTTCTCCCCTCTCTGAGTTACAAAAGAATTTTAAACATACTGGGAAGGAAACAGTTACTCCATCCTGCTCTGTAGCTGAACCATGAATCAAGATCTGAGGTATAAATTTACCCTCAGGAATCTTTTGTTGCACAAGTTAATTTACCTTTCCTCCTATGTAAACCTGGTGTCATCTTACTGTTTAATATTGAAAGTTATTGACAAAGGAAACGCTGATTCATGAAATAAAGATTTTGTCCTAATGTATTCATGTGAAAACAAATGAGCCTGTGCCATTGCATGGTTCTTCCTCTTGCTCACATTTCATTTCAGCCCTGTCAGAATTTCCAATGGGGTGAGTGAATCCTGAACAAATTCTGCAGTAAGTTCTCAGTCATGGGCCAATGAATTGGATTTTAAAGAAAAGCTTCATCCTTAGTGCCTTAAGAACTGTCCTTGGAGTGTAAAAGGACACTAACACAGACTGCAGCAAAGCTCTCTCTGAAACTGGGGAATCTGAGGGCAGTGGGCATGGAACAGGCTGCCCAGGGCAGCAGGAATGGCCCTGAGCTGCTGGAGCTCACAGAGCATTGGGACAGCACTCTCAGACATATGGACTGATTTTTGGGTGCTCCTGTGAGAACCCAGAGCTTGGATTCAGTGATCCCTGGGGCTCCCCTCCACCTCAGGACATCCTATGGTTTTGTGATATGACGAATTCTCCTCCACATTTGCTGTAGCAAAATCCTGATGGAGATTTATGTTTTAATACAGCACTACTTACCTGCACTATTCTTACATTATATGGCTTGATTGCCCAGGCTGCCCCCTGAAACCACTCAGCTCCTGCAATATGGTGCTATGCAGGCAGAGGATTATTCTGGAAGTCTAGACATCCCCTGATGGCAAGAAGACTCAAGTTTTCAGATACTTCTTCCAAACATCTGTGTAAAAGCATATTCAAAAATCTCTCACAAGGGAAGGCCTAGCAGTGTCGGCCTCAAAACCACAGCACATCTCCCACCAGGCAAAGATCATTATAGCCTTCCCCAGAAACTGCTCATCCGCTGCAATCAGGCACCCAGCATCACCCTCCCTCTCCAAGGATCCCAGCACAATATATTCAGTGTTACAGGCACAGCTCAGCCCCAGCTCTGCAATGCAGCATTGCCACGTGTGCTTGGCTTACCCAGCCCTGCAGCAAGGCCTACTCTTGCTCATAGCATCCCACGAGGGACAGCCACAGAGCACACATAATAGCATGGGGAACAACCCAGAATAATCTAGTTCTGGTACTAGAAGATGCACTTCAATTATTTTGGACGTTTTAATCCTACAGGGAGATAAATCATCTGAAACCAGCATTCCCCTCACTAGCTGTTAGTATTTTAAGTTAGCATAGCAGAAGCCACTGAGCATTTATTCAGGTGAACTCATGTATGTAATGGAGTTGCCTTTAGCAACTCTTCCCTGCTTCTGGACCTCCTGTGACTACGCTGCCTAAAGTTCACCTTTATCCTTGTATGATTATCACAGTTGGGCAGGAGTTGTAAAACTTCAGACTAGAAGGCCTTGCAGCCTCCACCAAATAGTGCAGGCAGGACAAACAAAGAGGAAAAGCAGCAAGAGGTTTATTGTAGGACTGGTATTTTCCTAGCTCTTATTGAGCAAAGCATTTAATCTGATGTATTACATTTAATGAAGAGTCAGGAACTTGCACTGCAAGTAACAGATCAGATATAATTGGAATTTGTTCCACACCACTGGTCTCCATATATCAATAAAAACAATAACCACATTGGATTTTGGGCTCACTTCATTTGCATTTCTTAATTTAGTGTTTAACTAATTTAACAGTAGTAATGATTTAATTCAAATTAAAACCTAAGGAAAATAAAACAATTTTTAAAAGCTATTAAAGATTTCATTAAGTTTTCATCTAAATTAATATTAACTTTCTTAGAATTTTCTGTAAATGATTATTTTCTTCTCGACACTGAAACAAACATGAAGTTTCCTATGTGCAGTCAAGCTTTAGACAAACCTTGTTAGATTTATTGGTATTATTTTAAGCGATTAATTAATATACATTAGAGTTATTCAGAGGAAAAGCACAAAAATGGCAGGAAAATGGATGAAGTTGTTTTTTAAAATACAACATTCAGGTTAGATAATTGTTCTTTGAGCCTTTTAGGTGGAGCTCTTAGGTATACACCATCCATTAGATCACATTTCCCACACATTTGTGGTATTGATGCTAAGCATCAGATGCATAGGAGTGAGCCAAGCCACACTGGTTTTACAGGACATTTTTCTGCACCTCCGCATGTAGCAGTCATTTGCATGGGTGGCTTTTCAGACAAAAGAACTCATTTCTTTCTAAAAGGTAAGTTCCTTAGGTCTCCAATCCTACCTCCTTGCCTCTAGGAGATACAGAAGAGTTATTTATATAATACAGGTACTACGACTATAGATAAATAGAGCACATAAATAGAAACTTTCCTGTTTTAACCAGTAGAATACAGTCATCTTCAGTCCTCAACATATTTTTGCTCTTGCAGTCTCCAGGAACCTGCATGCTACTGGGCATGTGCCAATGGGCCACCAGGAAGGGCATATGGAGGAGGTAGGTGCAAGAACTTAAACTGAGGTCTCTTTAAGCTGCAGCTGCTCACTATATCAGATTAGTCCAGCCCCAAACAGTCAAATATTCAGGCCTCCAAGGAGCTAACCAGCTCATTTCCAAAGATATAGAGGGGTTACAAGTTAGGGTCCTGCCTGTTCTTATTTCCTATGAGTAACCCTTATTCATGCAAACAACAATGATGAAATCAACAGGAATGCTCCTGCAGGGACACTCACATGTAGCAGCTTAGCTAACCTTTAAAATTTGCACTGAACTATCACAGCTCATAGAAACAACTGTAGTTGAAAGGATTTATTCGTATCTTTAAGCCATGAATAAAGAAGGTAAAAATTATAACAAAAAGCCATTGGTTTTTAAGCAATTCCAATTTGCTTAAAAACATAATTCCTCCTTTCCAAATAAATATTCTAGCAATTTTTCATTCTAATGTGCCAAACTTCAAAAACAATGGCTTCAGATACTTACCTGCTTTTCAGTGGGTACCAGGCTTTTGTATTCAAAGACAAAATTGTGTTTGAAATACAAAGCTTTTTACCATTTACTCTGAGGCCCAAGTGTTCACTTGCAGGTAAACTTAAGTCATCTAACTGGAAGTGCACTTAATTTGAAGAGATTACTCAAGCAGCTCTCCACTTGTACACTCGTATTACCATTATAATTAGAACTACTTCAAAACAACAAAAAGTTCAATTTTGACCACAATAAACACAGAGGGAAAAGATCAAGAGCACCTCAACTGAAGAGGGTGAATGCTTTTGAAAAAAGACATCCTTTAAAACCCTTCTAGCTCTGTGACCAATGACCAACTTCATTCCAGCACTACTTACAAGGCTGGAACTACACAGGCTAATATATGATTTTATTTTCTGCTATTTTAAATGTTTTAAGTAGCCACTGAGAAGAGTGAAATACATCACTGATTTGTAACAACGCTGAGTGCCCTCCAGCTTTCCATAATTACCACTTCCTGAGATGCAAGCATGAAAATTGCTATCTACAGATAAATATTGACATTTACCTGTTAGCTAACATGCTAATATTGGAGAGAGAAGGAACTGAGTAACCCTATGCTGGAAAAAATGAGGAGGAGAGCAGAGATGTGCTAGAATAGAGCCTCCAGAGGTCTTCCTCCAGCACATGGATGCCTCTTTGTAGCAGCCCTGAAAAGCAGACCATCAGGTACACAGTGATTAATGCTGTAAAGAAAAAGTCTTAGAACTACAGGTTTCATGGAAAGTGGAACGCCGCCTCCTCAACCTGCCTAGAAGTCGAACTGCATGCTGTTTTCAACCACACTCTCTCTCCCTCTGCTCACTGATCAAAGGTCTAGGCTTCAGTACACTAACTTCAGCTTGTGTTTTAGTCAATCAACCACAGAAAGCCTTTTTGGCATGAAGTAAACTGAACACAGTGCCTAGCACGGGCAAAACATGATCCTCAACCTTCTGCCAACAAACCCCACACCTGAACTGAACAAACACCTAGTGAAGTTCTCCAGGTTCTGCTCAGTTCAATTCCTACACTGCTGTTCCTTCCACTTAGTGTTACTGCAAAGCCAGATGTATAAAAGCATGCAGGTTTACATTTCAGTATGATGCTAGCTGATTCCTACAATCAGGAGGTAGCTGAATTTTCACCCACCAAAACTTCTGGAAATTACGCATTTCAAAAGATTCAACAACATTTCAAAGGAATCAGAGATAAGCACACCCAGAGATAAAACATCAAGACTTAAGTCATACTTCACTAGCATTTCTGATAAAGGTTAAGAGGTGTATTTGCACACAAGAGTTATCCTCTAAAAAACTATTTCATTGCCAGACACTATCAAATACAAAACTGTCACAAATCTACCCCCTCTTTACATGTATATGCATGCTTCTATTTTTCATTTCAAATTTCTAGATCGTATCAATAAATTTCTGAGAGCTTGTTAAAGCTCAAGTATTGTCAGATGGAAAAAAATGCTTTAAAACCAACAGCAGTGGTTGAGAAGTGGTCATTTTTAAACTCACTCTCTCCAGTATATATGATATGGTATATATTGATGCATAACGCTCAGTAGGTACTCCTGAGTTTAGTATTAAATCTGATTAATGTTGTACAATCACCATAAGTGCAATAGGATAGAGAATTTCAGGTTCAAGCAATTTTATTTTTTATGTTATTTCACCTATTCTTTGGATTTTCCAGGTAGGAAAAGCGTAGCATTGGTGACCTGAAGGACACTGTAAAAGGCCACCAAGTTTAGCCTTACACCATAAAGAGAAATGATATCACTGTCCATAAGCTGGGATCAGGAATTTTAAGTAATCTAGCACATCACTAATGGACTCAATGCTATGGATGCTCTAATCACACCCTTCCACACATCCAATCTTTCCACTTTGAGTCTGTGCAGTTAATGATCCCGAATTTCAGTCTCCAAGCATAAAGCTAAAAATGTTTCCGCTGTTACTTCTAAAAGTTCCTCTTTTGACATGAAGAAGTGCTGCACTTGAAGCCTATTTTAATGAACTTCCCATCCTTTGCCATCTTTACACTTGAACTAAGCTGACACAGTGAAAGCCATGAGGCTGAGATGTGTCATTTTATGTGTGCTATGCATACCTTTGCCAGTGCATAGATTAGACATAACACATACAGGCTAAAAGCATTATAATTTAATGGTGAAAAAAGAATACACTTCAAATGCATTCCTAGGAAGCACAGGCCAAAAATAAGGAAAAAAAGCTGCCCAAATTAACAGCTTCATGTCTAAAGAAAATTAACTACCCAGTAGGCTACAAAATTCCACCTGTCCAAAGAAATGTGAACTTTTATTTGTCTTTACTTACACAGGACATGTGAAGGGTTATGTTTCTTCTTTCTTGAAATCCTTTCAATAATCACTGGGTAGCTGGCATCTAGAAATCAAAGTCTAGATGGAACCAAAGCTTTAGACAGCTAAAACAGTTTTTAAAACTTAGGCTATGCTCTATTTGAAAGCAGGTTAAACCTGTCTTACCTAATCTCATACAACAAACATTCACAACTGAAAAATCACAGTACGTGCAGGCAAATAGAGCAGGTAAGGAAAGAATTATTTGCCTAGTAGAAGCCCTGTTAACACTGAAACACTCAAGTGTGGGTTGCTGCAGCTGAAGGCATTGAGACACTTCGGGTTCAGAACAGACGCATAATGTGAGCTGCTCAAGAGAAGTCAAATCACCTTAAACCAGAAAAAAAAAATGAGAGACAGCTGGAGGGTCTATGGAATCTTGGGAGAGCTGATCAGAGTTCATTAACAGGCCTGGCACATTTGAGCGTGAAAAACAAAAATCCAGAAACACAGAGATTTAAAGAGGAAGAGTTTTAAAAGAAATACCTAACTAAGTGTTAACTAAAGGTAGGATTCTACAAGCAGAATCATCATCAAAACAGAAGATCACTATTGGTATAAATGCATATCAAACTATGTATATGTACACATAGAAACAGATGAGCTTCCTAACAATGGCATTTTCTACAGATTTACATTTCTGAAACATAATCCTTCAATTTAACTCTTAATAACATTTACTAAAAACAAAGCATTTTTTGAGGGGAAAAAAATAATAGAAAAATAAAATGTTATCTTGTTCTTCGAACTGTCAGCACTAAAGAATCTACTACACCTCTGTCAAATGCTGCATTGCTTGATTTCATTCCCTGTTAACAATCTGCACCTTGCTTGTCATTTGAGATTTGCCTACCTTCAACTTCTAGTTATTGAACCATAATATTTCTGCCTCTAAGACTCTAGAGAGTCCTATACTGTCAAGTTTCTTTTCCCTATGAAGGTACTCACAGACTGCAATCATGTCATTCCTTTGCTAATCTAAACAGATTCAAAACTATGGATCAGTCTTAAAAACAGTGATAGCAGGAGATTTAACAGATAACCCAACTGATGGCTAAATCCCTGGTTTCCAGAGATCTGTAAGCTCTAACAAAACCAGTCAACTGACAGCTTGCCTACTTTTCTGAATACTGCTTGAATAGCACATCTACTGAAACAGTTATAAACAGTCTCTCCTAACATCAGGGCACAGGAATTGAACCATTTAAATACTTGGTCTTTTGCTGACCAGATGTTAGAAGTGATTGTTCAAACAATGACAACGTTTTATCATTCTGTCAAGAAAGAAAGACAGATAGCACCCCTTCCAACCTTTTTATTAACTCTTGAGATTTTCTATCTTCACTGTGTTTCCTGTATATGTATAACGATGATAAAACAAAACAAAAGCAAGACAATAGCCACTGCATGAAAAAGCTGAGAGCACGTAAGCAGCTTCCTTAGAGCACATTAGGTAATTTCCTTCAGAGACATTTTATCTAACCCTTTTAAAAATCAGTTATACTAATACTGTACTCTCCTGAGCCAAGTAAAAATAAAAAGCCCCCTCTTGTAAAATACTTGGTCAGGGAATTGGTAATGAGCTAACCAACCTTCCACTCCAGACCAATGGCTTAAAAGCAAGCCTTGCTTGATTGTGCCTAAAAAGCTCTGCTACGTGATACAAGTCTGATCTGTGGGAAATAAGGGGGGCTGTAAGGAAGTTCTTGGCAAGGTCATGCCCATCTTACCCTGGCACTCTTATCAGTCTAAGTTTCATCAGAAAACACAAATATCCTCTACAGCAGAATCACTGACTTATCTGGGAGGAAGATCCTGTCTTTGATGAATTCGAAAGCACTTCTTGAGACAACACTCCTCCCTCATAACACACAGGCTAAAGATGCAGAGGCATGGGTATTTGTGTTCTGTTTGTCCCACACACTTAGCAGTTCTTGTGCATGTTCCAATCCAAGCATTGCCACCATTCACTATTATTTTAAACTTATCCTCCTGCCAAGGGCACCATCCTATTATTTTTCAACTGTTTTCACTTTCTGAAGCAAAAAAGCACTAATAACACCATCACCCTCATGCTGCTGAAACACCAGCAGCACTCTTAGCAGCAAACAGCAAGAGACAAGCATAAAGCCAACACAACATTTTAGTATTGATTTCTCTAAGAAATTTAAATCCTGCAGGGCATAAACATCAATTTAATCTGTATGCAACTACAAAATGGCTTCACTTGCAGTGTTCCTCATTTCAGCCAAAACACCGCTACAGCTCAAGTAGAAACATACTCAGACAGACTGAACAAGTACCCCAAAGCTGCTGATAATCAGCAACAGAGTTGGAGGCTGGAGTTGCAGAACCCAGGCAGAGACAGCCACCAGCCTAACACAAAGCTACTGCTGAGTGCCTCAGCCATCAGTGGCATCTCACCTTGCCAAACTGGAGAGCCACCTACCGTCAAGAGGACCACTGCTGTGCTGCAAAGCGACAGCATCACACCTCACCTTCAGGCTTCCATGCCCCCACATAACAACGTGAACAATGAAATACAACAATGAAATAACTGCTGTTTTCTGAGCTCCCCTCACTCCACCAGGCTGCTTTCCCTGCAGACAAAGAGCCACAAGTTATCTCTATCCTCAACCCACTGCAGTGAGTGCCAGATGAAAACACCACCTGATGAAAAAGAAATCTGGCAATGCGGAGTCTGCCTTCATGTAATCTTAAGCTGAGTTCTTTAAAGTGAGAACATCTATTTTCTAATTACTGAAAAGTCAGGCCCAGCATGTTCTGAGATTTTCCTCATTTTCCTAGCACTCTAGCTGCTGTTTTGTTTGAGGATGCATCCTGTTGTATATTCAGTGAGAAAGATGCATTTTCACACTTGACACACCAGTAACATATGGCACTTAAGGGAAAAAAAAAAAAAAAGAGGCTCATTCTTAGTACAGTGCAAAAACACAGACACATGTGTCACACCAGCCAATACATAAGAACCAAGTAGTGTCAGCAGAATTCGGGGCATCAACATTATTTGCAAGTGATGGATTTATGAATGTAACAAACTATATATTACTTAATAAATACAGATGCAGGATTTTACGGACAATGCTTTTGCTTGTAAAACTTGGCACCTCTATCCATCTCCCCCTGCTGATGACAGGTAGGTAGCAGAATCAGATTGCTAAAGGTATAAAAATGTGATACAATCAGCACAGTGGGCAGCTGCAGTGTTATGAAGCCACTAACAGGTAAAGCAACATGAAGATTGAGCCCTGGACTAAAGCTAACAGATTCAAGACAACCCCCCTACCCCTCATAATTATCCCACCTACAAGGCAAGGTTCATTAATTGCTGCTGCAACTCCACAGCTCTAGCACATCTGACCTCATATATACTGCTCAGGCTGCCAACAACATAAAAGGTTTTTACACTACCATTATGTAAATATCTGTTGGTTACATGTGCAAACAACCGCAGAACCCCAACCTGTGTATCATCCTCCTTCAGCATACATCACATACAGCTCTGCAGTATTTACCTCACTGACTGGTGAACAGGGGAGTAGATTTTCTCTCAAGAATAATTAGATTTGTAGGTATTCACCAGAACAGCTTCACTGGGTGCAAGTGAGGACCATCATAATGTTCTCCAGCCCAGAGTCAATATGAATTTTAGGACTGCATGATCAGGAGTAAAATCAACATTGAAACGATCATCAAGATTATTAAAGTGTACAATGGCAGATCACTCCAAGCCACTGACAGTTTTATAGCTGCTGTGATCACCTGTGTCACTGTGCTGCAGACACTGTCACTTCTCTATCAAGTTGCCATGGTTTTGACCAAAGAAACGTGTACGTTCCTTATTACAAAAGGTTCCCAAAGCAGGCAGCAAGCACAGCTATATGATCAGCATCTGAACTCGAGTTGTGAGCTTGGCTTTCAAAAGGGGATGGCTGCAAGCAGAAAAAGGATGTGACAAAACAGAAGGTGTTTATGATACAATCAAAATCCAGGAAAATAAAGGCATAACAGCAAACCTTCAGCTTATCTGCATGGATCTCTGAATGAGAGGATGTAAACAACAGCCACAGACCAAGCTTCACTTGTTTGTTTCTAGATCACAACATTCTATCCAAACGTTGAGCAAAACAGGATACAGGGTGTTACTGAATGATTTCCCCTAAAATCTGATAAAGAAAGATTAGAGCAATTAGAACAAAGTGACACACAGTTGTAAAACCCTAAAATCACAACTAATGTAAGGTCTACTTTTCTCTCAAGGATCATCTGGTGACTCTGGGCCATTTTCAGAACAAGGCAGAGAAACACATCCGTCTCAAAGGAAAAAAATCATGAGAATCCCCCGCCCTCTACTGGCACACAGGCTGCACTGAAGCCTGCATGCACACAAAGCAGCTGAAGAGCTGTTCTAGGGTTTATCACACTATTATTTATAATTTGTAAAAGATCTATAATGTATTGGACATGTCAAACACTTCAGCATCACTTCTTCCTTCAGAGACAGATAGAATGAGGAGCTTTAAAGTACTTCTGCTTGCAAGACAATACATTCATTAACTGAAAATAAACTCTAAGAGATGATCTAACATTTGTTACATTCACAGCATTTACCCAAGATCTCTGAAAGACAGAAGAATTTTTTACAAAACTCCCTTTCACAAAAAATGCTTTTTGGCATGCCTGCAGCTTTCAAGATTACAGTCAGCCAAAGTGCACTTGGCCCAGGAAATGAGAGGCAGGTTCACGACTCTGCAAAAATGATTTTGCAACACCTTGGAGCCAGAGCTGCAGAAATCCTCAGCCAGGTTTCTGGCTCATTTACACCACTGAGATGTTGAGATGGTGCCATGTAAACCTCAGGACATCATGGGAAGGTGCTTCTTGTGACCAACCATATCCTTTCCATCTTCAGGTGCAAACAGATTCACAAGTGGCACTGCTTAACCTTCTGGATTTTGTGAGTAGTTATTACTGTGTTATCTTACCAATGTCAACAACAAACAATTTTACACACTGATTTAATTGCATTTGTGAATGCAATTCTTGATTCCAGGAAAAATGAAAGTAAATTTCCCATGTAGAAAAGGCCTAAAAAGAACTGAATAAACACAAGGATCCTGACTGCATATTTCATACAAGTAAATGAGATCTAAATCACATTAAAGCCAAAAAAAGCAGCCTGAAAAGTGGCAGCTATAGCTGTGAAACAGGAGAAAGTCTGATAGTATCAGAGTAATTCCCACAAAGCTCATCCATACTCTGACACGTGTTCAGAACACACCCTGTTTTCAGAGCTGTCACACAACAAATGCAGATGCAAGCTTGTCATCACCACACAAACAACAGAAGATGACATTTAAATAATACCACTAAGGAAAAGTGGGAGATGCACACAGCCTACACTATGTACAGCAGCTCTTTCTCAAAGAAACTCGTCTGTTAGTTACCAAATAGCTAGACTCTTGGGATGAAACAAAGCAAAAGCATACAAGGATCCAAGGAACCTACAAGAAAACAATGCAGTCACACTCATCTCCTTTTTGCTGCAGATCTGACAACACTAAAATTTTAAATTAAAAAAAGTCTGTGTGGTTCTAAAGCTTATGAAATCCTACAACTACTGAGGTTTTCAGCTGTCCTACTTAGCCTAAGCATATTTAGAGATAATTTCTACCCACTCATTTCTGTGTCAGAGTTGTCTGACATCTTAAATAGTTCTTCCTTCCCCCACTTTGTGTTTGTCTAAACCCTGACATTTACAAAGTACAAATGTATCCTCTTCAACCATGAGCTTCCTAGCTATATAAACCCATCTTTTGGTACAGCTGAATCTAGGAATGGAGGCAAAATAGTTATTTCACACAAAATCTATTTGAATCTCTATCTTTCTCTATAAATAATCTCCACAATTAAAAACTGTTTCAAGTACATGAGGAAAACAAACGAACAAACCAAAACACTATTCCTCATGATTGTAGATACAAGCATAGAGGTTGGAGAAAGTAAAAGGCTCGTAAAGAAGTCAGGATTTGCTTTGAAATGTATAAATAAACAACATTTTATTTTGCAAAATTGTTAGTTTAGAAAATCCTCACAAAGAGTTAATTCAGTGTTTTTAAAATGCCATTGGCTGATGCGCTGGAAGAAAAAAAAAAGCGTATCAAATTTCCTGTATTTTTCCCCCTGAATTACACAGGTAGTAGTGATCTTCTCCCACTTATATAAGTAAAATACTGGCTGATTTTGCTATGCCAAAAATTCTGGAGTACAAGATCTTTTCCTTTCTAAATCACAAGACAGGAAAAGGGCTTCAACAGAAAACTTTGTAGGTAAGTGAGCATCTTATGGCAGGTCCAGGAACTGAACATAGATTTCAGATTTACTGAGGTACAGCCTTGTGCCTTAGGCAGAAGCCTAGTCCTTTTTTCACTTAACAAGCTATCAAAGTCCAAGCTCTTATTTAAAAATTGACAGTGCAGCTTAGTAACAAATAGCAAGAATACTTGAAAAGAAGTAATCGAAGTTAAATCATTGCTGCTTCTAAAGTTAACATCTGCAAAAACTTGTCCCCAGCATAGTGTCAAATACTCTTCCAGCAGGCTCGTTCAGAAGTCATACCAGTTTCTGTGTCTTTTAGGACACGATTCACAATACTGACATTACTGTCAGAGTTCCCATCTTTATGTTTGACGTGTATCACCATTAGTTCTGCAGCTCTTTCAACATACTTACTGACTTTATATCCCAGCTTTTCAGCATGAACCCTCTTAGCCATGAACTGCCCTTCAATCAAGGCTCGTATTTCCACCTCCTTTGGAAAGTTCGAAACCTGTATCAAAAGAATGAATGCATTAAGTTAACCAGCATCTTACACAGTATACAGTGCCAAGCTGGAGACAGGTTAAAAGCACAAGACAGATTTACAGTTCATTATCCTTGTCTTCGCCCTGAAGTCAGCTTCCAACTAGGCCCAGTTCTCTATTTGTGTGAATAAGACATGTGTAAAGACTCAAAAATGCAACCCATAACCTTGGAACTGCTGGCAAACCCATCAGTCCTGAAATGCAGAATGGGAAGAGGTACTACTGTGAGTTGTAAACTATTAGTATTTCTCAAAACCAAAAGCTGCTTAAGGATCAATACCTCAAAAATGTAAAACTGAAAGCAAATATATAACAGTCAAATACTTTTAGCAATGACAGAGAGCTTAAAATCTACGTTTATCTGTCTGCACAGAAGTGAAACCACCTTTTCATTAGCTGTTATAAAAGTAACATCTTTCAGTCCTCTGTTAACCAGATGAAAGCTAGCTGAAGCGGGAAAATGCTGAACTACAAAAACAAAGAACATCCCACAAAAAGTTAAGTTTTTCCATAGATATCAGCTACTGCCTACAAACTCGTGTAACAGCAAGAACCAATTAAGCATTCATTTAAACAGTAAGCATTTAGAAGACTAGTGCTACACTGCAAACAAGATAGTATCAATCTCTGTTCACCTCAGTGAGGCGTAATCAACTGGGAGCCATGATTAATTAAAGATGCCTGTTGAGTTTCAATACCACCCAGAAAGCCAAACACTTAAACAACATCCATTCCCCAAAAGAGAAAGAAAAAAAAATACAAACATTAAAAGAACACATCTTCTCATTTCCATTTTAATTCCAGGTGTACTTGAACATCTGTTCACTTACCACCACTTAGCATACACATTTAGAGCAAGACAAAAGACAAAATCTGATAGCCCAATGTGTCAACACATTCTTCTCTGTTTCCAAATTGCAGAAGGCAGGGACTGTGCCACGCAAGCTTACCAAGTTCTCAATAAGCTTAAAGTTGATCCTTTTCCAAAAATTGTGCTTTACTAAATCCACATTTTCAAGTAAAGAATTATTTCCTTCTAAAAAATAACATTTAGGTTCTAGTTCAGACATCATCGTAGATGTTCTCAAGCTACAGATCCTCCTTCTGCAAATCATTCCAGGGACTTTCATCAATAAATGAAACTTGGAAGCAAGCATCTCAAACAAGAAAAAAGATAACAGGAAAAACTTCAAGCTTTGTCAGTACACCTTCAAGGTTTTAGGCAATGACATTATCGCTACCTTTTCGTTGTCACTGTTGAATCTGTGAATCCCAACTGCTTCAGGAGTGATTTCCATCACATCAAAGTAGAAACCTGCATCAGTTAACATTGAAGACTGTCACGTTTTCTCCTAGCTCAAAGAGGTAATCTTACTTTAGCATGTGACTGAAATAATAATAAATACATATCATATGTTTGGAAAGACATTTGAAACACAGAGTTTGTTTCTTAACTAATTTCAGTCCAGATATTTAATAATTACTTTTGGCTTTACACTCTAACACTTCAGTAGAAATCTAAACAATATAACAAAAGACAAGTCTACTAAAAAGCTCTCATCCACCAAATCATGTACATATGCAAGCAATGCAGTACTAAGATAATATATAATTGAAACAGTTTCAGTTAAATTACATACAGAGTTGAAAGAAAATAAAATGAAAAATGAGAGGTTTGTAAGAAGCGTGTAGGAATAGCAGAGCACTTCGTGCACTGGATTAGATTTCATGAATTTATTAGAGAGCATCAGATATTTTAAGTCCCAAAGCAGAGCCAGCATCTGCGCAGTTTTTGAGATCTAAGGAAATACAGTAAGGAAATGCAGGCACTTAAACAAAAAGAGTGAAAGACATTTCCTTTGTGCTCATGGAAATTTGGTTAGAACAGACACACAAGGAAAGGACCACAAAAGAGGAAAATGAGCACTGGAAAACTGAACAGAGTAGCTAGGAAACTAACAACAGCCTGTAAGGCACAGGTCTTCAGAACGTGCTGCCCTAGAAGACCAACAAGCATTATCCCCCAATGGGATCCTGGGGTGCATTAAAAAGAGCATGGCCAGCAGGTCAAGGGATGTGATCCTCCCCCTCTACTCTGCCTTGGTGAGGCCTCACCTGGAGTACTGCGTGCAGTTCTGGACTTCCCAGTACAAAAAAGACAGGGATCTCATGGAAAGAGTCCATCAGAGAGCTACAAAGACGATAAAGGACAAGGAGCACCTCCCTTATGAGGAAAGGCTGAGAGACCTGGGGCTGTTCAGCCTTAAGAAAAGAAGATTCGGAGGGGATCTGATCCACATCTATAAATATCTAAGGAGCAGGAGGCAAAGGGACGAGGCTGGACCCTTCTCAGCAGCGTGTGGTGATAGGATGAGGGGAAATGGCCACAAACTGAAGCATAGGAAGTTCTGCACAAACATGTGTGGGAACTTCTTCACAGTGCAGTGATGGAGCACTGGCACAGGCTGCACAGAGAGGTGGTGGAGTCTCCTTCTCTGCAGACATTCAGGACCTGCCTGGATGCCTACCTGTGCAAGCTGGGCTGGGAGCTGCTTTGGCAGGGGGTTGGACTCGATGATCTCTAGAGGTTCCTTCCAACCCCTACAACTCTGTGACTCTGTGAAAACTTTACCCTAGCAGTTGGCTCTGCTCATCTCCACACCTCCAAAGCCTCCAGAGCATCATCTTGCTCATCAGAACACACAGGAAAAAAGTGATAAAAGAGAAGAATCCAAATCAGTTTCTCCTTCACTCTGCTTTGCTCAGGAACTCAAGAGATTCCTGTATTTTTACATGTATACAGTATCACCAAATAGCCCAGAAGTTACGCAAGGATACCAGTTATCCAAACCCAAGGATAACTTCCATGAAATACCCATTTTTATAGGGGACTGAGTTATCCAAGTGAATATATCATAACAAGTTCTAAAACTTTACGGCAGGGTCCAGGCATCTCTGATATCAGTAACAAGGTTTTCATCAAGTTCCATTTTTTCTTTAATATCTGACTTTTGGAATAACTTCTTCCTATTTTCTAAAACAAGTGACTCATCTTCTTGCGAAAAGAAATGCCTGACCGTTTTAATACCTCCCATGGACTGGATTTGACAGAATATAACAGATTCTAAACATGAAATCCATGCAAACCTTAATACAATAACCTTAAATTTCCTTTTCTAAAAATGAATTTTCCTATAGTGTTTTTTAAAACTAATTTTACTCATATTAATTCAGACTTCATGACTGCAATGATTTCAAATACAACTCTGCCATAGTTAAATGTTTATCTTGATTATACATAGGCTCATCTTTCAATAACTTATAAAATGTTTAATTTTCAGAAAGAAAATAATGTAAAACTAAAAATATTAATAAACTCATGTATTTGAGAAGTATTTCAATTTTTTATTTAATTCACTTAGCCTAATGTGGAGCAAAAGCAGGGATGGCCTTGTGACAAATGTAGGGGAAATGCAGGACCATTAGGGTACAACTGGATAATACTGCTTTATTCACACACCCAGAGCAAGATTCCAGAGTAATATTAAAAGATCAGAACCACTGAAGATCAAGAAAGAAAAAACGTGGAGCTATTTAAACCACATGGCTTGAGTCCTTCACAAAAATAAAAAATAGAATAAAAAACCAACAAATCGCCTTCAAAAATCACTCACTTTAAATATTCTGCAGTTCAGATCCCACTACACCTTTTCAATAACCAAATGAGATCCATAAATGCCACTTTCTTATTTAGTCAGTATTGAAGAATACCATAATGGCACTCAGCCTGCCAACAGAATATTTCTGAGCACACAACAGAAAGTTCCCTTCCTCAGCTTAACTTAATTCTTGGTCATTTTCATGACTCAAGTAAACTTAGTAGGAGCTCTACCTACATTTATGTCTTTAATCAAATTCAGGAAATCCCAGCCCTGCTAAGGGCCCTCATACCTAAGTTTCCATTGTTTCCAGCAACAGTAGATGATAAAGCACTGGAGAATTCATCCCAGGAGCCTGCAGCACACTCATCTCGGATTCTCTCTCTCATCAGAGAGCCATTCTTAAAACTGAAACACATAAACACACCACATGCATTTTCCAAACCATTTGGCTCTAAATTTTTAAAGCAAATTGCTGTTTTATGTAATATTGCTATTTATTACACCAAATGAAAACAGCTGGGCAAGCAAAGATATCATCATGTCTTCTTTATAAAAAGAGATGGAGAAGAAGGAAACTAGGTAAGAGAGAAAACATCTATTACCAGACATGTTGATGAACAGTGCAGAGGTGCTCTTCTACATCTCTCCAATGAGTTGGCTTAGATCTAGGCCAGCAGGTGATGCTATACTTAGTCCAGCTCTGAACAGCTACCACATCTCAGAGTGCCAAGCACAGAGCTGCAACCCAGCACCTGGCTTATCACTGTTTCCTGGAGTACAAAGCACTGAGGAACACACATCAGCTCTGCCCATGCTGGCCCTGAAGCAGGACTCATGGAGTTCTGTTTCTGCAGTGAAAAATGGTCTGAGCTATGGGTAAAGAGGCAGCACTGCTGTTAGAAGTACTGTGACATAACAATAAAAGGCTTGCTGTGATATGACTCAGGAGGAACGAGAGCATCTCTTCACTGTACTACATCATTTATGATTTCAGGAGTGTTGTACTGATTTGGAGCCAGCTTGGATCCACTAAGACTTATGAGGCTTAGCTCCACACCAGAACTGACAAAGGAAGCCAAAACAGAGAAAAATTAAGAAAAACAGAAACCTGAATGCAAAGATTCCAAAATAGCCAACTATTGGGAATTATGAAATTCAGAAACTTGCAATCAACAACATCCTATTCCTGTACAAAGATAACACCACAATTAAAGCTCTGCTGAAGCACCTACAGTTTGATCTCTTGTGATGTTAGGAAAAAAAGAGGTAATCTTGAGATCCACAGGGAACAGGTTGCTTTATTAGGAAGGCCATCAGATCTCCACTTCAGAAAATGCTATCTATACCCCTGATAATTTGTAATAATTGAATCAATGTTAATACTACTACATATAAGAACCAGTCCAAACAGGGGGAAAAAGAAATGAAGGCCATAAGAGGATTTATTTGTACACTCACAAGTAATGGGTCTGTCATACTTGCTGAAGGTCTTCCCAACCAACAGCCCCATCCACTCCTACCAATAAATTCTGGGCTTCGCAGTCTTGAGGATTTAGACTTTAAATGTATCTGTAAATATTTGCCTAAATACTCTGACTTGTAATTTTTCTCCCTGAACACAGGGACTATGCAGCTTCAGGACCTCTTTCCATCTCCCTGGTTGGCTAGCAGCCAAACCATTCCCAAATTACAGCAGCCAAAAGCCACCATGAGGATCATTCTCTCAGCTCAGTTTTTGAGATCTCGGTATTTTCCACATGCACAACCTAATATGTCCCTGAACAGCACTGATCATACTCCTCCATGAAAAGAGAACCTTCACCTGCCCCATTACGTCCCCTCTGGACCACTAGAATAGCACAGAAGTTACACACTCTGGTCAAGCTTCTGACATTCCAGATCATTACATTTCAGAAGACTGTTATTCCTCTACATTAAATATACTATCTTAGATTCATAGTGAACTGGCTCTATGAATATATAAAAATAATTTGGTCTTTTTATTGCCTTCAGAATTTATCCTTCACAACTCTGCAGACACAGTTACCCACACTAAACAGTGAGAATGCTCTGCTGCAAATGCTTCAGCAATAGCTTGCCATACACTGTACAGAACGCTTAATGTTCTATTCATTATCATTTTGCAAAAGAAATAAAACACTAACACACAGAAATATGCTATCGATCCCAAACGTACCAAAAAAATGATATTACCATAAAAGTGCCATGTACGTTTGAGAATCAACGGGATTGCAGAGGATATGACCTTCTAAGGCCGGAGTTGGCTCCTGGATCCACAGAAACAATGTGTCACTTGTGCCAAGGCTAATCTGGAGGGGGAAAAGAAGTAATTGAAGCGTTATCACAACACGCATGGAAAGCAATACAGAAATTAAATTAAAACCATTTGTTATCACCACTAATTGTTTTTAAATTACACATTAAGTCAATTGGATTCATACTGAAGCTAGCTCCGACTTTCAGGTTGTCACATCAGTGAAATACACACTAGACAGAGACTTGGGCCTTAGTGACTAGAGCGTTAGTTAAAAATAGTTACAGAGTTTGCTTAAACTCTTTCAGACAGCTTGCAGATTGATAGAAATAAAACAAGCATGAAGCCAATAAACAGAAAATCAACACTAGCAGATTAATTTAGCTGATAACTTACAGCTATTGTCCTTGTCACTATTTCACATTTCATACACCGTATTCATCCAGGGATATGAACAGTTTTCAGAAATACGTTTTGACTTACTGCAATATCTCCCTCTTGAAGCCTCATCCCTGCCAACGATGCTGAAAGCAAAAGCCAGGATAGCAGATAAAAAGTTACTCGTGTGACTCAATTATAGCATACAGCATGAGACGTCACAGTACATTGAATTCACCATCTCAAAGTGGAATATAAATGGCAAGTGTACTTGTGACAGTACTGACCTATACACTGTAAAAGAGTTTGGGTGAGGAAGTTATTTCTGACACTGAATAAAAAAACATTCAAGACAAAGAACTACAGAGCTGCAAGATTCTTTAAAGTGTTATATGTTCAATTTTTAAATACTGTGGACCCATATTTAAAGCACAAAGACTCCCACTTACAGCAGACTACTCATGTATTTATTGGACTAAACTGAACTTAAATCTCTAGAAGATTCAATTCTAATTTCCAGAAATTCATCTCCCATATTGTTCATGGGAAACATCCAAGATGAAACCTGTATCTTGATCCAACCCCAGATACGCTTCTGTAACATGGTAAGCACCTTCACAGTCCTGAGAAGCAGATGGCTTTCCTCTGCACTGAAACAGCCTTGAGGGCTATAAAAACTGACCCTAAAATAACACCTTCCCTTATTTTGGGATCTAATAGTCAGACAAAAGGACAGCTCTAATTCTTCAAGAACAGCTATGACATTTCTCCTCAACGTTTTGATTCAAAAGGTACAACAGCAGGCTTTGAATTCACATCTCCCAAGTTAAAAATTGAAGCAATTCATAGTAAGAATAGATTCGTACATGGAGACAAACCAAAACTGTGGTTATCACAAGGCAATTGAAGTCACCTCCAATTACTAGGCTAAGTGGAAGTTGCTTGCAGTATCCTGCTTATCCAAGATGTCTTGGAAGAATCAGTGATGGATGGCTGTCAGGAAAAGCTATTAACACTGATAAATGTGATATTCTTTCACTATATAAAGAAGTATCTGAAATTTAATTACATGATCTAGAACTTTAGTACATACATAAACATATTCACTGAATCTTATACACTTAATCATCTCACCTGGATTGTCTCCTGTAAAGGCTACTATTTTACAGTCTGGGCTAAACTCATAACGCTGAATATAATATGGAGAAATAGATCCCTAAGGAAAGAAAGAAATAGAGTGAGGAAAAAAAGGCTCAAAACTGGAAAATAATCTTGCAGTGCATGACACAATGTTGTAACATTGTCTGAAAAACCCTACAGCAGCTGCAAAAATAATTTGTGTATTTAAGTAGAAATATTTTACAGATTTTGAACCCAATTTTTTGTCTGAGAATCTCAGAAATACACACAGATTAGACTTCAAAACAGATCAAGTAAACAGCAGCATTTTAGCCTTGGGTCACTCTCGAGTTGTTCACATCAAATAACACAAACATATCCACCTACCCTGCACACATGCATGAATATTAATACATAGAAATTAAACATTCATTGCAAACACAACATTAACATACATCACAACCTTAAACGCTGGAAGATGAGGGGTCTGGAGCACAAGCCTTATGAGGAGCAGCTGAGGGAGCTGGGACTCTTCAGATCAGAGGAGGCTCAGGGGAGATGTTACTGCTCTCCACAACTACCTGAAAGGAGGTTGTGGCAGGGTGAGGGGTGCCTCTTTTCCCATGTAACTAGTGACAGGAATAGAGGGAATGGCCTCCAGTTGCACCAGGGACATTCATGATGGACATTAGGAAATACTGGAGGTGTTGAAGAAATGTTCAGGTGTACTGAGGGACATGGTTTGGTGGGAAATATTGGTGACAGGTGGATGGTTGGACTGAATGATCTCGCAGGTCTCTTCCAACCTCAGTGATTCTATGATTCTAATATGACACCTGTTATTTTAGGGACCAAGAACTGTATTTTTTAAGCTACATCTGACAGCCACAGAGAAGAAAATAAGAGAAGACTATCCTTAAAAAAAATTACAAGGACATTTATAAGGACTTGTTATATGTTTCTCTCCATTAGAGAAGATCAGCACTAGAATCACAAGTCAGGTACAGTAATATCACTGAGTTCAAAGGGATCAGGTGATAGATACATACACAGTTTTGCATGTGCACCACCTAAAGCAATAGCTCTGTGTTAGATGCTAAGACTAAATTCGTTTACTCTAAGAGATGCAAGCCTTGATTTGATTTTGTCATTATGCTACATGAACTGAGGAGCTTTAAACATCCCAAATTATTCACTCATTAACTCTACAACTTAAAACAAGGCTCCTGTTAAGTAATGTAAACGTTGAGTTCTGTTTCTGCAGCAATAAAACCCACACAGTTCTGCAGTAGCCAGCTGCCTGGGGGCACATAAGGAGTGTGAAGGGAGAACCCCAATAATTCTTATCACTGGAGCATCTGCCAAATGTTTGGTTTTCATAGCACAAAGCATGCTAGAATCCAAGGTGATTCAGACATGCTATGACAGACACCCACTACCAGTTTTCAAAAACACCTATTTCTGCTCTGACAAGCATATGCAGAACATACCTGGAAGTATTAAATCAACCAACATAGCTCTGAGGATAATTGTGCACACACACGCTCTCCAAGAAAGTATCATCAGCAGAACTCTCAGCACAGAGCTCTACTTCTTCCAGAGATAAATGTTTTGTGGTTCTTTGGATGCTTTTATTTGTCTGTTCATTTTAAACTCTTCTGGATAGGCACATACCAGAACTGAATAGGATGGTACAGGGTTTCCCAGTTTCTCCACTAATCCTGGTGCACAAGCATCGAGGCAGGACGCTGACCACACCTTTTCCCAAATGTGAAGCAGATTCATACCAGAGCCTGCAAGATATAGATTAAAACAAGCAGCATAGATCATTAAACACAAAACTAGGGTAAAGAAAACAGATGGTATTACATCTGAAAACTCCACCTTGTTACAGGTAGAAAGTTTACAGAAATATATTTTACATTCAAATGTATTGATCTCAGCACTTCCAAGTATAAATGATACTGATGATTCAACCTAGCTGCCTTTCATCTGTAAAGTAGCAGAAAATACTTCTCTGATGCACAATGCAACAGAAAAATAAATTATTTAGAATAAAAAAATTAAAAAAAAAACAGAAAGAAAACCTCTCCACAGACTCCTTCTCAAACCTTCTGCTCCGTACAATTACTTCACTGCTAACTAGCAGTGATGCAGCAGTGACACTTGAAGGCAAGGTGCCCTCATCTGAGACAGAACAATGAAGAAATTCAAAACTAGGTAGCTTGGCTATACGCTATCTTTAAGTAGAGTACCAAACCAGCACATACAACCACTGCTCACACTGACTCATCCCTCTTTTATTTCAATGCTTCCTTCTTCGGTGACGATGAAATAAAATACCAGCTTAGAATCATCAAGGTTGGAAAAGACCACCGAGATCATCACATCCCACCATCAGCTCATCACCACCATGTCCACTAAGTCATCACAGAATTGTAGCAATTGGATGGGACCTCTAGAGACCATCGAGTCCAACCCCCTGCCAAAGCAGCTCCCAGCCCAGTTTGCACAGGTAGGCATCCAGGTGGATCCTGAATGTCTGCAGAGAAGGAGACCCCACCACCTCTCTGTGCAGCTCCAGTGCTCCATCACTGCACTGTGAAGAAGTTCCCACACACATTTGTGCAGAACTTCCTATGCTTCAGTTTGTGACCATTTCCCCTCATCCTATCACCACACACTGCTAAGAAGAGTCCGGTCTCATCCCTTTGCCTCCTGCTCCTTATATATTTATAGACATGGATCAGATCCCTCTGAGTCTTAGTCTCTCAGTGCCACATCTACACATTTCTTGAAAACCTTCAGTGATGGTGATTCTACCACTTCCCTGGGCAGCCTATGCCCACATCAGAGCTATCACTAGATGGTTCTGCATTCTCTGTTTCACCACTGGTTGCTTTTCTCTATCTCTACTTTATTTGCATTGTCCTGGTTTATGAAGTTGGTTAGTGATCAAATCTAAGCAACCTACTAAGCACTCTACATTCCCCGCTTATATTTCTAGGATGACTTTAATTGCACATTTCATTAGACTTGAAAAATCTGTAAGCACTACTGGTTAGTGCTGTTCAGGGACATATTAGTCTTACACCAGATTAACAACATTTTCATTTCAAAGGCTGTTTAGCCTGTGACTTATTTATCTCAGGAACACAGCCACATTCTCAGCCGAGTACTGTGGAATACCTGAAATTTACTTCAATTCAATGCATCTTGAAACTGAAAAACATGACTATGGTGAAGGTCATCCAACAGGCACTGTCTGTGGAATAAGGTGATGTTCTCAAGGCTCAGACACAGAGGAAGAGAAGGTCTGTAACCACGTTTCAGTCAGCACATCACAAGGCTCTTATTCTGAACAAATGCACAAGCCTGCCATACTCCTCTGTGTACCCTACCCTACTGCTGCTTAATCATGCACAAATAAGCTGACATTATCAATTCCCAGCAGCCTTTTTCCCAGATTAAAAACATTTGTTTATAAAATATCTATCACACATTTCAGTCTTAAGCATCACCAGCAAGTTCTGGACTTAGTGCTCTGCACAGCACAGACACCTGAATAAACCAAGGCAAACAGCAGGAAATTTGAACTATATTTAGTAACATTTAAAATAGAATTAAAGTTTGTTAAATTCAATCCATCTCATTTCACGCAAATTAAACACACTTAAATTATGCACCAGTTAGTTCCCATCTGCACTGTTAAAGTCACTACCACCAAGAGAAGGAAAGATGACTGCTCAGCCCAGCTTCTCTGTTCTCTTGCATGTTGCCATCCCTCCTGCCTAGGAAACCTGAGTCCTGCATCACCATCTGCACTTCCAAGAAATGGAGTGAGTGAGCAGGCTCTTTCCAAGCCTCCCAGGCATAACGAGGCTGTCTAGGAAAAAGTAAGCAAAGTTATGAAGTTTTCTTAAAAAATTCCTAATCAGGAAGCAAGGATGTCCTTAAATAAATAGGAACTTTTTTAGATAATGTTTAGCTGTTGCTTCCTCAGGGTTTAAATCCTTCATCCCCCTACCCTGCAAGGATAGGGAAACATTTAATCAGTATCTTTCAGTGCAGATTTGGATGGCATAAGGAGTACTTCTAATCATTCCTCCATAAAATAGGGAAAACACTAACATTTATGACTGAAAAGGTGTAAGTTTATATATAACTGAAACAGGACTTCACTTTTATTGACTGGTAAACACAGTTGCACAGAGATTCTGTTACACCCTGATGAAAGAAAGATGATCTAATTTACCTCACTCTCAAAAACTCATTTAAAAGATGTGAAACAATTATTGTACAAGAATGATTAGCCTATTGGCCCAGATTCACCCTAGCTAACCACAGACACTTGAAAGAGAAACCAGAGAACTGGATGCTCCCTGGAACTGCTTCCTCCTTCAATTACACAGGGATCGATGCCATGAGCTCTTAACTCAAGCACCTATGGTTACAATCTATGCCACTTTGTAAAAAAAAAAAAAAAAAAAGTTAGTAAAAATGGCTTAAGCACATTGTTGTGAGTTTAATATAAAAATGAGCAATAAAATTAAAAATATGGAAGATAAACAACAAGTGACTCTGACTTGTCACTCCAAATGTCACCCCATCAGCTGTGAGGAAGGTCAAAGCTAAGTCCACAGTCTGGTTAGAAGGGAGGAAAGGGTCAATACATAAGTAAGCAGAATTCAGTATCCCACAGCAAGTATCACTGATTTCACATGAAGTGGCAGGAGCACAACTGGGACTCACTAACATTTGTTGCTTATACAAAAATAAAAGTCTGGAAAAAATTCATCACAAAGACCAAAAGAAACCAACTAACTGGCTTCATTAATCAACAACCCAAAGATCAGTAATTGCACACATTTATAAACAGGTATGTGTATTTGTATTACAGCGCTCCAGACTGCCATTTCATGAGCTCAAATCATAAGCAGCATACCTGTGCTGACACCAACAACCTACATTGAGAGTAAATTCAGCACGCTGCGCTTCCTTCTGATCAGGCCTCAGCTCAAAACATCCTAATTTGATTGAACAGAAGCAAGTATGCTAAGCTATGATTTGCCTAAGGCACTTAGAAAAGCATTTCAAAAGATAAAGCTTCTCCAGGTCAAGAGCTGAGTAGCTGTTCTTTAAGGTGTCTTCTAAAAGAAACAACGCCTCAAGCATTCAAATTATTGAGGTCCCAAATGTACCTTAGTATTACCTTCCACACAATATAAATGAAAATCATTCTTCGTTCCACCAGAATGCAAATTGATTTCTTTTAAATCAACCACACAAGGTGCTCAGCCATTCATAAGAAGCTCATAAGGTTCATTTGGACCTCGTGAGATTGGATCTTTTAAGAAGAAAAATTCCTAAAACTGAGTAGCACATTCCCTACAATAACATGAAAATTTGAAGAGAGGTTATTGTGCAGAGCTAAACAATCTGACAAGGTGATACAACCTGGAGTTAAACGTACAGAAATGAAGAATAGGTCTATTATAGGAACATTATTTTGAGAGATGCATCCTGAACTACAATACACAGATGCAATGTAAAAGATCAAGTGAATTGCAAGAAATCATTCATGACAAGCAAACAAGTTTTTCAGATGGATCCAAAAAACTGCTGCATACATTATAATTATATCACTGAAATTAGAATTCTCTCTCATTATGTTAATGGAAGAAAAGAACGTACAAGACAAAATACAGCTTACAGCACCAAAAAGTCTTCTGTGTTGTAAGAACTGCAACATCCTGCTTAGTCCTCTTATCTTTTTTTTCCACAGAAAGATTTAATAATCTTACATGCTTTGAACAGTAGATAACATTGACTCAAGTTATGTAAATATCCAGAGGTACAACAGATAGACTCTCCTTAGAGCTAAGGATTTCAACTCTAAGATTTTAATGCCTATATTTTTAAGCAACACTTGAATCAAAATGAACACTTGCAGAAGAAAAATATCAAAAATCAACCCATTCCTTTGTCAGAAAGAGTATCCTGAAGCTCTCACTGTCTGCTTGAAACACAGGACACAGAGCTAGCTTTGTGGAGATTGGCAAGGCTGAAATGCTCAGCACCTGGGCCTACTGAGGAGCAAAGTAGAGATACTATGGGCAATAACACACAAATTTAGCTGTGAAAACACATGGCTAACAGAACGAGACGAGATGACAGATGTAGTAATCATACAATCGCTTCAAAATAAGAATGGATTGTCTTGCAATTTTTAAGGTCTCAAACATAAATGGAAGATACAGTATTGAATAAGTTGACCGTTAGCTAAAATTGAGTTGTCGCACTTTCTTCTGTGAGCTTTGATGGAAGAACAGCAGAGATAAAATGAGTTGGTCTTCACACATGGGTGTCACCTCCGGCTCTATAATGCAAAATTTCTTTAGAGAATCTTTTTATCTAACCTTTCAGCTCTGAAGTACATCTTCCCTTATTTTCAGAAAAGGAATCAAAAATGCTATTTAGAAATAATAGCACAGCTCCCAGGAAGAAGGCACTGCTTCTACCTGCCATTTAAAATTGCCATTTAAAAGCTGGATAACCGAGATAACACACAACAGAGAGACACTGGCCTAGTCCCTTTTCTCTTTGTTATGATGAATAGAACAGTACAGAAGGTTAGATTATATTTTTCCCTAATTGAGCTTTTTCTTTTTAGGGAGGGAGGGGTTTGGTTTTGCTTTTCCCCTGGTTTATACCAAAACAATATTCCTGCTAGGTTCAGTTAGATGGTGAGGACAGAGAGAGGGAAATAATCACAGCATACATCTTGTTCTCATGCTGTGCAACTCGGAGCTAAACCAGCAAAAACTACACAGTAGTATCCGAAGCTGAGTTGACAATGTCATCAAGAGTAGCAACAAACTGAAAGGATAACAGGCAGAAATTGAAACACAGGAAGGTCCACACTAACGTGAGGAAGAACTTCAATGGCAGTGACAACACTGGAACAGGCTGCCCAGAGAGGTTGTATAGTCCTCTTCTCTGCAAGACCTGCCTCAGTGTCTATTTGTGGGACACGTAGGGAACCTGCTTTAGCAGGGAGGATGGACACCATTACCTCTAGAGGACCCTTCCAACCCCTACAGTTCTCTGATTCTGCAAGTAATTTAGCTTCAGAACTAACTTACTTGCCATTAAAGTTTAAAGAATGAAAACAAATGGCAGAAACCCCATCCCACTTTCATATAAGCTGGGAAAAAAGGAGAGGAAAGTTGCCTTGCTAAACTGTCACTACCAGAAAACCCCATACATACTTACCATCACTATAATCAATGGGTGCATAAGCTCCTAGGAAAAGGGAAGCTGCAAAACTACTAACCAAAGAGATTCTCTGAAAGAAAACAAATAAAATAGCATGAGATAGTGATTCCCATCAGTACTCACTTTAAAGAAGGAAAATAAGTAATTGGAAGCAGCAAATGTTAATGGATGCTTAATGTTAGGCAGAATACACATAGAAGTACACCTCGAAGGACTATTCAGTTCTATATTCCTGCTGAAGCAGTATGGCAGATATCAGTTCAAAGGTAACCCTATGATAAAAACTGTTAATGGCTTTGCATTCTGAAACATGCAAAATACACCTAGTATATTAGCACATTCTTTGTTATCATGAATTAATTCACAACTGTGGTATATTCCAGGATCTCATATCAAGGAAAAACACTCAAAAGAAAAAACAAGGATGTCTGGATGACCAAGGAAACAGCCACGCACACTGGTCAACCCGGAGTGCAGGGCTGCAAGGCAAGGCTCTGACAGCACCTTCATCCAAACTCTTACCATCCTTCTGCCAGCTGAGATTGCAGACCTCCCAGGACTTACTTCCAGGAATTGGTAATCTAAACTAAACCGATATCTGTTACTCTCCTTCAGGAGATGTTCCAACAGTGCATTAAATGCTGCAGGGCTCCTAGCACCGGCCCTAAAATGCCATGGCCCCACAACACAAAGCACTGATCCAACATGAACTCACCTCCATTTCAAGCATGCCAGAGAAACTACCAAGTTAATCAGCCACTGCTGAGCTTTCTGCAGGGTCGGGTATTATCTGCCCACAGAAGCTGGCATAAAAGCTGACAAATTCCTCATTGTGCACTCTAATCCAAGAGTTACAATTGTCACCCAACAACTAATCAGAATCAAATCTCTACCAGTGGAATGAGCCAGCAGTGACAGGAGTTCTGTTACTAATGACTATGAAGCCACCACTTCACACGGCATTCAGAGATGTACTACAGCCAGAGCTCTAAAAGGTAGTTATAATGGCCAGGAAACTTAATGATGCACTTGCTCTTCATGTATCTCACCCCAAGAATATATCACATTGTGCTTAGATAACAAAAGCCTACCTTCTGTGGTGCCCCAATGGGCACAAGCTGCCTGAAATGGAAGGAAAAGGATGAAGTTAAACTGTGAATCAGCCAGATTATTTGAGCTGACCTAGAGGAAGAAAGGTATCCACCTTCCACATGTTACTGAAACTACCAAGCTGCTAAGCATTTCTTGTGGATTCCCAAGAGCAACTCCAGCACAGAGACATCTGTGCTAGAACACAGATTCTTGCACATCCATTATTGCTAAAAAGGTGGCACCAGTGCCACCAGCCCTAAGTCTTAGCTCAGTCTGAGCATTCTCAGTTCCCATGAACTCACCCCCCACCCTGCCCCTACCAGTAATGCAACTTTCTCTAAACTTATTCTCAAGCTTACAATCAATTTGTATTAGTTTTGTTTCATTCCAGCCTTTACTAGTATAAAAGATTATATAATGAAACAGAAAGAAAAAAAATATACGTGGTCAAATTTGCAGCTTACTTCCCCACAAAAGTGAATATTTCATGCAGGAATTAGATTTATTTTTATTTTTTAATATGATCAATACTAACAAGAACTGCAGTACTGTAGAAGTACAAGCAGTCTGACTTCATAGGTCAAGATGTGTGGCATATTCAACTCACAGGACAGGAGCCTCTCCCTTGCTTATATCCTACCTGCATGGAGGTTTCACCTTGTTTCAAACTATTCTAGTGACAGCTAGATGCAGACTCAACAAATGTAGATAACTGAATTCTACAACAATTTCAAAAAATTAAAAATCAGGAGGAAACTGAATAATGTGATTCATGTGTAGTAACAATCGAAGTAGCTCCACAAGGGAAAAATTTAGGGAAAAAATCCAGAATTGCTTACAGCTTTTTCCTATGCACACATGTACGGATGCCAGCTTTGTATGGCAGAACAACCACATTTATGTGTGCATATAGCTAATTCTCACTATTAAAATTTCATCTGTGTGCTTACTTACCCACTCATATTCAAACTGTTGCACGTACAGCCTATTGCCACCCAAATGAAAGTCTGTTACAAAACTTACTTCACAAAGGCAAGATCCAATGGGACCCACCGTGTTACACAAACATTCAGAATGGAACTGATGCCTGATTTTTATCTAATGACTAATTTAACAAAAAGTAAAATAAAAAGATCACAGAATTTTAATCTTAAAGCAAACACAAAAGTAAAAATATTTTTTTTGGGGGGAAAGAAGTCTGACACCTCCACAAAATTCCACTTAGAAGATTGTCAACTGTGATTTCCAATAAGTATATTGAAGTTGAGCCAACCTCAGTTTGCGCGTAGACCTCAGGATTCTGGTTGTAAATCTTTGCTATCTGGTTTCCTGTAAAACGCTGAGAAAGAAATGCAAATGCTTAGAAACACAAACCTTAAATGGAGTCAATAATCATTAACTCTCTGTAATGAGTTCAGTACATTGCACTTTGGATATCTAATTTGTCTGATGCATGATGAAAGTCAGAGCACAGCAGGCAATCTGCACTAAACAGGCTATAACACAAAGTCTCATTATATGAATTTTGCTCACCTTTAAAAAAAAAAGCCTGAGAAAAAAACATTACTATTCATAATTTACATTTCAGAAATGACAGTTCTGTTGAATGAATCACTCTTATTACATGCCCGGGACCTAATGCTATTCAAATGCTGCCTTCAACTTCTTAGAAAGGTATTTGTTATCCAACCTATGTGCCACTCTGTGAGGAAGGTGAATGGGAGCAGGCAGGAAGTTTCATACTCAAAGAAGCAATGCCAGTACAAGACAGTAACAGTTATGAGAAGAATTATTTTTCCTCTATATATTATATCAAATAAAAAAAAAACTCCTAACACTGATCTTCCAAGACCTTAACTTTTAGTAAGTTAAAAATAAACTGTTAGTAGTAAAAAAAAAAAGTGATTTCAAACACTGGCTATAAACCTTGCATGATTCAAAACCAGAATCAGCAATCTGTGATGTTAGAGCCTTACTTCACTGAACTAACGGTGAGAGCAGACAGGTGCCAAGATGCCTGCAGGGCAACCCTACTCCCACTCCATAACTCAGTGTCATGGTAATGAGAGAGGGCAGAGCTGGGAAGATGAGATGAATGACATAGTACACCCTGATAGAGTCCCAAACTTCTGAAGCTTACTTTTCTTAGGTTAACAGCTCCTTGTTAGCCTTCACGGAACATTAAAAGGCCAATCTAAATTACAGAAGTAACCTAGAGCAGTGATCCCAAAACACTGGGTCATAACCCCAAGCAAGTCTGTAACACAAACTGAAGTGTAATCCCAATGGGAACTTGGCTGCACAGGAGCTCCCAACAGAGAGCTGGGCCCTGAGACTGAGTGCAGACACTGAACACCACATCTGGGAACCACCGGCCAAGAGCTACAGCTTAATCCCGCCTATCCCTGCACTACTTCTTGCAGTAAAATTTCCAGTGTTTTGCCTAATTTCACTCGAGAATTTCCACAGAAGAGGATTTCCACATCTTTCTTTGTGAGCTTAGCGCAAAGAATGATATTGTTGGAGTTTCTTCACAAACACTGAATAAAAGAGCCTCTTTTATAGCTGATGGCTGGTCGTTATCCTCTGTGATACGACAGAATTGTTTCTGTCATGAGACTCTGCTGGGGATCTTCTTGTCATTGCTTCTTACCTCATAGGCTCGAGAACCAGTGATATTTGCTAAATGCTGTGCTCCTCCCATGGCCTTCTCCAGAGCACTGCACTGGGAAGCTGTGCTAGAATCCATCCAGATGGGGCTGTTACTGACAGCAAAACAAGCCTGGAACAAACAGTATTCTTTAAGAATAACACCTGGTCTCTAAGTCCCTGCTGAAACAATAACAATACAG
Source organism: Cyrtonyx montezumae (assembly GCF_038088225.1). Lineage (NCBI taxonomy): Eukaryota > Metazoa > Chordata > Aves > Galliformes > Odontophoridae > Cyrtonyx > Cyrtonyx montezumae. Next base: position 5,715,098 of record NW_027072037.1, read on the forward strand.
TAGATAGAGGTGTCAGCTCACAGGTCAGTTCCCTGATGTTCTCTCAGCAGCTACAGGAACATAGTATTGGACAGTACATTGGCCAGGGGTGGAAAGCCTAACCCAAACGTTACACCTGAGGGAAGCAGCAGGCTTTATTTGCCAGTACGTCACAAGTACCCTGCAGCTGAATGTGCTGTGGCAATGTATCAGTACATTCCTGTGGTGGCCAAAGCCCCAGGATGCCTTACACAAGTTTAGGCTCACTTTGTAGAGCTTCTCCCTGAACAGCTAGATGGTCTTTCTAGAGCTTTCTCTTCAGTGATTTTTAAGCAATGCAAGTAAGGCTTAGTATATCACCAGATAGCATTTAAATTCCCTCTCCAAGAGTTTTGTGTAGATGAGGTATCTTCAAAATTAATAACAGATCAGCTTACATGAATACCTGTCTTTCAATACACAACTGTTGTTTCTGACCTGAAATGCACAGAATATCCCAAGCAGGAAGGAACCCACAAGGGTCAGTCCCCCTCCTGAGTCCACACAGACCAACCAAAATCCAAACCCTACGTCCAAGAGCAATGTCCAAAGGCTCCTTGAGCACTGACAGCTCAGGGTTATGCCCACCGCCCTGGGTGATGAACGTTTTCCTAAAACAAGCCCTTCCCTCTCCCAGCTGGCAGTGCTGGGCCTGATGCACCCCAGGACATGGCTAGGTATTGATCCTGAACTACGGTTTCATTTTTAAAGCTGTTTTCTCACTATTTTTCAAATATAAATTTGACAAGCCCACGTTCAAAACATACAAGACATTTTCCAAAAACGTACTGGGGTTCAACAAGGTGTTTGCTAGGAGATTCTGTCCTTGTGGCATTATATTTCCTTCATCTCAGAGGTAAGCATAAGTTAATTTTTTTGTTGTTGTTAATATTCTCTAATGAAAGCTCAAGCACTGCAAGGAAACTCTGGTACAGCAATATTCTTCACCATTTTTTCTTTTAATACAGATTAGAAAAAAACTACAATATTTACAGGTTGTTTACAAAAATGTTATGTTTCCTTAAAGAAAGGCCTACCTTCTGTGGTGCCCCAATGGGCACAAGCTGATTAGAAAAAAACTACAATATTTACAGGTTGTTTACAAAAATGTTATGTTTCCTTAAAGAACAAACAGGCTTTAACTCTGACATAAAAAGATCCTGGGATGCCTACTGGCATCTGGAAGCTTTTAAGACAGTATGTACTTTCACTCAAGAGAAGAGGAAATGTCAGAAGCCCAGGAGCCAAAGGAATAACCTGGACATTTCACTTTATGCTGCAACCAGAGGAAAGGTTTGCATGGAAAAAAAAGCAGTATGTAAAGATTTGGAAAAGGATGGTGCAGCGCCTTTCAGAGCTCTTTCTGAACATTACCTTCAGTGATTGATGTAAAGGCAGCCCGGGTGATGCATTCTTTAAGATTTGGATGCTTCCTTTCTTCCAATATACACTTCCATGTTGCTGTAAGAAGTGCAAAAAAACAAGTTGGAGACATCCTCCCAAGCTGCAAAGTTCATATCCTGATCTGAATTTGAAGCTCCTAGGGACAGAGAACTCTCTACAAACTAGGAGAAAGACAACGTACGTTTTTAAATCAAGTGCTTCTTATTAAAGGACTACTTGAGACTGAGCAAACCAGAAAACATAGGACTTGAGACAAATATGACCTTAAACTATAGCAACCTTTAGTGGGAGCTGTTATTACACTCCTAATCCATGCCATTAGCTACTTCTTTGAGGGCTCTGTCTGCTGTAGCCAGAGCTCCACAAACTGCTTTTTTTCCTGCACAGCTCTCAGATTCCTCAGTCACATGCCCATCCCAGTTACTAGTGACCAACTGCGTAACACTGAAGAAGTTGTTCAACCTCCAACTCTCAGAAGCCTTTCTAATGTCAGGCACCTCTAGTTATTCACCTGTAGATCACCCTAAGCAAACTGTAAGGCACCATTCAGTGGCCCACTAATGAAGAAACTCCCAGGCCCACAATTCTTGACCCACAGTGTGATCAGGATTGTATCAACATTTCTGCTCCAGTCCTGCTGACAAGCGAGACCAGAACTAACACATCAGTTACCCCTCTGCTATCTGACTGGCAACACAAAGACAAGATTCTTAAGAGAAAAGGGAGAAAGACAACATGGGTTGGAAGGTGTTCTACATGAAAGAAACTGCATGTAGCAACCCCAGGTTACCGAACCATAGTTCTAAGTTGAAGTAAAGGGAACGCTGGCAGTTTGGATAGGCAATTCCAACTTCCGCTTAAATAAGCTGTGCTTGCCTTTCAGTCCCTAACTTCTGTTTCACTGAGGAGTACATAAAGCCTCACTGATGCAGGTTATTATTCTCAGACTCTTTGTTCCAGCAGACAATACATGGAGATCAAAGCAACAATTTAGATAAATTAGCCCCAGATGTTCTTAATGAATAACTTAGACCCCACATGTCAGAATTAGCTTTGATTTTGGTGGTGTCCTCCCTTTGAATTTTAAAATCTGTGAAAGGTGTAAGAGCTCCTTTGTTTCACCACCAGAGTATTAGGAGACAAGTGAATTAACTAATTATCAGGATGGGTTTTGTAAATCTGAAAGAAAAAAAAATTAAGAGGCAGAATAAATCATGGCAAAGGCAGAATATTTGTCCTCATTGCATCAATGATTACAGTAATTTCTCCTTTGTTCTTAGGCAAATCTCTGTCCTAATCAATAAAAACTGTGCTCAATGAGACTTCACTATGCCTTAAGCAACCTTAGCTAATCACTATTTTTCTACCCTGTTTCTATGAGCACCTGGATATGCTTAAATTCAAAATTATCCCAGTCATTTCAGATCTACCTGTATAAAGAATTTAAACAATAGGAAGCCAACTATTTATGCACTATACTGATCTAAACAACTGCACTGTAACTCTCATTCTCCACTCTCATTAGTTTCTACAGATTGCTCCATATGCTTCAGGTTTTAGGTTCCTTTGAGTAACACTTGTCTTTTAATGACTGCTTATATGAAAACTCTGATATTACTTGATGTCTTTAAGATCCTCTATAATATATCTAATTAAAATAAATTAATGACTACATAGCATGCCTTCAATAGAGTATATGGTAAACATGATTTATATCTTTATAAACTAACCTGGCCAGCACCAGATAAAGCTCTGACTTGAGAGAAGTTAAAGCCTGAAGACTTCATCTTTTCCAAAATCATATCCAGAGCCTACAAGAACGAACAGAATCGAGAATGACTGTAACAAGATATCAAATTATGCATACTCACAGCCCTTGGAATTAAAGAGTAAATTCATGTCATCAGTTGTAAGAGTTCATTGGCAGGTGATGAAAAAATAGCTAATGACTATGGACTTCTCAAGAAGTCGCATAAATTAATTTACTAAGTAAGAGTACATAAAAGAAAAGTTGAATCACAAAGAAGGAAAAAAAAATCCTTAAACAAGCTGAATCACAAAGAACCATTCTTTGGAATCTAAATAAGAGGCAAGATTTTAAAAATTCCAATTCATTAAAAAGGAACTATTAATAGTGCCAGACATAGAACATGATTAACTTTTCCTGTTCTTACTACTGGACATCTATGAAACCTACAGGCCATCCTACAAGATGCTTTATTCCTCAACACCACCAACCCCAGTATCTGCTAAAAGTACATTTTTGCACTTAAGTACCTAGATTACTTCTGTCTTGTTCTGTTCTACTAACGTTTAAAAACCAGAAATCAATCTGCCTTCATTTAGTCTAATTCAGATCAGCATTTCTCAGAATTTCTTGACAGATGGACCGCTATAACGCTTCAAAATTTCCCAAGGAACTATACACTATCATCATATACCTGTATCATCATATTACTGATTTAATAAATAAATCTGTTCCTGTTTATTATGGTTCTATAGACCACCTGCAATTCATTTACCAAATCTTCATGTATTATCAGATAGAACTAATGCAGATCACCAACTGGGGACTCTGTGACCTTTTACATGTCTTTAACTATTCAAATCACAGTAGTTCCATGCGAGAGCAAGAGTTGCAGAAACTGCTTTTAAAACAGCAGAGAATGTTATCTGTATTTCAAAATAAATGCCAGTCAAGGTGACTGGGAATTACTAAATAAATTGCTCTTCAACCACTTGCCATTTGAGACATGAATTTGTTAGCAAAGTTCATTCTAAGAAGACAGTGCAAGCAACAAAAGCACAGTTAAGCTAGGCAAAATTTCTTGTAACAGAAAAGAAAAAGCTGAATCACATACTACCAATATTTCCTGAAGGCTGACACTATAGCTTGTTCATACCTTGACCCACATTAGCACAGGAGAAGTGACTGTCAGTCGGTCACTGTGAACATGGGCTCCTCCTTGAGTCCTACAGAAAAAACAATGTTTTCTTTGTGAATTCAGTACATTTTTCCCCATCAAGCAATCTTCTTCTAGTTTATTAATGACCAAAGGGAACTTGCAATATTATTTGTCTGTGGCTTTTTTTTGTTAGGAGCAAAGAAAAGATCAGAGTTTGAAACATGAAAAAAAAAAGGCCAGCTCTTAGGAAACAGCATTAGAGAAGAGTGACCCAACAGCAAAGAAAATAAATTACAAGGAAGGAATCTAGTCCTGATATAAGATCTGTGATAGATTCTACTGCTGACGCTGCTCATTGGCTCCATGTAAGAAACTTTGAGGTAACTGTGACTTAACTGTCACCATTAGTGACTTAAATCGAGAAGATGAAACTCAATTTTTGCTGTTAATACTCAATACTCTAAACAAGAGTTCTGAACAAGATTATCCGAGTAAAATAAAAAAAAAAAAACTTACTTAAATTCTGGAAGGTCTTTATCAAAATTAACATTATCCTCATAAATGACTCTCAGATGTTCATCAATAGCAATGACTTTCAGCTAGAAAAAATAAAACAGGATGTTAACAAAAACCATCTAGCATCATAAATGAATTATCAGTACTATCTAATTTTAGTAATTCAATTCTCATAGATGAAAAGGGAAAGAAGATCACCCCAATCCATATAAATGACTATAAGTATGGACACAATACTACATGAAACAAGTCACTGTGTGAAATTACAGCATGTCAGTTATCCAGCAACATGTAAGTATTTGCTTGGATTTTCCCCTACACTTTCTCTCTCTCTTCTTAATTACATTGGAATAAGATTCAAGATGCGAGCTAAAAGAAAGAGCAAAACAGTAAATGAGTTACACCATCTCCAGCTTGCACCACATTAACCAACATGCCCAAGCAATACGGTATCTTAGGATAAAAATATTGTATTTTCTGGTGTTTTGGTTTTTGTTTTTGTTTAAATCTTCATCTTACCCAAAAACTTCACAGACCTTTAGGATACCTTGAGGACATTCCCTCACCTATAAACAGGGAGTAAGTTGAACTCCACCTGGAAAAGCTCAAGAGGGCATTACACAGCTGCACGCTTAGCTTCTACAGCCTATGAAATGCAACATCCCAATCACAAGTCCATCAAGCTGAGTTTTCTTGCAAGCACTGGCTAGAAGGTACCACAAACCTTCCCATTCTACCTTTTCTCAGGTTCATCTAGCTCTAAAGAAAAACATTAACAGCCTCAAATAAAAAGCAAGAATGTAGTTCACATTCTGCATACATTTTAATGAAGGAGAGAACACAAGTCAATGTTAAATGAACGGCCTGGAAAAAAAAACTACAAAGACCAATCATCTCAAAGAGCTGTATTGAAGTAAGAAAGCCACCCACATTTGGGGTGGGTTATTTAATTTTAGCCATACTAATGTAGGGCCTCATTTATGCACTAGCACATCTCATTACCAAGTTGGTGCACTGTGCTAGCTTAAACATGGCTCTGACCAACTGCAGATTAATTGGCTTTCTGCTTGCTATGTACTCACCTAAAAATACTCTATCAGCTTAATGTGAGTAACCTGCATATGGCTTTTCATCACAGCCATAATGAAGCGACTTACATACCTAATGGTTAAACAAATTTGGCCTCATATGCAGCTTGGGATACGTTTCTCCTTGCAGTGTGGTTGATATCAGACTATGCTGACAGTTCCAAAATAACACCCTGGGCACTCAGATGCATGGTTTACCAATATTGATTCACAACAGAACACTGGGAAAGTTTGGTTTGGGCACAGTCCCCAGGCCACCTAGTGGTACAGGCTGAAGGACTTCACGTTGCTCTTGTGCACAAGCACCAGCAGCACTCAGCTCCTTTTACAGTACTGACATTCAAATAAGAGGTGGAAGGACAGAGATGTACAAAAGGGCTACAGCACCCCTCTCCAGGACAAAATGAAATTATTAAAGCTGAAAAATACCTCTAAGATGACAAAGTTCAACCTCAACCCATCCCCACCATGCCCACTGACCATGCCTCTCAGTGCCACATCTCCAGGGTTCTGGAATACCTCCAGGGTCAGTGACCCCACCACCTCCCTGGGCAGCCTGTGCCACTGCATCACTGCTCTTTCTGAGAAGCTTTTCCCAGAATCCAACATGAACCTCGCCTAGCACATCTTAAGGCCATCACCTCTCATCCTATTGCTGTCAACCAGGCTGACTCCCACCTCACCACAACCCCTCTCAGGCACTTGGAGAGAGCCACGAGGTCTCCCTTGAACCTCCTCTTCTCCACACTGAACAACCACAGCTCCCTCAGCTGCTCCCCATCTCACTGTGCTCCAGACCCCTCCTCTCAGCTCTGTTGCCCTTCTCTGAACACCTCCAGGGCCTCAGTGTTTTCATGTGACGAGGGGCCCAACACTGAGCACGGCACTCAGTGCGCTGATACAGAGGAACTGTTACCTCCTGCTACACACTGACTTTGGCCACCTGTTGGTTCCCATACAGCCAGCTGCCAGCTAACACCCCCAGGTCCTTTTTCAGAAGGGAGAGTGCAAACAGATGGAGCCAGGTGCTTTCACCGGGATGAGAGGCAGCAGGCACAAACTGGAGGACAAGAGGTTCAGCCGAGCAGCACGCAGCACTATCACAGAGCCCGGAGTGGCACTCTGCTGGGTGGGAGCTCCTGCCAGGAGCCGGGCTGAGGAAAGCAGCCCGGTTCAGATGCTCAGCCAGCAGCTTCGGGCAAGCAGCAGCAGTGCATCGCTAAAAGAGATGGCCCAAGAGCGTGCTCGTGCAGGCAGACGGAGGCACGCAGAATAGTCTACAGCAGCCACCAAGAGGCGATGTTCCCACCTAGGCAAGAGGAAGCGCGGTGTGCACAGCTCAGTATCTGTGCCCGCGAAGCAGCAGGAGAGCCGCCTGAGGAAGGAGGGAGAGAAGGGAAGGGGGAAAACGACTGCGGTACCTGCTGCGTGCTGAAATCCCATCCCAAGAAGCACGGGGCGGCCATCTCGAGCCCCGCCGGGCCGGGAAGGGGCGGCCTCAGCCGCGGCCTGCCCCGGAACGGAACGGAGCACCGCAGCGGCTGCTTAAAGGTGAACCCGAGTTAATGAGTGCTCGGCTGTGAGTCCGCAGTCAGGAGAGGCCCAGCTGAAGAAAGCTGAAGCGCCCGGCTGTCTGAAAGCGGTGTGTCGAATGCTCGGCCACTCTGTAGTTAACGCTTCTTTAAATCACAGGGATTGCAGTGGCTGGTGGGGCTCCCCTGTCCGCCAGGAGCTCGAGCTTGCTGCACGTTCCCTATAAGTAAGGAACAGATACAGAGTTGGAAGGCTTGAAGTGTTGCAGTTCTCAATGTGCAGCGACTAGCACACAAAAAAAAAAGAAACTGAAGTGTGTCCTAAAGAAAGCCACGGGAATGATGAATCACATCTGAAGGAGACTGCTTTTAAAAGGTGTTAGTTCTGAAAAAGGAAACAGTAGTTAATAAAGAGAATGTACGAATCAATTATATCCTTCAGCAATGGGATGGTTCAGTGGTCAGACTGCTGCGTGAAATACTTTGCTTTAAACAGCACTGAAGAGTTATAGGGATAACAACCCCAGCGTTACCAGACCTTAAATTTGGGACAGCAGCACAGGACAGTGGAATGGAGGAATCCATAAGGATTCCACAAGGACAGAATGAGGAGTTAACGATGCTACTTTTACTGTACAGGTATTTCTAATGAAAATCGGGGTGCTCTCAGAACCTCACTGTCAGTCTTGCACATCATCCCATCAGGTCAGTGTTCTTCCAGATTTAGTTGTTTGTGTGTGGAAAATTGGCATTGCTGCTGTTCTTTCTGTATTAAAGCTTATGCTGGCAGTCAGTGCCATAACCTCTAAAATTATTTCTTGAAAGCAAACAAGGATTAGAGCTGTGCAGTTATCAGTGAGGTTGCATTCGTGTGCCATTGGTGTTCTGGTACTGACGAGTCCAAAATCTCCAGAGGGCACGGACAGAATGTCACCATCACAGATTAACAGTCTGAGGCACAGCAAAGATTGATCACTCAAGGCACGTGTACTAGAGTAAAGGGCAAAGAAGGTTTCTTCCCCTTTTCCAGTATCCAGTTTCTGTGGTTACGCACAACCCTGGCACGACAAAGGAGCATACTTCTATGCTTCACTAGGCCATTAACTGTTCTGGTAAATTTTAACTATTAAGCTAACTAATAATATTGATTTTCTTTTCCCTCTGATAGTCAACTTCATCCCACTTTCATTTCAATCTGTTGTAAAACAAACTATTTTAAATGTATTCCACATACAAAGAGATTTCACATTTTGTTCTTTGAGTTTCTAAATCCATCTGATCTCAGTTCTACCCTGATACAAATTTAGACCTAAGTGCTTTGTTCAGCCTTACAAAGACGTGCAGATAACACAGAAAGCACACTAATTAGAACTGGTAAATGCTTTCAAAGCCAGTGCCAGCCAAACTACTGTGCTTCAGTATCATCCCATCATCTGAGATGTGCCAACCAACTAGGGAACAGCTAGACCAGAGCTTTGTTTGATACTAATCAGCATCACCATACTGACTGTTGTCCAGTCCTGATCTATGTGGGTTACATAACTAAATGCTAGATGAAAATCTTCATGCATCCACAGAAGGCCATGAGCAGCTTCAAAGCTACCCATCCTTTTGCTTCCAGCAGACATGGGGCCTGTAGCTATGTAAGTAGCTGGGCAGCCAAATATTCTCCATCCCAAACAACTACTTCATATTTGTACAGCAGCAGAGGTTGGCACAGTACAAACAATGAGACAGCACTGCACAGAGTGCACGTACACAGCTGATACCTCTTCAGCCAACGCAGCCCATGTTCGACCTAATGCTGTTAGGCTTCGTGACACAGCTGTCCTTTTCCCCATAAGAAATCTTGTGGGTCTTTAGTTAGCCTCAGAAACATCAAAGTGTAAAAAGTTGGGTCAGATACATTTCTGCCTGTTTGGCAACTAGTCTTGACAGTCACATGCAATGCTGCTAATTAAGTGGGAGAGTGTTCACAATGTTAAGCTCCATGTAGCACAACAATAATACAGAACCTTAAGAAAAAACCTCAGTGTGAGCACTGGAGCTACCTTCTGGATACCCGAATAACAATAATCCTCCAAAGGTCATCCCTTTTCTACTTAGCACCGCTGGTATTCTGTTATCACAATTTTCAGCAATGTTCAACCAAGCACTGATAATTCCAAATACCACAGTGCCATAAATTAAAATACAAAGATCCTGTTCTTTGTAATGAAAAGATACTGTAACATCTTTTTGTTTTGTTTTTTTCTGTAAATGTGCACTTATCCACCAATGTTACTTTTGCACTTTATGGTAACAATTGTGTTTGTTCATACCTCCAAACACTCTGCAAGAATAAATACTTATTGCTTAAAAATAATACATCAAGACTGTTGTTATCCACTAATTTTACTGATTGCACTGTGACTAAGTTGATAAGACAGAGAGCCAGCAGAAGCCCTTTGCATGAGTTCCACTACAGGAAGCCCAAACCACAGTTGTTATACTGACACTGAAGACATACTTTATTTAGGTGTAGAAATTATTCCACAATCTTATTGGAGGATTTAGTTCTTGGCACGTGTATATTCAAACTCCCAGGTACTGGCTGCATTAACTAATTAAAGCCCATTAAGAGGCCGCCCCTCATGGAGAGTTGGCACAGGATTTCATATAATGGCCTATGAATGCACAGGAATAGCAGGAACATGCAAAGAATTGAAATGATGGCTTAGCTGCACAATCTGTTGGTTCTACTGCCAATTTAATGTGTGTTGGTCAGGTCGGAGCCTGTATTAAATCACATAGATAAAATCCTCCAAATTCATTTCCACTGATTTCAATAGAAATCCATTGAAACCTGATAACTTCAGTAGGCACTGAATAGGGCACCATGGAATTGTTCCTGGTTTTACATACTCTAGTTTTACAGATATCACTTCATTGACTTCAGTTAGGTTACCAGTGATTATGAAGTGCAGAACAAATTCCTCATGAGATCTCTGCATGGAAGTGAAGGATGTTTCTGAATAGCAAATTATTTTTAGGACACTTTCCTCCTCTGCACAGATTTCAAGTCTGCATTCACTCCACAATAGTGGTAGTACTTAACCATCCTCTTTGAAGGACTATCTTAACCACAGTCATTTGCAAGGCTTTAAAACTTACCCACCTGGCAGATTTCTTTCAAGAGGAATACTGCAGTGGTTTGTGTCCTAAAGCCCAAAAGCAAGATGTTGTCATCCTGATAAAATTTTTCATTAACAACAGATTAACCAGTTCTTTCGTGCTGTATCTGATTCTTATCACACTCCACTTACAGATAAGTACATTTTATTGATTAAAAACAATCAAGGGTAAATTAATTCCTACTCAAACAATGCCTTACATGGGGAAAAAAAAAAGAGTCAAGCTTTGCACTTTTTAGCACTACCCAGCAAGAATGAAAAAATATTTTACAATCAAGAATAAATCAAAATAATGTAGTTTATGAGTGGGAAAAAAAAAAAGACAGAAAATGTATATAGATTATCCAATTATTTTTAGACTGTATTAGAAACTGGAACTTCTCCTTGAGTTCCTCTTTGCAAATGTATTCTGTCTGTAGCAAGAACAAATAACATAAGTGGCTGTCACTCAGAGAGCTGTAGCCATTTTAATTCCACGGACAGGAAACACTGAGAAACAGCTTGTATAGGAAACATACTTACAGAGCAGTACCACAGACATGAATGCTGCTTATCAGTATCTGGAATTTAAGACATCCATAGTATCAGGGAAACTTCAGTGAATTTCCAAAATCCTCTCCAGGCCTATTTGTGAAGGCAGTTCACTTCCATCTCATCCTCTTCTCATGGACAGTTTTATAATGTTAAGACCATAGAATCATAGAATCATTTGAGTTGGAAGGGACCCTTAAAGGCCATCTGGTCCAAGTTCCCTGCATTGAACGGGGATACCCCAGCTCCATCAGGTGCTCAGAAACCCATCCAGCTTGACCTTGGGTGTCTGCAGACTAAAACTAACCATTTTGTTTAACAAACAAACTAAGAAGCAAAGTAAACAGGAAGGAAAGATGTCACAGATCATTTGTTTAAAATGTCTAAAATGTAAATATCTTCACTTTCTGCTTTCACTTGCCTCTGCACATTGTTACTTACAGAAGGGCATCTGAGGAGTTCTCAGTGGGCAACCAAAGCAAAACCACAAAATGAACAACAAATCCTGACCCTAAGTTTTGGATGCTGACTGTTCAAACAGAGAGATTCCAGTACTACTCACGCAGACAACCAACAGAATAAAGACAACTAACAGAGCAAAGCTTGGCATTTTAAATTGCCTTCCATAGCATTTAAATTCGAAAGGAAAGTTAATTAATCCTCAGCAGCAATAGAGTCAAGACAGAAGAAGGGAGGTTTTTAAATGTTGCTTACACCAGGCTCAAAAAACAATAGCCCACATTCAGGACATCTGCTGCATTTAACCCCTCACCATCAGCACTGTTTAATGTAACTGAGGTGCATCAGGCTGAGCCAGGCTGTGATTGACTTGTTTGAGCTGTAGGAGTCCCTGTTCATTGCAGGGGAGTTGGAGCAGATAACCTTTAAAAGTCTCTCTGAACTCAAAACGATTCTATGAATCTAATGACTTTGGTCTGACTGCATTTATCACACAAAAAAAGAAACCAAAAACCAAAACCCACAGTGATTCTGCAAAGGAATTGCATAGCACCAGGTTTTCAACACGTGCAAAGCCAGACATGAAAAGCTAAAGGTCAGCAGATCAAAAGAAACATCTCAAGATCATTGTGAATACTTGCACCATGGGCTCCATCCCACTGTCACGGATGTGCAGAGAACATCATCAAATGATCTTACATCATTAGACAGTCCTGTGCTCTGACTCCTCAACCAGTCCCTAACAGCACTGTGCTTGAACGCTGTGCTTTTGAATAACAAAAAGATACGTGCTCTTATCAAAAAACTCATTAAAAAGTAAATAATTACTATTGATTCTGCTAGTATTGTCTGGAACACAAATAAGAGCAGTCACCCTGTTTCTATGTTTCTTTTTGTTACTACATTTTTTAACAATGCAATAGTTTCCAACAGTTTAAGACTAACTGTAAGTAATAAATAGATGCATATGTTTATAGAAAGTTACAGAACAAAGATTACCATAGGCAATTGGTAAAACTGGTTTTCCTTCTCAGTTAAATCTAGATATTTGCATTCTGTCTTTGCAGCCTTCACAAACAGTGCAGGCCACGTGCCTGTAACTCTCCATTCGAGCAATATGAATAACCATATATACCTCCAGCCCCCGGTGTGCCATAAAACCCAGCACTGCAGGAATTGCATTCAGTCACAGTTAACTGTTAGGAGCACTTTTTTTTAATGATCTTTAAATCAACAGTGATTCCTGTAAGATCCTTCCAACATTTTTTAGAATAAAAAATGATTTACTACTCTCAAACTAATTAGTATGAGATAAAAATAGTTGCATCTATTTAAATAAGATTCTGCAATCAAGGTCAAGGGCAGTAAGCACCTACATCAGGTTCTGAAAACCACTGCTTTTGGACTGTAATATACTCAGATTTATTTTGCCTCGAGGAAATGAAGAATTGCTTCCATTGTGTGATGGATGAACAGACTTAAGAGAAAATATAGCACTTCAGACTTCAGTAGATATTGAAATTAAAATCACTCATAGCCAACATCTTTAAGAGTTTGTTCAATTAAAGACAAGGCTTTTCCTTGTTTTTTGTGGTTTTTTTTTTCATTTTTTTAACCCAGAATCCTAATCATGGCAATATGTTTTCAGAACCTACAGGACTCTTAAGAAATGCATGTACCAATGCTAAGAAGTAGCTTCGCTGCTTATGTTCCTCACAAGCACACAAAGCAAATCTGGGCCTCTCGTGTTTTAGGACTAACGTGAGCTACAGTCATATCACTCCAATAGTGCCATCTGCTGCATATTTTCAAGGCACACAGTGCTCTGCAGATCCAAGTACCTTTGTTTAAAGAGTGAATGACGACTGAATTAAACATAAATCGCCGTTACAATTTTATGTGTGTCAAAGAAAATATATATTTTTTTCCTTTTACCTAAACAGGCTGGAGTACAAAGGAAGGTGTTCCACTGCAGTATAAGATCAGAAGCCTCAGGTAAGCAATTTGTAAGCTTATGTCAGTGGCGTAACTAGAATTAGTTACGTTAGCTCACTATACATCAAAACCACAAGCCCATTTTCTCTGTGATCCCCTGTGTGTTAGATCTGCACCTCATTTTATGAATCATATCCTGGCTGTGACTTATTCACAAACCACATGTATGTATGTGTATATACACGCCTTGATAGCAAGCAAAGTATGCAGTGCCAGCTACATGCACACACACAAACACGCTCCTCCCGAGGCAGAATCAGGATGCCATGCTCACAACCGTTCCCTGTAAAGGAAACAAACCACAATGTGAAAGGGATGGGCTAAGCAACACAAAAGCTAATCCACTTCCTGGTTCCCCCGACCTGCTGCACCACCTGCACTCACTCCATTTCACTGGGCAGCTCTTTTCCTTGATTCTGTTTTCTGTTATTCACCCATGCCAACTGTCTGGAAAGAGGCTGCCTTGTACAGTGCACGTGTACCTATGTGTGATGGCTTTCCACGAGCCTGAGGTGCTGCTACAGTACAAGTGATCAAAAATCATAATACATTTTGATCAGCTAAAAACTCCTAATTTCAATGCCCTTCTGATGAGAAGAGAGGTGGACATCTTTTAAGACAGAGTGTATGTTCACGTTGAAGGAGGGTATCACTAATTCTGTCTGCAGCATGTGCTTGGGTTGTGCAAGTCACTTTCTCAGGAGGTCAGAGAGTCACACAGCGTGACTGGAATTTTAAGAAGGTTGGGAAACTTTTATGGCTATTAATAATGTTTGTATTGAATACAAGCTCAAACTGCAATGAGATTAATTAAATCTCCTGCCCCAATGCAGAAACCCACTGCCTGAAGGTCCACAGGAGGACTCCATGTGCCAACAACTCAGAACACCAGAAATACAAGGCAGCCTTCTACAGAGTTTGTCACTACTGAAGGCAGAATATCAAAGCAGATACTCCAAAGCCATAGCACATCAGAACAACTCTTAACACAACACATGCTTTTTCAGGGCTCAGGAGGGAGAAGCTGACTTGACAAGTACTCAGTGTCTGACAAAGTGTTGTGCTTACTTTTCTTTCTGGTGGGGCAGAACGGGACTGCTGCTGAGCAGACACATGCATAATAGGAAGGCAAAAGTAATTAAATGAATAAGTGAATTAAAGCAGATTTACACCCGTGAGCCAACTGAGCCTTACCAGAACTATATGCACATAACTCTGTAGCAAGACTTTTGTCACCTGTGTACACACAACTTCCAAACAGATTCCTAAGATCTGCATGTTTTGAACCTGATTCGGTAAATCATCTAGAATGCAAATGAGAGCATAATTTCTCCCAGGAACTGGAACAATACAGCATGCAGGCATTCCTTTCACACACTGCCCTTTCACACTGTTTCAGTGCAATGCTTCTCACTGCAAGGAACCCAGCAGATGAACCATTACACTGACACTGTGGCTTCACAGCATTTCTCCCATGGGACTCTTGGATCCTTGTAATAGCATCAAGTGGACCTATTTCAGGGACAGAAACTTGCAGCTCATCATTCAGACAGTCTCATACTTCAACTCATAGAAGAAAAAGACATGTATCTTCGTTCTTTTTAATCTTTGCCTCGCTGTTACATAAAGCTGTGCTTTGACTTTGCACACAGGAATATTTCTAGCAAGGTTGTGAAGGTTGTCAGTCTAGTCCCCACCCTATAGCCCCAAGACGCTGCAAAAGGAATGACACTGGATGAAAGTTAAGGGAGGAGAACAGAGAGGAAAAGAAAAATACTTGAAAAGAAACCTGGAATATTTCCCTGATGGAATTACTGTCCTGGTCAAATCTCCATGACAGCATCCCTTTAAGAGCTAGCATTGCTACATAAGCCAGTATTATCCAGCCCTTTGTGCACTTGACTGTGTTCAATGAGGTTTTGAATTTCACTGTATTTTTTGGCAAAGCCTCATGTGTTCACAACCTTAAGTCAACATGAAATCCAATCATAAATCCTGCTATCACCCTGAAATCTGTATGCAGGAGCTCAAGGTGTGCTGCAGGAGAACAAGCTGCTTGAAATCTACAACTTCAAAACAGACAACACCATTTCTGAAGGAAGTTACCCAACTTAGAAAAGAGAATTATTTCATCATTTAGGAAGATTTCAGATGCTTTGATGTGCTTTTTTTGCCAACACAATGAAGGAAGTGTCCTGCTTCTGCATGACCTTTTCTTCCTTGTGGGAACAGATGGTAAAGGCTTACAAATACACGACTGGTATTTTTTCAGTGACTCATACCTCAGAGCTACGAGATTCAGATCACCATAAGCAGCCAACCAAGATGGATGTAAGCTTACTTGAGGAGCAGTATGACCACATAAAACAGAAGCAAAAGCTGCAATCACACATTATTGTATTTAAAACAGGTATGCTTGGATTTATAGGAAACAATGTAAATGTAGATATAAAAACTTTAAGTATTGAATAACTTCTATCTTTGTTCTTTTAATGCTCAGCTTTAAGAGAGGTACAAAGTGTCTATTTTTCTGTCACTTTAGGTTTTTTATTCATTTCACTACCAGGCAGTCTTATGGCTCTATCAATCAGTTTCACAGCAGAAAAACACTAACATCAATTTGAAAGAGATGAATGTATTTGATTAAAGGTTTTACAGGTTTTAAGTAAGGAAGGTAAAATGCTTAACGCTGGTGTTTGTTCTTACAGGAGCCATGTACTTCACATCTATCATCAATCTATTTGTGAAATGTACTTTCTCCAGTTCTTCCATCAGAACAACCAGTCCTGGGTCTTCTGTCTCTTTATCTTTTCTTTATCTATATAAATGCATCCTGCAAGACTATAGGAGCTATGCGAAATATATAGCAGAAGTTGGGCATTTGCTTAAAAAATAACTTCTACTAAGTAACAGTGGGTAACTAAGACATAATCTTGGAACAAAAGGTCCCTTTTTGAAAGCATTTCCACTGCACAGTGCTTGGAAAACAGAAAAAGTGACAGTGTATCAATCATCTTTCTGCTATGCCAGACAGCTTTTATAAAACAAACATTCAACTGTTTTGAAGTTTTCAGTTAAGCTACTGCTTACAATATTGCACCAACATATTTCCATTCGCTTTCTAAGTTAAAGTGATAGTGAGAATACCAAGTCAATTAATGAAATTGTCTGTGAACGTAATACCAATGTGCAATATGTGCTTAATTCATCTTTGGTGTTAGCATTTAGCTGAACAAAAAGGGAACTTGGGCTATTTCATTACTTACATTTTCCACTACATTTTTCAGCAGTTCTGGATTTTGGCTGTACCTAACTATGAATGTCATCATAACAAAACAAAAAACACATACTTATGAACCATAGAACATATTAGCTTCCTCAGTATCATTTCATCCAAATGGCTAGAAATCCTAATGTTAAATAAAAAAAAAAAAAGCCTATTTAAGGAAGGAAGAGATGTGAATGTGCTTATCAGGTATGAAAAGGCAAATAACTTGAAGGCAAAGCAACAATATTACCAATTAAAGAAAGGAAGCAGAGGTCTGTATTCCAATGAAATTCCATATACATGCACGTAGTCCGAAATATTAACAAAAACACAGAACCTGTGGCACTGAACTTGTACATTTAATCAGCTTGTGTGGAAAGGGTTAATGTTGCTGTGAGGAACAGTTGAGGTCTCAGTGTCATTAAAGTTAACCTTAAACATTCCTGTGGTTTAGATGCTGGAAAAACCTATTGCGAAAAACCTATTGCGTAACTCAACAATTTGAAGCTGTTACATGCATCAGTTTTCAAGAGGATGTCAGGATGCAATAAACACCACTACAATGAGATAGCATACTGCCCAACACTGTGATTCCTTAAGTTACAAGTCTGAGATAGCCCCAATTTCCAGCTCGTACCACAGAGCACTCCATGTGTGCATCACTTTTTGGTACTGACAGTAATGATTTCCTTGTACTGCTACCATACCTACAGGGTAAAACTGTTGCTCAAGGATAACGACAACAACAAGACTCTACACATGCCCACACACCTCAGAGGCCTGAGATGAGAATCCATGGTAAAGGATGGTCCCAAAAATCCCTGCAAAAAGACTCTGGTGAACTAGTAACTGATAAGTCACCTTAAAACAACTTTCCTCTGGTTCTTCCCCAATACACACAGCCACATATATATTTCTGCCAATTCCCAGTTCTTTGAGAAAAAGGATGACAGGATTTGAAAATCACCAGGTAGGTGATAATACAACAGTGTATTCATTATTAATTGGCTAAGACAAAGAAAAGCAGTATTTACTTTAGGAATTAAAACAGCATTCAGAGCATGCAGTAACAATGGGGTAAACGTTGGGCCTCTGACTGCAGAAATCTCTTCCAAGAATTTCCCAAGCCAAACTGAAGATCAGCTTCTGTTACATCAGAATCTATGATGGCAGCATATGAAAAAAACCAAATGGTAGACAACATTACTTTAAGGCTATTATGTACAATTAAAAGATCTGTCTTTTCTAAAAGACCACAGATCTTCATCAAGCTTTCTTTAGATGTTAGGGGAGTGCTAAATGTGCACAGCTCAGGGCTCCACCATTTCTATTACAGCTCATTGCTCAACATTGTGTGCTGCATCTGTAGCCAAGCAATCAAATCAAACCTGAACTGAAAACCAGTTCAGACTATTTGACTTGGACTGATGCATTACACTGAACTCTCTGATCAGCTCAAACCAGATTGTAATTCTTCCAATGACTAGTTCAGATGATTCAAGATAAAAACTGATGTTGCCTATCAACATGAGTTCATCTAAAAGTGCAGTAATATCCATGAGAATGTGCAAAGCTGCTCCACCATAGTCTCTTAATTCCTCTTTTCTCTTGCTTTTTCTCTCACATGTGAAGAACAAACCTCCTTAGTAGCCTGGTGCTATACCGTGCTGTTCTGCAGACCTCCACATTGCAGATGGGCTTTTTGCAGCACTGTAAGCTGAGCTTTATTTCCTGGGAAAAGTCTGGCCATAAGTCCAGCTATAACTTTGATTCTCACTGTTCCATGATACAAAACTGTGTGTTCTTATCTCTAAGAATGGCTTCACTCTTGTAGTATATTTCACTGTACAGGCATATGTACATGCTCTAAGCTTAGCATGTGCTCTTGTCTCCTCTCTCCTGGGAACTGCACAAGAGCAGAAGATGCACATGACTCTTACTCCCCAGCTCTCATCAGATCAACCTCATGTGGCCAACTGAGGGGCAGAGAAAATTCTGTGATACTGTACAGGAGCTGTTGCTTTAGTAGTGAGAACCAAAGACAGCAGCAAAATCCTCTCCTTAACTGAAGCCCTGTTGTACAGGTTCATTTACTGCCAGTAAACCAGCTTCATCTGACATCTTCAGGTAGTTTCTTGTAAAAATGTTATGAAATACTGTTGTGAGGATTTTTGTGTTCGTTTCTTTTTTATGGCAACATCCTATTCCAATTAGTTTCATTTCGATTTCAAGGTTAGAACTCTTTTAAGTGGCTGTTCAGATTTCAAAATATAATCAGCTCTCTATGTCTATTTTTTTCACATCAATATACTTCATAATTCGTACTGAAAAAAAATTCAGTTCCTTTAAGTCAACCCCGTAAATAAAGGTCAGCATTCTGCACAACCTCTACTTTAAGCTGTATTTATAGTAACTAAAGTGCATTTAATTATTGCTTACAATGTCAACAGCACTGTTTGTTTATCTTTAGTACAATGGTTCAGATTCTATTCATTTTCAAGGCACAGAAGGCCAGTCATGTTCAGTAATTTAATAGCTGCTGCATCTAATTCAAGTAGCATTAGCATCTCTATTTCTAATATCCTATGCATTTCGAACAGTAATCATACTGCATTAGAAATTAAGCCACAGAGATGGGGGAAAAAAGTAATTAAATAATAAATACAAGCCTATATGTTAATGATTCTGTGTTAAGAAAAAGAGGAAAGAAATCCAGAATATTTTTTGGTTGTGAATACAAGCTTCAAACAGTATCAACTAAAATATTTGTCTCTTTCAATTCATAGAATCATAGAATCACCAAGGTTGGAAAAGACCTACAAGATCACCCAGTCCAACTGTCCACCTATCACCAATTCTTCTCACTAAACCATGTTCCTCAACACAATGTCTAAACATTCCTTAAATACCTCCAGGGTCAGTGACTCCACCACCTCCCTGGACAGCCCATTCCAGTGCCTGATCACTCTTTCAGAGAAGCTGCACTTCCTAATATCCAGTCTGAATTTCCCCTGGCACAACTTGAAGCCATTCCCTCTCATCCTATCCCTAGTTACATGAGAGAAGAGGCCGAGCCCCAGCTCACTACAACCACCCTTCAGGTAGTTACAGGGAGCAATAAGGTCTCCCCTGAGCCTCCTCTTCTCCAGACTGAACAATCCCAGCTCCCTCAGCCATTCCTCGTAAGGCCTGTGCTCCAGATCCCTCACAGCCCCTATCAACACATTAAGCAAGCCCCTGTTCACCTTAAGAATTTTTGCTTACAAGCAGTTAATTACTGAAAGTCAATTCTCAATCTGTGTTGTTAATGAGTCTTAGAGTAGTGCTTAGATCAATATTGACTCGATAAATTTCCATTATCATTTAACTGACTCTGTCGTAGCATTTATGTCTTCAAACTGCAAAACAGAGCGAGAAACACTTCTACTCTGTAATCTGGGACCAAAAAGAATTTGCACCACTCATCTGTTAATGTTCTTCAGCAGAGTTTACACTACAGAAGCCCTTAACTTCTGCCACAATAATAAAGTGCACATATGCGTTTCTCTTGCAGGTGAACATGAATCTGTTCTCCCAGAATCGATGGTCAATGCTGTTTTAATTAATAAAAAAGTTAGAAATTCAAAGTCATTTACAGAACGTGTCCCCATCAGAAAGGTCAGGCTGGAGGTGACCAGCAATGGCATGGCACATGATAACTCACTCTGGCGTACTCACCTGGGAATTCACCGCCTGGCACAAGCTCCTTGTAAGAAGGCTCCCTGGGATCTTTCCAACTCCAGGAATGAACTGTGCAGTTTGGAACATCAGAGACTGATTTCAAAGGAAAATGGCAAACTGCAACACAAAGAATTAGAAGAAGTAAGTGAACTATCCATGCTCAATTCAAGCATATCAAATGGTTTCAGCAAAGAGAATGGCAGCATCACCTCAGGAACTTGCCAAACGCCTGCTCTGAAGCCAGACACCTCAGCTGTTTGGGCCCACCACTGTATTTCCTCTACAAAACACATGCCAGCTTGCCACAAGTTAGACTTTTATCCTTTCCCTAATAAAAAAGCACCCAGAATTTCAGAAGCAGCAAGGAGGCTTGGATTATATGTCTCACAGTGAAGACACTCAGGAATAAATAAAGTTCAGTCAAGCATTTGAGTAAAACTTAGGACTGCAAAATAACATTCCTAGTTACTGTGATCCACCTGCTGAAGGTCTCCTATTAGCCAAGGAAGGTTTTCATGAAAGTTGAGTTGCTGGAGGGAAGATGCTGGACTGCCACAGAAGCTCACTTCTGTTATTCCAGATATTGGAGCAATTTTTCTGGGCTGTTTCCCCTCTATTTTCAAGTTAATTATTTAGAAACAAAGACTGTATCACAACAACATTTGAAATATCAGAGCTACAGCAAACATTAGCAAAACTGCTGATGAAGCAACAAGGCTAAATTTCTGTGTGATATGATTTGACTAGACCATAAACAAATGAGCAATGGATCAGTACTGAAGGTGATCTGTACACTTAATATGATTTCATAAATTCTCTTCTCAAAAAAGAAAAAATATATATATTCATTATAATTTTCAATGTATGTATTTTTAAAAGCAATTAATAAAATCTTTGCTCACATCTACTGTTATTTTAATGGGACACAGTAAGTGGCACATTTTTCTTATATATAAACCCCATACTAATAATTTGTTGGCTCCCTTCTACACCCCATCTTTCATTAAAGAACTAAACTCAGAAATGATTATTTAGTTCCCTGATACCTTTTATCAACATACCTTCCTTGTCAGAAGTACAATGTACCTTTCTTCTGCTACAACTATATGAACTCAAAAGGAATATAACCACTTCATCTACACAAATGTAACTAGTAGCACATGCTCTTATAGATGTGGCTTAACCTCACACAACTGGCCTCAGCCCATCAAGCCAGCCTGTCCAGATCCCTCTGTAGGGCCTTCCTACCCTCAGGCAATGCAACAATACCTCCAAACTTGGTGTCATCTGCAAACATACTGAGCATGCACTCAATCCCCCTGTCCGGATCATCAGTAAAGATATTAAACAGGGCCAGCCCCAGTACTGCTGCCTGGAGAACACCACTCCTGACGACTCCACTCACCACCATTCTCTGCACCTAACCATAAGAGCCAACGCTTCCTTCACAGGAGATTCACAGTTGTTAAGTGTTGAATCACAGAATGGTTTGGGTTGGAAGGGACCTTAAAGCCCACTTGAAATCCGTACCATGGGCAGGGACACCTCTCACCAGACCAGGTGCCCAAAACCCCATCCAGCCCTGCAGGGATGAGGCATCCACAGCTTCTGTGGGTGGCCCATGACAGTGTGTCACCACTCTCTGTGTGAAGAACATCTATCTTCTCTGTCTTATCCAAATTTAGTTTAAAACCATTACCTGCCCTTGTCCTATCACAGTACAACCTGGTAAAGAGTCCACAGCCAATTTTCTTGTCAGTCTCCTATGAAAGGCTACAATAATGTCTTCCCAGAGCCTTCTCCAGGCTGAATAACCTCAACTCCCTTAGGTTTTTTTCATAACAGAGGTCCTCCGTCCCTCTGATCATCTTCGTGGTCTCCTCTCCACCTGCTCCAACAGCTCCAAATCTTTTTTGTGCTGGGTGCTCCGGAGCTGAATGCAGTACTCCAGGTGGGAGTACCACGATATCATGGCACACAGTACCACAGAAAAGAAAAACCATCACGGAATACAATGCCATTCTACCCCTCCTTACCAATTGTCATTTCCTCTGTGCCACTCAAAGCAGTTCCAGACCTAAATTCCATACTGCCGTGCAGTGATCCAGCCAGCACCAGTAGACAACCAGACACCTCTATCCTGTAAGTATCCACCCATAAGACAAAGGCAGAACAACATCTATGTGCTTTAACTCTTGAACAAAATTCTCTGAAAATGTACTTGAGAGAGGTGTACGTTCTGATTTTTCAGTGTTTTCAATTTTTTTCTTTATGTTTTTAATTAATGGATTCCTATTTCTGGGTAGGCATGCAACATTAATAAGCAATCAAAACTAATTTATAAAAACAAACCAAATTAAAAAAGAAAAAAAAAAAAACCAAGTGAAAACAGAAAACACAGTACTAACAGTATTTAAAGAAAGAATTGAAAAAAGATAAAACACAATTATGGATAATAGGTAAAGGTGTAACAGAGATAAAATACCAGATAACAACCAGCTACATGAAACAAGAAAGTACCCGGAGAGAAATATCAAAGGACAATGAGTTTTTTTGAACTCTGTGGTGCACATTAGTTTTCTATTTTCCCGTCTCGCTGATTACAGAGTTTATTGATTTGTACTTCAGCCTTTCATTATACTGGAGTGTTGTTTTTGTTGTATCTACAAGTCTGGAGACCGTATGAGAATCACATCAAGATAAAGGAATAACTGGAAAAAAAAAATCACACTGGCAAGGAGCCATTATAAAAACTACTCAAAATTAAATTCATTAAATAACTGCTAGATAGTTGCAATGAAGCACATGAAAACATTTCAGTGAATGCAATATAAATTTTGAAATTGGTATCACAATAATTCTAAAACCCTATCTAGCTACTTACCTACTCTATGCACCCATTTGATTAAATTAGTGATATTATTTTCTGCAAATACTTTTAAATTGATTTTAAAGTGCTTTGAATCAGTTATCTTAACCAAACACAGACTTTAATACTTTGATTTAGGTTGGTGAAAGTTTATACTCAGACTAAATAAATCCTTTGCAGGCACTTTGTCCTTTCCTGAGGCTCCTCGAGCATACTGGTGTGCTTTGTACTTACAAGCTTAATTGGGAAGGGCAATTTGCCTTTGGAAAAGTCTTTCAGTTCAACTCCCCAGGACATAACAGAAGGAAGATTTCAGTACATTTTCATTTGCTAGTTATGAGAAAAGTGGCTATACTTGCATTTCAAGAGACTAAAATATTACACAGGTGCACTGCCTGAAAATTATTATTTTTTCCCTAATGCAGCCTTGGTTAAAAAAAAAAAAAAAAAAAAAAAGGAACAATTTAATGAGAAAAAAATGGAAAACTTCAAATATTGTAAAGTCACAGTTCTCAAACTTACCTGATTTTCAATGCCCTTTGCTTGTCCATGTTTGGAAATCATGGGTAGTTACTACTACATCACTGTGTTTCTACTACTTTGGCCAAGTTTCAAGCACTGAATTCAGGAGTATCAGAAAAGCAAGTTGAGTAACAATAACCTTATTTTAACAGTGGGCAAATGTAACTTATTTATGCACACAGGGGAGGTTGTAATCCTGAAATTCCAGTTCAGAGTCAGTGAGCAAGACACACAATACCTGTGGGGTCAAACAGCAGCCTAAGGAATACATTTTGAATAAAGACTGACCTGCAGGGCCATGTAGTCCAAAATAAACCACAGCCTTGGACAATGCTTTCCCTGCAGTATCAGAGCAATCTGTAGTTTAGTCAGGTACCGGGACAGGCTGGAGTCGCCGTTCTTGGAGGTGTTCAAGAACTCTGGAAACACAGCACTGAGGGACACGGTTCAGTGGGCACAGTGGAGACGGGCTGAAGGTTAGATGATCTCAAAGTCTTTTCCAACCCTAACGATTCTATGGAAATCCTTAGCTGCTGAGACAGATTGTCACAAGAGAAAATTAAACTGTAAGTTAGTTATTTCTGGTGTCATGCATTAAAATAAACACTCTATCTTTCACAAGCCCCAGAAAGGTTCTGCAAGCAAGCCTCCCCTTTGAGGGTCCAACGTACAAATGTAACATCAAGTGCCTACTGTGTACAGCCTAATGGGACTCACACCACACCCAGCAATGGACCATTACAGGGGCTACAGCATAAGGTACAATGCATACCATAAGGAAAACGGGGCCAGACGCCTGCCTGAGTCCGGAAAGTCTCTACAGTGCCCTGTATCAACAGTGAAGGTCAGCCTCTTCTCCCAGAAAACGGCAATAAGACAAGAAGTGATAGCCTTAGGCTACACTGAGGGGAGATCCTCACACAAACACACGCCTCTAAAGTGAGGGCAAGGAGCCAAAATGGCGGGCGGGGCGCCGCTTCAATCACGTGACTCCCCACTTCCGGCCTCCGCACAGGACCCTCCCGGAACTCAACGACGGAGAGCAGCGTTGCAGAGCCCCGCCCCGTACAGCCACCCTCCCTCAGGGGCGCAGGTAAGCGCGGGGCGTGGGGGCGGGCCCCGCGCCTTGCCCCTCCCCCCCCTCCTCCAGGCCACCGCCGTCGCCGCCGCCCGCGGGTGAGCTGCCGCCCTGCTGCCCCTCAGAGCGGGCACGGGGTTCGTGTAGGGCTGGGGGAGCGGTTGCTAGGGCCCGCCGTTCCCTCAGCCTGAGCCCTGAGCCGCGGGGCTGGGGTGGGTGCTTCCCAGCGCGCTGAGGTACCCGTGCGGCCTTCGCGGGCCTCGCCCTGCTGGCAACTTGGTGCTTAGGAGGCAGTGACAGGGCTGGAAATTCCCCAGTGTGGGTCAGGGATGTCCGTGCTGTCAGGGCTGATTGCGGCCCAAAGCCGACGGGTGCCCGTCCTGGTGCTCGACATCTCTGTCGCCCCTGGAGCCGTGAGGGATCATAGTGTTTTGCTCTAGAGAACCTTGGCTGCCATACGCCTTTGTCTGGTCTGTCTTATTACTCGGCTGCTCAGAGTACTCCGTTCCTTTCCTCAGCGATTTGGCTTTCAAGCCTTATTTCTGAGTCCAGCAGAGGGCCACAAAGATGGTGAATGGACTGGAGGATCTCCCCTATGAAGAAGGGCTAAGTGAACTGTGTCTATTTAGCCTTGAGAAAAGAAGACTAAGAGGGGACCTGATCCAGGTTTATAAAATCTGAGGTGTGGGGAGCAAAGTGACGAGGCCAGACTCTTCAGCTGTGTATGGAGACAGGACAAGGGGGAACGGGCAGGAGCTGCAGCACAGGAGGTTCTGCGCCAGTGTGCACAGGAACCTCTTTACAGTGAGGGTGACGGAGCACTGGCACAGGCTGCACAGGGGGGGATGTGGAATCTCCTTCTCTGGAGATATACAAGACCCACCTGGATGCCTACCTGTGCGACTTGGTGTAGGGAACCTGCTCTGGCAGGGGGGTTGGACTCGATGATCTCTTGAGGTCCCTTCCAACCCCAATGATTCTGTGATTCTGTGTTTGTTTTCTTTCTGAGCCCAGCTGGTTCAGAAGGGAACGTTGGGAGTGACAGAAGCTCAGTGTGGTGTTCAGAGTGGCCCTTTGTAAGTCCTTATCAGCTGTGTTGAGCAAAGGAGTTTTGAGAAGGCCCCTTTAAACTCAGTGAAAGTGAAACCATCTCAGGGATGCTTGTTTTGCTTGGTGGGAATAAATGCCAACAACTTAAATGCCTTTCTCTAGAAGTTAAAAAGACATCTCCTGAATGATTCCCGGTGTACAAGAGCCAAGTCATAAGAGATTTTCTTTGCTTTGGTTTGATTTCTTTTTATCGAGATCACATTGTCATCCTTGCCTTCTCCTCTCCTTGCCTTCTCCATTCCCTGTTACAGAATCATAGGATTACCAAAGTTGGAAAAGACCTCTCAGGCCATTAAGTCTAATCATCCACATACCACCACTATTTCCCACCAAACCACATCCCTCAGTGCGACATTTAAACATTTCTTGAACACCTTTTTTTTTTGTAATGAATTCCATTTTTTCAAGGAAGTGCTGATATGCTCAGAGGTTACTGCTTTTTCTCAACTGAATATGAGTAACTTCTGGTGGTGAATTCAGCCTAAACGATCGCATGTGAGCCAGGGAACTGTTCAGTTCAGCTCACTAGCCTCTTTTCCCTAGTAATGGGTACTTCACTGCCTGGTGCAGATTTACAGTGTGCATCACGTTTAATCTCAGCCCCTGTACTTTATGTTGTGCTCTGTGTGCCTTTTTTTTTTTTGCACTGGGAGTGGGAAGAGCATATTGTGGGCTATGAGAAGTGACAAGCTGCTATTTCATCACTGTGATAGCAGAATTTTACAATCTGTTTCATGATAGTATTAAATGTGGCTTCTTGTCTAATGGTTGAGATCTGAAAGGGAAGGTATAGATCTCAGCACAGATTTCACTTTGCCAGAGTGATGAGAATGTTATGTTATGGTCTTCTCATGGGGAAGTTTGTGGTACTGAGATGTTTCTTCTTGACACCTCTTTTCTGTCTTCCCAAAAGGAGTCATAATTTGTGTTCAGTCAGCTGCTGGTGGAGAAGGGCAGTTAAAGTTAAGCAAGAGATAGAGGAAGGCAGAGGCATAACACATGAACATTTTGGAGAGGGATTGGAATGAGCAGCACTTTCCAGGGCAGGAAATAATAATTTTATCACGGATTTTGAGGAATCAACGTGTTCTGCATTTCTAGCTTATATGAGAAGTTAGAAAAGAGTTTTCTTGTCACTCAAAATACCGAAGCAGGGGCTCCTGGATTACCTGTGTTCCAGTTTCTGATAGCAGTTTTGTTGTTAGGTTCCCTTCCCCACCAAAATGTGTTTTATGCTCAGAGGATTTTTTGCTTGTTTGCTTTTGTTTTAAAAGAATGGCACAAAAGAAGTATTTAATAGCAAAGCTGACAAGTTGCTTAAGAGAGGACAAAATTCAGCTATGGAAACCACCATATACGAATGATAAAAAAGAAGCTGGTGAAGAGATGAAGGTAAATATTCCATCTGAGCTGGCATCATGCGTCCTCCAGTCATGTTACTGGTGCATTTTGCCAGGTTTTTCTTACTGTTTTCTTAGGAGCTTGTACAGAAATATTCATCCATGCTGAAAATCAATGAGAATGAAGCAGAGAATATGCTGGAAGAAATACGGTGTAAAGCAATTGAGCGTGGAACAGGAAATGAAAATTATAAAGTGACTGGGATTGCAAGACTTGACATACATCTGCCTCGTAGAAAAGTAAGTGATGTTGCAGAATAGTTGGGATAAGTGAGTTTACTCTATGGCCTTTTGAGTTCTAGTTACATATCTGATGCAAATGTTTTCACTTCCTCAACTTCTTTGTTTGTTTTTTTTTTTTGCATGGTGATTCTGTGTTTGGTATTAAAAAAGTAATTATGCTGGGGGTGAGGAGGGAGAAGTAGTTATGTAGATGTAGCTTTAGTTCCCCAGATATGTGGAAATATCATGAAGAAGGATTATAGTGTTGGGAGCCTCGTAATTGTGTTCCCCTTAGGATTTAATGAGAAATGATCTTTTGATTAAGAAAAGTAAATTAGATTTGAGTGTCTGTCTAGTTCAATTTGATTTCTTCTGACTTAACCATTCATGTTAGTAATAAAGAGCAGATTTTTTTTCCAGTTGTAGAATACCTAAAGTTGTATTAGCAAATGAATATCACTTTATTACCACAGCTCTTGTTTAAATGACAGCTTTAATTTTTTAAAAAGTCCCCTTTCTTTTTATTGCAGTGAGCAAATTGAGTGCCATGTCATCTTAAGTGGTGTATGGCCAATGAAATAAAATAGTCCTCCTTTAGCTTTTAACCATGGCATATGGCAATGCTTTTATGGTGATTTATATTGCAACTATTCTAGCCCAGGCAGCTAACTAAACCTCCAGTGTTTGAACTTGGAAAGCTGAGGGAGGCTTTCTATTGTGATGGTACTCATCTATCTAAGTGAGGCTCCATCAGCTTGCGCCTTAAAGCCAGGCTTCAGCTTTCAGTTTCCTGCATAAAACATACCAGAATAATGAAATCGTTGTCATACTGGTCACTGTGCTGGATTCTGGGGCTGCATCTACCTTGGTCAGCTAACCCCCTGTAGCTGTTCCCCTCTCACAGTTGTTAGCATCCTCTCTGAGGCAGCTCTGCCCAGGCCACCTGCTGTTCTGAAAAGCAGTGGTTAGGCACAGTGTGAGGCACTGATCTCCATGAGTGGTTTGGATACAGCTGTGCTGTTTTGATGGCTGAGAGGATTCAGCTGTATGGATGTGAACTTCTCTACAGGACAGAGAACAGCTCTTGGTATGGACAAAGTGAGTCTCGGGCAAACACAGTTGACATCTTCAGTCTAGTTTTGATTCTGCTGTGTGGGAACAGCGTCTTCCCCAAAGCTGTATATCTTCATCTGCTCAGACAACAGTAGAACTTCTTTGCTTAGGAGCAATTAGAGGTTGCATTCAGCTTTTCAGCAACAGCAGTGAATGGTGACTGGAAAAAAGACATGTTTTTCTATGGAAGAAGATGATCTCCAGTGATAACCTGTGTTTCAGAAGGTTTCTTTCCCCACTGAATACTTGAACAACTATGACTGTGTTTTTTCTCTCTCCTGTAGTGAAAATTAATTAGTAGGGAATGTGACAGGCTGAAGGCAGTGGTTGTTAAGTATTTGCCATGCAGTTAAAACAAACAAACAGTCAGGTAATTCCTTTTTTCTGTGCCACTGGGCATGAGGGAATTAATTCATTTAAAATTCCGGTTTATCTAATATGGGACCAGACACACTGATAGGAATTAATCATAACTTCACCAGTCACAGGTGAGTGGCATAATTACAAAGCAGAGTTAAGATTGGAAGTGTATAATTAAATTAGTTTAAATTGTTTGTTTCTGAATTTGGATTTATCTGACTTTCAATCTTTTGCTGTTGTAATCTTATTTTTAGCAGTGTATAGCAAATAGAATACTCCCTGCCTGGAAATTAAGAATATGTATGCTGAACAGTAACCCTGTTAACATGATTATTATTTGAAAAAGAAATTGTTGTTGTTAGAAAACGGTTAATTAAGAAAATGTCCAAAGTACTGTGATATATTCTTTTCCTTTTCTCCTCCATTCCCCCATCCAATATAATTACTACAGAGCAGAAAAGTCCCTCTGGAAACCAGCCTGTTCATCACGGGCAAGGAGCTCAGATCACAGTAAGTGTAATCACCTTTGGTTCTTGTTTTAGTACTGTATGGCAGTGTGCTACTTCACAGAAATACAAGCAGTGCACTACTGTTGGATTATCTCAAGCTTTTTCTTAACATTTGGTATATCTGAACAGGCTGTCCAGTGTTCCTGCATAGGGCAATTCTTCATTTAAAAAGTAGTAGCTTAACGCAGGAAAAAGGAAAGTTACAAATTTGGAACTGACTCCTTATGTAAATCGTCAGCAATACCAGGGAATGCAGCAGTGATTGACAGTCTTAGTTTGTAGTGAGGCAGGTCCTTTAAATACTGAACACCAGCTTCTCTTTTGGTATTTTTAACCCAGTAACATCAGAATCTTTTCTGCCTGCTTTGCTTTTCCCTTTCTGTATCCCATCTTTTTCCTATATGGCATAGAAAGCTTTTTGATGATGTTATTTTGACTTCTAGCAGCCTTTTAATCAAAGGTTAAGCCAGTTATGAACATATTTGTTTTCAAGTTTTATCACTATTCTATTAGAAATCCTACTTGCATTTATAAGTTTATATTCATAGATGCAATGATTTATTTCACAGGATAGCACAAGAACACGCATTACAAGAAAATGCTATCAAAATAATCATTAATAAGAAGCAGCTTGACCTGGGTACGTATCTCTAGTCAAGTATAGTCTCTCTAGTTGAGTATTCTATGTTTGTTTTCCAGTTTATTGCTTCTCAGAAGCAAACTTTCTTGTGATTTTGTTAATTTGAAAAATCTCCAAGGAATGGCAGTTGTATTGCCAGGCTCTGCTCTAAGGTAAACATAATAACTCATAATGATCAAAGTACTCAGAACTGTTCATTATATAAATCCCTTAATAAATGTTGAAAATCCATTTTCTGAAGTGTTGAAATACCCAGAATAGAGGTTTAAGAAAAAAAAACAAACCATGAATTTCCCCAATCCATTTTATATAGCTGCACATTCAAAAACTTGTTTGTAGTGTCTTATACATGTTTGTTCCCATGATGTGTCTAAAGCACTGAACAACAGCTACTTTCTTCTGTTATTCATTGCCTAGGCAGCTGACATATTCATTCCCCTGGAAGAAGTCAGAACTAGTTAGAGCCACAAAATTGATAATAAGAACTTGGATTTAGTTTCTACTTCCTCTGTTCTGGTGCTGTTGTGGTGTGTGATTCTGGACATGTTGTTTAACTTGGATTTAGTTTCTACTTCCTCTGTTCTGGTGCTGTTGTGGTGTGTGATTCTGGACATGTTGTTTAACCCCACATTATTGCACTTCTTGCCTGGAGATCAATTAATTGAAATGGAAACACTGGGGGAAAAAAAGTGCAAGCAAAGAAACATACCAATTATTTTAAAAGCATTTATTTAATTCAAATCTACTTCTGATTTCAGTTTCTGTGGAAGATGTCAGTGATTCACAGTGATCATGACTGAACACTTGGATCTAGTAATGCAAATAAGGGGCTGTTGAGGTTGTTGGTTTTTTTTTCCAGCAGTACTACAATGTAAAATGGTTTCTTCACAAATAGAGTATGAGGAATGTGATCCAAATACTGTATTTTGCAGGAAAAACCCTTGAAGATCAAGGTGTAACACACAATGCAAAAGTGATGGTACTTCAACTGGAACAGAGTGATGAGGAAACTAGAAGAAAAGTTCAGGAAGAAGAACTTCAACGCAAGAAAGAAAAAGATATCAGTGACAAGATGCAGAGAACGAAGAAGGGTCTGGAAATCCTTGCAGAGAGAGGTAAGGAAGGGTTGGTGTGGGAGTGGGGAGCTGGGCATCTTGCAGATCATCTCGGTGACATTTCAGCACCGAAAAGTACCTACACTGTCAACTTCAGTTTCTACTTCTATAGTTTTCTGCCAACTTGAAAACTGAGTTGATTAAAACTTCCTCTTCTAATTATTGCACAATTGGAATGCTGGAAAATATTTTACACTTGGTGAAGAATATAAAATGAATCAATTATTATATAATTGGCACTTGACAGTTAAGGGACTGACAACTCTGAGAGCAAGCTGTAAATTTATTGTACACATAAGCACAGTGGAAAAATGTATGATAAGTCTTACACGTTTTTTTGTAGTTTACCTCAGATATGACTATGTGTAACCATGGTTACATTGTGCAGAACAGCTCACTTGTCATTTTGATCTGTAATGTGGCTGTTCTTTTCTTACTGTGTTTGATGTTGATTGCTGGCAACTGTGGATTAAGTCAAAGGGATATAGGCAATTTAACAGTAATAATTTTTCAAAATGAGATCAAGTGTGTCTGTGAATTGTGCTGCTAGATGGTGAGCTTAAATCATTTCTCTATTTTATTGTTTCAAAAATCCACAAACAAGAAACTGAAATTGAGTATGTAATGAATTCCTGCCAAATGCATCAGAAGTATGTGAACAAAGCTTCTTCTAACCTACTGTAATGTCAAATTTTGAACAAGTGAAGGAAGTGAGCCTTTTTATTGACTTAAGGGGTAATTTAGACCCCAGCCCTTGAATTTTGTGTAGGGCCTTTTTAAGATAATTACTACTAGCTGTCATTTATAGCAAAGTGTCAGAGTATGACAGGGTCTTTGTGTTGTGTCCTCAGAGGCTCAAGGCTCTCTGTGAAGCAATGTGAAATATAAAAATAATCTAACAACCCTTTTGTTTCATCTGAGGAAAATAGTAGGGCCAAAGCTTTTAATCTCTGCAAACTCCTTCTTAATTGTCTTTTGTTTGTAAGAGAAGTATCCTTTTTCACTTTAAATCAAAGTGAAAACAGAATTAATAGTGCAGTCAAACATTAAAGATATTGGGAAAGGATAGAATTATAGAATCAGCCTCCAAGATCATCTTGTCCAACTGTGCAGTTATCACCGATATTTCCCCTCTAAACCATGTTTCTTGAACACCTCCAGGATCAGTGACTCCACCACCTCCCTGAGCAGCCTCTTCTTCTCCAGACTGACCATCCCCAGCTCCCTCAGCTGCTCCTCATAAGTCCTGTGCTCCAGGCCACTCAGGGCTTTGTTGCCCTTATCTGAATACACTCCAGGGCCTCAGTGTCTTTCTTGTACTGAGGGGCCCAAAACTGAACACAGAACTTGAGGAGCAGCCTCACGAGTGCTGAGTACAAAGCAATTATTGCTTCCCTGCTCCTGTCCTCTACTGGCAATGTTATTTCTGATACAAGCCAGGCTGCTGTTAGCCTCCTTGGCTACCTGGGCATGCTGCTGGCTCGCGTTCATCTGAGGGTGGATCAGCATACCCAGGTCCATTTTTTCCACACAGCCTTCTGGCCACTCTGCCCCAAGCCTGTAATGTTGCTTTGGGTTGTTGTGGCCAAAGTGCAGGACCTAGCACTTGGATCTTGTTGAACTTCATCCTGCTGGCTTCATCCAAGCAACCCAACCAGCCTGTCCAGATCCCTCTGTAGGGCCTTCCTACCTTCAGGCAGAACAGCACTTCCTCCCAGCTTGGTGTCAGCTGCAAACTTACTGAGGGTGCACTCAATGCCCTCATCCAGGTCATCAATAAAGATACTGAACAGGACAGGCCCCAATACCGACCCCTGGGGAACACCACTTGTGACCACTTGCCAGGTAAATGTGACTCCATTCACCACCATTCTCTGGGCCTGGCCCTCCAACTTGTTCTTTACCCAGTAAAGAGTGTATCTGTCCAAGCCATGGCCTGCAGCTTCTTCAGAAGAGTACTGTGGGAGGCAATGTCAGAGGCTTTGCTGACAGCCTTTTCCTCATCCACCAGGTGGGTCACTCAATCATAGAAGGAGATCAGGTTGGTCAGGCAGGACCTGCCTTTCATGAACCCGTGCTGGCTGGATCTGATCCCCCGGTTGTCCTGCACGTGCTGTCTGATCTCCCTCAAGATTATCTGCTCTATAACCTTTTCTGGTGCTGAGGTTGGGCTGACACTCCTGTAATTTCCACATCCTCCTTGTGACCTTTCTTGTAGATAGAAGACAAGCATAGAAGGCAAGCCTCCAATCCTGTGGAACCTCTCTGGTTGATCAGGAAGGATGATAAATGGTGGATCCTATCTGGCCCCATGGGTTTACGACAGTCTAGATGGTCTGTGTTTCCTTCTGAATCAAGGGGCGGTTTACTCTGCTCCCCATCCCAGATTTCCTGGTCACGGACTAGAGTACCCTGAGGATAATTGGTCTGTCTTTAAGATGGATGTAAAGAAGGTATTAGAACCTCAGCCTTTTCCTTATCCTCAGTCATCACATTCTCCACCACATCCAGTAAAGGATGGAGATTCTCCTTAGCCCTCCTCTTCCTGTTAATATAGTTGTAAAAATAATTTTTTGTTCTCTTTTACTCCAGTGGCCAAGTTGAGTTGGAGCTGGGCTTTTACCTTTCTAATTTTCTCCTTGCATGTCCTAGCAATTTCTTTGTTCTCTCCCTGAGTTGCCTGTCCCTTCTTCCACAGGAGGCAGGTTCTCTTTTACTCCTGAAGCCACAGGAAAAGCTCCCTGGTCATCCATGCTGGTCTTCTTCCCACTGGCTCATCTTGTGGCACAGGGGAACATCCTACTCTTGCAACTTTAAAACTTCCTTATAGAGTGATCCGTCTTCCAACTTGATGATGTACAGAGATCCCTTCCAACCTCTACGATTCTGTGTGACTGTGCTCGGTGTTTACTTTTGTGTGTGTGTTCTTTAGGCTTTATTTGATAAATAATTTCAAGTGTCCCATCGTGTAAAATGCAGGTATTTTGTAAAGAGCCTTTTGCAGAAGACAGTTTGCATAAGTTATGTTGGGTCTAAATTTCTGCACAAAAAAATGGGCTTTCTGCTTTAGTGAGCTGTGCCAACCATGTACTTTGTGACATAACCTTATAGCAATGGTGTTATTCTTTTGGAGGGTGGTACTTGTAACTAAGACTGCTTTTTCTTATGTTTCAGAGGAGTACTTGGATCCAGATACTACTCCATATCTAGATATAGCTAATCAGACTGGGAGGTCAATCGAGATTCCTCCTCAAGCTAAAAAAGTAGGTAAAATTTATCTTACTGAGGTAATATGGCACTTGATGAATCAAGGTTTAAAAGGCTATTTCAATATATTATTGAAATGGAGTTGGACTTTCTGGGGATGTACACTGAGCCCACTGGATATTTGCTTAATAAAAGTAGTTTTGAAATAGAAATGAAGTGTAACTGCAATTTGAGATATTTCAGTTATCTGAGGACAGCCCTCTAACTGCTGATCTAATTGTAGGTTTAATCTTGCACAGGCTCCTGTGTTGTCTGTGTATTTTTTGTTTGTTTGCTTATTCTTTTAAAGATGGCTTTTAACTTGGTTGTTTCCTAGCACCTGTTCTAAATTTTGATTGTCCTGGAACCACATGACAATAGCTTCTTCATTAGGCTCAGTTACCTTCAGTTGAAGCCAAAATGAGTCTCACAATCAGACTTTTTAAAAGTTTTGAGATGTTCTGCACTGTGACCCCTCTCAGATTTAAATTTGCTCACTGTTTAAATCCCACACTCTCAACTGACAGTCTTTAACCAGGTGCATACAGTCCTTAGGTAGGAGTGCCACACCTGATGCTGGCTGCTAAAGCAGAAGAATGGCAGTAACCCTGCCTCTTTAGATGTTGGTTTTCTTTGAATCTAAGCAAGAAATCTTTACAAATGTAACAAAAGGAAAATGAAAAACATGAAGGGGAGGTGGAACAACAATGAGCAGGCCCCAACATGTGTTAACTGCTGTTCGACCATCTGCTGAGGCACATTTTGTTTGCTGATTCATCTGGAGTTTCTGGATGATTGGAAAAAAACAACTGTCCGTTCTTACAAAGCATGTTGTTCTCATGAGGTGCTAACGAGTTCACCCTGAAAGTTAAAGCATCAAATGTGTTGAAGTTGTGTCTGTCAAGAAATATTTTTAAGTTGTCACCCTGCAGAATCTAGAGTTTTCCAGCCACAGTTGAGATATAATTATCAGTTCTGAGGTTTTATAGGAAGTGAATCACTGGAGTTATACAAGATAGTTCTAATAGTAAAGCAAAACAAGCTTGGTACTGGTAGAATGTGTGGGACTTGCAAAATGCTTAGCTTGTTATTGAGAATCTATCTAGGGTTTTAGTTTTAAAATAAATGTGGTGCTTCACTTCATGTGTTAGTAGCATTTGTTGCTTTTTTTTTTAGGCAATATATGAATTTTATTAGATGAGAGAAAAATATGAAGCACTTTGCAATAATTTGGCTCTTACCAAACTGATTCAACAGTATTTTTATAGGAAGAACAAGGAGCTTAATGGATTACCTAGCTAATTATTTTTAGTTATAAAAGAGAGATGAGGGGAGTACAGAAATGACTCAGTATATTTTTTCTAGGCACTTGTGCTGGCAATGGGTTATCATGAAAAGGGCAGAGCATTAATGAAGAAGAAAGAATATGAAATAGCACTGCCATATTTGTTGGATGCTGATAAACACTTCTGGTAAGAACCTTTTGGAGTATTTATATCTGTCTTTCCTGTACTGTCAGCCAAATATAGGAACTGTTAGTCCTGGCTGTGATGTAAATCAGGGCCTGTTTTGCCCAGGATTGCTTCTCACTCTCTCTGCAGTTGGGAAATAGCAGGCAAAGCCTCTGACTTG
Organism: Cyrtonyx montezumae; assembly: GCF_038088225.1. NCBI lineage: Eukaryota > Metazoa > Chordata > Aves > Galliformes > Odontophoridae > Cyrtonyx > Cyrtonyx montezumae. The sequence goes on from NW_027072037.1 coordinate 5,751,524, forward strand.
TGGTGGCAGGTGTCTTTGTGTAGAACAGCTGAAACAGATACAGCCACTGAGCAATTTAGTCTGTCATATTAACATAAACAGAAACTGTCATTATTAATGTACTAAGCTATAAATTTCTGTAGCTTGAGAGGCAGATACATGTATTCTTTTGCAATTGGAATAATTTCCTGAAAGAGATGGAGCAGATTACAGAGGTCAGTAACTGTATCAGGGTTTCTGCTGGTAATTGAGTTTGCTGTCAGCATTCAGAACTCTGACTTGCTATTTTTGAGAGCCCCCAAGGTGATGTCCCCTTCTGCTTCTCATGTGCACGCACACACACACTCACAGGGAGACTCACACAACTCCCAGTGTGTTCACTTGCAGTGAAGCAGACTATTGATCTCTGTCCTCTTTGAAGTTAATAGTCTTTAAGTCTGTCCTGCTTTTAAATGGACACTGTCTTAAATAGTAAACAACAAAATATAAAAAAGAATTGTGGCTATTCTTTGTGGTAATTCTTTGAGAATTAGTGTTACCATGAGTGTCCTATATATTAGTGAAAGTGATGGGACGTCAGTGCTTTGTCAAAGTTCCACTGGCTTCAGTTAGCTACCTCAAATACTTGGGTATATATATGCATTAATGAGTATATATATGAGTGTACATACTCCTAGCATGTTGTTTTTTTAGTGTTAAAAAGTAAACAACCACCCCCTTAAAAAAGAAAAATGTGTAATTTTCCCAGTGAGTGCAGCACAGAGCTGCTGAACACAGTGGATAACTACGCAGTACTGCAGCTGGATATAGTGTGGTGCTACTTCCGCCTGGAGCAGCTGGACTGCCTGGATGATGCAGAGAAAAAGCTGGCCACAGCCCACAGATGCTTCCAGAGGTGCTATGGGGAGAACCATGAAAGACTTATTGATATCAAGGTACACTGGTTTTATTTAACTAGGGTGGCTTTGTTGTTTGTTTTTTTTTTCTGCTGCATTTGTTCGCTTACTGTTCAGATATTCCAAGGCTCTCTTCTAGAAGTTTAAAGCTCTCTCCTGCTTCCTTAGCTGGTTATGTAGTTGTGTCATTGCCCGCGTGGTGATAGCAATGAACATGACAACAAGGTCACAGCAAATATGTTTATATGCACAGACTTCACTGTGATGCTGTATTTATGTACTGAGCATTGCATATTAGTGACTGTGGTTTCATTAAATATGTGTTGTGCTCTATTGATAATGAATGGATGTTCTAAGGTATGTTTCCCCCTTCTCCCCTTTGTTTAATTCTTTAGGGAAGCTATGGCCGTGAGAAGGTTTTGTTTCTACGTCTTTACCTTCTTCAAGGAATAGGACATTATCATAGTGGCAGAGAAAAGGAGGCTGCTGAGTACATCCAGAAGGTAAGGCACCATTAGGGAGAGCTTTCAAGCTAGTTGCTTGAAAGGAACTTATTGAAGGAAATAAATTCCTGTGTTTCGGCTCTGCATTGCACCTTCTACCTGTTCTTCGCTTACTCAGAAAAATGGGGAGATTTTTTTTTCCATCTGTATGTTAGCAACATTGTCAGTAATGTCAGGTTCTTTTTGCACACAGGCATCTTGTTTGTATGAAGAGCTGTACATAGATCCAGAGAAAGTTTATCGCCTGTCACTCCTGGGGTTTTCTGAACAGGAAGCTCGCCTTGCCCTGAGAGCGTGCCATGGGAATGTGGAGCATGCTGCCAATCTTATTACCAACAGGAGAGAGGTATGGGGCAGTAACAGCATTAAACCGAGGATTATATTTGTTGGGGTGTCCCTAAGATCATGTTTTGCATAACTAGTGCACCATAGTGCTAAATTAAGGTCTTTAATTATCGTGCTTTGGCACTGTTAGTGTGACTGACAGCTTGACATCTGCTGCCACAAGATTGAAAGCAAAACTTAATAGAAGAGGAGCTCTGTCCCAAATACATGGGATGATGTGTTTGGACACGGAAAATTCATGAGGGGAGAAGGGCATTTTGAGCTTGAGTACAAGTAGCTGGCAGTAGTGTCCATACTCAAAGTGCCTGAAATTACATTGGGTAAGTAGAGGTGGCACTTTGGGACTTCAGACAGTGAAATGTGGATAGAAAAGTCAAAGGGTTGTGAGAACTTGATGGCTACATGCCCAGCACTGGCTGTGTGTCAGTCTTGTCCACATGCCATCTACCAAGCTGGTTTATCACTTACTACATAGGGCCGATAATAGCTGTGATAGTGTAGGATTAGATCTGCTGAGACTTCAGAACAGAAGCATGGCTGCAGTGCTTGCTCATGGGAATACACATCATTTTAGTGATCACTGTCTGGCAGCAAACTCTTTATTTAATATAAAAAGTTCTTTTTCCTCAAGAAATTCGAGCTCAAAAGAAGTAAATCCAAGAAACCCCATATGCACAGGGGAAGGTGGAAGCAATCTCATGCACAGTTAGCTTTGTAATGGCTGTGTTCTTGCAGGAAAAGGCACAGATCAGGAGGGAGGAGAGAGCTAAAAGAAGGCAGCGACTGGAAGATATAAACACCTTGAAAAGTATGGGCTACTCAGAGAGAGCTGCTCAAGTAGCCCTTCATCATGCACAAGGAAACCTGGACCAAGCTTTTAAGGTAGGATTTTCAGGAGTACTGCTTTTGTACAAAGGAAGTATTCTTTTTGAATTGCTTAGCAGATTCGTACTTTCTGCCTTCTGTATTGGTGAGTTCAGACCCTTTTTTGAACTGTAATGACCAAACTTCTACTTCCTGACCCAATGAATTAAACACCATCTAAGATGGTTGAGGTTTTGATTGTATCAACTACATTTCTCTATATTGAGGACTAATGTAAGTGTATTGCTCCATTCTAAACCCTCTCTGTTTTACTCTAGTATATTCTGGACAATCCAGAGTTATTGTTGGAAAACGATGACGATGATTCTGTGTGCACAGAGCAGTTTCAGGTTTCCCAAGAAAGCATTGACCAGGTAAGTCAGATCTTTCTCTTTCTGCGAAGTCGTTGGTCTTGTTTCTGAGTTACACTTTGAATCACACTGGATCTTTCTTCAGTAAAGCTGTAGAAATAGTCTTTGTCCCATGTTCCTCATATGCTGTCACACTTCCATTGTCATTCCATTGAGCATCCACTCTTCACAGCACAGTCACACTTGGGCTGAAGTGTAATTCCTGTTTACTTCTGCCCTTCACACCAATGTGCTGTGCACAGGGGCTGAGGGAAATATGGGCATTGTAATGCTCTAACTCTTAAAAAGAAATCAGAGGAGAAATGTATTCAAGTATTTAAACATATTGCAGTGCACTTGGGAAAGAGTTGGCATCTGTCTTTCTCATCATGGGCCATCTGAAAAGCTCTTCAGTAGCTAGTGTGGCTTGATAGTCAATGTCAGGTAGGAAAACTATATTGCACAGAAAGGATAAATAATAAATACACATTCCTGGAATGCTGGAGTGCTTTGAAGTTCCTTCTGGAAGAAGAGCTGGCCTGACGTTTAACAAGAGGCTCTTGATTTTGCTCAGCATTCCCATTCCTCTGGTAGGTCACTGCCCTGTTGTTAGCTATTCCAGTAAGCCAGATTCAGTGTACTGGAATTCCTGGTATGCAGTGCTTTCCTCCGTGCAAGGGGAATAACTGTCAGATTCCTGTCAGTCACTGATACACTGAGCTTGGATTTCTGTGTCTTTATTTCTCCCCTTTGTAGCTGATGTATATGGGATTCAGCCACGAGTCAGCAAAGCAAGCTTTAAAGGTCTTTAAAGGCAACATCCACTTAGCTTCCCAGACACTGGCTCATTACGGGGGAGTTCTGCCGGATTCACTTCAGCTATCTCCAGAGGGGTCCAGTCTGTCAGAGGAGTTGACTTCATCTAAGGACTCACCCACCGAGTCTGCAAGTATGAACTGCTGCATGCAACAACTAGAGAAAGCAGGAGGCTTTTCTGCTTTTTGTATGAGCTGGTGATGCAATTTCTGCTTACGTTCCTTGTAGAGGCCTTTGAGTTAGGCTTCAGGCTGATTTCCTTGGTGCCATAGTTACCAGCAAGGCAGACGTTACCTGCAGATAAGCTACAGCCCCTGCAGTCAGTCCCAACCATGTATGATCCGTAGGGGTATGGTGTCAGCTGTAGGCAGTACACAAGACAGATGCAGTCCAGGAAGAAGGGGTAACCTTCAGAGGCATCCTGGGAAAAGCCAAAAGGAGTGGCTGCTGAGCTAGCCATGGCTTTAGCACACAAGCCTGGAGGTCTCGAGTGTCTTCATCGTATCACTGGTGAGGAACACGCAGCCCTTACTAGCCCACAGTTAATTATAGCTTCTTCCATCTAACTGCACTAACTCACACCAATTAAGACTAAAAACAAATGTCTTCCTGTCTGTACTCTCAGAGAGCAAGTAGTACATTCTTAACACCGTCTTGCTTCCTGGACTTACCACTGAAGAATGATAGTGTTTTTGCCTTGCTAATGCCTGATTTTTTGATTGCTCTGGAGTTTTATTCCAAGCCTGTGTGATACAGAAGCTGATTTGACCACAAGCCCCTTCTCTTGATAGAGTTGTAACTGACACTTGCATTAGCAAAGAGGAAACTCATACTTTGTGTTGTATTAGCTATCAGAGCTCTAGAAATCCCTGTTGTACAACTAAGGGCTGTCCTGCAGTTAAATAGAGGGAAAATTGGCCATCCTGCAATAACTGGTAGAGCAATTTAAATAAGAGGTAGTTTATAGTAATTGGCTCTTGCAGAGCAGTCATGCTGGTAAAAGAGGGAAAGTATAAACTTCTTTCGGCAATGAAACCACTGCTGACTTTATTTCCTTTTTAATTGAAGGTTCTTCTAGTTCGCCAACAGATGAAGACATGGAGACTGATGCAGTCAATGAAATCCTAGAGGATATTCCTGAACATGAGGAGGATTATCTGGATTTAACACTGGAGGAGGAGGAACAGATCATTCATGAATACTTATCCTACATAGAAGTACCACAGCATTAAATCTCATTACCTTGACTTCAGTTACACGCTTCTCCCTTGACAAATTGAGTTTGGATTATAAATGCATCTTCAGCTTATTTCTTACTAAACGCCTTGAAGTCACTTAAGCTGTAGGTGAAACATGTAATTCCTGCTTATTTATAAATCTGCTTAAAGCCTACATCTGTGCTACACTGTAATTTATTGCCATAGCAAAAAGATAGAAACATTTATTTTCAGAAGAAAATTTAATAGAACTTAACTATATTTTTATTGTGAAATAAGCCGATTCACTTGGTGTAGAAATGCTTATTTGCCTGTATACTATTTTAAAATACCAGCTTTGAGGCAATGTTTGTAAAGGAGAGACCTGGCTAGTGAGGGGCTGGAGGTATCCACCTACAAACGGATTCTTTCATCTGGAAGATTTCTGGGAGTCATTTATGTGTCTGTTGTGCATGGATTTATATTGCATTCTGCTTGTCTCTTCGTGCAGGTGTTACACAGGCAATAAAGGTAACTACGTGCTGCTTCAGCTTTTAGTAAGTCTTCTGTCCTTTGCTCTTAAAAAGCAGTAGGAGCTGCCACATCTCATAGCACCTGTGCGAGCTGGGCATTAGTTGATCACCACCACCATCATCCCCAAGCGGCTGTCACTCCAACTGCAGCTGAGGCTTGCTTCAGAGGAATAGAGCTGTTTAATTTCACGGGTACTCAGCTGCAGCGTTCTGGAGAAATCCCTGTCTGGAGGTGCCCGGTGTAACATCCAGCTTTCTGCAGTGTAAGCACTCCTCTCTGCCTGGCGCGTGAGTTCACTTTCTCCGTTTGCATTCACTACCTCCAGGCTCACGGTAGAGGGAGCTCAAGCCCCACCTGCTGCAGGGCTGGGAAGGCAGCAAGGAGGGGAGCTTTGCTGCAGGTGGCCCCGATGGGAGCTGCTGAAGGTGAACTGTGTGCATGGTGACCGTTTCTTCTTACCAGCATTTGTTGGGGGAAATGAAGGCTTGCAGTTCTGTGAAAGCAAACGCAATGCTGGAAGAAGTGGAGCTATGGCCTGTGAGATGACTGCACAAATCCAGCTGATAGTTGGCAGGTTTCTGCAGTGGGTTTTGCGCTGGCTACCTTAGCCTGGGGCAGCAAAAGATAGGGAATAATTATCTCATTAGTGAGTTACTTGCTGTTTATTTCACATTTCTGTGTTAAGACAAGCATTACAGAAACAGAGTTGTTTTGTATTTCATCCCCATTGACCAGTGTGTTCTTAAAGCCATTAATACAGACGAGACAAAAACAACCCAGCACCCACTGTAGCCACTCACTGTCTCTTTGCAGAAGAGCACTGAACCACATACAGAGCTAAACAAAATACCTAGACAAAAGAGTGAAAACAACCAATCCATGAGCTTGTATGTAGCTTTAACAGGGAATGGGTGGGACTGCAATGGCATTACCTTGAGGTAGCCTATGGGCACACACCTAAGGCAGCAGCTCTCAGCTTTGGCACAGCTTGTAAAGCAAAGTGGCAGTGACAACTTGAGAAGTGAACATTTCTCCTTGGGGAGGGGGGGGGTCTGTAAAATTAGCATTGTAACGTGCAGAGCTTGCTGGAGATACTGCTCCTCCGTGATGTAATTCTGCCAGCACTGCCCCCAAGAAGTATGCGTGCAGCCTGAAGTGATCTAGGGGGGCAGGAGGCATTAACTGAATCCTTTAGCTAATTCTGAGTATGCATTTAAAGACACTCATATCTTTAGCAACAGGCAGAAACAGTCATGACTCATTAATTCTACTCTTGATGAGCTCTACGTCTATGAAATCCATTTGCAGACCTCATGTGCAGCTGCTCTGTGATGAGCTCTCACCTCTAACACACTGTGGACAGTTAGTTTAAAGCTTTAACCAAGACGTGTACCCCCCCACCATCTGTACCAACCCCATCCACCTCTGCTAGTGGCTTCCTCTGAGCACTGTCTTCATAACAGCAGGAGAGGCAAGAAGCACACAGAGCCAACAGCAGCAATACCACAGGCAGGGGGCAGCCCCAGCAGCAAGGAAAAGGAAAAATGTTGTTTTTCTGTATTCCCTCCATCCTTTGATGCTGTGCAGCCACAGACAAATTCCCTCCACCTAAGAAGTAAATGAAGGTGAGACAGACAGCTGTAGGTGCCACATGTTTATTGGTCCCTCCTAAGAAGAATTACAGCGCTTTTATCTTGCTGCAGTACAGAATAAATAAAGCCATAAAAATAAAAACATGTGGTTAGATATTTTTGTCTGGTTCTACAAAGGGTTATATCTGCAAATAGAAAAATAGAAGAACCTTTGTTTATTCATGGCTCAGTGGTTATCAGAAAGGGATGAACCTGGAAAAAGATGGGGAGAAGTACCCTTGGATTTGACTGCTTATCCAGTGCTGCTAACAAGACAAGGCCAGGCACAACCCCGTAACGAGGAAAGACAACACATTTCCAGCAACTCATGTCTCCTGTGACGCACAACTGGAAAGCCCCAGTGGGCACAAGGACCAGGCAGAACTGAGCACTGAGCCACCCTGCACAGAGGTGTCGCCTCAAGGGTGTTGCATAGCTGTCATCCAAGATGTGGTGCCACAGTCTCCTGGCTCCTGCCCTGCTGAGACATTGAGCTGAACAGAGGACATGTGAGAGGGCAGCAGGGGCAGGTGGAAACATTCCTGAGCAGATAGCAGCCAGGTGGAAGCAGGCAACACCTCAGTGCTGGGGAGAATTGAAAAAAAGCAGCTGTAAATAAAGTTCTTAATGACACAGCTACACTGCTGATACATCACCCAAAGCACACTCAGTCCCTCCTGACCCCAGAATGGCTCAGCTGAGAGTCATCCCGAGCAGCAACATGACTGGCCTCTGTCTGACAGCCACAGAGAACTTCTGCTCTAACAGAGCTTCAAGCGAAGCCATTTCCCATCTCTTTCCAAGTTCTGGCTTGCATGGACACAGTGGTGCAGAAAACAGAAGGTTCAGCTTTGGTCACTCACAGGAAGTCTGTTCTGGCGAGTCACGTTAGCTCAACAGTCTCATGCTCCCCGTTTTCTTGCTGTACCATACAGCCAACCTTGTTGTTGAAAAGACGAGGCAAACTTCCCTTCTGAGAGCTCCTGCCCTGGGCACACCTCTCCTTCTTCAAACGCTTCTTATTTCTCTTGCATATTCCCCGGATGTCCCAAATCCTCAGTGTGCCATCGTGGGAGGCTGTGTACAGCAGCTCGTTGTGGATCTGGAACAACAGGGTCACACAGTGCAAAGCTACAGCTCAGAGTGTGCATCATCAAACTCCAACAGCAGAGCAAACGCAGCTTGAACCAACATTTGGGACCCGAGAGCTCATTCCAAGAGCTGGTATAAATTATCACAAAAGCTGCTCAAGTGCAACGAGACATTACCAAGTCAGGCCTCATTTCTTAGCCACTTCACAGAGCCATAAAATACACACAGGGAGTGATTTATAGCCTACACAACCACCAGAAAAGCAATGGGGAACAAACTCAGTGTCACAGCAGGCTGTAGCTGGGTGTTTCTGAGCTCTTCACTGTTTGTGAAGGGGTACCATGTCTGGGGGGCAATGGGATGAATGCTGCATTTGTTCTATTTGGATAAGGAAGAAACTTGCGCTCTGCACAAAGCACTGCGAATCCTCGCCACCATGCAGCCTCCAAGTGGGAAACAGAATCCAAACCCTGCCCCTGCACAGCTCTGTTGCTGCATTTCTTATGGATGCTTGTCTAGCCTGACCCAAAAAGCCTCCCACTGCTGACACAGGACTGCCTCTGGGGGTTCATTCCGTGGTTTTATCCTTACTGGAGTTTTTCTAACATCACACTGGGGATATCTGCATCCATTACATTTCATCTTATCCCAGCACAGCGCTCAGCTGCCACATGGCTCCCACCAAACACGAAGACAAGTGGCAAATTCCCCACCTGGATGCAGTTGATGATGAACTTGTGCCCTCGGAAGATCTTCTGCAGGACGCCGCTCCTGGAGTTGAAGGCTCGTGCACAGGCATCCCCGCTCCCAGTGAACACTGCAACACAGCCACACAGCTCAGCACGCAGCCACAACAGGGCAGCTCACAGCAGTTCAGGAATGCATCGAGAAGTGCTTCCCAGAGGAGCACGGCCATTTTTAGGCTCAGCTCTCAGAGCAGGCTCAGATCATTTTCATTTCACCGACCCCAGCATGCTGTTTTCATTTGCATTCTGATCACACATTTGGCCCTATCTTTACCCCTTTGGGGTCCCTGCAAGCAGTGCAGCCTTGAAGTGTTGGCTATTTAGCTTAGCAGTGATCCCCCCAAAGGGAACATCTGTGTGGTTTAAGGGTTACAAATTGCCTCCAGGAACATCCACTTTCTTTCACCTGCCCCAAATGCCTCAAGTTTATCCACAGATGAAAATGTCAGAACAGCACCTGTCTGACATTTGTCACCATTCTGCAGACCAATACCAGCAACACAAAGCACAATACAAGGTATTTTCTTCCAGTTAACTGAAGTCCCTTCCTACCTACTGCACACACACAGAAGAAGAAGCAATTAAGAGCTGCTTTCATCATGCTGCTGTCAGTTTATTCCCGCTATCAGGATTTTGCTCTCGACAGACATCATCTCCACTTTTTGAACTGTCACTCCAGATTTAGGAAGCCTCCCCACAGCCCTGAGCTGTAAGGGAGAGCTGCTGACATAACCCAGATTCAGCATGTAAATGTGTTTATATAGACACTTCTGTGAAACAAACAAGCAAATATATATCAGCAATTCTTTTTTTTTTTAATACTTAAATTTCACAGCATCTTGGGAGAGTGGGCAGGTCTGGAACATTCCCTTGGAGATATGGGACAGGAAAAAAAAGAATACAGAGCCAATTAAATTTTAAATGACCACGTACGTACCGTAGGAGAGAAATAACCATGAAAAGATCATCAAGTAAACAGAACTGAAAACAGCTGTAATATTCCCATGCTTGTCATTACACACATGTACTGAGGAAAGCCAATAGAAACACATTCTGACCATCTGAGGCTCACTTTGAATTAGAATACATCTGAATTATGTTCATCCACATCCCTAACATTCTTCCATGACATGTATCCTACTCTTTAAGTGGAATAAATTCTCCTCAGCTGCCACACTTAGTATTTTTGCTTTAGAATGAGAAGTGAGATCTTAAATAACACTATGAGCACTGCTGTCATGCTATCAGGATGTTCTTCGCAGGTCTGACTAAGTGCAGCAATACCAACTGCATTTTAAGAAAGTTATGGAAAAGTAATGTGTCTGCCTGGCAGGGATGCTGCAGAGGGATGAAGGGGAGGGAAATGCCATCAAAGAATGAAACTTCTCTTTAAGCCTAACCTTTCTTACAACGATTTTAGAGACTCCGGTCAAGCCTGTACCAGTGGCATGAAAAGCAGCTCTAGTCATCTCATTAACGAAGGAGACAGTCTGCTGTCTGCTCAGCACAGATTCCTCACTGGATCAGGCCAACATTCACTTAGCTCAGTCATCGTGTTGATGACAACATTTGGTTTTGTCTCTTTCTAATGCATACCATGCACTTGTCAGCCATTTATCACCATTATACCCATCACCTACCTGAAGGGATATTAAGGCCCTCATTGCAACCATTCATTTGGTTCTGGCTGACTGAAACAGAGATGCAGTCTTGCAACTCAAACGTGGAAGAGCAGAGATTGAGGTGCAGAAGGGAAGCCAGCCAGGGGAGGGATTTAATGAACAATTTCTTGGCTGGAATACGTTACGTCAACAAGAGAGAGCTATGCAGAGATACCTCTACTAACAGGAATACTGAAAGCAGTGAAGCTGAGGCCCAAGCACTTGTAGGCAACACTCATCCGCAGTAGAAAAATGGTTTCAGGAACAACTAGGTGCAGAAGGACAGAGAAAGGAAAAAGAATTTGTGGAGAATGAGTCTTGGAGATAGTCAGAATCCAAACAGAAACTCCGTTAGAAGGAGCAGTGAGGATCTGAGAAGTGATTCTGCTTTGGGACAGTCCATTAACAGTACTGAGTAGGCAGCAGAGGCACAGGGCAGCGTGTCCAGCAGCAGCACTTGCTGTCAGCAAGCAAGCAGCAGCAGCAGGCTGACAGGCATTATGCTGGTGAGGCTCAACCATGGCTATGCAAACAACCCACAGACAGCTCTGGATTCAAGCTGCTTCCCTTCGTAACATAAATAAAGCAAGTACTTCTTCATGTGCTAGAAGGAGGAGGTCAAAATGGAGGGAAGATCTAAGCTTCTCACACAGAGTAGTGCAGCCAATTTGATACTGAATATAAAACATGCTGGAGCTGAAAAAAGCGACACGTTTTCAAGCCTTGAAATTATAGCATTCTCTATTAACAGCCTTGATCAAAGACAAACGTCCAAAAGGAGACAAGGAATTGCTGAACATAGGAAAAGCAACTTACAGATCCCAGCGTGGTATTTCAAAGTGCTAACGCTGTGTTTGTGAGCCTTGTACGTTTGGATTCGCTCCCCAGTGTCTACTAACCAGCACTTCACTGTCCTGTCTGTGCTTCCTGAATACAAGTGCCGATTCACAAGCTGAAGGGAAGAGGGAAAAAAACAAATGTTAGCAATAGTCTCTGAGGCACGTTGGTGAGAGCACTGCACTGAACTGATCCATCTGAAGTCACGGTTTCCATCTCAATGGCCTCAAAAAAAAAAAACCCAACAAATGGCAGCTCCTGCAAAGCACAGGCTGCTTTAACTAGTGGTTGGCAATCCTACCTGTGGCAGGGGTTGGAAGCTGATGATCCTTGAGGTCCCTTTCCAACCCATGCCATCCTACGACAAACCAGACTATAACAGGATTACTCTGCACAGGGTCAGTATGTGGGAACACTAGCTCTTCCCTGAGTCTTGTGCCTTTGTTTCCAGAAGTCTTTTTACACTGTTATCCAATGATTAAATCATTAACTATTCTCACACAGGTTTTTAGCATCCTCAATCAGATTGCATCCTGCTGGGAATTCAGAGCAAGGCAGCCTTTAAAATCCAAAGAGCAGTGCTCCATTCCACTAAGTCATCCATCCCGCTGTGTAAACTCACCGGTGGTAGAGGTGGATTTTCCCTTTCCACACAGACACATCAGAGAATGGCGAAGGGAATGATCACAGAAGGGAAAGAGAGACAAGGAGAATGTAACAGTCCTGTGTAGTACTATAAAACTTATCAGGATACAGCAGTAGACAAAGTGCACAAAGCCTGGCAGCTTGGCAGGGAAACCCTCCACGGTGCAAAAAAATCCTGCATTCATCTTCATTTAGGGCAAGCAAAGTAAAGCTGAGCAGCCACCATTCTGCACAGCCCTGTACACTTCTCCGAGCAGAGAGCTGGCCTGGCAGATGCCATATGAAGGCAGTGTAAGTCAGCTAGTTAAGCACACACCGTCACAGTAATCACAAGTCAATTGGACCTGGGTGTTGCTCTTGGGTCACTTTCAGGGGACACCTTGCATTATAAACCCTCAGCCCCTCCTCTTGGAGCACTGTTTCTGTAAGCTTTAAATGTTTTTCCATTCTTTCCCATCCCCACTCCACTTAGGGAAGGTGTCATTTGTGAAAGGCATCATAAACGAGCAGAACTTGGCCCATGGGGCAGTTTTCACAGCTAAACGTCAAGAGGTTGTAAAACACATCAGCTGCTAAAAGTCAGCAGTACTTTGAAATGTCACATCCCATTACTTTTAAGCTGCGTTAGCAGTAGCATTAATACTACATCTCTTTGAAGAAAGAGAAGGAATGGCCAGCAGCACTAACGAAAAGTGAGAGCCATAACAGTTAGCCTGAGGAAGGTAACCTGACCTTTCGTTTCCGGCCTCAACTTGAATGGGCATGACAAACACTGTCACACGGCCCCTGCTCAATGAAAGGGTTGTTCTGAGTTGAGATCTTGCTGGGCTATTCCTGGCCAAGTCATCACATTTCTGTTTCAGACATGTTGCGTCGACCCACTGAGCAAAGAAGGGAAAACACGGAGTTACAACCTCCTGCAGGTAAGTGCCACTCAGCATTACCGGAACGTTAGGTTATGCTGCTTGATTTCCACATCCAAGTGGGTGTGCAAATGCTGAAATTAAACAGAACAGCAGCACTTGCCTAGATTTTCATCCTTGTTAGATATAAAAATATGTTAAATGACCTGGGCTTAGTCGAATAATTCATGCCACCGGGAGCATAAGAACCAAAAAAGCTTCCGATGCACGGAAACCTGCGGAGCTGGCAGCACGGCAACCTTCATTTAGCCCCAAGCCCCTGTGCCACCCAGGCTGTGGCAGTACACCTATTTATTTCCCTTCCTCTCACTCCCCAGTTTAAGCAAGGGAGCAAAGGATTCTCAGCAATGTTTGGAAACAGAAACATGAAGAAGTTAAATCGTCTATTGGATGTCACAGACTTGGGCTGCAGCAAAGCCACCAGCAAAGCCTGCTATGTGCTCAGACTGTCACACTGCCCCTCATTTCCACAGGATTTTAAAATGCAGAACACAGAATAGCTGTTAGCAGGGAGACCCAACGAGAGTCATCAGTTCAAGTTGAAGCTGCAGATCAGATCTACCACTGGTGGTACGATTCAGGCATCGCTCAACTGCATTGCTGTAGGTATCTACAGCTAAAACAGCCCCTTACAGCCACTGAGATCAGGTCCCCAAAGCAGATCACACTTCAAAAGTGGCTCTTTGTTCCCCAGACATGATGGCCTTCTCAGCCAAAGCCATCTCTATCAGTTTTGGTGAATTATTTCTTATTTCACTTGATTAGATCTCAACAGATCTAGTTTACAGCTGCAACCTGAGCTACAGCACTTCATACATTTAATATTTAGTCAACATCAGCATCATCACAGACAGTGCTCCCAAGCCCAAGCACCTGACGAGCAGGCACTCACATCATGTAAAATAAAATAAAAAATAAATTTCTCTACTTCACAAGTGGGGAACTGTGATACAGTGCATCTCAAGTCCCTGCCCAAAAAAAAAAAATGTCTTGAAATTTGCAGCACCGTAACTTCTGACTGCCAGAATCCCAGAGCACAGGATGCATTTCACGCCTCAGGGCAACTGTGATGAGCACCAGTGCACAGAGCTCATGAAACTGCCCAGGAGGGCATATAAAACCAGCTGGGATTCGCTCTGGAAAGAGAAAGACAGAGGAGCCAATCCAATCCAGGAGGCCTCACTGCCCTCATCGTGAAGAATTTCTTCCTAATACCCAACCCAAACCTCCCCTTCCTTAGCTTAAAGCCACTTCCCCTTGTCCTATCACAAGGCAGCATCCACAGTTGCCGTTCCTTGACTTAAATACCCCTGCTAATACATGAGGTTCAGCAGATCAACTCCCAGGACAACTTCTTCACCAGAATGCAAGACCATGGTGTACCTTTGGTGGGAGCAAGGCCTCCCCAGTGCTGAGACCAGCATCCATTTTTGTGTATGGGCACTCAGGTGCAGTTATTTTCAGCCAGTACTCGCGAGCTTACAAACCCTCCATCCCTAACTACCAGGCCTTTCCCCACCCCCCTTCTATCTCCAAAGCTCCAAAACCTATATTCAGCTCTCTAACTCCAGTCCGACTCTTCTTAAAGAATTTAACTTTCTTATAGTTTAGAAGGAAAATGGTAAAATTTCACCTGATAGATTTTCCACATATACCCAAGCCTGTTAAATCTTGGTTTAAAAACCATCAGAAGAAACAGTTACGTATTCTAATCTGCAAATGCCTGGAGAACTGGAGGTATTTTCAGAGCTGTGTTTTCCTTGGCTGGCTCCTGAGTGCTTTGTTCCCTTTGGATCACTGCCCAACAAAGTTCCTGACAAGGAAAAGCATGGCAAGGCAGGGACACCTGCAGCAGAACACACAACAGATCTGCAGCTTGGATACTAACGAGCTGTGCGGACACTTCAAACCCAAGCAGCTTCAAAAGAATGAAAAAACCTAGTGACGATCTGATGATCAGTTTTAAAGCTTCAACCAGGTGGAGGAAAAAAATCGCTGCATTGATAGCTTTAATTCTGGACTATTCATTTTTCTCACTGTGCTGAGGGACTTTGACTTTTACCAGATGAAACTGGCACAACAATGAAGCGTATCTGTCTCAGTCCTCAAGCAATGTCCTGGAGATGTACTATTCCACAACAAAATTTGGTCAGACTGGTTTTGAACAGCCAAGTTACAGCACTGGCAAAACAAAGCTTGCAAACACTGAGGTAGTTACAGGTTTCACCATCAAAAGTTGCCTATTTCATTTAATCCTGCTGTTGGTCAGAGCCCCTGGACATGTCACAGTTCAAATAAATTAGCACAGCTAGGGCTGCTCTCTCCAGACAGTCACAGCCGTACTGCTCCTCAAGCCTGGCTGAGCTCAACACGTGCAGCAGCTTAAGAAAATTTTCACCCGCACAAATGCCAAAAAATCTGAGCAAAAGAGTTGTGTAGCAGGTTTTTCAACCTACAGCTCGAAGGAACGGACTTTGCTCTCCCAATTAACCTTTGCAATAAGACAATTTCATCCAAGGAGAGGCTGCTAGCTCACCAATCGGATCAGGGCACATCGCCTTGCTGCAGATCACCGTGCTCAGGCTGGCTCCCAGGAAGGCAAGTTCCCATCAGCACTCTTCCCACTCTTCTCTACAGGGGATCAGTGCTCTGCAACCTGTCAGCTGGGTCTTCTGTTCACAGCTGCTCCCAAGCTAGAAATCACCAACTTGGAGCAGTCTCAAGTTACAGCCATGCGAGCCTTCCGCTGAGCTAGACTTCCAGGATCCCATTCAAACCACATTCATTTTAGCGAGCTACATAACTCCCTGTGGGCAAGAAATTGTTTTGTTTTTTTCGGTGGTTGTTGTTGTTTTAAATGGAGAATCCCATCTAGAGTGAGCTCTGGCTGCTAGAGGACATTTTTCAACTTCTTTGCTGCAGTGTAACAGCCCTAAAACACTCTCCTTTTCTGGACACGTTCAGACTCTTCATTCATCGAGTGACAAGCCATGCAACAAACAGAAATTACACAAACGTGCACACAGTTGGTGCAATGGGAAAGAAAAAAATCCATCCCCATGACCACAATACAGAGTTCAGGCAATGGGTTTGCTCAGAGCATTCTTCTCTTCCAGACAGCTTTAAAAGACAACGAAAGAGAACGCTCCCAACAAAGGAAAACCAGAAGTCCTTTCCCATTCACATTCATTTAAAACTCCTTTTGCAGTTCTCATCCTCGTAAGAATGTGTGCTATAGGATCCAAGCTAAATACCAGGCTGGATCGTTTCTTTCTGCCAGCTTTTGGCAGCACAAGTTTGATAAATACTTGGTCTGAACAATCAGCAAAGGACAAAGCAATCATTGTAAACAGTTTGCAAAACCACTTTAGAGACATTTAGAATAACACACACAAGTAAATATTTAGGCCAGGGTTATTCAGCCTGTTGCAGACAGTGGTGTTAAAGAGAAATGTGCGTCTGATTATGAATTACAAACCTTGGTCTTTGCCTGGACTGAAATGTTTTAGTGCAAGAAACAGAGTGAGCTGTGTGATTACACTCAGCCCACCCTTGCTTTTTCCCCATTGCTTCCTGTAAAATCCCATCATTGGCTCTAACACGAAGAGAGAGCACTCAGAGCAGCTGCTGTCCCCTGCCTGCCAAGCTAGCAACACAGCACAGGAGAAGCACGAGTGAAGAGTTCTGGCTGCTGCACTGCTGGTTACCTCGCCTGACGATGTGAGGGAAGGAGTCAAGACTGCCAAGGCACCTCACATGCTGAAAATCTACTGGCAAAGCTTCTGTCAGTTGAACTGAGATGGTGGAAGGAAGAACGGTGTTGCAAAGAGCTGGTACCTGCAGCTGTGCTGAGAGCAGGCCACACGCCGTGAGCCACAGAATCACAGAATTGTAGGGCTGGGAGGGACCTCTAGAGATCATCCCATCCAGCCCCCCTGCCAAAGCAGCTCCCTAGCCCAGGCTGCACAGGCAGGCATCCAGGCAAGTCCAGAATGTCTCCAGAGAAGGAGACCCCACAATCTCTCAGCCCTGAGACGACAGGGGAAGTCACACAGAAGATCAGAACAGCTCACGCTCCACCCTCTGTTATGATCAGCAAGGACAGGGGAAAAGGGAAACCCAAAAGCCAACCAGTGCTGTCTGGGCTTCCATGCCAGATTAAAATATTCAGGCTCCTCTAATGCGTGCTGGATGGCAGTGGTACCCAGAGGATCTCAGAGCAATTGAGGGGCACTCAAAATCAAAATGGGGCTGTGCCGTCTTCTCTCTGCTCTTCATTCACCAGCCATGCAAGAAGGGAAAATATGGCTGTATCCAGGGATACCTACCTGGAAAGGCTCTCCTAGGAAACTCCATTCACTGCTACAGAAAGGCTATTGGTATTTACTGGATAGTAATGGGAGCTGACCAGTCCAACCCAGACGTTACGTGCAGCAGTTCAGAACAACCCGAGGCACTCCTGCTAATACAGTGCATTTTAAAGTTGGGGAAAATACAGTTTCAATATTCACACTTTTCCTGCTCTGTCTGGGACAAGATACCACACCAAACTCAATTTCTAAACATTCTGAAAGGCAAGCCTCCCCTTAGGAACCTTTCTTTGCCTAAGGACATTGAAAATAAGTACTTTTTTTTTTTTTTTACCCCTTTAATCTCTTCATGTAAGCAATAGAGCAGCTAGTGAATGGTAACTACAACTTTTAAATACCAGTACTAGCTCAGCTCCTCCAGGACAAGGGAATGAAAATCTGGTGTAATTAGTAGCTCACTTTCATGCTCTAAAGAAACTGAACCACTGCCAACAATTAAAGCTGCCCGCTGGCTACTACGAGTGACTCACAACTGCCTTGAGTCCTTCTGGACACAGGGTTTGAAAAATACTACACTAACTCACTGACACAGACTGGAACGCTGTCACAGAGGAGCCTTGGGCAAAGAAGGCTCCAAAGGTTCCTGGAGAACAACAACAAAATATTAAAAATAAAGAAATATAGAAATATAAAGCAGAGAAAAAGAAACTGATCAACTAAACAAAAACCAAAACAAAACTCATGAACCTCTGTTCAGGAAGTTTTCCTTCTGTTGTAACATCTTTGTATGGATTCTTGTGATTGACCCCTTTCTAAAGAATAAAAATACCATGTGGGCTGTGCTGAGAGGCAGCCAAGTGGAACAGAAGGGCTAGTGTTGAACCCAAAAAGGAAGAGTTAGGAATTAGGGAAGATTGACAGGCTAAGGCTATTCAGCAGCATTACGGTGAGGGATTAAGTTGGGGCAAGTTTTAGGGCAGCGTGTACCCAGCTGGACTCCTCTAGCTTCAGCCATCAACTGATGACTGGAGAAGCAAGGGGCTACCAGTAACTCACAGCCATGGGCTGAGGGTTTGGCCAGGATTGTTGCCAGCACAGCCTTGGCAGCAGCAGGCTTGCCTACTTTGAATTGTTCAGGTTTTCTCAAGAAACGTGTTGGTTTTGCTTCTCTCCTACAAGAAGTTCTGTTTGTTTAAAACCATTGTTTGAATGCTGTGCTCACTAGTAGGGAAGCATTGCTCATTCTGGAGCATTCAAAGAGTGTAATTGAATTTCCCAGGCTTCTGGGAGAGGGTCGAGCCAGTTTTGTGTAACAATTTTAGCAAGAACCCAATTAAATTAAAGCAAGCTCTGCTGTTGCCAATCTGTGTCTTGAAGAAAGGTTGCAATTAAACGGTAAAACATAGCGTGACACCAAGAACAACATATTTACTTGAGCATCCTCAAAATGCATTACCACAATATCATAAAAACAAGCTTTAATGCTGAGAATGTACCCAAGCAAGACAAACATTCCTCCAGGGCAATACAACTTAAGTTCTTTTTCTTCTCTAAAACCAA
Source organism: Cyrtonyx montezumae (assembly GCF_038088225.1). NCBI lineage: Eukaryota > Metazoa > Chordata > Aves > Galliformes > Odontophoridae > Cyrtonyx > Cyrtonyx montezumae. The sequence continues at coordinate 5,770,412 of NW_027072037.1, forward strand.
AGGAAAACAGAATTCCTTCAGTACTATTGGGACTTCAGTCTGCTACTGTCAGCTGCGACTATCTTCTTTAGAAACAGAGGCACCATTTACTGAGCAACTATTAAAAATACACACTATAGCCTCTGCAAAGGAAAAGAGGTTACATAAACAAGAAGAGTAGTAAGGAAAAAAGACTTGTGTAAATTAACACAACGCATCTAATTAAAAACACTTAGATTTACTGACCTGAAATTAACTTACAGACCATTATACACCTTCTTTAAATACTCCACTAATATTTGCTGGTGAACAGACAAGTACTTATGCTGTAGTTCCCTTTTGTCTTCTTTGCCTCCCTAAATCCCTTCCCTTCATAAACCTGGCAACGTTCACCAGAAAAATACCACAAACAGAAAAATAAGGTACAAATCTTCAAGTTGCATTAAATTTTTTCCCCTCTCCTTCACTATTTCCCAATTCGATCCCCCAAGGCTCCGCTTCTCTTTTCCATTTTCCTTGCCCATTCTCTCATTTGGCCATCTCCTCCCCTTCTTTCCCCGTCTCATGTCTGTGTGTGTGGTTTTAACAGCAGGATTTCTTTCAGCTTTATTGCCTTCCTATTAGCTCTTCTACACAATTTTAGATCGGATATCTCATTTACTCTGATTTTTACTCCCCCCTTTTTAAGTTATCCATCCCTGTGTCGGCTTCAGTGCACCAACAACTCAGGTTATTTCTCTGCAAAGTCTGGTAGTGCAATGTACATAACCGTACTCAGAAGAAGAGTGCTCCAAAACACCCCGCAGGTGAACTTAAAGACCAAGGGGTACCTAAATAAACACTGAGCTAAAAGTTGGACCAGGTCAGCCACTGGAAGCCAGTGGAAGAGGATACCAGGACACATATTAGAGAAAGGGCTGCCCTGAAATCACAGGGCACAATTACTCTGTTAAGAGACGTTTAAGAATGTCAGAAGAGCTTGAATAAAAAGACATCTGAGACCCACACAAATAGGAGACGGATCCCTCCTCAGAATGGCTCTTGGAGAAGCACCCATTCTTACCTCTAGGCAAATTATCGATCCTTGATGCTCTTTGAACACTTTCAGTTGCTCACCAGTGACAATATTCCAAGTTCGAATGGTATAGTCCGTGCTGCCAGAAAACAGCTCCCTGTTTGGTGCGTCAAGTATAAGGCATAAGACAGCCCCAGTGTGTCCCAGCAGAGTCTGGTAACAGCGCCCGCTGGACACCCACCAGACCTTTACAGTGCAGTCCGTGCTACCTGTCACCAGGAGATCTCTGCTTACTCTCTCCTCCTCCTCCTCCTCTTCCTCCTCCTCCTCTTCAAGGACGTCCTTGGAGGAATAGTGAGCTAGAGTCAGGACACAGTTCCGATGGCCCCGGAACTCCTGGATTTGTTTCTCCTTGTCCACGCTCCAGCAGCGGGCGGTCCTGTCGTAGGAGCCACTGAAGAGATAGTCTTTGGCAACCAGGATCCTGCCAAAACATATATATATTATATATAAAAACACTATCATTCTTTTCATCTTCCTTTTTTTGTAATGATTTCAATGCTGAGTACACCGAAGGAACGTTTAGATGTTGTGCTGAAGGACATGGTTTAGTGAGAACTTCTGGTGGTAGGTGGATGGTTGGACTGGGTGACCCTGTAGGTCCTTCCCAGCCTTGGTGATTCTATGATCCTGTGCAGCTAGAAGCAGTAGCACCAACTCAACATATATACCTCTGATTCAGCCCCACTGTTTAAAACACACTGCTCATAACCACACGTTATTTATTTATTTATTTTTACACCAAACACTTCTCTGTTTGACTTTTGAAAAGTAAGACTCCTCATGTGGATATTTCAGCACTGCAGCTTTGAGCCTTTGTGCTTCTCTAAAATCTCTCCCTGTAGCACTACTACACACTCCCCATAAGGTTAGCTGGATGGGGCAGGTGAGAGAGCTGTGGGGCTTTCTGGTTTTTTGGTTTTGTTCTTACAAACCACTCATTTTTCTTGTTAATTATGTATTAGTATTTATTATTTATAAACTGACCTATGAAAATAGCTTGGAGTCAAAACAAAAAAAAAAAAACATTTTGAGAACCTGAAGGGTAATGGTGCAGAACAATACACATCTTTCCATTATCAAATAGAGAGGGCACGCAAAATTGTACTCACTTCACTCTGTGCAGGATCTTGAAGTCAGAGCAATAGCACCCCACTTTTATGGAACTAAAGAGCAAATCAGAGATCACAGCCCAAGAATTCAGCTTACTGGGCCCCCACAATAATGCAGTGTAGCTGCACAAACACTTAACAGATAACAGCACAATCTCTGCAGTCTGCGTTTCTAAACTGGGAACGGGGAACATCGTAACCTATCTTCTTTGTAAGCTGAGCTTGGTCCTCTGGAACCTTTCAAACTGGCAACAAACACAGATGAATAGGGAACACATTTTCCACTTGCTGATTCAAGCAAAATCAGGCCAGTGCCAGAACACAGGCAGAGCCAGCCTTCCTAACTACAGGATCTAGCTGCACATCGTTTGTGTTCCGAGTTTGGTAATGAACAACAAAAAATATTAAAGTAAATCTTGGACTGATTGTTCCATTTGTGATTAAATGAAACCATCTCAACTATTAAGAGGCACTTTAAAACCAACAAGCTACACACAATCTGTTTAATACTGAATTCCGTTTGCACAAGCAGGAATAGTGATTCCAGAAACAGCCCTGACTTTATCCCCCTCAGTGACTCAAAGGTTTGACGTGCTGTTTTTACATCTATTTATCAAAAGCATCTGTTATCAATTGAATAATTTCTTCTGGAATTTCATTGCTCGTGCTGGATTCAATTCCCCTGCCGTGTGCCTTTCAGCTCTCTCCTATCTGCTGTCTATGGATGTGTCAGCACTGTTGCTAGGAAAACGAATCATTACAGCACAGAACACGTGGAGCTTTGTACCCAAAGGTTTACACAACCTGTTTTGTTAGCACAGCCATGGAAAACTGAAGCAAAACGACAATCTGCGTGGCAAGAGATGACAGGAACACAATGGAAGAGTTGCACGGAGCCAACCTGTTCACAATCGACGTGTGCCCTCGGTAGATGGCCAGGCACTGGCCTGTCACCACGTCCCACTTCCGAATGGTATGATCCGCGCTGCACGTGAAGGCAGCCTCGTTTTCCAAGTGGCAAAAGGTGATGTAACTTTCGTGTCCTAGGGATAAGAGCAGGAACAAGGAGTTCAAATGCAACGCGTGCAGGCAGGGAGAACCAGGTGAGCTCTTCAGCTCCAGTAAGAGCACAGAAAGCAAATGGACTGCAGCTCTAGTTTTACATGCACAATCAGCAATGAGCTGAACTAGTGTTGGTATAATAACATTTGGACTACTGCAGTTTAAAACTAGCACCAAGGGAAAAAAAAAAAAAGGCTTGTTTGTCCATTCTGTGTAAAAAAATGCATTTGCTTCCTTCTAAAGTCAGGGAAAAAAAAAGGCCACATTTCAACACAGCCCTCTGACTGTCAGGACACAAACTGTACTGAGCTGGAGCATGAAACTACAAAACAAGGAGGAGACGTGAGCCTCACCAGCAAGCTCAGTTCCATTGTCCAAGCAGAACACAATGCAAACAAAAAAGCATAATTGGTCAAAACTCAGCCAACATTTCCCCCATTATGACAAATAACACGAGTGAAAACAGTTTCTGAAATATCAGTATACCTTTAGGAAACGACACAGAAAGAAAGAGCAAGAGCACAGCTATTTATACAGCACTCAGAGAAAGTCAGCATTTCACAGTTCCAATAGACACAACTGCTACACTCACGTTTCATGCTGGAAAATGTGGTGATGCCAGCGAGGAGGAATCTACACCACAGCTTTGGTTGCTACTTAGCAAAATGTGCCATTGTTTTATCGTGCTCTGAAATGCGCTGCACTTCAAACCACCCTACAGCTTGAGTCCCAGCTTTATCCAGGATGAAATACCATCATCTATCAAGGTAACAGATGAGACAGAACGTTCTGACACTCCTTTGGATTTAGGTATCTAGGCTGCAAGATGTCAAGACCATGTCACATCCCAGGACTTTGGCTGCAGCCAGTAGGCATTAGTGTGATTTAAACGATAGACAGATATCCCTGGGGCAGATAAGAACTGGTGATGGTCTGGTTATGGTATCAGCTGGTGGTACGAGCTGGAAACTGTGCTCCCAATATGGATTTATCAACAATTACAGCTTTTCAATGTGGATTTACACAAGAGTAGCAGAAGAACATAAAGGAAATATGCACAGAGCTATCTGATGTGACTGACACTTCACAAAGCACCCAGCCAACCTGCTTTAAAGTTCACCCGAACGCCGGCAGTTCAGAGCCACACCAAGTGCCATCTAATGCATGTTGGATCCATCCAACGCAATGCTAACTCAGTTAAAAGTTAATTATTGCTTTCAGTGGCTTTGTAACCCCTAAGCAAACGCAGCGAGTCTTCCAGGAGACACAGGATGTGGGGGCAAAGACAATACTTGACCGTTAAAGGGAAACAAAAAAAAAAGCAGATGAACAAACAAAAAAAAATCCCAATCATGCTCGTTTGGGGAAGAGAAAAAAGGATCCAAAATTCCACATGTGAGAGCTGGGTGTTGGGGCTTTTTTTTTTTTTTTTTTTTGCTATGGTAAGAGAATAAGAACACGAGTGAGAATACAACCCATCTTTGGCCCCCAGCCTGATTCCTGCACGGCTTTTCATTATTCAGCCGTTCGCCCAAGGACACCAAACGCTGTCACAAATGCAAAACCAATTAAAACCTCCAGCAATCAACACAGCCGCGTGTGAAAGGCAACGCTCTGCGCCGAAAAGACACGTCTACTCCATCAGGATCCTCCCCAGAGCTCCGCGCCGAGAGGTTCTACATCAAGCTCACCTGGAAAACGAGACGATTAAACCAAGGGACAGAGAGGGGCTGCGAGGGGGAGGTAAGGCTGCCCACCTTGGAAGTGGCCGTGGCATTGGCTGTCGGCCGTGCTCCAGAGCCGCGCCGTGCCGTCCTCGCTGCCCGTCAGCAGGCGCTGCCCGTCGGGGCTGAGGCTCAGCCAGTTGATGCCTCCCTGGTGATCGGCGCACACCTTCACGGCCGAGCCGCCGTTCCCCATGGCCCACCGAGGTCAGCAGCTCTCCTGGCAGCCCCCTGGCCGCGGCCTCATCTCCCACCGACCGCCTTCAGCCGCGCACGTCGCCGTGGGAAAGCCGGCCGCGGGACACAGAGCGGGGGACGGGGACGCGTTCAGCCGTCGTTATCTCCTCCGCGGATACACCGCTTTTCCTCGCTCGCTCACCGAGCACCGGAGCACCTCTCTTCCCCCGCACAAAGCCCTACGGCGGAAGACCGCAGGGCCTCCAGTGGCCTCCCATCCCTCCACCAGCACGCCCGGACGGCACCGAGCCCCCCCCCACGGCCGCCATCCCTCTCCTCCCACCCGACCCTCGGCATCCCCGCCCTCTCCGCTCGCTCACCGGCCCGGACGCGGCTCCGCGCTGCATTGGGAGGGGGGAGCCGCCCCCAGCAGGCAGGGCCGAGGCGGCGGCCACCCCGGGGTGGGTCTCCGACGCCGGCTCTCCTCCCTCCACGTTACAGCCGCTTCTCCCCCCCCATCCCCTGCCCGTGCCGCCCCATCGCTTTGTGCCCCCTCCGCCGTCTTTTTTTCCTGCGCCCGCAGCCCGCCTGCCTCCTCTTACCGCCGTGCAGTTCTTCCCCGAGGAAGGCTCCAGCATTCGGCTGCCTCAGCCCCGTGCTCCCCGGGAGAGGAGGGAGGGGATGGGGGGAGCTGGGGGCTGGCTTTGAGGGAAGCCATCGCCTTTTGTTCCTCCTCTCGCCCTCGTCCCCGAGGATGAGCTGTGGCTGAGCTGCTCCTCGGGAGGACCTCAAAAATTCAGCTTGCTGCCAAGATGTTGGGGGCTGCTGCTGCTCGTTAGTGCAGTCGCTCGCTCCCGTGGGCAGGCCAGGCTGGCAGCAGGGCCCCTGCCGTCAGAATCATTAACGTTGGATAAAGGCCACTGGGATCACCAGGTCCAGTCCATCCCACTGTGCCCACTGACCGCATCCCTCAGTGCCACATCTCCACGGTTCTGGGACACCTCCGGGAACGGTGCCCCCACCACCTCCCTGGGCAGCTGTGCCACTGCATCACTCGTTCTGAGAAGCAGCTTTTCCAAATATCCAACATGAACCTCCCCCAACACATCCTAAGGTTCTCATCCTATTGCTGTTATCAGGAGCACAGGCCAACCCCCACCTCTCAGGTAGTTGGAGAGAGCCACAAGGTCTGCTGACTACACTTTGTCCGGCCTGAGTCATGCAAACCCTGTACCATGTGGTGATGGCATGCTGCTGCTCCAAAACAAGGCTCTGCTCTCCCAGGAGCACCACGAAACACAGCATAATTCAACATACGAAAGATAAACCTGACAGACAGAGAGCCCACAGCAAGCCCACGGAGGGGTCTGATGCAGATCCCATTGCCTCGAGTTGACAGCTAACAAATGGACAGCACCTGTGCTGCTAAAAACACACCTGCTGAGTGTGGAGCATCGGCTCCATCCTTATGGGGATCCTTACCTGGTGTAGGGAACCTGCTTTGGCAGAGGGGTTGGACTCAATGATCTCCTGAGGTCCCTTCCAACCCCTATGATTCTGTGACTCTATGTGTGGCTGCACAATGAAAATGCTGAAGAACCTTTCCCTTCATAAGATTTGAGTAATGATGCGAATGATTTCAAAACGTTACTGATGTAATCTGTGGGGAGGAAGCACGGGCAGCTCTTCCATCTCCCCCTTCTCGGGTTTTGGTTATGTGGATGGAATCGCAATGGCGTTGAACGGACTACAAAGGCACTTTGTTCTGTCAAAGATGCAGGGCCCTCCATGCCCCAAGGAAATCTGCACCAGAGCTCCACTCACCCCAAAAACAAAAGAATAAAGTGTGCAACAGTGCAAATGATCTTTCTTAGAGAATTAACTCCTCCCACCATCCAAACCACTCCACATTCCCACAGAAGGACCGTTATGGCTGCCAGCCTGTTTTCACCGAACCCCACACGGCTCTGCTTCAGGCTATCAACCCCAATCACCATCAGATTTGCTGGTAATTAAGTACTGCTTCCTCTTTCTTTACCTCAGAAAATCACAAAAGCCAACTAACTCTCCTGGAACTACTGTCAAGAGTCTCGGAAAATTGATACTGGCATATCCTGCACTGGTTTTTTTTTTGTTTTTTTTTTTGTTTTTAATATATTAATATCAACCACATCATTATAGTGAATGAGAACTGTTAACCTCAAAGGGCTGTGTGGTATCTCCAGTAGCACACTTCCCCGCAGAGGAAACCTAATCTGTGCTAAGAATATTTCTCTAGTAGGGTTAAATCAGATTTAAAAGTTGATCTAGTTACACCGGTACAGTGTAAATAAAATTTAACCTTAAGTAGATTCCAGTGCAGCCTCTGCTGGTCTGACTGAATTCAAAACGTTCTCAATAGCTTCGCCTGCATGAAGAGTTGGCGTTGGTGAAGGCAGATTGATTCTTACATGGATTTAATTATCAGAGCTTGAGCAGATGTAGCTTTACTCTGACATGAGGATGGGGGAGTTGGTCAGCACGGCTTCTTCATCAGTACGAGGCCGCGTACTGCTCCGCAGGCCCACACAGCACTGATGTTTGAAGGGAAGGGCAAACTACACTCTCCTTCTCTGCCCTTCATCCTTTAGAAGGTCCAATAACAGCAACATTCAACTTTTCCTGGCAGAGCTACTCCGCAGCTTAAAGATGGGCACGGAGCTGAGTGTTAAAATGCAACAGCATAGCACCGTAGGATAAAATGTCTTCATTTCCCAGCCCAATGCCACAAGTATGAGTGCAAGTCAATGGAAGCTGGATAACTCAGTTCTGAAAGGAAATACCTTTTAGGCAACATGTAATCAGTCTGTGGAACTCATTGCCACAGGATGCTGCTGCGGCCAAGAGTTTAACAAAGAAATTCTCAAACAATTCATAGCAGTAGGACCCTGCCAGGCCTCAGAATTCATCGTAGACCACCACGTAGCTCTGGATCCATGGGGGGCCTTGTGCCCGGGTCATAACACAGGGGAAGGCTGTGACCATGCATGACATCGGGGCTGTGTGTGATATTTCTTGGGGCCTCTTGGAAAGGAAGGGTTGGTTTGATCCCCAGACCGTCTGCAGTCTTCTTGCCACGGTGATGCCCAGGTGTGGGACTCCTTGGAGCACTCCCCTTTCCGCTCAGAGTGGAAGACCTGTTGGAGCGGGCTCTCTTCCCACGTAAGCAGCACATGAGTGATGCTGTATGCCTGCAGCTCTCACCACGATGGGTAATGGTTTGTAGCTGGAGGCCTGGCTTTACACCACAGAACACCAGTGGTGCGTGAGGAACCGTGTGGGAACAGGGGTGAAGAAACTCATGTGGAGGTACGCAGATAAAACTGCAGTATTGGCAACAAGAAACACCAAAAAATATTTTGGAAAGTACATTGACCCTCCCCATTCGCCTGCTCTGGAATTTCTTGCATTTTCCCAGGGTCATCCAAAGGCCTTTGGAGGCTCTGGGCACAGAACTTGTATGTGCAGCTCTGCACACAGTCTGAAGTTACCCTTTCAGACATCAGACTCAGCACTCACTTCCTTCTGAACCCTCTGCAGATGGCCTTTGTTACAGGCAACGCTGCACGTGCCACTGGAAGTTCTCCCTTTCCTCATAAAACTGTGGGTCCCTTGCAATTAAAAATGTCCCGGAGTGCTCAGAAATTTTGCACGGGTGTGAAGACCGAGCAAGTTCTCCCTACAGAATAAAAGATGGTTTGAAGCTGTCACGTAGCCCAGGATTTCCTGTAAACATCTGCGAAGTTCTTTCGCTTTTTGATCAGATCTGAAGGAGTGGTTTCAGAGCAGTTCTTTCAAAAAAATGCTTGGTTTTCTAGTTTTCTATCACTGCTGTCACTCAACTCAGCACATCTCTGCTACTTTACCCAGGTGGGCACACTACCCCTTATCAGTGTCAGGAGTGTGAAAACCTGAGAGCTGGAAAATGAAGAGTAACGTAGCGAGCAGTTGGGCGATGGTAACGCTGCTGCCTGGTATGGGTGGGTCCTTGGTAGCTAACCCCTGTGAGCAATGGGAGTTTGGCCATGAACTCCTAAGGGGTTTGAATTAACTTTTTGCTGTGATGAACTGATAGCTTAAAAACCACTGCTGTGAAGGAATCTTATCTCCCTGGCTAGGAAAGCAGATGTCATTTCCTAGATGTTTTTAAGACGCTGCATGCCAGGATATGTAAGATCTTTACTGTAAACGGCCTCACTGTAAGCAGCTTTCCCCTCACAGTCTATAGATGGCAAGGCCCTTCCATCACATCACTGTATAGTGGGAAGGTTACAAATATTTACAGAATTACAGAATAATAGCAAAAAGCTCATTTTTCCCTGCTCCCTACTTTGATGGGAGCCCTGCTGTTCCTTCCAGACGGTGAGCTGGCCTCTTGCCCAGACCATATATCTCTTATGACAGGCTCCTTAAGGACCACATCTAACTGGAAGCCAAAAGAAATACATCTTACTAAGTGACACGAGAGTAACTTTCTGAGCCTTATTCTGAGGCCATTTTAACTGATTTTGCACCGGCACATCTCTGCTGGCTTTGACTGTGTTAATCCTGTGTTGTACTAACGCAGGCAGCGACCCAGTGCCCTTGACACTGGGGCAAAAACAAATCCATAAAAATGCAGAAGTTACAACCAGTGACCTAGGCAGGATTACAGTGCTTGCACTCACATCTGGGCTCTGAGAGATGCCTCAGTGGTTTCTCTGCCTGGTTGTTAGCACAGCCAAATCGCTCCGCTGCCTTAGGTGAGGATCATTCACAGTCCCACATACCTCGCTGCTGCTAGATTTGTACCAGCAGCTGACACCGAACACACTGATCGAAGCCGAAGTGCCTCCCACAGCTGTGAGGAAGCTTTGGACCACGTCTCCATGGCCAGACCGCCCCTGATCCCGACACCAGTACAGCAGGAACTGCAAACTGGAGGCTCCAGAGGGGCAGGAAAGGGCTTAGCTGGATGTTGCTGTTGGTGGGAGGAAACAGTACCATCCCAGGGGATGCCAAAGCTTCATGGAATGCGTGAGGTTGGCGGGACCTCTGGGTCCCTCTGGTCCCAGCCTTGCTCCAGCAGGGCCACCCAGAGCAGGGCACCCGAGCCCGTGCCCACGTGGATTTAGATCTCCAAAGAGGAGATTCCACAGCCTCTCTGGGCCTGTGCCAGCGCTCTGCTCTGTGTCTCTGCCAGTGCTTGTTTACAGCCAGCGCTGCTTTTCGTCATCTCTCCTCACCAAATAACCCCCAGTGATCCTTGGCAAAGAGAAGGATACCGGGGTAACGATGGTAATCCTACCATGAGGACTGCACCAACGGAGCGGGAGCTGCTTGGACACAGCATCTCGAGGTGGTTGTGTGGAGAATCTCCCTTACGAGGAAAGGCTGAGAGACCTGGGGCTGTTCAGCCTGGAGAAGGGAAGACTGAGGGGGGATCTTATCAGAGAAGGACTAGATAGGGACTGATGTTCTGCTGGGGAGACACAAAATGGCAGCTGTAGAGTAGGGCAAGGAAGCTTGGTGCTGTGCTCTGATAGCAGCATGACAGACAGGGTAGTGGGATTATCAGTCTGCTTTCACTTCCCGCACATACCCTACGGTTTGTTTGGTGAATAAATCTTTCCTCATTGTTGTTCCCCTTTTTCCCTCCCCCACCAAGTCTGCACGAGGCCTCGCTCCAGCCTTCTTTTAAGAAGGCACCCTGCTGGAGTCCACTTCTGTCAGCAGGAGAGAGTGTAATTTAGCTGGTCTGCGACCGTCTGTTTCCATTCATTCCTGAGGTTTTCCAGCTGCCCACGAAAACAATGCACTGATACACTCTGTGTGGACTTGAACCACGTCCAGCACAAAGGGTTAGGTGGGGCTGGGAGATCTGGGGAGAGTTCTTTGTCCTGTAAAACAGAGCGCATAGCGGCACGACATGGTCAGAAAGAGATGGCGGAGCTGCATCCCGCGTGGCCCACACCCCAGGTCAGACATCCAGCGTCTCGCCAGGCAAATGTCAGCAGTCCCAAACTCGAGCATCTGATGGCTGCGAGGAAAAAAGAAACTGAATTTCAAGGGTGGCTGGTGCTGCTTGTACTTCCACGGATGTAAGGTAGACAGATTGCATCAGAAAGGATGTAATATTGGTCCGTTTATTTCTGCTAAGTTCCCTCTCTCTCCTTTTATCATCCCTCTTTTGAATGGAGAGGCACAAAGTGCGTGATAAAAAAACAAACGCTCCCAGCACAACTTGTTGATTCACACCGCCAGCAGACCTCAGGCAGAGCTCCCTGTTGAGTTTGAGGGAACAGCCTGATTAAAAATTGATGCCGCAATATGGTCTGTCTTAGCAACAACACTCACAAGTGAAATTCATCTCGGATATAAACCACGACATTTCAAATGCCATCGGGTGAAATGAGACAGACAGACAGACAGACAGACAGACAGATAGATAGATAGATAGATAGATAGATAGATAGATAGATAGATAGGTAATAATAAAAACGACTGTGTGCGGCAGCGGGGAATTGAGGCGGTCGCTTCATTCCACCTCGTGAAACATCGTGTGTGACTCGTTGAAGCCACTGGGTCTTCTGCTGCCCCATTCCCTGTCCCCGTGGGGGTAACACCTTCCTGGAGCCATACACTGGGGTGGGAAGTTAAAACAGAGTACATGTGCATGACTGGGTACCGGGGTGAACAGGGCTTCGTGTTGGTTGCCTGAGAGGTCCCGTGGAGGGAACAATAAAGGGGTTCAAGAGAGGGATGTCCTTCCTGCCAGCAGGGGTCTTTTAACCCGGCTTTCGCTTATTTGTTGGGGGAGATTACTCACAGGGGTCACCTGGCAAAAATGACTGGAAGTTATGAAAGAAAAGGCCTCTTGCCAACTGCTCAAGAGAAAGAGGGAGAGAAGTGGAGAAGAAACAGGAGAAAGAGCAGTGAGTTGGCTGCAGGGCAAGGGCCATTTTGTGATTTAGAGGAGAAGCCAAGAACCAAAGCTATAAAGGGAGGGAGAGGACCCCAGGCTCCTTAGGAGGCTCTGTGCTATGTTCTGGTGTCATTCAAGCACAAACGGAGAGCTGAGGCAAAGGAAAAAGGCATGGCACTTACAGATGCCTTGAGGAGCCCCTGTGGGAGCTCTGCACGCACCAAAGCTGGAGCTCTTGGGAGGGCTGAGCAAAAGACCATGGGGTGACCTAGGGCTGGGTGCTGGCTCTCTCCATCACACAGCCATTCAACCACAGAATGGCTTGGCTTGAAATGGACCTCAAACATCACCCAGTTCCAACCCCAGTCCGCAGGCTGGGTTGGCAGACACTATGTCAGGTTGCACAGGGCCCCGTTCATCATCCTGCTCCACGAGTGGGCCACAGAACAAGGGCTGCAAGGCACAACCGGGTCACTGGCAGGTTGCCTCTCATCACTGTGCCCCAGGAGCTGCTTTGGAGGGTGCTGCTGTTACCGTTCTCGTAGCTCTCAGCCCATGCTGTTGCCAATCCAGCAGGAATCAAGGCAGGGCTGACAGCTGGAGAACCCAGCCTTGGGCATCACAAGGATTGCTGTCGCAAGGCAGCAGCTACGCACCCTCTGCTGTCCAAGGAGAATGGAAACTTCTGGGCTCAGCAACGTCTCCCTGCAGCTTGCACCACACTGATGCAACATCTGCTTGTCTGTAACAAAATCCCTCCCTGATTCTTAGCAGATCCAGCTTCCCCTGCAAGCAATAGGAGCTGCTGCATCTGCTCACACCATGGCCAGGCTCCGGCCCCAGGAGGGCGAGGCCTTAGCTAAGTCAGAGCTGCCTGCTCTAGCTGAATCTCTCCTGTGAATAACTTTTCTTATGACACCTCTCAGCTCAGGCGCCAAACCCCAAACAGGCAGGAAAGCCATCCAAAATTCAGAAGAATTATGACACAGGCTCAAGCATCACGGGGCTCTGGAAAGGTTATTCATTTAGCAAAAAAAGCAAATGTGCAAATCAAGCTCTCTGGCAGCGTTTGTGTGATGATAATCATGCTGATTAAGTGTTTGAGCCTCAGGATATGCTGGGAACGGCGCTAGGACCTCCGAAATAACTGCTCCACGCTTTTGGAAGACAGCTGCAGGCTCTTCCTGTTCTGCTCTGTAAGTGATCCATCTCCTCTCACAGATCTGTTCATTTTGGATGCAATTGCTCAAAATATGCATTGCTTATGGCCATACGGACAAATACAAAGGAGATCAGCAGTTGTGCTGTTAACCCTTTGGATCCCTGTTAGTCCCAGACGTCCAATGAGGAAGCTGAGGAGTGAGAGCCCAGTTCTACCTGCAGCAGGCTTTGATAAAGCCAAACCAGTTACATTAGCCAAGGATATTAACCCTAGGGAACACACCCTTCCCCTCTCATCTCTAAATTTGGCTATGCTTTCCATGACCCTTTGCTGATGGGGAAGGTGCTCATTCTCTGAATTTCCATGGCGGTGAAGGAAAGAAGAAGCTGAACACACCACTGTCCTTGATTCACTTTCAACCTTAAAGCTGAGGTAGAGCTTACATCAAATCAGAACTCTGCACAGCTGTAAGTGGATGGCTGATGTCTGCAGCCCGGAGCTGGGATCACAGAGACTTGCAGTGGCATAGAAGTGGCAGAAGGAAAGGATGAAGATGGAGGAGATGCTGGTCAGCATGGCACGGTTACCTTGGTTGGCTGCTCCGGGTCTTTCCTCCCCCCTCCTCAAGCATGGATTTCACAACCCAACCACTGAAATAAAAGAAACAATAGCTACTTTTCAGTGGCACTGTGCAGCCTTGGAGCTGTTGCATAGGAATGGAAATGTGAAGAATGATCTTTAACCGTATAGGAACAGATACGGAGTGCTGGCCAGCTATTTGGCAGCAGTAAATCAGTGCAGTTGGGCTGAACAAACTCAGCTGAGCTATGTGGCTCGCACGATGAGCAGCTCTGCACCAGAACCCTGTGCCAGCCCGTGTCTCTCTGGGACCAGCACACAGCTCCAGGGGAGCCCCAACTCAAGTTCATCGGCACTGCCAGCCTTCAGCGTTGGGTGATCGCACTTTGTGACTGGGAAAGGAGAGCTTCCCCACCATCCCTACACCCAGCAAAAGTCAAGAACAGCAAAGGGACTCAGGCTGAAATCTCATGAGTCAGTTTGGGCCCTATTCCATACAAGCTAAAGGATCGGCTGCTTCTTTCCAAGGGCGATTTGGTCTCTACTGGAAAAAATTCTGATTTGACTTATGATTAAGTATTATTCATGCTGTTATTATTCTATCCAGCTAGGTGCTGGGGCAGGAGGACCTTCTGTAAGAAGTCAGTGCAGACTTTGGGAATCTAGCAACCTATGCCCTCCCCTCGATCTTCCATCATCTTGACAGCAAGTTGGTCCTTAAAGAGTCAAATGCCAAATTAAGTGAAAAAAAAAAAGAGGAAAATAATAATAGCCCAAGAGCTGAACAAGGAAAACTCTGTCTGGTACTTCGTTCCAGCCAAAGAGCTCTTTAATAGAAAACTATTAGACAAATCCCAGGCCTGGGGGTCTGTTACAGAGGTTTTGGATTCCTACCAGAATTTTTTGTTTCCAAACCTGAATTGTCTGAATGCAGCTGAAAAGAAGAATCGCTCCATGAAAGCAGAAGTTTTTCCAGTGTCGTGGAAGTCTCTGTTTCTGATGAGGAGGGAGATCTTCTATTGTCAAGGGAGCTGACTGTTACATATCATTTATTAATAAATGATCAGGAAAGAGGTCCAAAGCCCTTGAAATGCAGACTGTCAGCTCTGTAAGAAGATCCAAACTGAAATGATAAACTCCAGAAGTCGGAATGGTTTTTGCCTGCTTTCATTTTCTCTCTCTCTCTTTTAAATAGGTGGAAGATAAATGAAGCTGACCCCAGCCCCCAGTTGAAGAAAGAAGCTCTATTATTCCCAGAAAAATAATTTCAAAGGGCAAGTCAATAATAGCAGGATACACACAAAATAAAACCTTTGGAATGCTGTTATTATTATTATTACTATTGTAGGTTCAGATGACTCAAGTGTTATTATTTTCTTCTTGCATTACCAGCCAAGAAAACCAATGACAACCGCACGAAGCTCTGCAAATCTCAGCAGTTTTGGTTCCCACTTACACTGCTGGAACAGCTGTTGCTCTCTCGAAGCTGAGCAGGTCAGCCCTGTGTGCAGGACGGACCACACGGTGCTTTCTCATCGTGAAAGCCTGAGAGTGATTTACGAACGGGACTCGTGCACATCCTACCCTGCAAAGTGGAGCTAAGCCCACAGCAATAGGCTTGCTACTGTGTTAGCACTTCATGGCATACAGAGCTCGTAGCACCGGTTTTTGTGAGGAGAAGACTTGTTTTGGTGGTGGCTCCATCAGCTGCTCTCCAAGCTGTCGCTATTCAGCAGAACAAAGCCAGCAAGCGGACAGCCAGCTGAAACCACAGAGTCTTGCCCATCTATGAGTCAGGATCATTCACCAGGCTTCCCAGCACCCTGATCATGGGGCAGCAACGTCAAAGCTTGGGAGCACCTCTCCCCACACAGGAACGAACCTGCGCTGACCACGGATGATTGCTTTGCCTGGATCAGCTCGTGGGGAAGGAGCTGCACTGCCCTCATGCCCCATCACAGCCCTGTGACCACCAGGAGCTACACACATGAGAAAGCAGTTATCCTCGTGTCTATCAGCAGGCCAAACAAAGCACGTAGCAACGTCCCACAACGGCTGCAAGGAGTGAAACAACGTGGAAAAAAAATGCAGCGTTTCCATGAGACAGCAGACTGATCCTCCACTAAGCCAGCCCCCGTGCTCCCCAAGTAGGAGTGCATGAAGCTGTTCCTTCTGCCTGAGGAAGCTCCCAGTGCATTCTGCACTGCGTGAGCGCAGGTGTGATTGCCTACACGAAGCCCAGGCTTCCCACAACCCACTGGAGACCATCATATGTGGAGAAGGAATTCACATTAACAATTTCAATGTGATTCCACGTTTGCTTCCTGCACAGTTTGATTGCAAATACGGGTACGTTCCTCTGAGCTGAAGCTTGGACAGCCTGATTTGATTACAGGGGTACACAGACCACGTGAGGATGGTCAGCTGTCCCCAGAAAGCACCGTGTGCACATTTGCTCCTCAGCACTTCTGTTGCTCCATGGGAAATTAAAACAACTCTGTCCTTTCCCACTTTCTTCCATGCAGATGTCTTCGATTTCCTTCACGGTCACCAGTAAGTATGGGAACGGTTCACAGCACGTGACGTGTTTGTTACTGCACCTCCTTTGCTGCTTGAACTTTTGGAACAGGAGACAGACAACAAACCCTACGCGAGTCCCTATCACTGGATAGGAGCCACTTGATTTAACCTCTCCAATAGATGGGATGGCTTAAAATGAAAAATCAAGGCAAACTGCCATTTGTGATGCTGAGGATGCTGACCACATCAGGCAGATAGATGTCCTCTGATTCAAGGACTGCACCATCCCTGGGGTATTCCAGAACCGTGGAGATGTGGCACTTGGGGGACACGGTGTGGGTGGGATGGGGTTGGACCTGGTGATCTGAGGTGTTTTCTGATCTGAATGATCCTGAGTCCACCATTTGGGTTGGACAATCAGCTCAGAGACCAATCAGCCAGCTCCAGCACATACACAGGGAGGCATTCTCTGTTACCTGGTCCAGATAGGTGGCTCTGGAGAAAGAAAGAAGAAAGCCCAGGAGTGTCTCTGCGGGTACTAGGTAATCCTCGTAACTGTAGCTGCACAGATGTCTTCCAAAGCTTCGTTTGCAAGATATATTCCACATTATCCATCCAGAGAGAAAGGACATTTGTGTGTGCAGCCATTCTGGCAGGAGCTATTTGTTTTGGGGCCAGAGGTAATTCAGAGTTATTCTGAATATTACACTGCAGCAGCCTGGCCAAGCCCAGTGATGCTGATTATCAGGGCTTTCCTGGCTTTCCAGATGGAGCTGGTTTCATTCAGTTCTCCCCCCTGTAATTAATAGCTAGCCCTCTTTTGTTCATTTTTTGTAATTATTATTTTGGCTCTTCGTTTTATCTCCAGCACTTTGCAGAATAGTTTCCAATTTCCTTAAGCCTCTGCTCACCGCCTCAGGGTGCACAAAGCAGAGCTCGTTCAGCCATACAGCTTAATGTGACACAGCTCAGATCATTCAGCAGTGTCAGTGCTTCCCTCTAAGGGCTGCCCTGCACGGGATGGAGTGTAAACCTCCAAAACGTGGGGCTAACACATCGCAATACTGCACAGCTCCCCAGCTGGGAGTGCCCGAGCGTGGGGAACCCAGGTGTGGGGTTTCTGGTCTTACACTGCCCTTTCTTTTTTTTTTGTCCTCCATTTGGGATTCCAGATAGGGTTTATTTTAAGCCCTTTGTTTCTCTATCCATACTGCACCACGACATTAAATGTGTTTCAAGTGAATGAGAGTCCTCCTCTAAAGCTACTCACAGCTCAATGCCTGCGTTTCTCTGGGACTACGTTTGTGCTCATCTATAACAGAGTACAGTCCGGAAGGTCACAGCACAGAGCAATGCATGTGGCTGAGCATTCACTTCTAATAGGGAGCGTTGAATTCAGACTTTGTGAAACAAAAGCGACGCTAATCCCGGAAGAACTCCTCAAATCTTTCATAAGCTGCATTTAATTAAAAGAAAACGAACTACGCGAGAGATGATTGCGTGAACTGTACGCCTGTGCATCCCACTCAGTGAATGAATAATTTCCCTGCCTTCCTTCCTGACCCAGAAATACCCCACGATCCACTGAAGATGATTAAATGCTGTTAGGACTCCAACCGACCACGTACCACCACCAGGAGCCGCCATCCCAGCCCGGGGAACTCACAGCCCCCCCTGAACTCACGCGACGAACGAAAACCAACGTGCTTTGAGCCAAAATTTGATGGTGAACAGTTTATTCCACGGGCTGGAGAGTTGAAGGGGTAACGCCCAGCCCAGCAGCCCAGCACCAGTGGGATGGTCATGGTTAGAAGTAGTTGATGACCCTCCGGACGGACTGCACGTTTGCACTGAGCCCCTGCCATGCTCGGAAGTTGCCAAACTCACCCCGCTCCACCACGTACATGCGGCCTCGGTAGTTGGGCTCCTCGTAGAGCACCCACCTTAGCAGAAAGGAAGGATTAATGGAGTCTCCCCCGGCCCCAAAGCCCAGGCTGGTGGCTTCCCCCTTCACGCCGCTGTAGGGACGGCGTGTTTATGTTGGGATCACTGATCTTCACAACGCACAGCAGAAAGGAATTCACAGCACTGGAAAAGTCTGCCCAGGAAAGCTGTGGAGTCTCTGTCTCTGGGGGTTGTCAGAACCTGCCTGGATGCTTTCCTGAGCGACCTGCTGTAGGGAACCTGCTTTGGCAGAGAGTTGGACTGGATGACCTCCAGAGGTCCCTTCCAACCCCTACAGTTCTGTGATACTGTGACTCTATGATTTGGCAGTGCTAAAGAGGGACGCGAGCCCCCTCAGCCCCATTTTGGACTACAAGCAGAAAGACCCTCACTGCAACACTTGATATGCATTTTACCTCCTAGAAGTGAGTCTTAAGCCATGAAGGGGAACCATACCTTCAGTGCTCCTTACTAAATTCTTTTTTTCCAGCAATTCTCAACAATTTTCTGATCTTTCCTAACAGAGAAAGGCTTTGGCTCTGTTTTATTCCCCTTATCTCAGCGGCTTGCGTTGCTGTTCCTCTCTCCCTTCAGCCCCTTAATATGCTCTGAGCCATGGTCTTAATGCAGCAGAGTCCCCTGTTCACATCTCCCACACTTGTTCACCAGGCTTTGCTTCATGTTCTCATATCCCCATGTACACTCTTGGGGAGGTTGCTCAGCTCTTCGCATTAACTCAGAGCTGTATATAACATTGCTATCCTCTGAACACACCCCAGCCTTGTGCATAACACACACGTGGATTTCTTCCTCCTCTACCCCATCCCATTGGCTTATTTCTCTGCATACAGAACAAGATCATAGGCAACAATGCTCAATGGCACCAGTCAGCATCTGATGGACACCAGTGAGCAGTGCAGAGGCAGAGCAGCCCATTATGGCCCCAAAACCTCTGCCTTTCTCCTCAGACCACAAAGCTGCACGGAGGGAATTTTGGGGGCAGGTGGAAGCGGGGCCTGGTCTGGTGGTAAGGGCTCATTGGTTTGTTCCACTGCTTAGGGGAAGGCAGTGAAAATAAGGAGCCCAAAGAACACCAGAAGGATGGGACTGAGGCACGTTGGCCACACGAGATGATGAATGAGGACTGCGTGCCTTACTCAGCGCTTCCTTTATTTCATAGCGTTGCAGAATCATTTGAGTTGGAAGGGACCTTTGAAGGTCATCTGCTCCAACTCCCCTGCAATGAACAAGGACAGCACCAGCTCCTCTGCTGCAGAAGGGCCGTCATCATGGCGGGTTGTGCCATGTTGGGTCTGGATCCTGAGGAAAGCCAGGTGGCCAAAGCCACTTCTCATTGAGCTGGTGCAGCTCCCAGAGGGAAAAAGACACCCTGAAACTGCCCCACAGCAGCACTCCCATTTCCGCATTGCTTCCACAGCTTCATCAGTACTATCTCTATTTATCCTCAGCCGCAAAACAAGAGCCCTATGGCAAGCAATGCCAAAGGCAGGCATTACTCTGTTCCCTTGCTCCTCTTTCCCTTTCCTTCCTCCATTCCTTTCTTCCCTTCATTTTTTCCTTCCTTCCTCTCTCTTTCGTATTTGTTTTCTTACAGCTACTTAAAGCCATTGGAACATAAGCAGGAGCACATCTAGACTCACAAGGG
The DNA here is from genome assembly GCF_038088225.1 of Cyrtonyx montezumae. NCBI lineage: Eukaryota > Metazoa > Chordata > Aves > Galliformes > Odontophoridae > Cyrtonyx > Cyrtonyx montezumae. The sequence goes on from NW_027072037.1 coordinate 5,790,355, forward strand.
AAAGAAAGCTTTGTGTCTCTCATTATGCATACTGAGGGAGGGGGAAATCAATCTGAGAAATACAAGTGCTTGAAAAGTTTCTGAGCAGCATCCCAGTTTCTCACACTCCAGTCTCTGCTACAGGGACACATGCAGTGAATCACTGATCCCAAAGCTCTCATGGAATCTCAGCTTTGTGGTGCTGGTCCTCCCTGTGGTGCAGGGCCCCTCATGGATTCTGGCTGCTCCTTCCCTGGGGGCTCCATGATAGTAATAAATGAATGCTGCTGATCCATGAGTGGGCAGTAAAGACACCGTGTGTTCCAGGACCACGTGGCACTGAGGGACATGGCTACTGGGAATGGTGGGATGGGCTGGGGATGGACATGGTGATCTCAGTGGTCTTTTCCAGCTGTAATGATTCTGTAATTCTATGATTCTAAGTCCAGCGTTTGTTTTTTTCCTTAATGAAATGGTCTTCAGTTGAATCAGAAAAAGCTGTGCAGGACACCCAGAGTCAGGATGTCACAGCCTTGGAGTGCAACAAAATTCTTCCTGTACTGGGATGCCCAGAATCACACGAGATGGGCAAACCCAGCCTAGGACAGGCAGAATGTAGTGGCAGTGGAGCACTTAGTCACCCAGCAGCTGGAACAAGGCAGAGCTGCTGTCCTGCAGAAGTGTCTGGGAGCTCTGCGGGGCACAAGGATGGGGGGTAACACACCCAGAAAGCAGCTTCACAAAGCACCAGCCCCCAGGGGCTGTGGGACGTGGTGGGTACTCACGCGCCGTCCCCGTACACCCTGACAGCGTTGACGTGGGGCTGCTCCCAGCCCCGGCCCCGCAGACAGGAGCAGTCCTCAGTGAGCTCCACGCTGCGGCCGCCGAAGCGGCTTCCCTCGAACAGCTCGATCCGGTAGTGCTGCCCGTGCTGGGGACAACGGGGTCGAGTCAGTAACAACACCAAAAGTAAAACCCACAGAGAATTATACCCCCCCAGAGCACTGGGCTGACGTCCCCTGGGGAAACGAGGGGCTGTGGGAAGCTGTGCTCTGAGCACTTGGGGTGCATCCCATAGCGGGGGCACCCACACCAGGGGACCCGTGCTCCCATCTCCGTGCTGCAACGCAGCTGAAGAGGCCCCAGCCCAACCCCATTGGCACCCCATTGACACACACCCTCCCGTTCCCCTGTGAGCATCTCTCCACCTCTCCCCAAACCCACCACGATAGCCCTGCTCCCATTAAGGCCATCGTGTTCTGCACCCAGAATGGCATCTCCATCCCGAGGGACTCAGAGCTGCTCACCATGCCCACGGGTCGGCAGGAGCCCATGCGGTCACCGCGGCCGTTCCAGCGCTGCCAGTGCGGGTAATCGCCGTGCTCCAGCACGAACTGCTGCCCCTGCAGCTCGGGGTGGTCGAAGCAGACCCAGGCCCCGCTCTGCACGCGGATGGAGTTGACACGGTGGGGGAAGCCTCGCTGCTGGAAGCTGCTGCAGGTGCCACACACCTCCAGCTTCCTGCCCGAGAAGCACTTCCCTTCGTAGAAAGTGATCTGGGGCGGGGGAGGAGAACGGGGCAGCAGTGAGGATCTCAATTGGAAGCCAGTGGGAGTCTCTCATTTTGGGGTCAGCTGGGTTTTTGGCCTCTTTCCCATCGGAGCACACAACCATCCCCTTACAGAGACTTGGGTGAAGCACTGGTGCAGGTTGCCCTGAGAGGCGGTGGATGTCCCATCCCTGCAGGCACCCAAGGTCAGGCTGGATGGGGCTCTGAGCACCTGAGAGAGCTGTGGGTGTCCCTGCTCATCACACGGGGGGTGGCCTAAATGACCTTTAAAGGTCTCCTCCAACTCAAAACGATTCTCTCGTTCTACAGTTTCCAGCATACAAACACAAAGCCCTCCTCCCAAACACACTCCCATCCCTGCAGCGCTGAATTTGCACCTGAGTGGGACACCACCCACCCCTCACCCCACGGCAGCCCGTCCCGGTGTGAGGCTGTACTTACTTTTCCTGAGCACTGAGACATGTCCTGATGGCTGCTCTCCAGGACCGTGCATCAGAAGCTGACCCAACCCTGCAGCACAAGAGGCCGCCCCGCTATATAAGGGCCGGGCAGCAGGGCTGCTGCTGCAGGGTTTTTGGGACAAAGCAGCACGAGCTGGGGCTTTGCACAGCCGTGCTTAGTTGGCAGAACAGGGCCCGGGGCTGCTGAGCATGGGGTTTTAAGTGGGGACGGGCATTGAGACAATAGATTTGCTTGGCAGAGCTCTGGGATCAGCGGTGCGTTGTTTGTCGCTCCTTTTGGAAGCATTTCTGGGACTGGCTGCCCCACAGCTGAGCACCCACAGGGAATTTAACTCAATCCACTCATTTCCTCCTCAGAGGATGTTTGCATGTTCATGGTCACCAGCGAGCATCCCCTGAGAACGAGGCAGGCCCCCCACGAGGCACACTGCAAGCTGTGCCCAGCCAACACAGAGAACTCATTTCCTTCCTGATTTCCCTTACAACAGCCCTCGGGAGCCCCTTGGCAGGATCAGGGCAGCTGCCACAAATGATGCTCTGTGAACTCCAGGCAAGCCACACAGAGTTCTTGCTTCTATATACATAACATCGGGCTTCAAAAGTCCCACCACCCCTTCAGGGCCCTCGTGGTGAAGAGCCAAACCCACAGCACCCCTCAGTCAGCAGGAAGGAGCGAGGCTGCCCAGGATCCCCACTGCTGGAAGGTGCCTTCCACACACATACTGTGCTCAGGCTCCACTGAAGGTTACGTTCTGAATCCTGGAAGTTTTCCTATAAATACCAATTGTTCAGACAGCTAGCAGCCTGAGGACAACACACAGAGATGAGACTCAGCTCTCACCTGCATCATATAGCACAGACTGAAAAGCAAAAGCTAAGGCTGGCTGCAGAAACACCCCAAGTTTTCCTTCTGTTTTATTCCTGCCAGGAATTAAAACTGTTCAGTGGACTCAAATGCATGAGAAAGCACTTCATTTTAATACACCTCGCCCTAAATCAGCATCTTCTAGCTACACAAAGTAGACACACACACAAAGGTCAACTGCACGTTTGCTTCCAGACTCAAGGAGCTGCACTGGGACCAGGCCTTGGTGAAAGGCCAGGTGCTGGGAGCCACACAAACTGAAAGCATCGAGTACAGAACTGCACGATAAGCAACCTGCACCTGTTTGTTCAACGTGCCATTTATTTTCAACGACAGGTCTGTTTTCTTAGCAAGTTTAGCTTGGCTAAACCCATCCCACCTGAAAGCAGCCAGCTGCGTGCTTGGAACAGATGCGTGCCCTTTCAGCTCTCACGGTCACACAGAGCAACGAGAAGCCAGCTCCTCCCCCCACCCCCCAAACCTTTCCTTGACACCTTTACAAAGGAGCCCCTTGCATTCCCCTTCCAGGAACTAGCACAAAATCAGGCTGACCTATCTGGGCACCTCAGAGCTCCAGCAGAACAAGTGGTTGCCTTTCCTCCTAAGCTGTGGGTGATCCTCAGGCTCCGGGCATCGCACGCTCCTCTTAGGGCCAACAGGTGAACACTGGGCACAGGAAGCAAGCTGGCACAGGGCAACCACCAGAAAGTTATGAAGGAGAACGTGAAGGTTTGCAGCTATTTTATTTACAAGTATACATTTAACACAAAGAAACACTGATATCCAAGCCTAGTTAATAGTAGTGTAACAATATGCATCATTTTGATGATTATTCTAACCAACAAACTACACTGAAAAATTAATGCCAGTAAAATTCTTGGTCATAATATTAAGAAATACAATATATAAATTGAAAATATGATTGCTTAAAATTTGAAAATGGAAGTGAAGCCATTTGCACAGGAGTCAGAGTTTAACGTAATCTGAAGGGAAAGGCTCCAAACCAACTGTTTATCTCTCAGGTTAACAGAAGGAAAAAAAAAAAAAACCCACCAAATTAAAAAATAAAATAAAAAAATGAAAAAAAAAAAGAAGCATAGTTTATCCTCGAAGATAAAGGGCAGTTTTGCTTCTTCAGGTAGAATGTATTCCCATCGTTCTCGGGCTCTGCAGTGGAATTACATTACTGAGCACGAAGACTTCCCTTGTGAAGCTGCCCCATCGATTTTTTCTGCCTCCAAAATTATCCTCTTAAAAACATCAACGGCAGTCTGCAAAGAGAGAGCAGGGGGTGAGCAGCAGCAGGACGAAGAAATGTCCCTCAGCACGTCCACCAACAGCTGTTTTAAAAAAGGAATGAGAGATGGGGAGAGAAGGGAGCCTGGGACAACAACTCACACGTGGCATCCTCAGGTTCAAGGAGGATGATCAACCTGCAGAAGCCAGCTCCCCTTTCATCTGCGTGAGGAAGAGCAGAATTTAGGGCTGACAGATGTTTTCCTGCCTCCACAAGGCAGGATTCTTAACTGGCTCATCTCCAAATTAATCCCATTGACTAACAGAGCTCTGCAACAAGCTTGGAGCATTCCCAAAAAGATCAGGCTGAATTTTAACGCTCCCCATATTAATACCACTTAAGCACTGTACTGTAACTATTAAAACTGCCTGATCAGCTGAAATTGTGTACTCCTCCTAATAAATAAGTTTCCCTACAACCCAAAGAGGATCTGACCCACGTGGCTCCTTAGCCCTGTACAACACAACGCATTCCTCAGGCACGTGAGACGGACAGGGTCGCAGCAGCAATCGAACTGCATTAACAAAGAGCTCCCCGTGGCCAAAAATAGGTGATACACTGATTTACAAATACACCATACCCACATTTCATGACTCCCAGCTGACATTTTAATGCACCAGTTCTTTATATTCCTGTTTGAAAGCACCTACTATCACAACCCACGCTTTATTCCCACAAGAAGCAGCTCTGCATCCTGTGAAAGCCACGCTGCCTGGAGCACGGCGACGTAGGAGCTCACAGGGATGTTAATTCACTTCACAGAGAACATCTATTCACTGCAAAGCCTCAATCAGTGCCCCGCAGTTAACCCGCAGGAACTTGTAACTCAGCCCAAATATGCTGAAGGATTTTAGAATGAGCTTTTAAGCAACACAGGAAACTGTTTTGCAACAAGGGATGGAGAACGCAGCCAGGCCTCCTATGCATCTGTCTCCATATGGTGCAGTCACAGGATGTGGGTCACGGCGAGCCTACACGAAGCCATCTGCTCTCCCCTACCACCTTCCCTTGAGGAAGTGAGAGATGCCAGGCCAGGCGTGTGCGAGGCACCAGGAGGCTCAGCACTCCTGCACACAACCCCTGGGTGGGACAGAGCTCAGAGGTGCTCGAGTGGGAAGGTCTGAAGCCCTAAACCCAGCCCGCAGCTGCTACCTTCAGCCCAGTGCTGCTGCGCTCTGCTCTCCAAACACACCACTGCTCGGTGACTGTGGAAATTCTCCTCTGTTCTTGGCACAGAAGTGGGCAAGGGAACTTGAACAACGCTCAGGTAAGGAAGAGCACTCCCCCTCCCACCAAGTGCTCCCCCCCAGGGAACACTCCCAATCCCTGGGGGATTGGGGCAAGATCCCCTCTGAGCATCCTCACACTGCACCTTCCCAGTTTGGATATGAAAGCAGCACCCCCAAACTGATTTTTAAGAGCTGTTTTGGTGAGAAGTGGATTGGTTTTTTTCTGGCTACTTCCTTCCACCTTTCTAAAATAAGCCCATCAATGAATTTTGTGTAGCTGGATGGACACATGAGTACTCATTACTCTCTGATCTCTCCCAGGAAAAGCTGGCTTCCAGCTTCAAGTGGGCTTAGGGACCAATTTGAGTTCTGGTTGTATTTCAAACCATTAGCAATTTATTGGGCTGGGATTAAGACAAAGCACTACATTACAGCTTAGGGGGAACAAAGTCAGGAATTCCCCAAGAAAAGCCTGATTGTAGCTCCTGAAGTTAGCCCAGCAGATAACACAGCATTTCAGCACACCCAGTAACAATTGAGCAGCTTGAGAAAATACAACAAGCACATCTAGGGACAAGAGGAGGGATTTCACACCTGAACTCAGGTTCAGGTCATAGCTCAACAAGACTCCACATGTCTCATATTTTGCTTACATGATGCCCTTAAATACTCTCAACATGAAGCTTACTTTTAGAATGAACCAAAAACAAGAATACCCATAATTCTTCTTGTAAGAAGCATTCACCCAATCTGGTTGATGATCTCCAACCAAGACTTAATTTTAACTGGCATCTTTTCCTGGGCATCCAGTCCCAGAGCTGCCCTCTCAAAGCATAGGGATCTCCCCAGGTGCCCAATGTGATACATGAGCTCCGAAGTCTTAGCAGGCCACCAGTGCCTAGAGGAGGGCACACAGAGCTGAGGAAGTCTTGCCAGCCCCCACCACTTACCCTCACGTCAGCTTAGATCTCTGAATAGATGGGAAGTGGGAGAGACAAAGCCATGCCATTTCATCTGTGTGGTACCTTCTGACAGCTCCCAGCAGAACAGGCCTGGTTGGATTAAGCTCCTCTTGCAACCATTTTAGTTGCCTGCTGCAGTAGGGATTTGTTCCTAGGACTCCCACAGATACTCCAAATAGTTTTTGGGGTGGTTTTTTGGGCAAAGCAGGAAGGGAGATGAGTCAATGCTTTCCCACCTCCCTTCATATAGAGAGAGGAGCCTCTGCCAGAACCTGTAACAGGGAATGCCTTCTCTCCTTTCAGAGTTCCTTGCTAACAGAGTTGCTATAAAGGACAGACCGTGTAGGTCAAACTGGAATCAGCCTACATTCTCTCCGTAGGCTGCCTGCATGTACCAAACTAATTTCAGACCAGCACACCAGAGACTGGCATACTCTTGCTCCACATCCACCAAATATGGATAGATTTCAGAGATGGGTTTAGCACTTCTTCCCTATCCAGGAAGGTTTGAGCTTTGGAAGGGTTTCAGTCTTCATAGGCAAGCCACAACTGTCATCTCGTAACAGGACAGGGGAGATCTGGATGACCTCCAAGAAGAAACTGCTGACACGACTACTTCTTGCCCTAGAACCTCCCAACTCCAAGCTCAATCACCCACCTCCTTCAGCAATAAGCATTCCTCAGCAACTGTTTGCAGGAACATGAGGAGAGCTGCCCCACTCTGGGCTCCATCACACTTTCTTGCAGATGTCCCAAGCCTCCAGAGGGAGCCCATCAGGCAGCCCAAAAGATGATTGTGTGCTGACGGCACACAAAGCAATGCACCATCTCCCAAACATCTCGGGTCAGCAAGTCTCCAGGTGTACTACACCAAGCACCAGCTCCCAAGGACCTGCTTCTAACTCCAGTGGGCCAGAATCTACAGTTCTAACAACCTGCACTACCCAGTGCTCTGTATCCTGACAGCCCACCCCAACAGGACAGCTTGGGAAGAACAACCCTGACAGCAAGAAACAACAGAACCTGTGATTCCTTGGGATCTGTACTGGGCAAGTTTGAATATCTGACAACTGCTGCTCTAAATTCCCCGAAGCAGAGCGAGTTTGTTACACCAATTTCTGCTAGTAGCTAACTTAATGCAGATCCTCTGAGACTAAGGGACAGACACAAACACATGGCAGTCAATGGGACTTTGTTAGCACAGCAATTTAATATGCAAGGCATGCCAAGCATCATATAAAGCTTGTAGCTTCTTTGCATAAATATACCCAGCTTTTTTCTTCTTCTTTTTTCTACCTAAGACAATAGACAATACAAACTTCAGAAGAGTTCTTAGTGAGATATTCTGTAAGATATGAATTACTGCACTGTTACACATTGTGAGCTACGTCCAAAAGTAGTACAAACAATAGCTCTGCCTATTCCAGAAGCACTAAGTTGTTTAAAAACAAATAAATCTCATTCTTTTAACTGGTTTACTCCTTAGACTGGCAATTCAGCTTCTGTAGGTATGCATCTGAGGCTCTCCAGAAGGAGAGAGGATATTAAGAAATGGCATGCTTTCATCATGGCCAATTCTGACGTGGTTAGTGAAAGTCTCAGCCAGAAACAGAAGCACTCAGGAGCTAATTCCAACTATTCCATACGTGGATTAAAAAAAAAATAAGTTTCCTGCCTAGGAAAACCCAACTTCACACAAGTGTCTGCTTTCAGTAGAGCCACAAGTTATCAGTCAACAGCTGCTTGTTTTGCTGTTGAAGACAGGGGGAGAAGGAAAGAAAGGCTGCTCACAAAGGTGCTGCCATGCCCATGGCTCTGCCCTTCTGATTCTGCTGCTGAGAACACCTAAGGATGTGACTGTGCTAGGTTAAATAAGAGACAACGTAAGCACTTGTGCACAAGGACCAACTTCTCTGAACAGGACTTGCCAGTGTCCCTCTGACCCCACCATACATTCACATCTGCAAAAAACAACAGCACTGATGTTGTCAAGACCAAGAGGAAAAAAAAACAACATAAAACAAACTAGAAAGGCTAGCACCCTCAACCTGTAGCAGCCTTTCATCACTTCAAGCTCAAACCAGTAGGTTCCTGAGGCTCCAGTAACATTTTTCTCACTTGTTCTGTGCCCATGAAACTATTTAACCCCCCATCAGACAGACCAAATCCTGCCTAGCACCTTAGAACATGAGCTTCATTCCCTTACACCGACTCACTCCTCTTCAGCAACAAGGAGCTGCCAATTCGAGGTCACCGTAGCACACCACAGACCCTGCCCCACACACAGCACAGCTGTAGGTTTGGGTTTGCCACCAGCTGTTCCATTAGGTTCAGTGAAGCTTAACTTTCAGTTCTCCATTTCACCCTTTAGTTTACAGTTGCAACAAAAAAGTGTACACACATAAACCTGAACGCAGACACCCATTTTGTTTCCAACCATGTACACAAGCTACCTGCACAGGACGTGCAAGTATTTAGCTTCCTTTCTCAAGTGAAACTATGAGGCATTCCATAACATTGCTATTCAGATGAGTGAATCTTAAACCTGTTACCTGATTTTCTTTAGCAGAAGATTCCAAGAAAGCTGCATTCCAGGATTCTGCTAAAGCTTTCCCTTCTTCATAGCTGATCACCCTGGCAAAAGAGAGGAAAGCATGCTTCAGATCTGTGAGTTACAAAGAAACTTGAGCAAAGTTCCCACCATAATGAAGCACTTAAAGCACATATAAGGTTTTGAGAGGTCTGGTCCCAAGCAATTGCTATTGGCTGCTGGGCCAGATAAAGCTCCTACGTGTCCCAGGAGAGAACAGCTGTCCCAAACACTCACTTGCTTCCCCAAGCTGTAGCATCATCTCACATCTTAGAGCAGGAAAGAAGACCCTTACTTGTCTTGAAAGAAGCGTTCAGCTACTTTCTTTGGAAGCTTTTAGCAGAAGTCAACATTACAACAGAAGCTCTAGCTCCCATTCTGGACACGATTCCCTCACCTTGTTGTAACCTACATTTTGCTTTTAGTCATGGAAAGCCAAGTACAAAAGCAGCCATGGCAGCCACAGGAATGCAGGCTGCTGCCCTGCGTTTCGCACGTACTGGAGTTCACATACCGTTCCATATGCAGGTCTTTTTTATTTCCAACCAGCATAATGGGTATTCTGTGAAAGAAAGTTCAGAACTTCAGAACAGTTATAGTATACTGAACAAAGTACTAGCAACATGCCTGCAGTGAAATGAGATGAAAGTGTCACTACTTACTGGACTTTTCCCACCATATCCAATAACTTGCCATGGATAACTTTTATCACTTCAAAACTGCAAAATAAAGGGATGAAGTCACACATGCACTCCGATGCTTATCCTTAATACCCAATCAATACTCAAGCAATTAAATGCATATGTAGCTGTGTTAAAAAATTACATACAGTGGCAGAACTACAGAGATGCTGAAGCATTACAACAGACAAAATGGTCCCAGAGGCAGCAGCAAAGAGCAGTTTGAACATCATTACAGCCCACCCACTTCTGATACTTGCAGAAATAAACAATGTTACCCAGGACAGGTGCATCTAAAACAGTGCTAAAAGCCCCCATGCCCCCTCCAATCTGATTTGCATTCACAGTAAGAAATACAGCTATTAGAGTCCAACACACCTGGATGAGCATGTCAAATTAAAGCAGAGTTTCAAAGGAACAGCGCTCAGTTAAGCACAATCCACCAAGAAGGAACACATAACTTATATTAAATCTTAGCTCATATAGAATCCTTTGAATTTCTCTTTGGCATGCTGTGAAAGCCAAGAAAAAGCCTGAATTCCAATTTTACACGGATAGTGAGGAACCTGATGGGCAAGACAGCAGCAAAGCGGTGGCTGTCGAGGCACCTGACAGCTCACCTGCCCCGCATGTGATGTTTGCATGACTGGAGATAAGGAACAGCACTGAGCAACACTGTGAGGCCTGAAACCCCACATCTGACACTTCATGCTTTGGAGAGCCAGCTGTCAGCTGGGTCAAAGAGCAGATGTTGTGCTCTTCTGATTACACTGCAGAAGAAAGATGCTGGGGCATGAAGTGCACACCTGAGCCTTAAGAGAGGCATGTGTTCACAGACCTGACACGCAGCTACATAACAAGAAAGGGGCAGCATCTTCACTGTACACCGTGCTTCAACTAGAATCAAAACTCCTACAGACAGGGCAGCACTCCAATGTACTTCCAGCTCAGGGTTCTCAAAGATCTGGTGCCTGAAAGCACTACTCAGGCTGTTGGAATCCTTAAAGCTTCCCACTTCTGAACAATAAATGCTACCACAGTAAAGAAGGATTCTGTGTCGAGGTCTGTTTGCATCACTTCAGCAATGGTTTTACAGACCAAGCAGAACTCAACACTGAGCTAGTAGTTGTAATATATCCGATTCGATATTGAAACGAATTGTGTACAAAAAAGTGACTCAGTCCAGCACGTCTTGCTGTTACTGTCTCAAATACAATACTACAGTATCGATGGAAGCAATTAAGAATTATGAAGAGCTTATGCTGAAAAGGTGTAAGCGAAATTCTGGGCTTGAGAAACAGTCTTGGACTTTCAGCATTGCATTTCAGAAGTAAGAGTTAAACAGCACTGTGACCAAGTGCCGAGACATCACTACAGACAGAATCATCCTGAAAACTGAAGAAGAAATCATCCAAATGATTTCTGATACAGACCACAAAACTGTTTCTCAACCTCAAGCAAAGCAATATACATAGGATGACTAAGTCATCATAACAATCACTTCCTACTACTAGGTAAGCTGCTGCCAGTGTAGCCAGAAAAACACCATGCCACAGCACAGCACAGCTGTGAGCCCTCACCTGCAGCTCCAACCTGTGCTGCTCAGTTCTCAGTTCTGTGCCTCTGCACATCCAGAGCTCAGTTTTTAGCAAAATAGACCAAGGATTAAAAGTTGATCTTTATTAATAGATCAAGGTGAAATCCGAAAGGGAAGAGCTATATAAATTTGAATATGATTCTGGCACAGAAACAAGCTGCAGTGAACTACCGAGAATGAAACTCGATTGACCTGATCGATTTAATTAATTTGGAAAGCTTTCTCAAACATAAGGCTAAAAAGAGCAAGGGCAGAATTTAAAACTCTCATCAACCAATCCCATCCCCTCCCCCGACACCCCCCCCCCCAAAAAAAAAACAACAACCCAACATCACATCAAGTTGTGAAACACAAGAGGTCTGCAGACCAGAAGAGGTCCTTTTACAGCATGTGAAATACAACCTGGAGGATTCCTAGCTGTGCTGTGCAAGATGATGGAACGTAGCACGATACAAATTTGGAACTTAATTAAGCTGAACTAGAGCAAAAGCCTTCCAGTAACCTTGCAGCTGAGAGTCTGGGAATATTACAAATGTAGGGCACCAGCTTTCACTCAAGCCCCATTTTAAACTTCCCAGTGGAGATCAGCAGGGAAGAAAACAATTTTAAAAGGACATTTTTATTTAGTTTGCTGTCAAAGCTCCCATGCAGTTGAATCAATACTCCGATCAATACATACACTTTGACAGAAATCAAAACAGATAGTGACTAATCTCATTGCCTGGGAAAGTCATCCAAGCTACCAGAGTACAGTGGAAGATCTTTTCTGTTGCCTAAACACCATCTTGATACTGAACACAGATAAGAAACTGAACAAGAAAGATCACTGATACTTGGAAATTTCAAGGAAACAAAACCAAGACTGGGATTAAGTTGATCAAGAATCAAATCCTGAGCAATGTGCATTTCTTCTTAGGACTGAGAACACAACTCCAACTTTATACAGGTCACTCAGCACCAACAGGAGATCTCTGAATAAGGGAGGGAGAAGAAAAAAAATGCAGTTTCTCAAGACACATGAAAGCCTAACAACTGCTGCATTTCCTCCCAGACACAAATGTTTTCTGTTCACTACTCCAAAACTACAGATGAAAACAACAAATGAAGAACTGCAACATTAAAGAGCTTAGAAGCAACTGAAGTTGATGACCAGACCACGTCCCTTCTCTGAGAAGTAAGAGCCAGCAAGAAAGCTGTCCCTCCTGCAGTCTATGAAGGTCTTACTAAAGGACACTGAAGATGACTGCATCCTGCTATAGAGGAAGAGACATGGAATGCCTCAGTGCTTGTAAAAAGCTCATCAGCTTACAAAGGAAAAAGTGCTTTTCTTCTATCTGAAGTGAAAGGCTTCAGGTCTTAAAACCATGCTCAACATATGGAAAAATAAAATGGAGGATTATTCTGGTTGAAGATGCTGTGCAGCATTAGAAAACTAAGAGTGACTCAAGGCTGACCTGTACTTCTATCAAGCAGACCAAAGGGAAAGGATAAAATAATAGGTGACAATACTTTGAAGAAGATGGAGACACTTGTTAAGTGCTTGCCCAGCTATGACAGAGCCTGTCCTCACGTGAGGACTGACTACAGTTAGCAGTGAGGACAAAACAGAAACCTTGGGAAATCTCAAATAAGAGATTTGCTGCAACACAGCAAGAGTGAGCCTACAAGCCAGGAGTGTCATACTGCTGCCTACGTCAAAGTTTTTGATGGTTAACCGGAATAAGTCAGGATGGGAAGCAAGAGGAATCTCAGTACTGCAAGAAACTGCTAGGCCAAGGGACAGATCAACACCCAGTTGGGTTCCTGACATGAACGTGCACTGCCCTCGTGGTTCGTGCTGAACTCCACCTTTGCCTCTTATGCTACAGCAAAAAGCTTGTCCCTGGGACCACCCTGTGTGCTTTCACTTACACACGATCACTGGAGCTCAGAAATGCCCTATTTCTCACCCAGTACCTTCTGCATCGGGCTGCAAAGTGCTTGTGACGTGGATCTGAGGGGAAAGCTCTGAAAAGCCATTCTTTTGTATTTCAATTACACTTCTAAGGCAAAGAGATTGAAGGAATTACACGTATGTACAGAAAACACAGCAGAGGCAGGAGCTGAGCTGATATGTATATAGCTAACATGTGAAGCTCAAGAACACAACAGATTTTGTTACCTTTTTATTGACGTGACTGAATAAACAAGAATGTAGCCATTGATGTCTATGGAGTATGTCTGAGGAAATATGGAGTATTCATCCTGCAGAAAGAATATTACAATTGAATTACTGCCAACGCTGAGATGCTAGCAGATCACCAGCAGCCATTACTCACATTTGTAGAATATTTCTGTCTAATTTTGAGAATTAGGTTTCATCATCATAATGCCAGGGGTGGAATCTTTACCCAGTCAAGAGAAAGCAAAGCAAGCTTGGGGCAGCAGCTTAGTTGGCCTGTTAGTGTATACTCTACAATTTAATCTACAGCTTTTTCGCTTTATTCCCTCTAAGACCACAGATCAGCTAAAGCTATTCCCAATCCTCTTACACTGTTCAGTTATCAGTTTACACTAGTACAAAGCATCCACTCAGTCCTATCACTAATTAGCAGTTATGCCTCTTACCTTGCCAGTGATACGTCTCCATCAAATCCCAAATTTCAACTGCTGCAAGACAGGATCCAGCAGTTCCAAACTTCAAGGGGCACTGACTTACCTATGGGGTCTGTCAGGCAGCGAGCAGTCATGGCATACCAAACTAACTAATGCTCATCACAGATGCAAGAGCTGTAGTGATTAGTTGCTTCATGGCAACTGGAAGTGCCCATTAAATGGCAATTGTTTAATGAAAAAGTGACCAAAGCAATACCACCAGCAGCACTGACCAATGAAAAAACAAACCCAGACAATAAATAAACCCTTACATGTACTACCCCTGTAAAACAGGAAGCGAACAACTCAGTAACTGAACCACTGACAGGATGCAGGAAGCACAGCTCTAACACTAAGAGTTTCATGTTAAACACCAAAATAGAAACATTCTGATATTAGTCCCCAGGTAACATTTGCATTCTGACAAGAGCCATACATCTTACTCTACGAGCTCTCTGTTTTTCTGTAAGCTTGTGTTTCTTAAGATGTTAATTTTAGCTGAGATCACATAACCTCCCCATATATTGTCATGACTGAACAGATGGAGCAGTGCAATCCTGCAGCTTAAATCTAGACAGCTAACAGAAAGCAAACTTCCCTAATAGGCAAATGCCAAAAAAAAAAAAAGAGAAAAACTTATAAATCAACTTCAGTTTCTGCCAAAAAAAAAAAGTTTGAAAGAACGATACTTGCACATGATGTCCTCATTTGCCTTCAATGCTACATGCTGAGGGCAACCCTCCCCCACCTCTGCTTAAATGCCAAGCTGCCCTCTCTGTTGGCTGCGTAATCCCAGTGTCAACATGGAGGGATGTGAGCTGGCCTGCAAGTAAAACAGGTGAAAGTGCAGCTCTGCTGCTGTTTGCCTTTATGTGGAATCACTCAGGATTGCCACAGTTTGAATTCAGGCTGAGATAAGATTTGCTGTTACACCCTGTTCTGGGATCCTGCAGTGAGCCTCCTGCTCAACTCAGCTGTGTAAACCTGAATACATAACCGTGAGAGGTGAAGAGGCTCAAGACAGAAAAAAGGTACCAAGAAAACTTTAGCTTGTTAGGAATGGAAAACAAAAGGACCGCTATGCTTCCTAGATCTTGGGGGTTCTGAACTTCCTAGAACTTGGGTGCTGTAACTTTAAGCTATAGCCAAGCTTTCAAGTGTATGACATAAATCTGCAATGTAATCTTTGCTATACTGCATACATAAGGATGTTCATTGGATCATTATGCAAAACTGAACAGAGAGAAATCTGCTCAAGCCACACCTTTCATAAAGCAGCATTATCTCTCCCTCTAACTCTGTGAGCCACAACTCAAAGTTCAAGTCTTTCACAGGAAGAACCAAGGCTGGAAATAACCACAGACTGGGAAACATACTGTGCAATTTAATTTCAACTTCCCAAACAACGCCTTTATAACCCCAGCTTGTGTGGTCAGTGCTGTGTTACCAAACCCTCTGACTGATCACCCGTGGATTTAGTGCTGCTGATAAGCACCACAAGCTGACAGCATGTAATTGTGGTACAGTTACTCTTACAGCATGCAGCTCCCTTTGAAGGCGATCAAACAGTCCCAGAAGGTCACAGCCCTAAATACTCTCCCAGCTATGAGCAAGTGTCCTGCAGCTTTCATGTCTACAGCACTGCCTGTGTGCTTTACTGCCTGCTTAACACTAATAGCTTGGGAAATCCCAGAGGCACAGTATCAGAAGTCACCAAGTACGAGCATGCAAACAGGGAGATGACAAGGGATTCAGCAGCCCCTTTTTTAAGCACAGACCTTCAGGAGACAGAATGGTGCCGTGCACGGAGCTCACACTCATCTGCAGGCCCTGCCAGCATCCCTGTGTAATTAGCACCTCTATCTGATGAAGCTACTGACCATGCCACAAACGTTTGTTCATTGCTTCCTTCTGCCTCCCCCTCATTACACCGAGCTCACAAGCATGCATGCATGAACCTTCACTTACTTGCAATGCAAACAAAGTGCAGGAGTTTCTTTGCAGCCCGGTGAGTGCTACCTATGCTGCTGCTGTCTGCTCTGCCTACCTATTTAATGGATACAGACTGAGGTGCTGGAGCACACAGACAGCAGAAAGTCAAGAAAAACTTGCGTGTTGTTTATTGAATTGGTGTTTTCAAACTGAAGACAACTACCAGATCATAAACATTAAGTGGATTACTTCAGAACTTTCAGTATGCTGGAGTTAAGGCAGCTTTCTTCCCTTCTTTAGGCACACCTACCTTAAGGACTAGCTACTGTTTCAATAGGAAAAAATAACAAGAAAAAGCCTTCAGATAAACACTACACAAACACTGCTTTTTGGGAACTAAATAAAGCAAAAATCATTTAAATTGAGCTTCACTACCAGCACAACTCTTCCCAAGCATGAATACCTGCTGCATTAACTTGAAAGATGTAGAAGAAGAAAGGCACTTACCTGGCCAGCAGTGTCAACCAGCTGAAGGTGATACTCTTGGCCATTTACTGTGATCAGTTTTGTAAAAGCTAGAAGGAAAAAAAAAAAAGGGCAGATATGCATTTCAGAACGAAGAGCAAGGAAAGGAGCAGAAGTCACTCATCTCTGCCACTGCCAGACATGGGTTAAGACAAAGAACATCAGTTCCAGACTTCAAAGTAGAAGTAGAAGGCTGCATCAGGTTGCTGTGCTTTTACCAAGGGTACTGCAGGCACTGAAACTTAGAAATGGACTTCAAAATTCCAAATTTCAGAAGATTCTTACAATGTCAGTTGGTTGGTTTTTTTTCCCCTTGGAGTTATTTAAAAACAAAGCTCTACACATCACTTCAAAGAGACTTCCATGCATCTGTAAGTTGTGGTTAACACGAGACACAAATGCAATCAACATTAAAGCTAACTTTGAACTTCACACAGGTTATTCTCCCTGGTCTCCAAGCAGTTTAGCGAGATCCATTTCCTGGATACAAAGACCACGAGGTAAATGATGTGGATTTACAAAAACCTCTTGGGGGTCGAACATACACACAGGCTAAGTGAAGAATATGCTCAACCTAAATGATGAGAATTTAGCTGCTTCCCACAGTACTTGCACATTTGCTGCAGCTACCAGTCTGTTCAGCCCTTAGTCAGGAAGTACATTCAGTTCCTCTGAGATGAGAACTGCTGCTCTTCCCAGGGTTTATGAAATGCCAACACACTGCAAGCTGAGGAACCTTTCTCTGTGTCTGCATTATGCAACTGCAAAAGCAAACCATGTCAGAGCTCGTGGAGCACAACGTGCTGCACAGTAACACGCATACCAACCTGAGGGTGCAAGCAGAGCTTCAGGGCTTTGTGCTGCCCTCAGACTGAGATCACGGGGCAGCACAGACACACTGGTAATGCCAGCACTGTAGTTCTGCGCTGATCATGTCCCACACTGTCCATCCCCAAGCTGCAGAGCTGGCTCCTCTCATCCAGCTGTGCACTGTCCTCCATCCAGCCATGCTAGCTTCTCCCCACACCTCCTGACTCTTGCACAGGGTCTCCTTGAAGCTGAACGCCACCAGCTTTCCTCCTGCCCAGTGCTTGCTGCTCTGTCACACCTCTACAACACGTTATCTCAAGTCACTAGGCTGGCTCCACACTGAAGGCAGCCAAAACTCTCCGATTCAGCATGCCTAAGGCACTCAGAGTGTGCTCATAAAGAGGAGCAAGTGAAACAACTAAGCCAAGTTTTGCTGTTTGGAACAGGCTGCCCAGGGAGGTGGGGGAGTCACCATCCCTGGAGGTGCTCCAAAGCCATGAGACGCGGCACTGTGGGCATGGGCCAGACTTGATGAACTCAGTAGTCTTTTCCAACCTTAATGATTTTAATGATTCTATCAGGCAAGCATTTACATGCACAGCACACAAAAGTCATGCAGTTTCCATTACAACAACAACACATGCAATCTGAATGAAGCCTCGCAGACAGCTCCTACCATACCCAGTCTGCCCTAGCACTACAGCTGTGTTGGCACCTGTGCCTGCATGCTATGGTCAGGGAGCTGCTGGCACTGCTGCTCAACGTTGTAGGGTTACAAAGCAAGAATGCACAATAGCTTTTTGCCTGATAGAAATTCTTCTTTGAACAGATGTTAACATGCAGGGCTTCTGTATGCAGCACCCGTGCTTCAGACATGAGGGAAAGCACTCATCAGGAGACACAGTGCATTACAGGCGCCTGAGCACAGCAGCCACCCTTCAGTCTCTTGAGAACTCCCATCCACATCGAAGTGCTCTGCAATCAAAGTGGGTTCATGAGCCTCGTGAAGTTAATATTTAAAAAGGGACGGGGACAGATGGCAGCTCTTCTAGAAGCCCAGGACAGACCAAGCAGAGACAACACCACCATCAGTACCGAGCGGTGTGTGGCAGAGCAGGAAAGGGAAACAGTGGAGCAGTTGCTGTGGGATGGGCAAAGAGCTGCCAGCTCAGAGCAGGGACTCCCAGCACCAGGAGAGCCTCCTCCATCAGCACAAACCCACTCTGATGCAGTTGTAATTGCACAGCACAGCCCCAGTAGCTGCTACAGCCAAGAAGCGTGACTTGCACAGACTCCATGGGCTGCTGACTACTGCTTCCCTAACATCAGGTGTATTTTAGTTCCATGAACATGAATGAGAAGATTTGCAAATGCTGCTCAAGGGGCAGCTGTTGTGAAAACAAGTCACTGTGGTAAGGAATCAGAACCAGGCACACAAACATAGACCTTCAAATCAATAGAGTACTACTGCACAGAGATAGGGGAGCAGTGAAAAACATCTCCCAGAGATACTGAACAGTAAATATAACCGCCTTGTAAGGGTGTTACCACCTTCCACATCCCCTTCCAATGATCATCAGTCCAAACCAATGCCCATCACCAGGACAGCTCGTGCAGCAGGTGTGTAACACAGCAGAGCTAAAGCCCCACGCCCAGCCCTGCAGAAGACAGCTCAGCAGCAACCCTGCAGGACAGCTGACTTCACAAACGTGGGAGAAGCTGAGCCTCAAGGATGCCTTTAGCCAACCATCTGAATCTGCATGCATTGCCTCCACAACCACTACCAGCCCCCTCCCCCTTTCTAATACCCTTCCAACGACAACTGTATAAAAAAAAGCCTGGAGCTGTGTGCACATCCTTACTGTCTACTCCTTCTGACTTAAGAGTCCAAAATTAAGATTCATGGCTTCATCCCAGTTTAGAAGTTCAACATTCCTCTGTTTTTTTCCACGAAGGGCTGAGCTAATCTGCCTCCATCCAGCTCAGCATCCACGCAGGCTCCTTCCACGCACCGCTGCCCTGCAGTGGCTTTGCTTCTCCTGCCACCACTTCCCAAGTGATTGTTCCACTGGTTTCTCCACCCAGCTGCCCCACGGGCAGCCACCCATCACAGTGTCACTCTTGCTGGAACATTAGGAAGAGGAAATTCTATTTTGTTAAGCAATTAACTCACCACCACTGCTGCCACAAAGTGCCACAAGTTACCCTTCCTGATGCACAAGTTTACTGGAAGCAACTGAATTCAACATGCTTATTAGCTTAGATAAACTAACTTTTCTGGTTCTAATGTAATAGAAGCAAAGCAAAATGCAGCACTGAAGTGCTGATTTTTC
This sequence comes from Cyrtonyx montezumae, assembly GCF_038088225.1. Taxonomy (NCBI): domain Eukaryota; kingdom Metazoa; phylum Chordata; class Aves; order Galliformes; family Odontophoridae; genus Cyrtonyx; species Cyrtonyx montezumae. The sequence continues at coordinate 5,809,819 of NW_027072037.1, forward strand.
TGTACATTAAGTGAAACCTGATGCAGCTCATTTGCCCTGTGCCACTTCCAAAGAAGGTAGAGGTTTTTTCCACTGGAAAATGAAGCTACTAGAATAGTCAGTTGTATTCTTTTAGTTCAAGGCTTATATTTTACTCCTGTTCCTTAGCTATAGCTTTCTTTCTATGCAATTTAATTTCAAACTCAATTTTTCAAACAAGTTACATTATTTGAAGACAGTACTGCAGTCTTCTAGCCATTCATCAGTGCTGAGAATACTTTGCTAATTGTCAGTTACAATTTTCTGGAGATAAAACAGGACTTAGCCAGGCCAGGCCATCTTTCAGCCTAGTGCTGTACCACTAGAGCAGGCCCAACTGCTATGTGAAAGTTAGAACGTGTGACAGCTGCTTTAAACCACTGCAAAAACACAACACTCCTCAGCACTGTCCCTCCTACAGGAACCTGCATTCTTGAACCTCTTCTGGCATTGTTAACCAGATCCAAAATCACAAGTGAGTAAAGCACTAGAAGCTGGTTACACTGACCGTGCCTTACAACCCTGCACAGGCTCGAGAGCATATAGCTGGAGACATAGAAAGACTTGACACATCAAGAATCTGTATTCATAAAAAGCACATAAAAGAGGTGAAGAACTTGAACGAATAGTTCTATCCTAGGGTAGGCTTCCTGCTATGGTCCCCCAGGGCACATCTTTTTAGATGTCACCAAAGCCCTCAGCAACACATTCTGATACAAGAAGGGCCCTTCCATTCTCGACCTTTGAGAAAGCAAGCTCCCCCAGCCATGCAGCAGATCACAAGGCTTCCAGAAAAAAACAATGCTGTTTGCTTTCTGTACAAAGGAGTCACACTAAACGAAGACATTTTCAGGATGCCCCCTGCACAACAGAGTTAGCACAGCCACAACACACTTAATATAAATGAGGATTGCCAACTAAGAGCCAAGTACATGCAGAATTCACTTGCAGATGAATTATCCACGTGTATATAACGAAGCTTGGTGGAAAACAGACTCTAACCAGATCCAGGTAGAAAGTAAATCCAGATTGAGGCATTTTAAAATGAGCATATTTTCATGCAGTGAAATGCTACCAGTGATAGATGCACAGCTGGAGAGCAGCAGTGTTACAGCCAACATGTTTCTGTGGACAACAGATTGTGAAGGGCAAAACAAGCCAGTCATGTGCTAACGTGCCAAAATCCTAAACCAAGACATGCAGGCACTTTGGAGAGCCTCTTTGGAGACAACTTCTGACTCCTTGTCTCTCAAGTCACTCCCATATACCTTCAAAAATCTACAAGATTTTTTTAAGTACTTTGCCCTTGTGTAGTATAGACAATGAAAAGTTACCTGACCCAAGTGATCTTCAGACTTAAAATAATGAAACCTAATGTACGATAACTTGTTTGGTGCACCTCAAGACAAGCTCTGCCTATAATTCTAAGAAAATAAGACATCATGATGGTGTTAGGACACTCATACATTGACCTAAATGATCTGATAGCCTAAGGGCACATTTACCAGCTCCATCTGCTAAAGCAAAGCAAGAGATGCTTCAAAAAATAGCATCTGAGATTTAGTTCCATCCAGTAAAACAATCCTAAGTAAAATGTGCTGGTGGCCACTGACTGCTAATTATTATGACATAAATCACAAACCTCATTCTGCTGATTGCTTTATTCCAACTTCCAGACAGGGGCTCAACATCCAACGCATTTAACTGTTAAAGTAACAAGCTGTACTGTTACTATGTAAGTGCCTATATAATAATACAGTGACTTCTGATACAGTTAGAAGAGCAACTTATCAATTATGTACTTACTGTTCTCTATGGTTGGATCATAGGAATCAACAAACTGTCCTTCCACAAACTGAATCGTCAGTGAAGATTTTCCTGCAAAGCAAGGAAAAGACAGTTGGTATTGGAACGAGTCTTCAGGCTGCCACCCCTTGCAGCTGGGAGCAGACACTGCTTTGAGGTGAGCCGACACGAGCACTGTGTGGTACAAGTAAACTGCAGACAGGTGACCTATTTCAGATTTACATCCCAAAATCTAGCAACAGGATCCCCTAAACTTTTACCAGAAACAGTGCAGAAGCTACTCAGTGTGTTCTGCTTCTGCTGATTTGGCTCTAATGCAGATCCTATAGTGTTACTTCAATGCCTCCTCCAGTTACAAACTAATCTACAAGCTTCAGAGTCCAACCCTCACAGAACTAAATTCAGCGAGCTGCTCTGCTTGAAAGGTTTGTCCATCCAGAAGCAAGAACTAGAAATCACTTTCAGTCACTGCACAGAAAACTAGGCCCCTGGACAGAACAAGATCAGCCTCAAAAGATTTTATGGGATGGTAAATGAAAGTCTGTCCTATGCATTGCCTGTAAGAAGCAACTTTAAAGCTCTGGAAAGAAAGACTCCTCAAAGCATTACCATAGGCTTAACACTATTTCCATTACAGCACATCTCCCACATTTGGGAATCTACTAGATCCTATTACGTGATGTTTACTGGATAAATATACCCTTATGAAGTGTGTTAGCTGCTTTTGGATGTGTACACGCTCTGTACTCCTTTACATTCCCATCAGCAAGAAATAAACAAAGTTATGACCTCAAGTTAGAATTCAGAATCATGACCACCCTACTCAGTGGAGTACTTCAGTGACATCATAAAAAACAGATATTAGGGGCAAACTGGTTCACAGTGAAACTGTTTTCAAACATTTAATTGCTTCTGATACAGCTGTGGCAGTGCTTTGACAGTGCTATGTTTATACTTTGCTGTGGAAAAAGTTCATTCAAAAACCTGCACGTGACAGTGTGAAAGCTGCTTTATTTAAAATCAAGTTCCTAGATACCTGAGATATCCAGAAGAGCAGAAAAGCAGAGATGACTGCCCAACACTTCTCCCCCTAAGAGGGATCCCAAACTGAAAGCTGTAATCTGCTGCTGCCTGTGCTAAGTTTGGAAATGGAGCCCTAGGAAGGAGTCAGAGCCAACAGACAGTGCTGCATTTAACATCCAGCTGTATTAATTACTGCTTTCCTCCTAGCAGTGAAAAAGAAGGAAGCAAACAAACAAACAGACAGGACTAAAGCAGTATTCCACCACTCTCCTCCTGCATCCCCCATGCTTTGTACCGAGCCTCCCCATAACATCATCCATGCATGCTCCCAGAAGGATGCCTGCATTCCCCGAGAAGTCATAGGGGATTGAGCTCTCCAGACTTGGGGTCAGTCAGGAACGCATGGGTAAGCACAGCAACAGAATCCTGCTAAGCCAGGGCTCCCTAAGTGGGCAGCAGAAATGTGACATCCAGCTCAGTGTCGGTGCCATGCCTCAGCCCCTGCCCAAGGAGCATATGGGCCAATGTCAACAACAGCTTGGCTTGAACTTTGTCCCACAGGTTTTATTCCAAGCCTTTGAACTACAGACAGAGAGGAGAATTAAGGTCACCGCTGAGCTCCTATCTCCTTTTTCCCCAGAAAGATCAGGCAACATTTTCAGAGAATTACAACATAAAAACACAGTCTGCCAGGCACGGGACAAAGAAATGCACACGACTGTGCTCTTACAGTCGGGCTGGCTACATCTCTGAGCTGCTGTGCAGGGAGGACACAGATGGACAGATGCTGCAACCCCACTGTGCCAACACCCTAAGTGTACATCAGCCTAGGACAGACATCTGATGTCAGGCTGCTCACACCTGCAGCAACAGCTCCATAGCTCACAGGTGCATGCCTCAAAAGGAGCCCCACTCAAATATGCCCTCATTTGGAATGGGCACCAAATACTTTCCAGCTTGCTAAGCTTTTCCTCATATTATCCTCCACAATAGCACTTTTCCTGTCTTCAAGCTTTGGGGAAATAAACATCCGTTGAAACCAAAAGAAGTGCACTGAGTAGGAGCAAAGCAAAGCAGAGAGGGAGAGCAATGTGGGAGCAGCCCATCAAACTGATACAGAGTTGTGATTTCCAGATGAAAAAGCACTTGTTTAAGTCTTACCGGAAGAAGGTGGTGGTTTAATCTTTTGGATCTCTGTTCAACATGACAGAGCTTACATTTAGTATGAAGAAATAAATCACAGAATCAAAGAAACAAATCACAGAACCCCTAAGGTTGGAAAAGACCACTAAGACCACCTAACCCAACAGCCAGCCCATCCCACCGACCACGTCCTCAGTGCCATATATCCACGTTTCTAGAGCACCTCCAGGAACTGTGACCCCACCACCTCCCTGGGCAGCCTGTGCCACTGCATAACCCATCTTTCCAAGGATTTTTTTCCTATTATCTAACCCGAACCCTCCCTGGCACAACCAAAGACCATTACCTCTAACTCTATATTGAGTCAAGTAAAGGCAACACTGAGGCAGGGCAAGAGGATGAGTCCTCCAGCTCCACCTGGTTACTGTAACTCAAAGTGCTGGCTAGTTTGCAGCAAATGAGGTGAAAGCAAAACCCTCCACAGTGCACTCATCCTATCCCTGGAGAAACAGAAGGGAAGAGCTTGGAGTGATGGACTTACCTAATCTGGAATACAAGTCCCAGGGGGCTCCTAGCTCAAGCAATGTCACTGAGAAGTATGGGAAGGGCTACCTACAAAGATGGTTCATTATCTACAATTTGATGCCAGGGTGGTAAAGGTGTTTTCTACTATCAAAACAGAAATGAAGCAGTTTCCTGACAGCACGCAACTTCAGAAAACAAGCTGTCCTATTTTTGTTTGTGCACCAGACCACTCACTGAATAAAGCAAAGCAGACCACGAACACGCTGACCAGTGCTGTCAGAGCACATCAGCTACAAATGCCGTTGTAATTGTAAAGGCAAAACAACTGCCAAACAGTTTTTCACTCACCCTCTTATTCCTTGGACAAGAACTGGGATGTTGGGCCCACCCCTAAAATCTGAGCTTTCTAGCAGCAGGCAGTTCACCCAGAACATGAGCAAATGAGCACATGTGGGCACTCAAAAGGCTGCCCCCACCTCTCGTGGGCCTGCCCTCCCCTCCCCGCATCCTCCTCCATATGACAGAAGGAAAGCTCAGCTGAAATCCTCCCCAGCACCAACTTCCCCCAGGAGACAGATGATGCAAGCATCCCACCAGCAAGGCAGGCAGCAGCCCCACAAGCAGAGCATTGTGCAAGCTGCAGCTGTCCCCAGCTCAGCATCTCTGCGATGACGGCCACAGTGCGCTTCTGTCCCAGCAGGGTTTCTCCACGCAAGGCATCGGCTGCACGAGCAATCAGTAAACAGTTGTTAGGGTCAAGAGCAGCCAACTAGTGCTAGGAAGTTGCACTTCCCTGTCCCGTTGGGATTTCAGATGTGGACGGTTTCTTTAATCCATCTTTTTCACAGAAGTGCCTGCTTACGTACTTGGCTTCATTATGACAGACCAAGCAGCTGGCAGCACCTCATCCATTCACACCACAAACCCAGCAGACTTCCCTAAGCTCATCTCCACACAACTGCAACCAGTTAAGGCTTGATCAAAAAAAGGATCAATGCATTTCAGAATAAAACGCTGTCAGTTCTATCTGATCAGATAAATCCTACTACTACATACCGTAATTTCAGGATCTCCTTCACATTTGCACTCAACTGACTATGAGAAAGTCTCTGAGAAGCACAGAGATGTTCAATTTAATTGTGAGCGTGGGGATCTTGATCCTTTTTTCCATTCAGAACACCAGCACTTCTACTGCACTCCAACACATGATGAGATGCAGGAGAGCACAGGATGACTTCCCAGAGCAGAGCGAGGCACAGCCAGGCAGCAGCAGGACCAGCACTGCTCTTGGACAGAAGTCAGGAAGGACTGCAGAACTCATCACTAGCTTATCACTCACCCCAGACTCCACCATTAGCAGCTTTCTACATTAATTAACATCTTCTCCCACCAGGTACTAATTATGTGTAGTTGCTATTTTGCTGACCATGTCCACATAGTTCAGTGAATCACTCCAATGACTACTGGAGATGACTACTGGCCATAAGGATGATACACCTGGGCCAATGAAGAACTAGAAGAAGACTAGTATAAACTTCTGGAGATGATACAGCAAGCTGTGTTTTACTGAGGCACATCATCATTCTACTATTATTACCTTTAATCATGAGGGATTATCACTTAAACATAGTATATACATCTGCTTTGAGACAGTTTTATTCACTTCGTTGTTATTTTGTGATGGGATTTTAAAAGGACCATCAGATGCTTGCAGAAAAGGATCCTACTGGCACACTGCAAAGTATACAGAGAAGAATTCTGCTGTTCTGCTGCATAGCTTGGATGCCCATTTTGCCTCCACTGAAGTCAGGAACCTCAGGAAACACACACCAGAAGATATGGTTTGGGTATTCTAGTGCAGAGTCTGGTTACCTCTGTTTCTTACCTTTGCTGGCAGAAAAGCTGAGTGACAAATAAAGCCCAAACATTTCAGTTTATGGCACCCTTAGAGGAAAAGAGTCAACTTCATACTGATATTTTTTCTTCCCCCATGAGGCAAAGTTTAACTCACAGTGCTGGGTAGAAGCCAAGCCCTCCCCCTGTACACACAGTTCAGGCAGGTAATTGGGAGGCTGAATGAACCTGGTCTTTCCTTGGATCACTGGGTACGTATAACATGAAACGCCTCTGAAAGAGCCTACCTGTCATTGTCTCACCATTAAATCAGCTTTAAAATTCTGTCACTAGAAATAAAACGTGTGCACGTTGCTGGGATGCATTCTGCACATCCCTTTTTCCCACCTTCAAAGTTGCAGCTTCAACACAAAGGAACTCTCAGCTCCCAGTCGGCTCTTCCTTGAAGCTGGAGGTCAGTGCACCACTTCAATTACCTCTCTGTATGTCAGAGCTATTGGGTTCAGCACTTCTTAAAGAAGTGGAGCTCTAAGCCATGGCACCAGAACCCTCAGAGCCCTGAGGTCAGCACTGTGTCACTACACACAAGTCTATCCTAAGCACCCCAGGACCAGAGCCCAAAGCTGTGAGCACTGTACCTCACTGCTGCATCTCAATGCTGCCTACAGCTCCACTGAGCAGATGAACTCAGTGCAGTTTCAGTCTCAATCAGGTTGCACGGCTCTGAAGTATCAACCAACATCATGGACCCTTCTGTCTTTGCTGCAACACACCTGCCAGTCCTGCCAACGTGAAGACCTCAGCACAGAAGTGGTGGTGTTCAGGACTACAGATGAGGGCTGTGTTGCCTCTCCCTCCCCCCAGCAGAGCAGCCCATGGTCATCTCCATCATAACCCAGCAGCACGTCCTGGCTGCTCTGACTGCAGCCATTTCTGTTTACACACTCACCCTCCTTCTAGGTTATCCTTCACACCTGTACAATACACCCTGCCCCATGGAAAGGACTTTGCCTACAAGGTCAAAATAACAAAGCAGCCTCTGGAAACAAAGGAAGATCTGTTAACAGGAAGGAATGGTCTAAGTAATATTATATGTTAATACCACGGCATGACAGGCACATCAAGCACCAGGACAAAATACCTCCAGAGGTAGGAGGAATGCCGTGCAGAGCACCAGAAGGATCTTCAGAGTCCCCAGCCTTGGGACACACTGATGTAACATAAGCCAGAGACCTGTCAGACATGACACGATGCAGCTGATGATGCCGTAGGGCAGAGAAGACAGAATAGGTAACTCGTATTTTCTGCAACGTAGAACACACTTCTTGCTGTCACGACAGCCAGCTGTCTCACCTTCTGAACCAGCACGGATCCATCTGCTGGCTCACGAGCTTCTTCAGGTCTGTTGTCAATGTTTATACTATTCTAGTGCAAAAAGCTCAAAAAGAGAACTACAAATGTCGCAAGGAACAACAGGAAAAATAACTGCCCCCTACCCACCTGTGGAAAAAAATACAACACACCTCCAGGGAAATAACTGTTGCTGACACTTGCAACCTGACATTAAACTCCTGTTATGCTCGGATGGCCTCCCCACAAACAAAATGCCTCACATGAGCTCCAGCACAGCCCCAGAGGGGTCAGCCCGCAGCACCCCAGCATCAGAGCCACCTTCAGAGCAGAGCAGCACACACGTCTGCCATGTTCAGTCTTGCATCCCTACACAAATAACGTTCTCAAAGCTATTAGCCAGTTAAATCTTAAGTTAATCCAGTTAATCGTAAATTCAAGTCTATTTTAAACAGCATCTAAGGAGCTAAGTACATGACATCCACTTGGCAGAAAGGGGTAAAATTTGAACTGCTGCAGGCCAGCGGGTCAAGGGCCGAGATTTCCTGTAGGTACAGCAAAGCCCCTCTGAAGCAGCTCGTGCCCTCAGCCTGTGTATTTGGAAAACAACTCGTCTTCAATGCTGGTATCCACACTAACATGCTGAAAGAAGCTCCAAGTTCCCCCACAGCAAGCTGCCCTTAAAACCCAGCTCCATGCACCGCTTCTCATCCTGTGCTCTCCTCTATTCACCGCCCTCCAGCTCGTACAGCCCACGCCCCAGTGAGCAGCTGAACGCCATAGCGGGATGCTCACATGATCATCTTCAGATTTAACAGGGGTATATCCAACAGTACCATCACTGTCTATAAATTATAAATGAGATAATGGCTTTTTAAGATCAGCCTTTTCACCCGGAAATCCTAAGAGAGAAGGCCACATCTTTCTTTTCTATAGGAGCATTAAGTTGCTCTCATTTAAAGCGGTCTGCACTGACTGAAGCAAAACCCAGAGCTGCATGCAGGAGCACCAGCTGCACTGTGACTGCCCCACCACACATCTGCAGCTGAGGGAGAAGAAACAGGAAAATGCTTCACAGACATCTCTAGAAATCTCTAGATTTCAGGTGACCAACCAACCAACAACAGATTTATCAGGAGTTCCGACTAACTCCTTCCTCCAAACACAGAATGTTAAAGCAATGTAACACCCCTCTTTGGGATTCATTCACCACACCAAGCCACGTGGGTGAGGCAAAGCACCATCTGAAGCACTCGAAGTCATACAGTGCTGAAAATGAAGCAGCAGTGCCTGTTAATGTGCGAGCTTCCATGAAGGAACTTCCAGGTCTCATTCAGAACAATAATTCTGAAACATACTTCAGAACACCAAAGAATTTGTTATTAATGGTAGACCAACCCTTAAAGCAAAACATTCCCCACTGCATCCATGTCAAGTGCCTGAGTGCTCTGCCCGTTTGCAGGACAGATTTCCAGGCACTCTCCTACACGTTATGCATCCCAGCTCTTTTAAATGTAGCAGGAGTACCTTTACAGGAGGTTGGACATCTTGAAGGAAGTTCTGGCAATGCAATCTGACAAGCTGTTGAAGCCAGACAGATGTATCCCACTAACTCAGGAGACAATGTTGTCAGGGGAAGCATTAATAGCACGATTTCGTTCTGCACTGGCACACGATAGCACCCACACACTGCAGACCACTTATGCGTTCCCTTTTCTTCCAAATTCATTTAAGGAAGGTGATATAACCATTACAGAAACATTAACCCCTCATGCATTAACACTGTGCTGTTAGATTAAAAGGACCTCACTGTTTAAAGCATAATCTAAACTGTGATGAGGATTAAGCACTTCTTTGGTTGTCAACTACTTAAGATACAAGCACAGCAGCTTTTCTGGTCAAGGCCTCTGAGCATCACACGGTACTGTGCTTTGGTCCTTAAAAGGCCTTCAGAAATCATTTATCTAGTCTTATGCCTTAAAAAGATTAATCTTTGGCCCTTAGCCACAAATTCTTATGGATTTCATCCAAATTAAACAACTACCGATTTCCTCATCATGTTCTAATTCACGTAGGAATTCCCACAAGTCCCAGCTTTCCCTGCTGCACAACCTCTCCCAGGGCCCACAGAAGCTGCTCTGAGCTCGTCCTGTCCTGATCCTGACTGGCACATTATGCTTGATAATCCACAACCTGCATCGAGGCGCTCACTACACCCATTTATCTGCCCTTTGTCACCATCCTCACACTGCATCCCTCACGAGGCATCTAACACTTGCGTGCACACAGACCAAATTCTGCATGGTAATCTGAGGAAGAACCTGTGCATCCGAACAGGTGAAGGACTTCTGAATCACTCCTATGCTGCAGGAGTGCTGCAGTGCCTGAGGCGTGGTCTCACCAGGGCTGAGTACAGAGGGATGCTCACTTCTCTGCTCCTGCTAGCTGCACTATTTCTGACACAAGGCAGGATGCCATTGGCCTTCTTGGTGACCTGAGCACGCTGCTGGCTCGTGCTTATTCAAGCATCAACTATCGCCTCCAGGTCCATTTCTTCCACACAGTCGTCCAGCCACTCTGCCCCAAGCCTGCAGCACTGCCCGGGGTTGTTGCGGCCAAAGTGCAGGACACTGCACTCAGCCTCACTGAACTTCACCCCATTGGCCTCAGCCCATCAACCCAGCCTGCCCAGAAAGCCTGTTCCAGTGCTGTTACAAACTGCCTTGGTTTACTGTGTTTCAAATTCAACACAAGCATCCTTCCTTCAAACAACAATTAAGCACTCGCTGTACTTCGTAATTCTGAAAATGAGAATTCAGTTTCAAACGTCCCACATTCCTGTAAGCTTAAGAACCTGAAGTCCCATCCAGCTGATGCACAGCGTGGACATCCTCCACATTCCCCCCTTTCCAGGATTAGAAGAGTGCAGCGTGAGCAGCCACCCTTCCTCCTCCCTGCCCCCAGCTCAGGACAGACCTTTCAGTTTCTCACGCTAGCATGCTCGCTCACAACAAACTTGCTGCCCACTTCAATTACAGGCCCTGGAAAACAAAAAGTCCTTAAGCAGACAGATTTACAGCCAACAAGGGCAGCTCCGTGTTCCTACACACTGCACGGCACACTTGCAGCTTCTGATTTACAGTAATTTGGGCTGACAGCTGGACAGGTTCACTGGGACTCGTCAGCACTCACAGTGCTGGATGAAGATCCTGCACAGAGCTGTACAGATTTTGGACTGAGCACAGAGTTAAGTCGAAGAGGTTCTGTAATACACTCCTGAACGCCGCCTTCAGGAGCTGTGGGAAGGTTGACCACAGCCATTAGGTTTTATGCTGCTCTCCCCATTCTGGGTGCGTGGTCACACCGAGCAGCACGTACTGCAGAGGTGCCTGTGTCCCCAGAGCCCGTGCTTAGGGCAACGTAATGGATCTAAACGCAGTGCTTCAACTTTTCACAGCTTAGAAATAACAGGATCTACGTTTTGTTTGGTTTCCCCTGCCAACAGTAGGTCTCAGTTGAGTAACTGAGTGGCAAAACACTCCAATTGCCCGGCAAAGCCTGCCATGTGTCAGCATTAGGAGAGCAGAGCAGGGAAGCAAAGAGTTAAGGCCGGAGCAGCGTCCTCACATAACCCTGCACTGCCACTGCCATCAGATCACCGCAGAGCACAGCAGCAGCGCAATCTCACGCCCTGGAATGCAACAGCAACGGAGCTGCTGAGGCCGCTCCACACAGCGATGCTGCCGCAGCCCTAAGGAGGGAAGCACCAGGAAGGTGCTGTGGCTGCTGCACAGGGCTCAGCACAAATTGCTGCCACCGGCTGCATCCCGACCTGCTCTGTTTTCCTGCTCAGCCTCACGATTCCCAGCATGGCAGACGCTGCTGATTCTGGAAGCTGAACTGCATCATGCCACAGCGCCTGTTTCATCATTCCTTCTCTCCTGATAGCTGCAAGGGCTGTGTGCTGCCAAGCAGATCACCCCTTCCCTCTGCCCAGGAGCTGAGGGATCCCTCCCCAGGGCATTGTGCTAAGAGGCCACCTTCCACAAGAGACAGCAATGCTTCAGTCCCATTTTACAATACAAACCCAATACTCAATAACTCTTGTTCTCAGAGCCAGGAATTATTGTCAACAATTACAAGTCCGCATTAGAGGTAACAGCTTTTTCTGCCTTTGCTGTCAGGCATGGCAGAGAATTATTTCTTATCCTGATACCACCACCTGGAAGCCATTCTGTGTAATGAGAACTCTGCAGGTGATTAACTCAGCTCCAGTTCTTTCACTGCCCACCTGCCTACCGCCATCACAGACCACAACTATTCCTGTCTGAGAAGTGCAGCAAGGACTGTTCTCCACCTACACAACACAGGAAGCGGAAAGTCACAAAGCTCTGTGTCACTGCAGAATGAGAAAAGGTAAAAGGTACATAGGTGAGCCTCCAGGAACCTGACTCCAAACCGACCAGGGAGCGCTCTCAGCTCACCTATTCACATGCATAGAGTTCTGAGCTCCCTGAGCGCCAGCAGCAATAGTCTATCACCTGCAAAAACACAAGTGACACTGAGATAGCAGCCAGGAATCAAAGCACCCGATCCAAGCAGCACCTCCCTGCTCACCTTACCTCACAGAGTGTCTGGGTTGGAAGGGACCTCAAAACCCACCCAGCCCCAACTCCCACTGCGCTGCCCTCACCAGCTCAGGCTGCCCCAGGTCTCACCCAGCCTGGACCTGAGCCCTCCAGGATGGGGCACCCACACTGCAGTACAACAGAGAATTCCAGCAATGAGCTCTTTTACACAATGACCCAGGAAACCTCACTGATATCGTCAGTTCTGCGTTCTGGACAACTCTGCACTGCTTTCAGAGTGGATGTTACTCAGACCATCCAGACATCAGTATCTCAGTCTTGGCTTGATCATTTCCACAGACCCCAAACATAAATGGAGATAAGGAATTAGGAGCAGGACACAATGAGGGCAACGTGACGATTCCTTTTAGTGAAGGCTTTGTTTTATAACTTTATGAAATCATATGCTTCATCACACACAGGACAGCCTTCTTCTGGAATCAGATCTCAAGTAGCTGGTCCACTCTGGTCACTTCACTGACAGCAGCACTGAGACAAATTCCTCCCATCAGCAAAGTACCAAATCTTAAAGTAAGATCTGTCTGACTTGTATCAGAACCTTACTGAGACAAGCATGCTTACATAATGCAATGTAACTTTCTTTTTAGATCCATTTAACCACAAGCAAAACCCAAAGACAACGCTCCTGTGTGATTTCTGTCTAGCTTCATGCCACAACCAGCACGCCACGTGCAAACAATTGGCCTTTCCCACCAAAAAACAGGTCCTGAAGTTCCTGGCAATGCTTCTCTGCATCTCCCTGCCCCAGGTCATAGGCTGCTGGGATCGCTCCCACAGAACACGCTGCTTTCACACAGGAAAGGCTGATGGTGGTGTTGAAAGATAAGAGGGAGTGGACTGGAACAAGCAAGCTCCTGAGCTTACAATACCAACAGCCAGCACTCCCAATCTGCACTCTGTTTGGCATCACTGGGGTAAGAGTACAGTTACACACGAGGGAAAACCAGGGGCTCAGCACGAAGCCACTGCACACTCAGACTCGCGCCTCACACAGCCTCGCGGGCACGTGCCTGCCCAGTACCACACACGCCCAGAGCCACAAAGCTGTCGAATCATCAGCTGCAGGGAACAGCTCAGGCCTGAAACATGTCAGCTTGGTTATTTCAGCACAGAACCGAAAGACGGGAGGAAAGGTCGCCATTTTCTCATCGTCCTCATCTCGTGCTCCATATGCAAATGACGAGATCACCCAATTCCACAGCCCAGACCACGCCAGCACTCACTCGAGCAACAGAACTGGAAACGTTTCGCAGTGTAACTGCAGCCTCCCTGACTGCAGGGTCAAAGCTAAGGTTAAGGTTAATGGCAGTTCCCTATTTATAAAAGGGAGCTCCAAAGCACTCAGGAGCCCTTCAGATCTTGGAATTATTCCCCACCCTGATGAACACTAGCTCTGTTCAAACGGTGCAACTTCTCCAGAATTAACATCTCTCGTTTTCTTTTCTAAGAGATGGGAGCCTCTTTTTCACCCACGGTTCAAGTGGAATTCCTGCCATCAAGGTACTTAGCTAGAAGGCAATCTGAAGCCAAACTCTGTCATTATTCCCCTAGATTTACAAGGCATTCTTGGGGGGACAAAGGGCCTGACCTTCATCTCACAGTCTATGCTTTTTGTTTTTCTGACAGCCCTACGTGATGGAACAGTCAACAACCCACGTCTACAGCCCGTACATTTACAGAAGTATTTGCCTAGAAATATAATGCTCCCATATTTAAGAGGAGCAACTCCGTGGCTTTAACGTGCAAGATTTGTACCTAAAAACAAGCAAGGCAACAGATTTGTCAAGGTTAATGAAAGGCAAACTACTCCTCCTCTCTTCCTCCATGTGTCTACAATGTCCCCTAATGGAACAAAGCCCAAAATCACACCAGCTTCAGAAAGCTGCAGGTGAAAGAGTGCAGCAGTACATCCTCACGGGCACACAGTAACTTCCTGCTCACCTCCTCTAGAACACTGCCTTCCACTTGAGCTCCTGCACCCAAAGCACGCTGGGTCACAGCACTGAAGCACTACCAATGCCTACATGCTATCTGAGCTGTCACCCTCAATGGGTTATCTACCCTAGGTCCACCTGACTTGCTAACAGACAAAAAGACCTAAGTGCTGAATTCCCAGCGCTCCTCACTCCCACTCTTACTGCACAGTGCTCGTTCTTGTCAGGGCTCTAAGAAGAGAAGAGGAAAATGCAATGAGACAAACTCTGAGCCTGACTGTGCCACGTCCGACACTCTGTACAAACCACCAACCTCCTGCGGGCTGCTCCCAGCACCGTACAGACACAGCACCGCTGCAGCAACGCACACAGCACCTAAGAAACACCGCAACCTTCTTTGATCTTGGAGGGAGGGAGGGGAAAAAAAACCAAACCAAAACAAAACCAAAAGGGGGCTCTGCGCAGACAAATCACTCGCTTCCAGCCAAAACCCTTCTGCAGCAGGGCAGCATTTCCCTACAGCATCTTATTCTCCGGCCACATGTTATCCTTAACGCCGACCTACGCTTTCAAGTCCGATCGATGCCGAGAGCCGACGCAGCGCAGCTCCTCCGCTTCCGCGGACAGTGCGAGAGGAGGAGGAGGAGAAAGAGGAGGATGAGGAGGAGGAGGGCCCGGGACGCGCCACGCAGCGTCGGACGGCGCCGGGGAGTTCTCCCGAGCACCGCAGAGATCCGTCCGTTCACCCATCGCACGGCGCCTACAGAAACATGAAAGGGGCAGGAACCCGAGCGGAGCTTCACTGGATCCCCCCCAGGGCCCCGAGCAGCGCCGTGCCGGCTCCCCACCCCCGCTCCCGGATCCCCCCCACCGGGCCCGGGCCGTCCCCTGCCCAATTAAGGGCAGAGTCGCACGGCGGAGCGGCCCCGGCCCCGCATTGCTCTGCGGCGCCGCCATGGCGCCTCGCGGCCGCCTGCGCGGGGCCCGGCCCGGCCCTGCACCTGCCGCCGCCACCGCCGCCGCCCGCTCCCCTCGGTGCCCCGCGCTCACCTACGCTCCGGTAGCCCAGGATCGCGATCTTGCGGGACTTGGACGGCGGCATCTTGTCCCCCGCCCGGCCCCGAACCACATCAAGGGCGGCGGCGGCGGCGGATGAGGAGGCTGCGGCGGGCGGCTGTGGGAGCGCCGTCAGCCTCATGCGGCGCGGGGGAAGGGCGGTGGTGACGGCGGGCCGAGCGCGCGGGACCCGCGGCGCCTGGCGGCGGCGGCAACAGCGGCGGCAGCGCCCGCCCCACGTGACCGCCGGGCTCGCCGGCCCCTCACGTACCTGTGCGTCACGCGTCACAGGCCGGAGCGGCGACCTCGCCGCCACCGCGCCGAGAGCCGGCGCCAAGCGCCGCGAGGAAAAACTCGCTGCGTCATGCCTGCCTCCCTACGCTCCGCCCCTCCGCCGCGCCGGACGCTGATTGGGCCGCACCGTGCGGTTAGGAGGCGGGGATTGGCTGAAAGCGGCGTCCAAAGGGAGGGGGCGGGGCTGAGGTGCGGCGCGGGAGGGGATTGGCTGGACGGGGGCTTGAAAGCCGCGCGTGCGTAGTGGCTCTCTTTTAGAGCGCGGCTACGAGCGGTGCGCGCTGTGTCGTCCGTTGGTCGCTGAGGCGCCAAAATATCCCCAGGGATGGGGCGCGTTCCGGTGCTTCGATTCCCTCCCCATGAAGAGGTTTGTCTGAACGTTCAATCTGAAGCTCTTCCGGTTGAGGTCTCATGTTGAGGGCGTTTGGTAGAGCGGCTTGGGTTGGAAGGGGCCTCCAGTGTCACGGGGCGCAGGCCTCTGCTGCAGGTGGGGCTGCACAGTGCTGACACAGCCACCAGGCCGCGTTGTCCCTGTGATGACAAAGATGGCCTGTCATCTTTGCATCTCTCTCCCAGCCCCGTGGCATTGCCCAGTGCTGGGTCATCTACCAAGCCAGAGGACTGGAAGGATTGAGGTAGGAGTTACAGCAACGTGAATGGGACAGGAAACGTGTGCTTTCAACTTCCTTGTCCTTTCACACTGCTTGTCTGCAGCATTCAGGTATTCTGACAAGTACCAATTTTTACTTCGTTTCTGATTGATTTTGTTTCTTCCTTGGCACCCTACTTCTGTTGATGAGGCCTTTCCTGTTATTTTTTTCTCTTATCTCTTATCCGTTTGGACCTTTGTCCATTTGTCTCATTCCTGTTAACTTCCACTTGTTCATTCTCTATAAATAGAGCTTACTGCCTCTGCTCCCAACCAGCTGGTTTACTTATTGCTTCTAACTGCAGTGGAGGTGTTCTGACCTAGGACAGTTACCATGCCTGCTCAGCAGCTGGGGCCTGAACCCACAGCTCCTCGTTCTTAGTGTGTTTTGAAATTAGGGAAAACTACCTTTCTTTTCTTCTGGTTCTTTGGAAGGAAGTGACTACTCCTTATGCCATCAGGGAAGTGCAAGCATTTCACTGTCTTGTCTGGGGTGCCTGAAATGGGCACATGAGGAACTCTCAGACCAGTTCTGTCCTTTCTTCATGCACTAGGACAGCAATCTGGGATGTTGTTGCTCAAGCAGAAGCTTAAGCAGAGAAGATCTGGATCTGAGAAGGTATAGTTGCATTTCTCCTACTTGGGATAAGCTGAAATACTTCCTGCAATGCTCCGGTTTGGCTTCCCTGCAGCATGCTGGAGCAGAAGCATTAGCAGTAGGGCTTTCCCTTTGCCCTTCCCTAGCACTACTCCAGTGTCTTCATTCCTGGAGTGCTTGTAGGTTGTCCTGTGAGCTACAAATGAGTTCAAAGAACACCAGAAGGAGTGACTTACACCAGGCACCCGTGCTCAGGGTGTTCCAAGCTGGTTTCACACCTCTGTTCACCAGATGCTCCTTCAAATCAAATGTACTCCTTGTATAACCAGTACAACCAACAGTTGGTAAGTTATATTCACTTTATTGTAAATGAGTTACTGACAGACATGGTCAATGAACACAACACATCAGGTATGGTCTAGGTTCCAAAAAAAAAAGTGCCAGCACAAATAGAGTATGTATATGCAGTGAGATCAAGAGCAGATGTTGAGGCTGAGAAACAGGAAAGCGTGTTGTCTTTTGTTGCCTGTGTGTGCTTTGCTGTGATGGAGGAAAAGCTGCACTGAATTTCCTCTAGGAAACATAACCCAGCAGTTAAGTATTTTTATGGCAACCCAGCACATACAAACCCATGAACACAGTGCTTCTCGGGTTCCAAATGCAAAACACATCTGACTTGTACATTCAGTTCCTATAACAGCAATTACCAGTTTAATTACCTGCTCAATCCTCTGGTGAATCAGCACCTTCCTGAGGAGGTATTTGAATTGCACCCGATGTTAGCACTGTGTGTGCTCCTATGTGTACAGCATCCACTTTGCTGCCTACAGAGGTTAGAAACTACACTTAATTCCATCCTGCATTGTTCCTGGCCCCTTGTGGATTTTGACAAAGATCATGTTCTCCAATATTTGGTTAGAAACGATGGAAGGAGAAGGAAGTAATTCTCCACTGATTGATACCTGCAGCTCTGGTCACTGGGACTGTTGATGTCATGGGCTTCTGCCGTTCACTGCTTGGTGTGCAGCTGGCAGGGATGCCCTACGGATCAGCTTGATGTATGTGTACCTGCCACCCACAGTGGGAATCAATGCAATCATCATAAAACAAATGAGAACCAATAAAGTGATGCTCAAAACTGCTTTTAAACGTAGACCTGAAGTTAAGAAAAAACAGCAGCATCTGCACATCTTTATTTTTAGCATAATGCGTGTGATGTGGATGCAGGGGTGCTACAAAACTATTCAGAATGGCATTTTCTCCTGGAGATTACCCCTTAACGTGGGAGCACAGAAGGTGTGAAGGTTTTAGAGGCAATCTGGCTGGAGAGCTGGGTATGGAGAGTGTGCTGTTCAGGATTAGGCACGCGTGGTTTCACCTCTGCTTGGACCGAAACAGAATGAGTCCAGCTTACCCTGTGCTCCACTGGAAGATGGCAGAGCGTGTTCTCAAAGCAGTTTTGGAACTGCTTCAGTCAGATTCTTTTCCTGCTGGGAGGACAAGAGCTCGAGCCTTGGAAAGCAATGCTGGTTCTTTCAGCATTACCCAAACGCTTCCAGCAGAGCAGTATTCCGGAGGATCAGAGATGGATAGGCCTCAGACTCAACAGTTGCAGTTCAGTTGCTAGCAAACAGCAAATACCATCTGTGAGGTCCCAGAGCTTTTAACTGAAAGGAGTCCAGAAGGAAAACAACATGCAGAGTTTACATCAGGCAAACGATCAGTATCAGCAAAGGACAGTTTTCCTAAGTAATGAGCTCGCAGCACCTCCAGAAAGTGAAAAATACTGAGGGGCTAAGCTTAATTAAAAACACAATGGCAAACATAGTGCTAGGAAGACACTTTCTTGTGTAATGCATCAGCACAGGTACTTGTGCCAGGACAAGGAGTGTGGTAGGGGAAAGTGCCCTTTTGATGACACTTTTTTCACGCTTAATACTCAGAACTGAATTTTGGAAAGCGGAGTAGAAACCCTCTGAATACAGTTTTGCACCACTTGAGGAGACAGCTTTCCATGGTTTTGCTAGCTCGGTGTCCACAGCACATGCACAGCACTTGTGATAACATTAAAACAGGGACTCTGTGCATGGTTCTTTGAAAACTGCAAATTCATTCTGACTTCCTGCATGCTAATTTATGCAGACAGGCACAAAGCTGTCTGGCTGGAATAGAGCCAAAAGACTTTGTGCTAAATATAATACAGGAAGAAAAGTATCTATCAGTGGCTCAACCCTTCGTTTCAGGCTGAAAACATTGTTCCTGCAGACTCACGCTAGGCAGAGGGAGATGGAGTGGTGCATTTCAGATGCTCTGTCCCATACCTCTGAGGGAAGGATGTAATTCTGGTGCTGGAACAGCATGTGGGCTTTCAAGTCACACCTGTGCAGTGTAGATGGCATTTACAAGTAGTGCTGACCACGTGAAATTCCACCCTGCCGACGATCCCTTTCCACACAGCTCAGGAAGCACAAGAGCTGCTGTTCCTGGTTTCTGTCACTCCTCTTCCCAGCAGAGATAAGAAGAGCTCGGCTGATTGTCTGTGCTGGCAGCGTGCAGCTGGCACCACCAGGTGGCTTTCTCAGTTCTGTGCCTCCCAGAAGCACGGGGAGCACAGCTGACAGGTCGTTATTCAGTGAGTGAGCATAAGAGAATAAGTTTGTCACTGTGTACAGGAACATTTCTGTATGTGAAGAACAACAGTGGGAAAAAAACTTTCACACGTCTTGTTCCAAAATTTCTTGCAGGAAGTGAGTTCTGAAGAAAGGGCTTTTCATTGCTCAGAACAACTTGGCAAGAACAGCTAACACCAAACGGATGTTGGAGGGTTTAATTTCTTCCATCTACAGTTATAAAAATCTCTGCATCAAACATTACAGTACATTCATCACATTAGCAAAACCCCATGGCCTTCCTCACTCCTCAGCTTCTGTACAGATCTATACAATACACAGTTCCAGTCCAGTTGTGCAGGCATCACTTTACACTGGAGCACAGGGGAAGCCTTGTTCTCTGGTCATCATTTCCTGCATGGTGCTGCAGTACAGAGCACTTCTGGAACCTTCATCTCCACTGACCAACAGGCCTACAACTCCAGCTTTAAATAATGAGAACATCTGCTGCTTGTTTGTATAACAATCAACAGTTTATTAATGGATATGGTGAAATTTTAGCTATCCACCAAAGATGTGTAAAAAATTGTCATGAAAGTAAAAATAAATAAAGCTGTTTTTAAAATCAGTCTCGTTTTACATCTCGGTTCAGAATGCAACATTGAACACAAAACTGTCATTGAAGTTTTAAAGAAGTCTACTGATATTCAAATTACAGCTTTTATGACAAGTCTGATGAGAACTGAAGCTGATTTGGTTTAAAGACTTTCACATTCAAATACAGTGTCTCATTTAACACGATACTTCCTTTGACAGTGATGGGCAACAGTGATGACATATTGCTGTATTTTGACATAAGGCACTATGATATGAATATGCCATACACTTGCCTTATGTCACATATATCCATTGCTGACCAGTGACTTCTGTCAAATACAAAATGAAAAAGTTTTCAGAGTACAGTGCATTTTAATGAAGGACATCGTGTGAAGTCTTCCAGCAAATGTTCTGAAGACAGTTTGAAATACAAGCCTACATTGTAACATAAGCTTTTGTCATGCTGCTTTGTTTTTTGCGACATCACTGGGGGGGAATAGACTCATCACCCATCACTAAGTCCCAAAGCACATTCGCACCCATCCCGCTCTGTTCTATTGCAGTCACTGTTCTTGAGACAAACTTGACCCAGAAACTTTGTTCAAGTTCTCCTACAAACGTTTATACATTCACAGCAGTCATTCACTTTCGTTCTCCTTTTGTTTGGCACCTGTTAACAGAAGAGGAAAGCACGTGTGATTTCCTTATGCATAGGGCACCTGCCTCAGAACAGCACCGCCCAACGGGACTGCTAAACTCTACCACAGGCTGAGGAAGGCCTGGAGCCCATTACCGCTTCTAACTTCATTGGCAGGGTAATTCTCCAGTTCACTCTGCTGGGAAGTTCCTGACACTACCTCCTTTGAAGTACTGCTCCCCCAGAAAGTCACGCTGCAAGCCTGCCCACCTGCTCAGGGGCCAGGTTTAATCACCACAGTGCTCTTCAAAAGTGAGGATGTAATTGAGGAAAAAAAGAACAAGGTAGGAATTCAGTTTGACTACACTGCATTGACTGATTTTTCTAGCTCAGAGGCAGACCCTGGATACATTAAGAATCAGAAAGAGCTGTTCAGCAGAACCATGGAGTGCTGGCCTCCTCTCCAAGCACTGCCTCCATGCTGGGCAATGACATCCAGCTCCAGAGAGCCGGAAGCTCCTGCCAACAACCCAGAGTAATTCAATGTTTGTAATGTGTCATCACAAACACTGAAAAATCCATCAAATTAAACCAATTTTCACCTCATAACCGATTTCCCCCCCCTCCTGTGCAGTGGTCTCAATTCCTGCCAATCAATCATTGTCCTTTATGGTCAATATAGGGAAATGGGTTCTTAACAGGGCATGGTTATCCTCACACACCCACTTTAAGAGGTGAATCACACTCTGAACTCCACAAACTAGACCTACATCGCAGACATCCTTACTCTGCTATCCCACCTCTGCTGGCAGCACAGCCCTGCCCCTGTGTTGTGCTACGTCCTGTTCCTTAGGGCTGGGCTCTTCTGTGGCAGCCTGGTGAACTCCACAGCATTTTTGCTGGCAGAGTTTCCCATTAAGTCAATGAGATAAAGCAGCTCACAGATGGATCTCACGAGAGGGAGTGCTGCTACACGCTAAGCACCAGAAGCGCATGTCCTAGAGAACTTTCCTGCTAGAGCAGGAACTCCCCTTGTAACTGCCCTGAAGGATATGTTCAGCTCTGTCTCCTTAACCTGCTATTTTGAAGGCTAAACTGTAATCTTAAGGCATTTTCTGTTTTTCTCACAAAGCCAGAAGCGTGTCCACACTAGCAACAGTTTGCTAGAACACAGAAATTCAGGAAGACACCCCACTGCACTATCTATACACATTGAACAAAATACTGACAGTTAAGCATTTGGTTGGCTTTTACCTGCAGAGAAGCAAAACATGTATTTGAAAAGTATAATCAAGCTTACAAATCTTGAGAATCAGAAATGTACTGTTAGTACCATGCCAGCCCAGAGCAGCAAGCTGTACGCACTATGGAGTGACTTATGGCAAACATCAGAATGCAACATCCCTACCTGCTGGTGTGAGTACCAAAGCCTGCAGAATGTCAGAAAGGGAGATGATACCCACAATGCTATCTGCTTCATTCACTACCACCAAACGATGAACCTGCAAGCAGGGAAAACATTTTGAGAGAGATTTTCCTGATGTGAAGTAAGAGCCAAAGGAAAGAAATGCCCAATGAATGCAGTAAGCAGACAAGTAGAAAAAAAGAACATTTGAAAATATCAGCAATACCATTCTCACACAGCAATACAAACATGCTTATCCTTCATAAATGAAAGCCACTGCTTGTCCTAAAAGGCACAGCAGCGTGACAATAAAATCAGGCTTAAAACAGCAGGTAAGCCAAGACCTACATCTCATAAATACTGCAGAATGGGATAGAGCCCTCATCTCAGCACTGAACCCAGCTCAAGTGGGCACAGAGCTGTGCAACTGAAGGGTCATAGCTGAGCCACCTCATAAAGAGGTCATCCTTGGAAGGATGGCTGTCCAAAGTTGAGAGCTCAGTACTGCTTTGCTTCTTATCTGACTGAATTTGGACTTACAGTCCAAATAACCAAACGCAATGGTGGAGAAAGTGAAAAGAATTTCTCATCTTTCCACAGAGGCTACAGCAAGAAAGCTGCACTGTCTTGACTTCATACAGATGAGGATTTATTGTAGAGGTCAACCACTTTGTTGCCAGTCAGATGAAGGGAAGAAAAAGAGGATCTCTAATATATTTGCAGAGTCACGCTCAGCTGACACTGAGGAAACCAAAAAGAGTAGGAAAGTGGGAGAAAGTTTTGCATTCTCTTTCTGACAAAACTATGTTGGTGATGTTTTCAATGTGTGCATACGCACATATTCTCTCAGTGTTAATGAATTCAAGAAAAATGGACAATGTAGTCAATTCACATCCAGTAAGATCAAGCGTTTGTCTGGTGGCTAAAAATAGCATCAATTACTGCCTCACTGTGGCTCTGACTGACTCATTTTTACAGTCTTGCTATGTTTAGACTGAACTGAAGGGTAGGAGTTGTTTTGAAAACCCAAACGTCTCAAGCTTCTGAAGACACTAACAAGATTAGCTACATTTGGAATCTGAGCATCAGCAATGCTGAAATTACTCAGTGTCAGGAAGAAGCTTGATCTGATGCAGGAAGCTGCCTGGCAGAACCACCTAGCAGAAGTCCTGAGGGGTCATTCACAACATGGAAACTGTACTCCCATTAAACGTACGTACAGTTATGGCCCTGAAGGTGAAAAAAGTGCTGCAAAACTGAAGTCACCCACATCCATGTGTAAGAAGGTTCCCAGTACTAAAGTCAGAGGTTAAACCACACAGAAAGAATGGGGAAAAAGCACTGCAGTCATTTACGAGAGCAACAGGCAAATGAGTTCTTGGTAAGACTTTATTCACTGGCTTTGTTTCACAGTGTTTGTATCCTTTCAAGCATCTGTAAATCTAGAAATCAAATTGATCCCTACATATGTAAACATGAATGAAATGTGCATCTTCTTTGAGTAACCAAAATAACTTCAGAAGTATAAACGTGTCCTATTTATTAGTTTGGTCATACAGCTTTTACAACAAAGGGAAACAAAAAAGGGGCAAACTCACCTCAGCCTTCACTATCCTATCAACAATGGTCTCCAGTGTTTCCAGCATACTGCACTTTACAACACCTTCAAAATACTGAGAGCGGTGCTGTAGGGCTTGTGTCACCGTGATATCTAGGTTATTATAGGTTTTTTCAGCAGCAAGGTTCTGAAAAACAAGGCACACAACTCACTACACAGCAATTAAGTATCCAACAAAGCAAATGTTTTGGCACCAAGCAGACACATTTCAGGGTAAACTGAGGCTGTTCCAAGTCACATATTAAACAAAGCAGATGCTTTTCAGTTGCAGTTTTTGGGAACAGTCAAGCATGGTGCTACGTTACACACCATGGATTAATCAGTAATAATAATTTGTGTCTATGCATTAGGCCCATGAAAGTCGCCTTACTTTGTTTTCTAATATTTGGCTTGACACCACTCATCCCACTTCTGCCACGAGGAAAAAGGAAAGATGAAGTTCCACAGATTTCAGGATGCACAAGATATACTTGAAGAAGAAACCACTTTTTGTTTTCCAAAGGCCAGATGATGACACTGACTACTCTGAACCCTTGAAGTAGAGCCTACTATAAAGATCAAGCAGAAAACAAATGGTAGGTTTGCTTCAACCTCGAGCTCCCTCTCCTGGACCATGCAGGAACTATCACTTAAGGTTTTGCACCTCTTTTAGTTAATACAAAAGAATAACAAAACCAAAAATCCATTATCACTAATAAAATAAAAGAGTTTGAAAGTAAAACATTCTCAGCTTTCATATTACAAGCAGGACCCTGATTTGTTGCAAGAGGACTTTGTCCAGATCCATAAAAGCTTTCTTTGTAGGAGGGATGCAAGGAAAATACATTTTCTCTTACCCAAGTAGAAAATGAAGTTTACTGGTGAGACAACACTACTGGCATCACTGAAACAGATGCAGACAAAACGTACAGCTGTACATAAAGGAGAATAAAGTAGATGACCCTGACAACAGAAGAAGTATTCACAGGGTGCACTTCAGGAGCACTGAGACCACAAACCTGACGTCTAAGAGACAGGAGCCTGATTAACAGAAGGGAAAAGCTGAGATGCATTAGCCACACAGAGGATAACTGCCAACAATTATTTGTAGCCATGAGAGGCAAAAGTCATCCTACACTACCTGAAGATAGAGATGAGGCATGTAACACCAACGTGCAAAATCAATTAAACTTCACATGAAAAAGCATTTACTATCATGGCCACTTGAGTTCAAGAATTGGGCAAAATGAAACAGATGAAGAAATAGAAGTGGCCTTCAGCAGAGCAGGCTGAAATGTTATGCAAGAAGAGGAACAAATACAACTATTCAGTATAAATGCATCAAGCAAAGAAGACGTGTTATTTCAGATTCTTTATGTCAGTACAAGCAATTACATATAACTGGTTGCAGATAGCTTCAAAGGCACTCAAACTTCAGTATTAAGAATCCAGCTGAGGAGCCAGGCTGTTTTCCTATGTTTGCTTCGCAGTTTCTATCAGCCAGGTCTCAGTGGCAGCCCTACAACCATCCTGCTTCACTCACAGCAGTTGTGCTCTGCCCAGGGAGGACCTTCTGAGACATCACTCGAAGCCTCGCACTCCTGGTGCAGGGTTTCCATATGAGCAGTACCTAACTAACATGACTGGTTTACAGACCTTACATTTTGGCCTTGCTTCGAATCAGAGTAAGTCAAAGGAGTTAGGATCCTGGAAAGCAATGGGAACACATCCTGCCTGACAAATGAATCTGCAAAATACAGTGAAATCAAAATAAACTGAACCATGTGTGAACCGTCACTGTCTTCAATATGTCAGAAAGTCCCCACTTCTACAGCTACTAGCTGCTCCCTTTATGGCAGAGCAGGAGCTCATACAACAGATAATCCCCAAAACCACAACAGACATCTAGAAGAAGAGGGGCAACAACACTTGCATTGTGAAATCTTCAGAATTAAGAGCGTTGTTTGCAGCCAGAGTAACTTACAAGGTTAAAACGCTTCCATTTGGGACCATTCTCTGTACTTCTGAGAGTATTCTGCACAGTGTTTCAGACACCTGGATCATTAGCACTAGCAGGCTGCTGGAAGAAGCAACTTGTGCACATGAACCTTTACCAATAAAGTAGCTCTGAGAAGTCCTGATCAGAAGGCAGGAGCATACAGCTTGGAAGGTGCAGGGATTAAAAAACAGATTTTTGACTTTCTGATGACCACAAGAACAGAAAAGCCCTTGCTCTCAGAGGCTTAGAAACCATGGCATGAATCTGACTGTTGTGTTGCACTCCTGAGGAACAGTGGCCTGAATGAGAACTAAACCAGAAGGAGTACACATGCAGTACCCTGGCGTAAGGTGTGCGGTTAACAGAACAAATGACACAAGGCATCATAGCCAAGATATTTCATAGATGGTATAGTTAGATTATTATGATGGGAAAGAGACAATCAAAATAAAGGGAAAAACTGCTGACCTGTGCCCTAGGCTCACAACAGGAAAATCCAAAGGAGTGATCTCCAACAAGAGACCCTTCCCCAGTAGTGGTCAGCCCTTAGATGGGGTCTGGGAGAGGTGGAACCAGACTCCACCCCTTCTGGTCACACAGGTGCATTGCCTTCACCTGTGCTCCTGCAGCTGACTCAGTGCTCACCTCAGGTGATCTATCAGTGGTTCAGGCCATGATTCAACAGTTCCCATACACATGGGGGCTCAGAGACTCGCACTGAAGAACAGGGTAAGTCATTTTAATCCACTGAAAAGATCAAGTCCTAAGAAGTGCCCCAACTACATGAAGAAATTTGCATTCTCTCTCTAAACACAGACCACAGAATGGAGGCAGTCGGGGAGAGAAAGTTCAGTGTCAGAAGCAGAAATTAATACAAAATGCCCATGCCCTCTTTTTGTAATAGTACAACCACATCTTGTTCCAGGTAACATCTAGAGCCTTAGATGACTGTGCATAAATGTACTACTAAGGATAGCTTATGGGGAAAAAAAGCAACAAAACCCAAACCCCATGCTGTGCAAGATGAATTGAATTCAGTTGGTTACCTAAAGCCTATGGGACAAAATAACCCAAACTGACTCATCAGCAAATTAATTTCTAAATGCTCACTACATAAAAAACACTTAATAGGATTTAAAAGGTATACTTACTATTACATCAAATTTGGAATAAATATCTACAACTTTTCCTAGAAAGAAAAATATGTATTAATAAAGGGCTTCCAATACAAAGTTAGTTTTCTTGTGCCCTGCTGTCATTTGTTAACATATAATGACACAGAAAGAGAGAAAGTCAAGAAGGAAAGACGGAAACCAAACCAAACCCCACCACCCATGATGAATCAATCCTCCCAGGTCCATCCAACCTCTACCGTGCATAGATTACCTTCAAAAAAATTTATCTTACCCCACCCTCATGTACAGAAGAACAACACACACCTGACTCATCCACAACAGGTAACGCCGATATCCTTCTCTCTACAAATATATTCAAGGCTTTAATGATAGGAGTGTCTGGATGTATGAAGGCAATGTTGTGGTAAGTTCCTATTCCAAGTTCATCCAGATTCTTCTTCATAAAGGCAGGCTTTGGCATCTCAGACATCTAGGAAAGGCAGATGAATATGTTTACACAGTGCAGTTTTCTGCATGATAGATTACATATAAAAAAGCCCTGGTAACTGTCATTAGGAAATATATATTCATTCATCCATCATTACAGATCATTAGAATAATCTGTTAGTAGATTTACATCAAGCCAAAACAAGCCTATATCCAGAAGCATCAGCACTGCTCAAAGACATATTAAACTAAGATTACTCATCTAGGTTATTCTGTTTATCAATTTATTTTTGTAGTGGCCCATCACTAAAATCTCTGGATCCTGAACTGTGTCATTCCCACTGAACCTGAAAAGAGAAGGCATCAAAGATGTGACATGCTGTGTGCTTATCTGGAAATCCTGTTGCTTTGCTTGGCCTCCTGTCCATTCCTGTGACCAACGTACAGTACAGCACGTTATGATGATCCTGGCAGGGAACCAGAGGGCAAGTGCCCTGTTTGCTTATTTGTTTTAAGATGATTAAAACCAAACATAGGTAACATGCAGGCTACAATGTATCACAACGTACAATGCATCTCCTCCGTTAGCAGAAAAGATGCACAAAGAAACCATGAAGCTCTCAAACATGGAAGATCTCCATGAAGTTTCTGAACACATTGCTTAATATTGGAGAGATCTACCTGGGCTTGGGGTGGGTAGAAGGAGAAACCAGTTAAAGTAAAGCAGAACTTCAAGTACTTACAAAAAGCTGGAGGAACTTGAGGATTCTTTTATGGGTAAGTATATAAAGTGCATTTCCACTGACGGGATCTATAACTGGCAATCTGTGGATTTTGTTTTTGATCAATGAATATACAGCATCAAAAAGGCTGAGGAGAAAAGCAATTTTTAAATGAACGGTAGCCAAGAAGAGTAACATCAAATGATGCATATACAGGTTTAAAACTCACTGACAGGACACAGTTGATGGCATTACCTTTAAACGTTACAGAAGCTAAGGCAGTTCAAATTATTGACAGTGATACAGTTACCTAAAAGCAGTAAGATAAAGTAACTTCCTGTGGTGAAGAAATATTTCTACTCTTTTCTGTATTGCAGAAACTGTTTGCCAAATGACTGCTGTGCTCACACAGTTCCTCCACTCAGAAAGGATGTTTCAGTCAGACAGTGCAAATCAGTGTTGCATTTAATTCACCTTAACTCCAATCTTCCCTAACATTCTCAAGGAAGAGCATCGTTATGGATAAGTGTATGCAAGCAAGCCAAAACAATTATCTAATCGTTGCACTGAAGTCACTCTGAGGAGGTGTAAAGCACTCCTCCTGGCACTGCAAACTCTGACTTCAAATGTTCCAACAAATCCAAGACTGTTCTACTTCATGCATTGCTGGTTTTGTCCTAGGAAAACTGTACAAGGACAGTTGACCCCCAGTTATAGTAAATCAGTATGGAGTAAAGTCAGTAAAATTTCTGTGTGTTCTGAGCCCCTCACAGGCAGACTGTTTCAGAACAGAAGACCCTTGTGGGTCAGTCCTAAAGCTCACTTACTGGATCCTTCTATATCCATCCCACTACACCTTTGTTATTGCAATACATCTCTTGTTGTGCTTTTAACTGAAAGCAATCACACGATTTTGTTCTCATGGGAAATTCAGTGCAAGCAGTGCCATTCAGACACACTCCTTATGACTTTGTTGAATAACCTGTTCACAACTTACTAGTGGCAATTCTACTGAGGATATGACATACAATTACTCTGAGCTAATCACTGCAGTTCCCTTCACCAGTTTACTTTAAATGGTATAAGCAATCCTATTCAT
Organism: Cyrtonyx montezumae; assembly: GCF_038088225.1. Classification (NCBI taxonomy): domain Eukaryota; kingdom Metazoa; phylum Chordata; class Aves; order Galliformes; family Odontophoridae; genus Cyrtonyx; species Cyrtonyx montezumae. The sequence goes on from NW_027072037.1 coordinate 5,838,945, forward strand.
TTTTTGCTTTCCTGAAGCAAGTACGGCTAGCAGGATAGGCTGAAGGATCACCAGTGCCCAAAACCATGCAAAAAGGGCAATGAGTTCATCTGGTTGGCATGTTACACCAAAAAAAGTTAAAGCTGTTCTCTTTGGATAAGTAGGAAAGCCTCATTTAAGACAAAAAGCTCCCACACCATCTTCGTTCTATTACAACAGAGCTCTACATAAATCGTACTCTGTTTTACAATGGAAGCTGTTTCTCTATAAAAAGAAGTCTTACACTTAGGGTTGAAACAGTTGGTTTCTTTCAAGGCAAACAAAATGGAAAGGAAAATCCTACCTTGCATCTGGGGAGATGTTCACTAAAGGTTTAAATGTCTCTTGTAAATAAAGTTCTGCGTATAGAAAAACAAACCATTATCATTTCTATGTGAAAGCAGCAGCAGTTTATAAAAGCACTTCATGAACTCCTTAGTACAAAATTAAACAAACAGATGAGACCAACACATACGATGACCTTAGATACTACTCTTGTGCTTGTTTATCTATGCCAACATAGAAGTGAAACTGAAATGCAGCTGACTACCACCAGGGGTCACTGCAACCACAGCAAATTATTCCCCACTTTCGTCTTTGAGCCGGTTGTGTCCCGCACAGACTGCTCTGTTATAACGCGGCCTAGAGTCAGTTTTGTCACAAAGATTCCTTCTTGTGCTCAGTGCTTCTGCTCACATCCACTATGTCCAATGAACGTGCGGGTCACACCATGCAGCTCTCTCAGGCACGGCTTGCTGCTGGACTCCCAGCTCACTCAACACCTAGAGCCACCTATTTTGCATCCTGGTTCAGTTATGTTCCCATTCCAGCTGCAGTTATCACCTCTGAGGGCAGATGTGCCTCCTGCTGTGGCTCCATTTCTTGTTAGGAAAAAATCGAGTTGGTACCAATCGAGGAAAAACAGCGAAGCAATATACAGCATAATCACACTAGTTCACGTATTGTTCCAGGCAGAAAAACACCAGGAAGAAGCAGACAAGCTTTAGCTATTCCTGCTTTTATTAAAAAGTATGTGGAGAAAGATGTTATGATTAATTAAAAACCCACTGTACTTGACCATACTAGTATACTTTAAACTAGCAACTGAGCAGCAAGTGATCTTACCCCTCCAGGTTTCTATCTTGTGCTCCTCCAATTCATAGATCTGAACCTACAACAGATGGAAAGTATTAATTTTAAACCCCAAATAATTAACAATACTATTAAGCTCTGAATAATTCCTTTATTTTTCATTGTAGGCAATTGAACATACAGAATCCCAACTAACTGCCCAGTCCAGAACAACACTGGCAATATCATGAGAAAAATGTGCAATCCTGCTCGGTGCAGAGCACCATACAGGACCTATCACCTCAGGGGACAGGAACAATCTTTCACCTGCCCATGCTGTGGTCCAGATCTCTTCTAGACTCACAGTAACCATACCAGGGAAAGCCTTCTGATAATGCCTCATACACCTCAGCAAGAGCTTATCCTGATCCCTTCTTATGCTAAAAAGCAGTTTGTTTTACATTTGCTGGACTACAACCACACAAATGCACTTGGTTTAGCCCCTTCCATGCTGCTCACAGTCCTCTGCAATTTTTACATGTGGAAACTGCCTTTCTCTCCAGGTGCCAAGCTGCAAGCCAGACACTCCTAACAGCAGCTGTGCTTGCCATAGCCTAGGCCAAAGCAGCCTGGTGTCTTTTGCACAGCTCCTCTTTGCCAGGTACCTCTGTCAGCCCTGATGGAGCTGATGTGCGTGCAGTTGGAGGGTAGGAGCCTCCACAAAACCTACTCCAATTCTGTGACCCAACAGAGGCCACTTTCAGATTACATCCTTCAAAGAGCGTAAGGGAATGCTGAATTATCACACTGTACTTGTGCTACTCAATATACTCTTTCTGGGTGTTATAAAATACTGGATTTTCAGCACAATTGCACTTTGGAGGAGTAGAGCATTCCCTAGCTGAATATTTATTATTTCCTTTTGCTTCTACAGGAGTGTGCATTGGTCATCCTTCAGTTGGACAGTTCCACTTCTCAGTCATTCACCCTTCCCCTGCCCAGGGGCTGTGTTCAGCACAACCTCTTCCATGGACTTGTACACAACAGCACGTTAGACAGCACAAACAGGAGTGACAACTGACTGTAAGTGACACTGTATGGGAAAATTGGTATTACTGAGTTGAGAGCCACATCATTGCAATATGGAAACCGTAAGGATATGATCAGAGTGCAACTGCTTTGTATTTCCCTCTGCCTTGAAAATCCCCAGAAAGATAAATAAGTAACAGTAAGAAAGGACAGCGCATCAACCTATTTACATCTGACAAGATATTTCATTGCCAATTTCAAGAACAGACATTATCAACTGACTTTGAGAAGCCTGATACATCAGAAGTCTGTGTCATTCAACTGCTGATTCTTCAACTAGTAAAACACAGCAGGTGTATTTTAACTCCAAGTGGGGAATTGGCATTGACAGGAACAAGAAAGGGATGCACATGTTTGTATGAACACATAAATAAGAGAACCTCATCAGCTGACTGCCAATGGGAATTTTAAAATGACAGTTCATGGAAGTCAAGAGATCTCCAATTGATGGTGTAACTCAGCCACACAACTAAAACCTTTGCATATGTTTAATTAGTGTAACTCATTCATTCTACACCACCACTTCAAAATGTGAGTAACCTCTGACTTCCCTCAAGGCTCTGTCAGCCAGCTGGCTGCTCAACTCCACAAGCTCCTTTCAGGACAACTCTGAAACACTTTGGAGACAACGCAGATTTATTTATGAAGGCATAAATTAATAAAAACACATGAGCCACATATTTGATTTTTAGATACAACTTTTTTCTTACTGTTTTAAACACTCCCCAGCCCCAAATACAACATCGGCTGATAATGTCCATTTACATGGAGCTCTGATTAATACCAGTCCATGTGCTTTGAAACAGTCTGGACAAAACTACACACTGCACTCACACTGCACATTTCAGCTTCATGCTTTTTATATTATGACTAATTTTTAATAAATAGGTTATTGTAGGGCCTTCATTCCAAGAGCACTGGACAATAGCTGCAATACCAAATGGAGCTCGGCACCCAAATCCAAGGCTGTCATGGTGAAGCACTACACAAAACCTAAGAAATGGTAGTGCTCATTAAGGAAATTCCTCATGCTTGTATAAGAGATGCAGACAAATTATTTTACCTGCTCAAGCTCATAGGACCTTAATGGTTACAGCCAGGAATTGAATAGAGGTATCCATGTACTGTTCTACTACCTCGAGCACTGAACTGCATTTTCTCTCAGAAAACTCAGTGAACATACTCATGACACATTTAAGCTTCCCAACACTTAAAATAATTACAATCCATCCTTCAAGCAGTTTGATATTTCACTTTCTGTACTGTATGACAACTGACAGAGGCTTAACATCATACTTACCATTGGAGATTTATAGTATCTATGCAGTATGTTAATGAAATCTGTAATTGTTAACATTCCTACAAAAAGCGATACAGAAAGAAAGTTCTTCAGACATATACTTCAAATACAGAACTTCAGTTATTTTCCTCCATTCACAGTCACACTATACAATGTAATTAACAACAGATCTGTGCATCATATTGCTTATTTGCCATGTATGTAAATTTTCACGTTGGTACAATAGTTCTGAATAAAAATATGCAAGTGTGAATTAACATTCAAAGCCACAACCTATGTGCTTCTCCTCTTCTTTCAATCTCACCCAAAGAAAATCTATTTCTTCCACTGTGGGACATAATACCCATGGCATTCCACATTAGTTCTGGCACTTAATGATTTCACAGTGCACCTTACTGAGAACACGCAGAGAACCACATGAATTTTAGCATTATAATTTTCATAGTTTGTTTTCACATTTCTTTTTTTTTTGTGATTGTGTATTTTTAAATGCACAGGGAAAGACATGCACTAGATAACAAGCTTCAGAAGCTCAAGACCTCGAGGAGTCACTGTGATACTCAAAGCACAGCAGAACTATTCAAGCTAACAACACTGTGCCTCAAGAGAAAAACCAAGAAACCCACCAGCATCTCTTAGGACATTAGAGCACGGCTAAACCCAGACCACCTTCTACAACAGCACAGCACGCTGAAAATTCAAGTACAACTCAATTATGTCAGAACAACTTACCTACAAAACTCTGTTTTTTACTCTCCCACAGTGGAGCTGCTCTCACACCATTTGCCACCAAGGCAAAAAAGGCTTTCTTTACCTGCAAAGAGAACGAACAGCTACGTAAATCTTTGCTCTTAGTTTAGCACACCAGGCAGCAGCAGAAGGGTTTCCACAGTTACTAGGAAAAAACGCAGTTACGAGGAGGTAGCTGCTATTCAAAACAGAACAAAAACCACACGCACTGCCAAACAAAAGCCTTACAGCCTTTTACTTCTGAAATGCTTCAAAAACTCAGAAAAAAACAGATGTGTTTCGTTCTGTTATGTGAATATGCCATGTGAGAACCTCTGATGAATGAGTACCTCTATATCCACGGCATCGCTCTTCAGTCCAAAGAGCACAGAAGTACCAACTGCAATCACGTGATGACTGTGAGCTGAACAGACAACACCTATACGGTGACACCTTACGACCCACAGACAGCTCTGTGCCAAGGGGCTGCTCTTCACTACAGTCAGGAATAGAAGGGCTTCACAGTCCATGGAATTTGTATCCCAAAAAAGCAGCAACAAATAAAAACAGAAGTGGGCAAAGAGTAAACCTAACAGTGTTAGGTACGGTCTCCACGGAAAAAGTTTGCAAAGCCATCCATGTGAAACCCAGCGTAATACAACATTCAGCATAACCCCCATTCAGAATTTACTTGGTGTTATAATTTATCAGCTTCAATTTCTAGAAGTGACTAAGCCTCCGAGCCTGCTCCACAAAGCATCCTCCTGCAGCTCAGTAGTTCACACTCAGCATTTCCAGTTCCTGGTGCTGCCTTACTGCATGCAAACCTCAGACTTCTGAAAGCAATCTGCATTTCTCGCAGCCCCTCAACAGCCTGCCTGCCTCTCCCTGCTCTCCCAACCTCAGCTCAGCTCTCCGTGCTGCCCTCTGAACTCACTCCATCTGCCACACCACCCGTGAACAGGAATAGTGATCCACATCCACTGCGCAGCTCCGTGTGTCTACCAACACAGGGAGGAGCTGAGTAAAACAAACGTTAGGAAATGCACCACGGGAGCAGGCTAACTCCAGGGGAACACTGAAACCACAATGAAACCCTCCAGGCAGACACACCAAGTGCTCCCACACAGCATCACACTGTTAGCACAGCAAAAGCTACCAGCAGTATTGGGGGAGCAGGGAGGAGACAGAAGCGAGGTCACACAGACCAACTCCACCTTGGGGCAAAGTTTCTAATGGCTCTTCATTACAACAGATGTTACAAAAGAACACTCAGACTGCCTGAAAACAAGAAACGTCAGCTTCTGTACCTTTCCATAAGAATAGCTATCACACATTGTGCCAGGTCACTCCCAGCTCACATCCCAAGTCCTCCCCATAAGTCAGATGCTCAAGCACAGTACTAAGGTAACAGGTAATCTATGATAACGTGAACAGAATTATGCCATAGCAGCAAAGATGTGAAATGCCGAGTCAGACGCTTCAGGCAATCTCCAAAATCATGCTATTGCTCCTCTTTCTCAGAGGAAACAGCACCAAAGTACACCATCTAAAAACACGTCCAGAAGGGAAAAATGCAGGATTAGTTCCTGCCCTGGTTCTTTAATTTAGGCAAGTGGTTTGTGCCAAAGAAACTCAAGGATCTCCTGTTAGATGCCATCTTGTCAGGTTTAAAACACTGCTTTTGGAAAAACTGAGGCACGCTGCATACAACCACTAAGAGAATCAGGTTAAAACCTTAAATGCCAGTGAGTTCAGCTTAGGAATGAGGATATTAAATGCTTTAAATGACAGACCACCACAATTTAGGAGATGCTTATACTCTAGGTATTCCTCCTAAACCACAGCTTAAGTGATGGTCCTATTGTTTTCTCCAGTTTTACACAAGGAAGTGTGAAATAGTTACCTTCTAAATAATGCCAATGATTTAGGTTACATTCATACTTCTATCTTATTTAAATAAGGTCACAATGAAGCAAAAATTACTGTAATTCTTATTTGCTAAAACTGCTTGCGAGCACAAGCATCCAATCCCACATTCACACTTTCTGTGATTTCTCAGTTTCAGTTGCCCAAAGCACTGCTAGGTGGGCAGCCAAGGCACTGGGCTGTGCAGCTGGCCTTGGATCCAGCACACGTAGACACTTCAGAGATGCCTGTGCAGAAAACATCCATGAGGACCTTTATTTCAGGTTACGTACAGTCTGCAGCCTTTGAACATTTCCAGCACATCCCATTTTTAGACCCCCAGCAGTACTGTTAATTCTCAACCCCACCTGCACTGCTCCTGTGTGAGCCAGCTTTCCACTGCAGCTCCCTGATCTCAAGTGGAGTGTTGGACTGAGCTGACCTTCCCAAAGCCACCATTCCATGGCCAGACCCCAAAGACTGCTGCTGTCCAGTGCCATGTACAGATGTTCTGGGAACAGGGAACAAAGCACTTTTGTCCTCATTAACCATGTAGTGGTTCTGACAAGCACAGTGAACCATTCAAAGATGGTCCTCACCTGCTCAGATTTCAAGGTTATCTGATGCATGCTGACCTTGATCACCTCAGTTCTTCATAGCCAGCAGGGAGAAGCAGTTCATTCTGGACATAACTCACCAGCCTTAGACTGAGACAAGCTGCATCCCACAACCACCAGCCCGCCCAAGTACTGCAGCAAGCAGAACAGGAACAAGCTTTTCTTACAAGAGGAACTCACTATACCTGCTGTAAACGCGCAGAATAAAGAAACAGAATCATTTAAGTTAGACAAGACTTCCAGCAGCCACTGCTTCTGCAGAGCATCCAGATATTTTCACTTCAAGTCTTAAGCAGAACACAGCCTCCCTCCAATGAGGGTGACTGCTCAGATGGAGTTAGACCTCTACACAGAAGTCCCGTTATTCCACACAGCAAATATTTGTAAAATATCATCCCTTGTAAACTAGCAAGCTCCAGAATAGCTTAATTACAGGGAGCTACACCAGGAATAGCACAGCAGACAGAGGATGTCACCAGGCTACAAAAAGTTATCTCACTGGTTTATTTAAGGAGGCATTTCTGCAAGGACACGTGTTCTTGAAGAAAGGAAGAAATGAAGGAAGGAAGTGTCTGAAAGGAAAACAGATGAATGAGCTTGCTTACAAAAAACTCACATACACTCTTCCATGTTGCTCTCCCTAACACGTTATGCACGTACTCATAAATGGATTTCAAACTCGCCCACCAAGACTGTCCCATAACGGGGGTGACAGCTAACGCAGCCATCATTTGTTTTGCTTGCTTAGCAGGAAGGTTCTTGTCCTGGAGAAAGGCTGTAACGGGAACCTGGTGGTCAAGGGGGAATGCAGAGCACCAAGCTGCGCTGAAGGAGACATCTCAGCACTGCAATTTCAGTGCCAACGTCAACTTGAAAAGGGTGGAAGATAAAAGAAGTAAGGGACACAGCAACTCAAAATCTGCCACTACGAAGCATAGGAATGACAGGAAAGATTAGTGGCGTGAACAGCACTGACAGATCTTCCAGGACTGTGGTATGGCTGTTATCCAAGGCCAAAATGATAAACGCTGGTTGTGCTCTAGAAGGGCAGACTGAAGAAAGTGCAACCCAGGAGAGGCCCAAAAGAAAAGGCTGTTCCTCCACAGCCCACAGGGCACCACGCAGCTCCATGTGCAGCACACAGAGAGGAACGCACAGCGGAGCAGCAGGTCTGAGGGAGCTGCCATGCTCAGGCCTTGCGCTGGAGCAGTGACTGAAGGATGAGCTCTGTGGTACAGAACCATGTTGGAACAGTGTTTGAAGAGCTGCAGGCTGTGGGAAGCCCACAGTTTGGGAAGGACAGCACCCCATGGGAGGGATCCCACATGGAACAGAGGCAGAGAGAGACCACAAAGGAGCAGACAGGACCACGAGTTACAGACTGGCCACAGTCCTCATCCCCCAGTGCAGTGCTTGAGGAAAAATAAGGCCAGTTGGGTATGGGAAGAAGTGCTTAGTTAGCTTCTAGTTCTCCTGCTCTGGCTCGTTATCAATAGGTAATAAATTACAATACTCTCCCTCATGCAGCCTGTTTTGCCTGTGACAGTAATTGATGAGCAAACTCCCTGTCCTCATCTCATCCCACAAGATTTTCCTCACCGTATTTTTCCTCCCTGTGTTCTTGAGGAGGGGGAGTGAGAGAGCAGCACAGTAGTGCTGAGCTGTCTATCAGCATAAGGCCTCCACAGTTCCTCAAGGGAAAAAAAAAAGTAAATTCCATGTTCAAGAGATAAAAGTGTATCTATGTTCACACGGAGAAGTGTAGAGTGATTGACACCCTCTGCTCTGCCCTCGTATTGCAGCCTTCCAGTACTGATAGGGAACTTATAAACAGGACAGAGACCAACTTTTTACACAAAAAGCAGTAAGAGAAAGGGGAACAGCTCAAGGACAAGATAGATGGAGATAGATGGAGCCCTTGACAACCTGGCCTGGTGGGTGTCACCCCTGTTACAGCAGCATGGGATCAGATGCTCATTAAGGGCCCTTCCAACCCAAGCTATAGAAGTGATTCTATGATTTTATGACTGTCACAGTTGTTCATATTTTGCACACTCACTTGAGAGTGAAGGCACAAAAGCACAGTACCCTGAGTCCTTCCTCTCAGAGGCCAAAACACATTTATACTTCAACAGTTCCTACTTGCTATGCACATCAGAAGTAGAACAGTCTCTGCTGCGATCCCTGCACTGCAAAAGAACCCAAAGACCTCAGCACCCTACACCCCATCCCTTTGGTTTAGGTGTGTTTAGGAGCTGACTGCCTTTCAGCTTCTTTTGATGCAAAAATCCAAATGGGTCAACCTCAGCCAATGTAATCTGAAGTGTACTTCTGAAAGTAGCACAGCTAATCCTACGGACACCCAGATCTTGGCACACCTGGGAAACAGGAAAAACAAAACTAAACCCCAATAAACATCAAAACCCCCACAGCTGATGTATGAGATGCAAGCCTGATGTCATCTCACTGCAAGAATGTCTCCTTCTCATCTTGAGGAACTGTCCATCTCTGCTCTGCTCTAAAGAACTCAGCTGAGTGCTGTGTTCAGCTGCAGGGACCCCCTCCCAAGGGCATGGAGCTGTTGGAGCAGGTCCAGAAAAGGCTACAAGGATTCTCAGAGGTCTCAAGCACCCATGCTGTGATTTAGAGAAGGCTTCAACAAGACCTGTCAGCAGCCTTCCAGTACCTAAAGGGCCTACAGCAAAGTTGGGGAGAGACTCTTCTGTCATCATGTATAGTGACAGGACTAGGGGTAACAGCTCTAAAGTAGAAAGGAGCAGATTCAGATGAGATATTTGGAATGAGTTCTTCAGGTTAGGGTGGTGAGGCACTGGTGCAGGCTGCCCAGAGAAGCTGTGCATGTCCCACTCCCAGAGATCTTCAAGACCAACCTGGACAGGGCTCTGGGCAACCTGATCTAGCAAGAGATGTCCTTGTCTGAGGCAGGGGTTGGAACAAGATGGTCCTTAAGGTCCCTTCCAATTCACACCATTATATGATTGTAAGATCAAAAATATTATAACTTTCCCACAGAAGACTCTATAGGAATCCTTTTCTTCTCCAAGTCATCTGTTTCCACGGCATGAACATTTTCATAAGCTAGGTGGGAATAAAGGACTTCAGAATTCATCTCCAGAGCCCACAAACTTCTATCACATTGACAATCCAAGAGTAAAATATCTCCTAATTCACATCCAGATGGCTATGATATTTCAAACACCTTCAAGGAGGAAGTAATTCTCCCCAAACTCAATCTGAAGCAAAGACCTTTCAGGGAGATGAATCCTGGGAATCTCACCATTAGCTCTCCAAGCAGTCAGAGGTAATTTATAATCTAGGAATGGCACACACTGTCAGTAAACAGTTAATTTGCACTGAAATACATATATTTGTAGGGCTCCATTAATTGCTTTGTCTTAATGTTTCCCAAAGCGTCAAGCAAAACATCGTGGAGGATATTAAACAACGTGAAATTCCAAGTTTTCTTCAAATTAAGATTTAATTGTCCAACTTTGATTATTAAGTTATATAAAAATACAGTTCTGCTAAGGAGCTGTTTTCGCAAGTCAGAGCCATCTTCCGTAACACAGATAGAGTCCAGTATTTATGAACTGGCTCACTGGGAATCTGTACACCAGACTACAGCCAGCAAGCTCAGCACAATGACTGCTGTATTCAGGTTTATTTGCGAATTACTTTCTTTGCTCAATGAATTTAGAAGAAGCATTTCCTCAACAGATGCACTATGCCTTAAAAAGAAAAAAAGCCTAATTAAGGAGCTAACAGCAACTTACACCTATGGCAAGGGCCAAGGAGGTCTTGAAGAAAGTTTCTTCTTCTACCTTTATCACACCTTCTGCTAAAGTAATGAAGAATTATACAGACCTGTTATTAACTTCAAGGCTATGTTCGCTCCCACATCTGAAAAACCCCAACCAACAGACATTCGTAAGCAGCTCCTAGAGCTCACACTGAATTTCTGGAAAGGTTACATGAATACAGATCAGCCGTCTTCTCCACTCACAGGGCATGAAATAGAAACGCTCTCAATAGATGTACCAAGGGTCACTGAGGGCTTGATAGAATTTAGGAGCAGATGGAGTAACACCCTTCATTAGATAAATCAAGTTAAAACTCATGAGAAAGCCACAGGGTCTTATTCTCATGTTACAGGGTGCAGGTACATGTTCCACATTTCTACCCAGAGAACAGTTGGTCTGCCAACACATGTATCTTCCCCCATCCCACACATGTGCCAAGAAGACCCAATCCGACTGTAAACACCAAACCAAGGCCCTAACTGACACTGGGTACCAGTATGCCCATGTTGTAGCCAGCTATTAAAGGCTATCTTCTCTCTAACATCACACACAATTCCATCAAGACTTCGAGTCAGCCATGATTAGTCAACTCTACTCACTCACCTTAGTGAGGTACCCTGCTGATACTTACTTCCATGCTATTTGAGGGGAGACTGTGCCTTCTAGTTTGTAGTATGTGTATGGGAACCATTAGGTCACAGCCTGAACCAGAGGAAGGAATACACCTGCGTGATCAGAAGAGGCTGACCCTACTCTTCCTCACTCCACTTAAGGGCTGGCAGCAGCAAGGGAAGCATCTCTACTTAGAGATCCCAATTTGGAGTGCTTGGTGAGCCCTTATCCCTGGAAAGGGGGGAGACGTGATTCCTTCTTTATTACTGGATTGTGACCTCTGCCTTTCTTGGGTGATCTGAAACCAGTTTAAAGCAGCTTTATCTGCTATCACCTATCCATGCAGTATGCAATAACTGAAAACCATAGGCTTCCTTTCTAAGAAAGTAATCACTTCAAGCTACAATTTCTGTTACTACATGCCACGCTGAAGTGGGCTAGGAGTCAGAAAGAAAGCCTCACAGGCAGAACCACCGGGCCAAGTGCATTGGAAAGGGCATAAACCCTTTCACAGATTAAGAACTTGCCACTCCCGGCAGGAGTGGTGCAGGGAGAGCAAGAACAATGCATGATTTTCACCGAGCCAAGCACAAACGTTCCAGCTACACCCTGCCTTGACTAAGACATTTCCATTTAATTAGTACCTAGGAACTCACACTATCTTTCCCCGAGATCAAGGAGTGAATGCCTCCTATTGGTGTTAAGAACTGCAAGAATGGAGCTCTGATGCTTGTTATGTACAGGAGCAACTCTAAAGAAAAACATCTTGCCAGTATTATCCTACTGATTCTGGCTTGATCTCAAGGGCACTTTTCTGTGACCTGCCTCAGTCCAGATGTCAGCTAAAAACCAATGCATTGCTCTATAGAATGAGCAAGCAAGGAGGGATGTTCACATTCCTCAGAAATGTAGACAGATTAAATTTAGGAAAGTCACAGAGGAAAAACCTTGAAGCCAATTAAGGAACAGACCATCCCCTTGCAAAGCTGTGAGAACTCCTGTTATGACAGCTGGCCCAAAGACTGCTGTGTGTTTCAGGAAGCAAAAGATTCTAGAGCACTCTCTGGAAGCCTGCTCTGTCCCATTACCTTGGAGTGAGGGAACACCCCAGTCAAGAATGACCTGGAGGGAACAAGAATAAGAAACCCATTTACTTCCAAGTCGACACAAGGAAGAGAAATACAAATCCTCTTCCACTCTTCTAATGTGGAATCCTTTGTATGCTCTGCAGAAGTTATATTTACTTCCAGCTTGTTGCACTAAAGAAGTTTCCAGAAGATTATTCCAAATATTTTTCAAATTACGCAGTAGAAAAATAAGTACTTGAGCTATTACACACATGTGGTAGTTACCAATGAAAGCCTACTTCAGGAACCAAGTCTGGTCTATTACCAACTTCAGTGATATAATCTTTGTTTAATAATCTTTGTTTAATTATGCCATCAAGTCAACTAACTGTGCAGATTTCTTCAAGACATAAGAAAAGAGTCCTTATGATTCTGAAACCTAGTTTTGATGAATGTTTCAATAGAAAAATGATTTTTATTAGTTCACAAAATACCAGAGATACTTCAAAAATAACTTCAATACCCTACTGAGCAAAAAGAAACTTGACTTCAGTGGTAAAACAATTTTACTGAGTGAAAATACCATTTAGTCAAAGGCTGGATAGAGCTTTTCACCCCATATGAGTTTATACAGACTTCAGGAGACACAGACAGAAAGTGTGCTATTATGCCACTCCTGGGACTGAGGATTACTGCTTGATACACAGCAAGGGAGTCCCTGCTTTGCAATTAGCTTTTACCCTTCTTTAAGAGGGTTAATTGGTCTGCATTATAAAACAAGCTAATTCTTCTCAAAGACAAAACATTTAAACAATGAGTTTGTTTGAAGGCCAAACAAAAATCTGGCTTTAAGTAAGCTTATAGAGCCAAGCAGCACAGACTGCTACATGCTATGGTGAGGGTCACTTCCTTCCAATATGGAAATGGAGCTCCCCATAGGGTGGAGAAACATTTTTCTGTTGGAAAGAAAATATAACTACGTCAAGCTCATGCAATAACACTGAAAAGTGAAATCACACCAGTATATGATGGCTCTACCAACAGAGAAAACTCATCTGACTGATGGAATGTGAAGAAGTGCTACACTTTGTTGGCAACTGAAATCTAATACAGCAATTAATGCAGGAGGTATTTTCCTTTCAAAGCGTTTTTGTCAACTTCAAAGAAGTCAAACTGCTTTAAGCATCACTATAGGCACCCACTGTGCATTAAAACCAACAAATAAGAAGCACACGCAGATCTGGGTGACACTATTTCCCCACAGTATTGCCACATTGAATGCATTAACATGGAGTACTCAGGTACTGTGCTGAAAACACATGGCTAACGAGTCAGTCTGCATCCAGCTCGGTGTGCTCCTGCAGTCAGACGTGGATCACCTTCAGCTTATTGAATTAAAAAGAGCAGCAAGGTGTTTCTCTGTCAGCAGAGCAGCCCTTCAAGGGACAACCCTTGGCAACCCAAGGCTACAACTGCAGTAGGAAACAGTGAAGGAACGGTTTGCTGTCTCTCAGTGACACCCAGCAGTGCTAGTTAGCACTTTCCCAGCTACATTCTTGATTTCTCAGGGTCAGTACAGGCTATGGGTCGTTTCAGGTAGGCAGACCACATGCAGATACACAAGTTTAAGAAATATAAGCTCTTATACTAGGGCAAACAGAGCTGTGCCCGTTATTCTCAGGCTGGTTAGCAGACCACAGCTCTGTACACTACTTATTTAGCTACCTACTGCTCAACTTTGCACCAAGTGGCACGCTCTCTTGGTGAAGCATGCCTAGCTGAAGTACATGAGCCATCACTGCTTTCACAACAGTGTAACAAAGGTGCCAGTGGCACAGGCTTATTCCTGACAAGCAAGACCAGACAGGTGCACCAGGACAATCACAGAATCCCTCACAAATACTGCGACTAAACATCTATTGAATGGCGTTGCTTATGTGTCATAGGTCAGAAGGCACCGTCTTCAGTTCTGCCTGCAGTTAACAAGCTTTGAGATACTTTCTGCAATATCTCACAGACAGTTTTCCAGGGTAAATGTGCGCTGTGATTTCTGCTCAGTAGAGGGAGATAGGGTACTGCAGTCAGATAGAAATCTGATGACTGTCTTTCAAAGGACAGCATCAAAAAAGCAATGCAGCTCCACTTTTTCATCCTTCCATCAATTGCTACTGGCTTACTTTTCTCCCTTATTGGGTGTAAGCCCTTACCATGCAACTGTTTAAGAATTTGCACTGTTAAAAATTCAAATTGTGAGAGATCTGAGAACTTGAAGATACCACGCTTTTTTGAATGATCTTAAATTAGGAGAAACACTCATCTGGGTAGAAGCAAGACATCCAGGGAAGATATACCTACAAGATCATTTCCCTTTGCTCATGGACACTGGAACACAAATAAGTAGACAGTAGGTAAAATGTTTTTCATTACCACTGAGTTAGTTATCTTCTTAAAGGACTAAGATTCATTCGATTTATTCACCAGAACTACTTCTCCAAGCATTACCTCACATCAGCTCACTAAATGGAGATGAAACCACTTCTTTGTATTAAGAGCATTACTCAACACAGCTCTGTGAGAAAGGCTGGTATCTAACAGCATTTCCCGCAATTCATCAGGAGATTCGGGGAACCCAAAAGGAGTTAGTGTCCCACCCTACTGGCTCCAGGATCAATCAGTTTGTGTAACAAAGAGGAAAAGTTCATCTTTCCAACTGCAACGATAACTGAGCTCAAACCTTTGATTCAGGTGATGGCTGAGAAGTCAACGTGGGCAATGTTCTCAACCTGTCACATTATTTTTCATTGCTGAGCAGACAGGCTTTCCATCTGCAAGACCATGATACTAAGGATCTTGTGCTACATGTTATTATCTGATATGTGAGATGGTTCTGGGAACATTCTGAGAATAAGGACCTATTTTGTTCTGGTCTTCTGACAGTGGAAGGCTGTAGTCTGAGTAGTACATTGCAAGCCAAGACTACTTAAGGTGCTCAGTTAAGCTAGAACTGGAACACCACTGAAAGGAGACAAAAAAAACCCATCTCAAAAAACACTGATTGCAAAATCCATGAAATAAAGAAAGCCATGATGCTGTACCATACTGCAGAACAGCTTACTCTGTTTCTATAGCAGGCAGCTATTGCCATCTTTTGGCAAGTAAACTCTTCCCACAGAGCCAAGAGTCTAGCAAATTATGATTTACTGATTAAAAGCAAAAAGGAAAGCTGAAAACAAAAATTTTCTGGAGAACGCTGTAATTTGTATCATTAAGCCACCCATTTTAGCCTAAATTATCTCACCAATATAGCAGGAAGAGACTCAGAACACCTGGATACTTTTAACTATTGCACACAGATCTTTACATAAGATATCTTTACACAAATTGACAATCATGAAGAATATAAATTTGGGGCTTTCAAAATCTGGTTAGTGGTTACAATTGCCAACTATATCCTCTCACTCTGTTCAGCCAGGAAGTCTCCCCCCACCCCCAAGTTCCTCCGCTAGTGTAACGTGAAAGATACAGCTGAAACAATATGGATTTTCTGTATTCAAAGTACAGCGTTATAGGAGAGAATAATTTAACACTCAGGAAACATACTCCCATTTAAGAAAAGAGAACTGCAAGGAAAAGCAGACTGAAAGAAGAATACTCACTTGTAGCGTAGTGTCGAAAACAACAAGCTTAGAGCTTGTTGGAACAATGTCATAACACTTGTGTGACCTCATGAATCGCACATAAATGTCACTTTCCGATTCTTCAAGTGCTGTAAGTAAAAACATTTTGTTTTATTTAAATCACCTTAAAAAAATGTTAAAAAGCATGCCAAATCAACTCAACACCATTGCAGAAGGACATCCCTCAAGCAAAACTCGAATTCACACTTTCTGATCTGGACAGAAGTTCATAGTTTGGCACTTTGCATTTCACTCATCTTTCCCTTCAGGTTAAACAGCACAGAGACAAAGGGCACTGTTCTCTGTTGCTGAGAAGGGATTTCAGTATGGAGCAGTTACAATTCAGGCATTTGTTTTTTTAAACTAAATATTGAATAAGCATACTAACTACCTGAATTACAACTACATACAAAGCCAGATTGAAATTTAAGTAGCGTCAGGCTTAACTAATTCAATCTCCTCAAATTAGGAAGGCTCTGATCTCATTTCTGTCCAGTCTACTTTTCGGAGTCCTCTATTTTCTTAAGATGCAGCAGGCAGGTTTCAGTCACATCGCCCTACCCAAACTATCTTACAAACCACATCACAAACGTCACTCTGTCACTTACAAAGTAAGGACCCATTTGGGTGGGAGTGTTAGCTTTTCTTCCTGTTAAATGTGTATGCCTGTAGCCAGGATCCAGCATCAGCCCATATTAAACTCAATCAGCCTTGCCTTTGTCAGAGTTCAGATGCATACGCATGCAATCTCCACACTTGCTGTGTATGCTCTTTATTGTTAATTGTGCTCTAAAAGCAATTCAGCCCTCCATCATTTGAGCTACAGCAGGTAACTCAAAAGTTAACACCTCTACCTGACGTGCAGCCTTTAAACCCATAAAAATACTTGGGCACACATTGTGCTTTTTCCAGAGTGAGAAAAACCCACAAACTGGAAATAGCTATGAACCAAGGAACTCCGCATTAGGAACCCATCAGCCTCAAAACTGCTTGTTTGATAGATTTGCTCCAACTTAGTTAACTACTATTGGAGAAAATATTGGTCATTTGCAGAGTGGAAATTCTACACAGCATTCACCACATACCCAGAAAAGACCACAGGCATAGATACCCAGGGAAATTCTGCTCCCACTCTGAAGCTTCCTATTGATTCTGTTGCCTTAACAACATTACTTTATGTACAAATAAGTGTAGTACAGGTAGAAACAAGCATAGGAAGACAAAAAAAAACCTGATGAACTGCAAAATGACCAACTATTTTTAGCTGAAGAAAATCTTACGCAGAACACATCACTGTTCAATACAATTGAATCAACAGTTATGCAAATGTAACATAACCCTATAGCAAGTGCAGTGATTGCACTTAGATTTGTAGAGTCACACTGCCAGGCTTGAACAGTTGGGGCTGTTAATGGCGGCAAGATTAAGAACTCTGTATGGAGCAGCACAGTAAATATCTGCCAATAAAACCTCTCACACAGCACACTGTCAGCCTGACCTCAAATCACCATCACCTGCTTAGCAGCACTGCCAGTCCCACACACCCTACCTTCCCCTGTTTGGCCTTCCACTTCAGACATCTGAATCTGGCCTGTCACTTCAGGAACCACAAAGAAACCAGCTCCCTCACTGAGGATAGAAAGCTACAGTTGGAAGTCTTCAGACACACGACAGCTGTGTGTGAGCACTGTGTTTAACACTCAAAAATAGCTAGGGAACCAGAATCTCAACAAGGATCCAACTGTCCATCTAAAACTGAGCTTTATTTCTACAGAAGATCCTTATACTAAAGAAGAGTATAATGCCTTGTATTAGCTATCAACTAAACATGCAGAACACAAGCAGCACAGACCTAACTCATATGTTATAAACTGGTTCATGAAGTGCCTACTGGAAAGGCTATTGCAAGACCTCACAAACAGTTCAGCTCATTGGGATTACTTAGCAGCTGCCTTAGGCCAATTCTTTGTACAAACTGCATGGGAGTTATCAGCCTACGCAGCTGCTCAAAGGAGAAGAGATCTCAAGCTGAAGACCTGGTACAACTTGTGAGCATACTTACACATCCATCCTTCCTGCACAGCACGGGCAGACAGGGCTCAGCCTTCTTTGCAGTTCCTCTAACCTTCACGACCTTACAGTATGTTTATATACAACCACCATCATGCTGTAAATGCAAACAATCAAATACAGATACCCTAATCTCCATTAAGATATTTCTAATGTATTACCTATTTATCTTCTAGGTCTGGCTTTATTTGCTTTTGTTAAACACCCATTCTTCACAGCTGTTAAGCTACTGCAGCCTTATCCAGTAACTACAAAGCAGTACTCCCTCCAGACAAACAAATGCATTCTTGCTTGGACTTAAAACCCCACTCAGTCTCTGCACATTTTCTCTGTATTGAGGACCACCTACCCAACAAGCAGGAACTATGTCTATGTGCTGGCTATTCTTTCCTTTCACCACAAATGAGTGACGTGCTCAGATGTTGACAGCACAGTGATGCATACTGCATGTACAAGAAGCAGCAGTCCCTGCTCCTGTCTGAAGTGACTGAGGTATCCAGAATTAGATCTGCATAAGGAGCCTCACTTGCAGAAGCCCTTGCAGCAATGGATGCCCCAAGTTGTGTCACACCACAGAAGTACTACATGCTACAGTAATTCTGAGAACAAGATCTTAAGTGCTTCTCCTTGGAAGCTGAACTGAATTGTAGCAGTGCCAAGCACAAGCTGTCTTTGCCATCCCTATCAATTTTCTTCCTTCCCCCTTGGTCAGATGGCTGATGTATGCCTCTCATGCTGATTCTGTAACAACCCTTGCATTAAGTGTGAAGATGGAATGGCACCAGACAATTACAGTTAGCCTGGCACAGCAAAGGCAGTCGGAGAGAAGCCTTGGGGAAATGCATCTGCTGGAACTCATCTTATGTTCACACCAAGAGTCAGGACACTGCCTCCAGCCAAACAGCAGCCCCCTACAGTTCATTATCTGAATGCTACTTGCTCACAGACAGATTCCCAGCAGGAGCCCCCTCAACCTAGAGCAGGGATCAGGACAACAAGAGCGTACCATGACTGATGGTGCGTTCCCATGTCGGCGATCCCTCATGAAATCCCATTTCTTGGGAGATAACTTTTGCATAAGTCTTCAAGTGGACATTCCCCACGTGCACTCCACCCCCAAAGTCACAGGCAAAGGCAGAAGGGCAAATCCCCAGCACTTCCTTCCACAATTTCTGATAAGCAGAGCAGAAGCTGCCTGAAAGGAGACAAGACTGGAAGATTAAAGCACCTGAAGTCAACTGATTTGAGCCCTGTCTTAAGGCTTCTTTTAAGTTCAAGTACCTCTGTATTACCCTTTAAAGTGTAAAATACCCATCTATGTATTTTTCCCAAAGCTCCTCCCCTACCTTAGGTACTTAAGCACAAGTAGTTTTTACTCCTTTCTTCTCTCCTGCTCCTCTGTAACATCAGACATGTTTTAACCTTTTTGTTTTGTTTTTTTTTAAGGCTAACTATTATTTAGAAAAACACTGATAAAACTATTGAGCAACACACACAGAGATTGCAGTGGGACCTGGTCTAAGTTTAACCCTCTACATAGCAGGCACAGAGCTAGCACCTGAATACCATATATGAAAGGGAAGCTTCCCCAGCATTCCTGAAGCCATTCCTCCTCAGGTCTTCTGTACAGACACCTTCAGTTCTACTCATACCTTCACCACCACACAGAGCCCTTCCTGACTGCAGCTCCCCCCTCAGAACTCCAAGGCATTCAAAAGAGAAGAGAAGTGCCTGCAGAGGGAGAATGGGAACATGCAGTAACACATATGGCCAACACATACTGAAAAGCCTCCACATACTGTCGCACAGAAGCCTACAGGAAGTTTCTCTGAGGTGCTTACTGCAAATCACAGCATCTTTTCTATGGTCCATCACATCTGACCAACCCAGCAACAAGATCCTAGACCACACATGTCTTCCAGCTTCAGCAGTACAGAATTACATCTTAAAACAAAACCAGTACCTATATTAGAGATATATTACACTCCTCATATTTCTGCACTGGTATCCAGTCACACCAAGTTTAACATGTAGTTTCAGGAGCATCTGAAAGGAGGGCACTGTGTCCCATACAAACTGTTTTCTCTCATCTTTCAACCACATCACTGCAGCCAGAGGAACGCTCTCTGGAGCACTGCTGCTCCTCACCGTGAGGCTGAGAGCTGTTAGCTCGAGCAGGTCTCACTTATTTGACAAACATAAAGAAACCTTCTGACTGACCTGAGCAATGGTTTGTGTCACTGATATTTCTAAGATCACTCTGAAATTAACTGCTAGCCTTTAAAAAGCAGAAAAACGCACCTTATAGAAAGAAGCATGTCGAAAACATCCTCAGCTAACTACCTGGCTGGCCAAACAACCTAGAGGAAGCCAAAAAGCTATGAGTATACACACACTATACTCTCTCCCCCAACCCCAAGTGATTTTTATCACTATCTGGGAAACTACAACCTGAAAAGCTTTGCTTCTGTTGCTACAAGAAAGCCCTAAGTAGTCCCACTGCCCAGTGCCACATACTTCAGCTTGAGTACTGGTAGAACAACCTACTCCTATGGTAGATGAAAGGAAAATGGGGATGTGTATGGAATATGGTTAACAGAATGAATAACACTAAGTAGTATTGTAGCTGAGGTACTTAACAGATGGTATAGTTAGAAAGATTACTGTGATGGAAAGAGGCAATCAAAATAAAGGAAAGCACTCACTCACGTCCTAGTCTCACAGCAGGAAACTCCTAAGGAGTAATCTCCAGAAAGAGAACCTTCCCCAGTGGGGGTCAGCCCTTAAATGGGGCACTGGAGAGGTGGAGCCAGGCTCCACCCCTTCTGGTCACACAGGTGCATTGCCTTCACCTGTGCTCACATGGCTGACTCAGTGCTCACCTCTGATCAATCAGTGTTTCAGGCCATTATTCAACAGTTTCCATACAGGATGTAAGAACATCACAAGCACGATTTCTATTCCCATGTACTAGGGAACACAGTTATAGAAAAATACAGCCTTTTCAGTTACTCTGTCCATACTCCAAGCCCACACTGGAAAAAAAAACAAAAAAACGTTTCCAGCAACACACTGATCACCACATTCCAGATAGCAGTAAGAACTTACATGTTAGAGACAAAAGATATTCTCATCCCAACTTTTAATCACAGAATCAATCCAGTAGTAATGCATTAGGTAAAGTTTACTGACACAATTAAGCTGATTAGCTTTACTAAAAGGTGTTAACAAAATCACTCTCTTATTCCCTAACCAGGTAAGGTAATTCAACATTTGGTTAGCAGAAGTTTACAGTAATCTGCATTAGACAAATATGCATCACAGTGAAAACAGCAACTGGAGTGTTGTTCATATACAACAAGAAACAGATCTTGTAACACAATGAAGCAGTAAGAGGGCAGGGCTGCAGTCTGCTGAGCTGTCGACTCCAGAGCCAGGAGCCCCAAAAACAGTAGACAAGAAACAAGACACCAGGAGCAGAATCAGTGTCAGACTCAGCAGGAAAAGAATACTGACCTAGTGTAAGAAGGACAAGCACAGAACAAGAAGTGATGTTTTAATGTACCATCTGATTTATGTTCATCCACGAGGAAGCTATTCTCAGAATAAAACAAAAAACAAAACCCACAACAACTAAAGACTGCCAAAAAAAATCATCTGACTGATGATGTGGGTGTTAAAACCTAATGGTAACAAAGAATGGAAAAGGTGGAAAGAGATGGTTACAAAGATGCCTATTGTTAGTGGCAGGATATACATTACATTTTTGGAACCAGCTTGGAACAGCTTTGCTGCAAACACAGCAAGCAAGGCTAGCAAAGGACTGGCTCTGATCTTAGGAGAAGTGAGTTTCGTCTTATATATAGAAAGCAATGGACTATTCTGAGACAAGCCAAAAGGATTTCAAATGCAAGAAAACAGAAGAGGATCCAAAAAAGAAACAAGGAAGTCTTTTCTTTTTGAAAGCTACAGAGAAATAGAAGATATCCTGGCAAACCACGCAGTAAACTCCCAGAGCAGCATTATTCATGCAGCCACAGGCTACACGACACACAAGCTGCAGATCGGATGCTTCCCACCCCAATGTAAAAGAATGCATGAGCTGGCAGCTAAAGAAAGATCACATTAAGTTTACAGATGTAAGACTCTCTGATACAAAGAAGTGATAGGAAGTGCCTCTTACAGATCAGTATCAGCAGTTTCTTCAGTGATCCAAGATGAACTTGTTATTACAGTGAGAACACAGAACTTCTGATAGGAGGATTTTAGAAAGCAGGAGCATGCACAGATGCTATTAGAAAGCCTAAGCCATGCCTTCCTAGTGTAGTTCATCCCACAAATAGAAAGAGGTTCTGAAAGTACACAAAACAAGGGGGAAAGAATAGGTACATGAAGAACCGTATGTAGAAAAAGTAAGCTTTCCATGTCTTCCTAATAATAACAGAAAGCTAAAAGAAACCACAGCACACCTTACAGTATCTCAGCTCCAAAGTTACATTCCCGATTGCTTAAGGCATTTTAACAAGACTCAAGATTCCTTGCATCTACACCTTTTTGCACATAAACCTACCTTTTAAATTCAACAGTTTGTGCAACTGTTCAGATCACTGAGGTAATTCAGATGCCCGTGTCACAAGAGGCTGCTTGATGCAGGATCTTATACACAGTCAAGACACACCACAGCTATATAGGTAGCCAGCTGCCATGCTGCTTTAGTCTGTTAAGTTAGTAATGAAGGGCATTTGCCAGTAGTTTGATGCTTCGTAGGGAATACACTGCAAAAAGGCTCAGAGGATCAAGGCTTCCTTTAATTCAGTGCTCTAAGTAGTGATCTTGGAAACAGAACCAGAAGATGCTTCCAGGATTTTGCATGAAGACTGAGAAATGGTTACAGGAATTTATAAATGAATTCATAAATGACTTGGAGTTAATGATGTCTTTCAACAAATACCAGAACTGGAAAGAAGTGCTTGGTGTGATGAGCACAAGTCAGGGGAGTGACTAAATAAAGAACCACCAAGAATGAGCTACCCTACTGCTATTCATTCCATTCCATAAACTACAAGTAGGGAAAAGGCTCCCTTTGCTTAACCAGAACAAACCAAACAAAAACAAACAAACTCACTCCAGCTGTCACAGGGCCATTAACTCACGCCAGAAGCTGGTTAAGCAGAAAAAAACAACCCTGGGATTTTGTACAGTCTCCTCCTTCAAAGATCCTAAAACATGGAATGAGACAAACACCAGCAGCTGCCTTAGTGCAGAAAAAAATAGGCTATCAGACCCTAAGACAGCTTCACTTTCCTGGCTGTGAGGCTTAAATATCTCCAAATTCAGTAATAGCAAAGACATGTAAGAGAAAAGTAATACAAATAACTGCCTGGAAAGATTCAAGAGTTTGAGTTCAGCCTTCCCTGTGCCACTGTATGCTTCAAAATCCTGCACTGAGATCTGTTCCTAAGCTTTGGAGCGAAGATGTCCTGGTGAAGGCAGGAGAAGTTAACACTTCCTTTATCCTGTTGCTCCCTGCTGGCAGGCTGGATAAGCAAATAAGGTGAGATGTGAGGCAGACAAAAAGCAGTGAGCAGCTTAAGAAACTTCACATTCCACAGCTAATCATAGCAATCTGAAGCTTCTTGTCCAGGCAGGCAGAGAAAAACTTGCTTGTTTACAAGCAAAAGCTGCATTGTTTGGGAACTACCTGGAGAACCAGGTAAATAGTTCTGGTAAATAGTACTAGAAGTGCAGAGTAGCTCGGGGATAGCCCACTGTCACCTAGATCAGGGGCAGGCCAAAGCTAAGGGTTTGTACTTCAACTACAGCCACATCACTGCACTTCTGTGAACAGAGGCAGCAACTTCAGCCTCCAGCCTAACCATGCTTCCAAGACTGTCACAACAGAGAATAAGGTTTTGGGTTTGTTTGGTTTTTTTTTTCCTCCTCTTTCTTTCCTTCCCTTGCCACCAGGCAGTATGATTTTTCCCTAAGCATCCCAAACCAACATCTAATTTAAGGCACGGCCAGTTTGGAATGCAAATACACTCTTCGAGATTGAGAGATGCCAGCCACAACCCAAGAGACCAAAAATGGTATTAACCCTCTGAATTAACATCGGAAACATTCACTGGAGAGCAGAATTCAAGAAAGGCTCAAGGCAGGTGACAGACGAAAGAACAAAACAGCCTGTATCCTTAGAAGTGCTACCTATAAAGGAAGACTGGTAACAACAACAACAAAAAAACCTTGACTTCTTTGCAGTTTCTTTAAAGCAAGCACTAAACCTACTACACACAGTCTGCATTCACTTTAGAACACAGATACCCATTTACTGTTAAGAGTTAACAGATAACAACAAGCAGCTTAACCAAAGCATTGTCCACAAGACAAACACCTTCAATATGAATCTAGCACAACAGCCAACAACGTATTCCTAATGAACAGGGCAAGAATCTAATCTGTAGGAGACCTTTCACTGAAGACTAACAGTGTAAACTGAAAGCACAGAATGCTTTACAGGAAGAAAGAAACTTTCATGTGTAAGCCTAAAGACTTCAGGTCATGTTTGCTATAGAAACAGCTTTGTCAGGTCTAACAGAACATATCATAAGGAAGGTATTTCTCAACCTAACTTTTCAACTGCTGGTCCCAAATCTAGAATGACTACTGACAACATCCTAGCTTGAAGCTTTGAATCACTCAGCACTAAGACCCTTATTTTTCAGTAGTTTCTCCTTACGTTTCTTCTTCCCTCCCTATGCGCGACAACACATTCTGAATAGCTATTACTGCTATATCTTATAATTTAAGAATCTGTATGCACATTTCAACAGATTATGAAGTCTTCTGGCTTCAGTATACCAATGAAGAGACTTACCTAATGGCACGTACAGCTTGGGGCTGTACAGAGAACTGAAGTAGGTGAGATCCAACACGCATCAACATGGTACACTCAGGTAAGCCTCCTGGAACCTGGTTCAGAAGCTGTACTGATTGTTCTCTTTATCAAGCACCACTGCAAATTCACCCAAAGCTGATCTTCCTCTGAACTCATTTGTTTTTAAATTAAAAAATATATATATAACTGAAAATTTCAGGGTGTTAAGCAAGGTGACAACATATAACTGCACGTGCAAAGCATCCACCTCCTGTACTACTGCACTCAGAGCCTTCGATCAGAGGCAGCTGCACACCCTTACAATGGGCGTTCCGCTCTACCCAAACCCAACTATCAGCACTCCTCCTCCTGCAGTCAGGATACCATTCCAAGGCTCACACAGGAAGCATTTACATCCACCTGTTCTTGTGCCACTGTTGTTCTTCACCTAGTTCTCCTCGATGTCTACCCCTTTCCCACAGGACATTTTCATACACAGCATTATCACATCCTTTCACATTAAATGAGCAAAAGCCTTCAGTCTCCTCCTCAGAAATTCTACTCTCTGGTCACACAAACGATCTTTTTGCAGTTCACTTCCTTCTGCACTATCTCACATATCTTCTTTCTCTACACCAATAAAGATTCAGACTGAGCAGAAGAGAAAAATTACAGTGTATGGAATGGTTAAAAAAAATAATCTGAAAATACCCAATACCTGAACTAAATGATAGAGAAAAGCACAATAATTGTGTCCAGAAACAGACAAAGGGAAACATGCCTTGGAAAAAAATAAAAGAGTCTGAGATCTGCTTTAAGGCAAAACTGAGGATTGTCACCTAATCTCTGCTATAGTTAAACTGCTGTGAATTGTGATTATCTGTAGAATCGCCCTATGTTAACAGCAAAATCCATGTGAAGTTCAGCATCTAAAAAAGATCACCTAGACTTATTCAAACAGCATTCTGAACTACCATGAAAATAACCACACCACATTCAGGAACACGTCAGACACGAGCGACTCCTGAAAGGATAGAGTTATTCAAACCTCCCAAAGCTCTGTCTTGATGCCAAACGAGAATAGATGCCAAAAGTCAAATTCAGCTCTGCCCTAACATAGTTATGTTTGCATTAAATTGATTGGATGATGCACTAATATGAGACACTGGTGTAACCCCTCCCATGGGCGATGTTCTCCTGACCTCCCTGGCTTTCCTTTGTCAGTCTGCCCCAAGCAGAGCCCCAGTAAAGCCCACCACTGCATGCATCTAGAGCCAAACAGCCTCAGCACACAGAGGCACGCTTCTTTGCTGCTTTAAGTGACCTCACTTAAAAGTAAGGCCCCATAGACAAATACTTGTGAACATCCAGCCCCTAGTTATCCAAAACACAGTACGCTTTACAGAGAGTCCTATCTTAAATGACACTCATATCTGTCTCAAGTGATTAGAAAGCAGAAGCATCTCATGATTATTCAGCAACAATTACATTGAGCCAGCTCATACGAATACTCCACTGTCATTCTTACCACATTGGCATTATTTCAGCTTAAATCAAGTCGCGTTCATTCAGTATTCAGCCTTGCCCAAAAGCAGCAAGTTTTCCAAGAGTGCCAACTTGACCACGAAAATCAAACATAGCAGTTCAGGTTACCAGACTACCAACACACCAACAGGATTTCAGCTACACCATCATCCCTTCATGGGCACCACAGTCAGGGAGATGATTTCAGACCACCACCTACTATGTTTGGAACAGGCAGCAGTCACCCAAAGCAGACACAAGCAAGAGACACCATCTTGTACTCATCCCTAAGGTAACACTGATATTACAGCTGCCACTTCTACCATTCCTTACTGAAGTACTCAACTTTTGCAAGCTGAATTTTTATGAAAGCTTTTTTCCAAGGCCAAAAGCAGAGGTTTTTCAAGCAGGACCTGTGTTAACAAGGCTGCATCTACTGCTGTACTCAAACACCATTTGCCGAAGTAATAACACTTGATGTGTTTGCAACAGGTCTTGTTCAGGAAACAACTCCACACACCACTATGAATTGGTTATTTCGTCAGCTCTGAGCAGGGTTTTCCTCACTGTAAAACTAAACGCTCCAGTAACAGCAGCATCTTCTGTAGGAGCAGGAAGCATTAGGACGAGATGGAGCTGGCGAGCACTGGGCTGGCAGAAAAAACACAGGCAGTACTGGCACAAGGAAAAAGATGAGCACAGAGACTACACAATTCCTCACCTAAGATGACAAAGCTCCCCAAAGTTTGTTTTATGCTCCTCCAAGTAAGGCTTGATGCAGAAAATCATAGGTAAAAAAAAAAAAAGAATTTCCATTATGAATATTTCTTTGGGAATATTTCTACGATGTCACCATACAGCAAAAAGACAGACAAGGGGCATGAGGCTGCCCAGGACAGTGCAGCACTTGATCTTAACTTCCTGCATGAACTACTAAAGCTACCTCATCTGGAATATTCACAAGTTCATTCTTTCACCCTTCTTGAAAGCTTTGTCATGGGAAAGCTCATCATGCTCTTGATATTCTTTGCTGCTATGTGACAAAAAAAGAAGCTGAGTACATTTGGTAGGAACAGATGCAAATATGCAGTATTACACCAAAATCAGATATCCAGAGGAAAAAAGGCACCAACTGACAGGACTCTTCTCTGTTCCCATTTGCCTTAAATATTATAAAACAAATGAGCTCTAAAGAAGAAAATGATTCCTCATTTAAGACCATATAAAGTCCACTAATCTCAGTTATCCTCTTTACATAATAATTTCTTGCTCTGTTCACCTGTGGTCCTAATAGGCTGTGAAGGAGGTGATGCACAACACCCCCTAACATAATCACCATCTACCCCAAAACCCTAAAGCACAGTTCTCCGCTCCCAGCAGCAACAGCTCTAACAACCACGTGATTATCACTTACTAGAAGGAAATCCCAGCTGCGAAAGAACTCTGCACCTCTGGTACTCTGTTAGTAATACTAAGCACAATAAAGCTATGCAATAATTAATATTTCCCAAACTGAATACCTGATCCTCCAGACTTAAGATTCTGATTCTTAAAATCTAGCATGCGTATTAATGTGCGTTTTCTTACCAACTTCTTGCAACCACTTTCGGCCCGCAGCGACACGCTGTCACACCTCCATTCAGATACTCACTTGCCAGTGGCAGGCTGGAAGACAGGAAGGGCTCAGCAAGAAACCACTTCTGAGAAGAACAGCAGAGCAGGGAAGGAATGACTCTAGACACAACAATTAGTTGAGAGGGGATGCGATTACTGGTGAAAGTCTATTTCAAGGGATAGCCAGAAACAAGCACGTGACATGAGAGATGAAGAAAGCGAGATGAAGAGCAGGGCTTCACCATGAGGAATTCCACCCTAATGCAAACTGTTTATCAAATAACTGTCTGAGTGCTACCTCGTGCAGGGAAGTAGAGCATTCAAGAACGAGTGCACAGTTCCATGACGCTAGAGCTGTGACTGCTGCAGTCTGCAGAGCTCCTTTGTCCAGACTAGGAATCGAGCAGAGATATACAAGAACCATGCACTGAACTCCTGCCTTTGCGAAGGCTCCCCGAGTTCACTGCTTGTGTTTTCCTGGCATCTGCTAAGTGTTGCTTCATCAGTCGCTACTGGAGAAGAAAAATAAGAATGTGGAAATGTGCAAAGCCCTGAAACTAGGGAGAAACAACCCCCAGGTACGAGGACAAGCTGGGAGCTACCCAGCTGGAAAGCTGCTCGACAGTGAAGGGCCTGAGGTTCTGGCAGACATCAAGCTGAGCACAAGCCAGCTATGTGCCCGCCACCAGGAAGGCGAGCATCATCCTGCACTGCATTAGGCAAGGTGACACCTGCAGTGCAAGGAGGTACACCACTCCCTCTACTCAGGGCTGGTAAAGCCACACCTGGAGTCCAGTTCTGGGCCCCTCGAATGCAAGAGATGAGGAAATACTGGAGTCAGAAGAAGAAGCACGAAGACAACAAAGGGTATGTAGATCCTCTGAGAGCCAAACAGAGCAGGGACTGCTCAACCCAGAGACAAGGAGGCTCAGTAGGACCTGAAAGGAAGGTCTGAAGAAGATGAAGCTAGGCCTGACACCAGGACAGGAGGCAACAAATGTGAACTGCAAAGCAGGAGGTTCCCTTTGGACATCAACAGTTGCTTATTTTAATGACTAAGCACTGTCCCAGCATAACACTCATGAAAGGTCTCACAGCACTAACCTACTCCAGGCTACAAGAAACTCCACTCTCTCCCACAGATAACTTGAGAAAACAAAGGTAGGCCATCCCCATCCAAGGAACACTGAGCGGGATGAGTTCAGAGTGTCTCATATATTAATAAAGTTTCCCGTTCAAACAGAAAAGTCTTCAAGTTAGAAGGTACTCCATGCTTCTTACAGGAGTTTTTAAACTTCTCTACTCTGATTATTATGAGGAAAAAGCCCTTCATGAAGTTCCAAATAAGTCAAACATCCACTGGCCTATGTTGTCCTCCTCAGTGTCCGTCCTGTCCCACTGTAGTGCAGTTGCTCTGTTAGCCACCATCTCAGAGATTAAACTATTTGCTCTTCTACACCCCATAAGAGCAATATTATTAAGCCAATGCTAGAGCGAGCCACTAAGTCAGAGAGGTCCCAGAGAGTCCTGTCACATACATTACCTAAACGTGCTTCACACACAAAGAAAAAGATAACCATCAGCACTGATTTCAGGGACAAAAGCATCATATGTAGTGCTGTCCACGTTAATTAGTTATGAAATGTGGAGAAAAGAAGAAAAACCCTTTATTTAGAAGACATCTCATCACACTAGACTCCACACATTTTGTTTCATTGCTACTTACACTATAAATCTTTCCTGTATTGCTTTTTCCTGTATAACTCTCTTAATTAGAATCCGAATTCAGTGAATGCCTTCTGCATCCTCATTTGTGTAACCTCTGAGGAGAATGACAAGCAGAAATCCTTCCCAGCATACTGGATGGCATTCAGTGAACAGATTGAGCCTCGCTTTGCAGCGTTTTTTTTTTTCTTTTTTTTAATTAACCTCTATGTTTCAAGAGAGCTGGAGCATAATTTGATACACGAGATAACTATCAACTGACACAGAAACTGGAAAGCTGGAAAGAGGAAATACTCAAAAGCTGAGGCAAAACAAGTTTCACGTTTCTGGTTTACCTTTCAGTTGAGGTATCGCTGGAGAAAGTTCACTTGGAGTTTGACAAAAGATCATCAGTTAAACTGTGGCTGCACACACTTAATTAAACCTTATCAAGATCTCAAAGCTGTTTCTCAACTTCTGAGCACTACTTATCACCCAACAAGAAGAAACGATCCCTATCAGATGCCACCGCACTCCCCCCACCCCCAATATTAGCACAAGCTACAGCAACTAGTGCAAAAATTTAGGTCATAAAACACGCACTGCAACTAAGCCGCTGCATTTCCGCCTGCGTTCAGCTTGCTGTGACTCTCCTTCTACAGGCGTCCTCACGTAGAGCCATCCTGCAGCTCAGGGCTGACGTCCACACTCAGTCCCACGTACATCTTGCCCTGCGTTCCCTTTCCAGACACAGAACTAGGTTTTCACTGAAGCCAGCTGTGCGCTTCCTTTCCAAGTTGCTGTAGTATGTGATGTGGCCGCAGGCGTGCCACCAGGCACTGCCTTCTGACAGATCCCCAACAGCTCTCGCTGCCTGGGCTCAAGTACCCCCAGGAAAAGCTTCCCATTTCCAAATGAATTCACACAGCAAACTTCCTCCACAACTCACCTCACTGCAGCGTTCCCAGAGACACACAGACATCCAGCCCGACCTGGTGCCTCACAGTAACGCGTGCTGATGTTGGAGAGGTAGAGGTGTTTCAAAACTGGCTTTTTGGGGCTGTTTCTCCCTGCCTGCCATCCTTTATCAGACACACAGATTTCTGAAGGGCTTAAAGTGGTTCAACTGTTAGCGAGTCGGCAGCTTTTGAGAGCCACTACTTAGAGAAACCAGGCTAAAAACATACATTAGAAGTAAAATCAGCAACTTGAGTTCTTGATAAGCATACGAGGAATGTGCAGCTAGAAGTATGCGACCAGAGACAAGAAAGCTATGGCACAGCAACAAATGCTCACAATGAACCACGTTCAGGGCTCAATATTTCGTTACAGATCCAACTTTGTAACCACTCCTATAGAGAAAAAGGAGCAAAAGAAGGCAACCCCCCCCCCCCCCCCACCCAGAGCTCTGTTGGCAGGAGTTGCTTTCTCCATGCACATGAAGCTCAGGGCTGAGCTGCTGCCTCCCAGCGCAGCCCCACAACGCTGTCGACCACCAGCGCAGCTCAGGTGCACAGCAGCCCGGGTATTTACCCCCTACAGCGTGACTCGGCCCGCTATTTCCAAAGCTGCCCTTAAATATCTGTGCTACACTCTGCCCCAGCAGCGCGGGCAGAGGTGAACGCACCGCTCCGAAGTTCGGGCCGCCTCGCAGCGCTGAAGAAGAAAAGCCGTGGGACGCCGGGTGAGGATGTGCCGGCGAGAAACGAAGGGGGAACACGGGGAAACAGCGGGCAAAGCCCGGGCAAGTCCCGCAGCGCAGAGCGGCTCGAAAAGAGCCGGGCCACGGAGCGCAGCGTGCCGCCGCCGCTCGCCCCTCGCTCTCGCAGCCTATATTTGGTATCGAGGAGCGATCCGTGGGATGGGGGGGGGGCACGGCGGGGAGGCTGCACCCCCCAAAGCAGCGCTGGGGCCGCAGGTGGAGGCGGGCGGTGCGGCAGCGGCCCCAACCGCACGTGAACCGCCCCGGGGACAAAAGGCGCGGGGCTGCGGCCGCCCCCTTCCCTTCCCTTCTCCCCCCCACCTCCTCCCCCTCCTTTTGGGCCATTCCCTCCTCGCGCTTTTACCTTCATCTTCGAGCTCGAGTTTCTCCAGCATCCCTTCGGAGGCGGCCGGGAGCTGAGAAAGAGCCGGAGCCGCTGCCGCCGCCTGCGGGAGGGAAAAGAGGAGAAGGAGACGTGATGAGCATCCAGGCGCAGACTTAGCGGCCCCGCGGCGGCATCGGGGAGACGGAGTCGGGCACGGCTGCCCCTCGGCCTCCCGCACACGCCCGGCTCGCTGCGCGCTGCTCTTACACACACCCAGGGGGAGGAACCGGGACTCGCCCTTCCTCCCCCACCCCCCTCCTCCTTCTCTCGGCAGTCCATTAACCCCGCGGCCGCCGGGCTCTTACCGGCACTGCCGCCCGCGGCCGCAGGCGCGGCCCCGCCCGCAGGGAGCGGCCGTCGGATGCACCGACGGAGCGGGGCTGACCGCGGGGCTGCGCTGCCCCACGCACCGCTCGGCCGCCTCTCCCCCTCCCCCCTCCCCTCACCGTTCCCCCCTCCCGCGGGGGAATGGTACGTTCCGTTTTGCTGCAGTCGGAGCCGCCGGGCAGCGGGGAAAGGAACTACCACTGCGGCGCGTGGCGGGGAGGGAGAAGGGGAGGAGAGGGACGTTTGGACGCCACGGCGATCTGAGGGCTCCGCCGGACCGGCCGCCTCCCGCAGCCCATCCCGCGGCTCGGACGAGCGGCCGACTGCGCTGCGTGAGGGCGGTGCGAGAGGGGGCGGGGGGGAGGACGGCCCTCGGATCCCCCCGCGGGGTTGTGGTGGTACGGCTCCGCGCGCTCACCTGCGGGCGGAGCGGGCGGCACCACTGCGCTGCGGGGAGGGGGTGCGGGGGTTCCCCGGCGGGCGCTCCCCGAGCGGGGGGAGGGGGTGGGGGGGACCGCCGTCCCGCGCACCGCCGGTGGTTGCGGTACGGAGAAGGCGGAGCTCAGAGGGCATGGTGTCGGTGTTGTGCTGAAGGTCACGCGTTAAAAGCGATCAAAGCGAACGTTATGGGGGGTGGTTCATCAGGATTTCAGTGTCAGAAGCAGACCAGGCCGGCGCTATTTAGGGATGTTCAGTGGGAAGATGACTATATCCAGTTCTTTACCATAATGATGCTTCGGAAGGGAAACCAAGAAGCCTTTCACTTCTCCAAAAGCAATGCCTCCTGTTTTTTTCCGCGGAAACTACAACCGATGCAAAGAGCACAGTAATACCCTTTGGTGGAGCAGAGCCTCAGCCACAAAGCGCTGCTTTTCAGCATAGGCACCTCCGTTAGCTATGCACCTTCACCAGTGATAGAAGAAGAGCGTGTGTGCCACGCTCTGGGCACCATTTATTTATTGTTTTGTTTCTTTGTTTGGTTTTCTGCGCGGAGGAATTGAGCAGCCCACCTTCGCGCTTCCACCTCTGACATCGGGGGCTGGTGATAAAATAGGAGGCATTACTTTCGGAGCATGCGTTGCGGTTGCGTGCTCTTGAAGGACGTGCCGGGTTTCGATAACGCGTTCTGACCGACCTCACCGAAGGTCTGAAGGCAGTTCCTATTAATTGACAGCGTTTCTCAGGCTATTTTAAGTGCTTTGGGAGCTGTTTTTAAGAGCCTTAAATAATTATATCCCACGTTGTCTGCCTTGACACTGATGAGTTTTTACGTACTTTGCTAAACACAAGAGAGGAATAAGATGATGCCTGATTGGAAATAACTCTCCTGATTTGGTGTCTTGTGTAAAACAACAGGTATTTACTCCGAGTTATCATTTCCTGAGCGCCATACATGAGGAAATACAATCCCAAGGTTCTTTGTAGGTGGAGGTGACATTGAGTCTTGAAAGGCACGCACTGCATTTCACTGCTGTGAAACAGGGATGTGTTTATAGTAAGCCAGGAAAGCCTCTTTAACGCAATGAGCCCCACTGCGCTGGGAACCTCAGAGCTTAATGCAAGATCAGGGCTTTACAGAGGCAGAAACTCCATCCAGATGAGGAGTATTATGAGAAAGTCAAGGTAATTTGAAGGCGGTAATTAAATATATAGCAGGGATTTGTAGTGTAAACTTCATGCTGTTACGTTCAGACTGATCAAAAAACAAAACAACACAACACACACACAAAAGAAACCCAGCCACCAGCAAAGTAAATTGAGAAGTTAAGGCTGAAATTCCATCCCTCATTCTGCCTCGGTG
The DNA here is from genome assembly GCF_038088225.1 of Cyrtonyx montezumae. Taxonomy (NCBI): domain Eukaryota; kingdom Metazoa; phylum Chordata; class Aves; order Galliformes; family Odontophoridae; genus Cyrtonyx; species Cyrtonyx montezumae. The sequence continues at coordinate 5,872,855 of NW_027072037.1, forward strand.
TTAGGATTTATTTAAACCAGTCTTAGAACAAGCTGCTGATCATGGTGTTCATTCTGCTCATCGCATTGCATTCTAGCTCTTCTTGTGCTTGTAGGCAACACAATGAGTCGGAACAGGAAACTGATGCAGCTGAAAAGCAAACAGTCCAAGAGGAAAGCCTGGGCTTTATCCAGATCAGTTCCCAACCCAGCTCTCCGTGCACTTGCACTGGCACAAGAAATGCTGAGGGCAGTGGTGGCAGTGGGACCGTGCCTGCTGGAAACAGCCTGCTCATGTTCACTTGGATGGATGGTGGGAACAGTGTTCACTGTGACCTGCTGCAGCAGTATACAGATCAGCAGATATCAGCAATCCTTGACAGTGCCTGTCTCTGCAAACTCTGTCTGCTGTTTTACAGAAGGATTACCAGGTAAAGGTAGAAAAAAATCTGTCTTTCAAAGCAGCTGTAATTCCCACCGAGCTGATACTACGTGCTGTAACATTTCAGTATCTGCTATGGCTGCTGTGCTGCCGCAGGAGGTTTCTATTAACTATATCCTCAGGATTTGTCCAGATTAGTATTTGAATTATTGGTATCAGAATGTGTCAGGTAACCCGTTTTAACTGTTTGAGCTGCAGTGAGTATCTGCATTGTGTACTAAATATTAGTAAGGAAAATAAACTTTGTATCAGTTTAGAAGAAAAAATATATGCAAAATCAAAATTGCCTGAATGCATTTTTTTCTTTGCCACATTTCGGGTCTTCTAGGAGCATTATTCAAGCCAAAAAAAAAAAGCAAGGACTTATGACATAACACTGAACCAGCCTGAAAACAGGTGATGTGCTTTGTAGAGGTAAAATCTGTCGTGTCAATTTAATATGCACTTACATATTATCCTGAAGTCATTTCAGCCCCGTGTCCTGTAGGAATTCCTTTGCTTTCATAAGGATATTCCAAGCATTTGAACTGTGGGAGTGGTTCAGGGGTGTGGACAGCAGTTATCCTCAGCATGCAACTACCTCTGGTATATCTTCCTGATGGTTTGACTCCCTGAATTCACCATATCCACCAGGATAGGGATCTGTCAGTGGCAGTCATCAGATCAGAGCAGTTATCTGAGTCTGAGTGTCATCTCTCCTGAGCTGGGACACATTCTGTGTGGCTTTTCCTATAGAATGAGTTACCCTAGGTTGCTGCTACTGCAACCAGGGGAGAAGCAGTAGTTTGTAGGCCGTCATTCATATGATCTCTTTTAGACAGGAACTCAGTGCACATGATCTGTGTGCTGGGCTCCAATCTCTGCACTGACTAGATCTCTCCACCTCCAGTTAGTCAGGTTCATTCTGCCTGGAATATGTGTATGCAAGGGGAGGTGGGTGGAGGGAGCCAAGGAACTATAAACTAGTCAGTACAACTTTGATTCCAAAATGGATAGGAAGAAAAATACACCAATTTTCAGTTATCAGAGGAAGGAAAGATTTCTGGTAACAGCCAGCATGTATGAACAATGCCAGGTCAATCTCAACCACTTTAATAACAGGCTAGAAGTCTTGGAGTAAGCAGATGGCAGTGTGAGTTAACGAGGCTGTCGACACTATCTCATGACACTCTCCTAAGCAAACCAGAGAGTCCAGATGAAACTGCTGCTAAAGGTCAGAGCCATGCTCACAAGGAAGGCAGTAACATTTCTTTATCTAACTGGGAGGGTTTAACAGAGGATTCCATGGAAGCTCTGTTCTCTCTAATACCATTCAGTGTTTTCACTGGTGACTCAATGCAGAAGTAATCAATAACCATGTTTTCGGGTGATCCAGTACTAAGAGAAGCTGTACCTTTTTGGGTAGCCTTACAACTTAGATAATCTTGAGAATTCCTGAAATGCTTTGGAAAGAAGGGTGCACGTTGGAATGGGTAAGTACAAAGCTATCCACTAGTAAGAACAACCAAAAATAAAATGAGAAAAGCCTGGCTGTTAGCAGTCGTGCAAAGAAATGACCAAAGCATGAAACTAAATGTCAGACAACGATGTCAAATTCATGGGGAAAAAAACCACACTGAACACAGGTTCACACTAAACTGAATCACACAGAACAGCAACAACAGTGATAGAGGAGTTGAGAAATCCCAACATGTAAAGAAAGACTTGAAGACCTCCTCGAAAGAAGAGGACCAAAGGGAAAAACAGTAACAGGTTCCAAAATGTAATGTATCCTTGCAAGGAGGAAAGTGACAGGGAAGCACCATTACTTGATTGTGCTGGGGGTGGGGTGAGGGGAATGAATTTTTTGGAGCCCTTTCTAGACTTCTTTTATTTCTATTTCTTTCCAGTCTTTACAAAAATACAATGCAGTCTTAATATGGGAATCCAATGAGAACTCTTTGTTTTGTATGGAAGTCAAAGTTTACATACAACCTAACAGATCCATAACTCCACTGTGCTTCTCTGTCCAAGTGGCTTGAATTCTAAACTAGAAGAACACTAAAGCAAGCATTATTTGAGTAATAATAAAGATGACTCATTAGTCTTTGATGATAGGTAGCAGTAGAAAAGAAAAACAACTGAAAAATGCTGCTGCAAATCACACAGGTCTGCACAGAACAGACTTCAGCATTGCCACAAACACATCTGTCCTTTAGTAAGAAATAGGTGTTCTCAGTTAAATTCAAGGCTGCCCCTCTCCAGGCTCTGCCTGACCCTTCTCCACCGTTCTGTTCTGCTCACTGAAGGCAGTAGCATCGCTGAGACTGATCTATGCCGGGTGCCACCTGTTCAGCAGCAAAACAGAATGCCCTTCCAAGTACTTCGAAAGGAACAAAAATGTCTTACCTTATAAAACCTAATGGATTGAAGAGCAACAAGAAGGAATTCCCATCTAAATGCAAATCGAGACAAACCCATTTTGAATGCAAGAGTAAACTACAAATGGTAATTTTCCCACCGTCGCTAGTGCTGCTTACAATTACAGTTCTATACAACTCAAGTAGTCAAACAGCCCTTCTGCTGATGAGCTGTCAATGAACAATTTAGATTTTTTCTAAATGTATGCCATGGATATGCTTTATTCTGTAGTGGTCTGTTTGTGCAAAGTTAATTTTAAGAATGTACTGCTTGCTTTTTGTTTAATTTAGTCTTGTTTATGAAGTGGAAAGAGACAAAAAATATCAGAACAAAAAAGGGTTTCATCTGCTGCTTACTGTAAATCATGATACCGGTGGTCTGCCACAGCTGAAAGGGCTGGGATCAGCGAGGCTGAGGTTAGGATGCCATCCTGGGTCTGCTCAGTGTGTGGTGAAAAGCATGACTGTAGGATGGGGGTGTGAGTGCCTGCTGTGTGATGAGAGGGTCAGTCCCAGTGCAGCATTCCAGTCCTGGTTCTGCTGCAACATCCTCCTTACCTCAAGGTCCTTGGAGTCCCACAGTGCCCAGAGAGCAGCTGTGTAGGTAGTGTAGTTTCTACCATTTATTCTAAGGAATCTCTGTTCCAGCACTGAACAAATTAGTAAGGAGGGGGATCTCACACGAAATACTGGACTCAAGCTTTTTCTTCCTGTACCTGGAAGAAACGCAATTATGTTTGCTCTAGCCTCAGCTTTTAGATATGAGATGTTGTAGTCATTCCAGTGTAGTATGTAGAAACAAAGACAGTGACAATGTAGACATTACAATATGTTCAGAGTGCAGTAACCAAATCCCAGCAATGCCTGGCACTGAAATTGTACTCAGCATCGTTATTTTATCTTCTCTACTGGATCCTGACTGGTGGCAGCTCAGCACTCTGTCCTTAATCTACAGGGCCCTAAATGATTGAGACAGCTATCCTGCAGCAGGTATGAAAGCAATGGGGCAAGTTCTGTATATTCTCTATGTATTTCTGTTATTGTATATGAGATGAAGGATGACTGCAGAGGTTTCTTTTTACAACAGCTCTCACAGACTTTGCCACTTGAGCCAGGAAGGTTTTTTTCCTTCATCCCAATGCCATCAGAATAGGAATCCATCAGTAGTCCTAACGAGGAGTCTGTTGGCATGGACTACAGATGAACTGTGTATTGCTTTTACGTTTCATAGGTAGTAAGTAAGCCTGAATCTGTATCCTCACAAATTACAGAAGCTATAACATTAATTACCTTACAGAGTTAATTATTACTGATCAGCAGTCCCTGTTGGGGATCTTTAGTAGGTTAAATGGATAACGTAATTGGAACAACAATAAAATTTAGCCTTAAAAAAAGCAAGGAGTATAGAAACGCATTCAGCACTAGGAAAGATGTTGAAATAAACGCTGTGCATTTATAGCAAATCTTCACTGCGATTACAGCGCAGAGTGTTGAAATGTTATTAACCCGAAGGCATACAAACTGAATGTGGAGACTGATCTGACATTTTTAGTAGAAAGCCCAACCTAAATATTTCTGTATGGAATAGTCCCGATGAGTTCCATCACCGACTGGATTGAGAAACAGGACGGGTTTACAAACTTCTTTTGATCCAACCTCAGAAACGAAGAACCTGTTGCACATGAGAACACTGCCCTATCACACATGCTTTGTTTGAGCAGAAAAATTGCTTACCAGAGACACGAGAGTTAAGCAGTTCTAAAAACATAAGCTTCAAAGGAAGTAAACAAGCAAGTTACAGTCCTGATCCCCAGTTCAACTCTTAACGAGACAGAAGTGGAGAAGAGGCCGCACTTGTTTGCACAACCTCTTATCTCTGGTGGTATTTCTGAGCCTGTCTCACTCTGCAGCTCTGATAGGGTTTTGAGTCCAGGATATCAAAGAAGCCTTCTCTAACTGAGCCTTTGTGGGCAATATTATTTCCTCAGCTCGTTCCTGTAGAACATAGGTGGAGGCTGACTCAGTGTTATGAGAGTGAGATGTTATTAACCAAACAGCATGACAATTAACATTCTGTCCTTTTTAACACGAAATTAAAGGCAAAGAAAGTTCCATACATGGGAGGGGCTGACTAGAGGTTGTTTAGAAGAATAGTGATGTCCCAAATGGTGCTATTTCTGCAAACACGAGGATATCCCTTAGCAGCTTAAAGTATTCCAAAGTTCTTAAATATTCTTGTTGTCAGTGTTCGCTATCATATCTGCTTGGAAGGAAATACTTTAATTTTTTTCACGTTCTCTTTGAAATAGGACCTCTTATCTTACTGGCTGAGGGAAAGGAGAAATTATCGCTGAAGGAAACGGTAGTAATAGGTAGTAAGCATGATTAAAGTAGATGCATATGGTTGTGACAAATGTACTGGTTTTTTTTTTTGTTGTTGTTGTTGTTTAATGAAGCTAAATCATTGGTAAAAAGCAGGTAAGCACCGACTGATTTGAAGTGGATGGAGGAATAAGTGTGAGCCCACCTGACGCTTCCTTCTCAGGCATTGAGTACAGAAGGATTAGCTGTGTTAGTTAAAGTTAAGTGCTTAATTAAATACTGTTGCTGGACGGAGGCCAGAGTCCTGCAGAGTGCTGCACAGAGCAGGGGCCGCTGAGGATAACAGATTAAGAAATATATACTAAGAGGCAAATCTGATTTGAACAAACATTTACTATACACTGTTTCCCCTTCTTCACCTTAATGTGGTGTTTCAGAGCCTTGCTCGTGGGTAGTGGCTCACTGTGTGCTTACTGCACCAGCTTTCAGTTATGGTATTTTTTAAACCTAAAATTAAATAATATTTCCCTAAGCAAGCCTGAAGATAGCTGATGCCATATTTCAGGCTTGAGTAAGGCCTGCACAATTCTAGTAACCTGTTAGTGGCCTGCTGTCAAAATGGCATTTCCATGATCATCAGCAGAACTCGAAGCCTGGAAGCAGATATGCTGAGCCCAGACACAAGCAGGATGATGCAGGTGAGATGCTGGGGTGGGTTACTGAAAGATAGAGGCAGGCTTCAGCCCAGAGCAGATTCACCCATGGTCTTGACAAAGCTTTTAGCACATGAAATACACCTGGGCTGAGCAAATGATTCACTCTGCAGCACGAGCTGCACTACAAAGCGGATAACTACTGAATAAACAAATGAGCTGTGCACTAGGCAGACACTTTGTACAGAGCTTATCTTAATTGAGGATCTTAATACACAATAGGACACTGAGTATTCGAAAGCTATCTCAGAGAGGCAGGCAAAGATAATAAAGTATATTTCAGTGCATTTCATAAACTTCCTTCAACACAGAGCCCGTGGTTGACTTGTAATCTGCAAATAGATCATTTTTTTGGACAAAAAGCTATTCTTCAGATGGTGCTTAGTCTGCATAGCTTCAGGAACGTGGCCTTCCTCTGAGTGATTCCCTGATCTACTGCTGATCACTCCGGGCAAAATTATTGTGCACTGCTTCTCTTTTTTAGTTCTGCATAAAAGAAATCTGCTGTGACAGCATCATGCAATAGATATCTTCCTTCTCTCATGCATGCTTTCCCTTTGGACAGCCTCTTAACTATATCTTTCCATCACTTCAGGTACATTACAAGTGAAACCAGATCTTCCATGTACTGCTTCTGTGGTTTGATACCATCTGAAAGGGGCTGAGGTAAGTACTGTGTTGAGCAAGAAGCATATCAACAGCTTCAGCTAAATGTTTTATGACTACAAACTATACCATAAAGAGACGTGGAAATACCAGTAAGGCTTATCCATGAACCAGAACTGGAAAAAAATATCAAATCAGTCCAATGTTAAGGACCTGAGATACACCTCCAGCTTGACACCATGCTTATGTTACTGCAGAGAGTTTATGCAAAAGTGGGACACAAAAGTATGTTCATGGTTAGGGGATGCTCACAGTGTGGATATGGGAAACAATGGGTGTATATGCACATAAGTTTAGATACAGATTCATTATTCAGCAGTCTGTGTGAGGAGATTTCTGTATTAACATAGTGTGGTATCCCAGCTATCAGTATCACCAAAATGGACTGCTTAAATTGTCATTACAGGTGGGGAGACAGTTGAGCTATGAGCAAATCTAGCCTTCCTGAAGCCAACAGAATAACTATCACTAACATATATATGTTTTATATATACACTAAATTGTGTATGTGCTCTCCAGAGACACTTCTTAGTTTCTGAAGCACAATTAAGTAGCAGACTGGAAATTTAGTGTCAGTTTCAATTAAATGGAAAAAAGAATTGAAGTTGAATACTAAATTAAATAATGCAGTCAGTAGTTTGAGATTAAAGTGGTTATTTCTGCCAGAGTGGCCATATTTCAAAGTCAATCAGCTTTAGGAACCAAGAGCATCATCTTTGCAGATGGAGATTTCTGAGAGCTTTGGACCTCTGTATGAGGGACACAACCTCTGTCTTGTGCTGGATGTCACTGGGAGGCAGAAAGTGCTCCTGGATAGCACTGCAAAGGGAAACTGCTGCTGGGTGATCCCAAGGACAGTCTAACCTTGGCCATTTGAGTGAAGTGTTGGAGTTTCAGCTGGCTTCTTCTGAGAAGATGTCCAAGTAAGGCCTTGTGGGTGAGAGGTGGCATGGGACATTCCTGAAAGAAGGGCAGCTGATTTGGCTTTGACATTTCAGTGGTTGTTAAATTCTTTTTCAGTTTGTTTGGATGATATTTTGAGCTCTTGGGAAAGCACACCAAGTTCAGAATAGAGGCTTGGCTATAGATCTCTAGAACAGTAAGTATTTATTGTTCATCAACTTAGGTAGGCATTTCACTGATTCACATTTTTAAAGTAATTTCATGGTTAATTGTAATAAAAAATGGTAAAAATGAGTAAATCCAGTGCACAACATCAAATTTGGAGCATATGTGTATGCATACTAATCTGCATACAGTCTGCAGGACACTATGTCCTGTGATAATTCTTTGAAAGATATCAGTTTCTGAGGATGTCTGACCCATTTCAGACTAAGCTCTAAAATAAACATAGGAATCAGAAAAACAGCCTGCTTTACAATGGTCTTTTGCATAAATCTTTATGTGCTCTGAAAACTTGATGGCTTTCTGCATGTTATATTATATATATATATATATATTATTGTCTGTAATGTGAAAGGCTGCTACTGAAATCTTTAAATATTACATGCTACCTTTAGTTATCTTAAGCCAGTTATGTTTCTGGTTCTTATAATATCTGTGTTCTGAAGAACTTTGTAATGTGTCTGTGCGACTTAAGGAAGTGTTACACTGCAGTTTTTATAAATGGGGAAACTGAGGCACTGGGAGACCAAGGAACACAGTGATAATCATATAAGAGAACTCTGATTATAAGAGATTATAAGAGATCTCTGGGGCGAATAGGTGCAGCCAGCTCCCTGAGCTCTACAGCAGGCCCTAGCTACTCATGCTGTGTTTTCCCCTTGGTTCAAACTCCTTATTTTCTGTTACAATTCTGTAACTGAAGAGAGAAGAAATCTCAAATTCAAAGAACAACGGCCATATCTGGGGCTATGAGGAAGACAAGGAAGAGTGAGGAAATGACCCTTTTCTTCAAAATGTGTATTGGTAAAATATTGGGTAATGGAGGAACCTATTTGGTGACCTGCTTGTATGATGTCCTTCTGTACCACAGTGGTGCTCAGTGGCACCTTGCCATCCCTTTCTGAAGACATTGCAGGACAGAAGGCTGTGCCCTCTCTGTAGAAACTACTTCTCAGTGCTTCCTAGGAAAACAGCTTTGGCAGTGTCCTGTCCCTGTGTGCAACATGGCTGCTGGGATGGACTCGAGCAGTCATCATCAGCATGCTTAGGGGAATGGGGAAGAAGAGGAAAATCTGGTGTCTTCTTTCATGAAATGCTCATACTTCTTAATCATTAGCTGCTTCCATGTGTGTCCAGAGCTGGGTGCTGAGGTAGTGCGTGCCATGATTATTTCCATGTAAATATGGTCCAAATGCTCACAGCTTGTAAGGCCAAACACAGCAGCAGGCAGACAGTGATCTCATAGCTGCTGCTCTCCTTGCCACTTGGCGATCAGCTGTTTGCTATTGTCACCACAAGCTTTCTTCTATTCTGATTCTCATGCTCTTTCCATCATTTACTCTTTATTGAATCTCTCATGTCTTCCCCAATTCATTTTCCATCCTCTGTCTGTCCATCAACTTTCATCTCCACTCATGATAGTCATTTGTAAGTGTTTTAAGAGACAATAAAAACTGTACAAAGACCCCAGCTGAGCAAAGTGGCCAATGTGTGTTTTGCTTTAAGTGCTCTGGTACTGCTGACTCCAACCAGACCACCAATGTATTTAACACTGACCACACTTCTAAGTGTTTTCTTGGATCGAGGCCATCTTCGCATTGACTTTAACCCAAACAAAATAGCACCTGAGATTCAGCAACATAAATACATAGCAACCTCAACCAAACTCAGCGCTGTAACCTTCAGATTACCTTTCTTCAGTGCCTCCTGTCATCGCTAGCTATGTTATGGCTACACTTAAAATCCATTCTGCAAGTACTCCCTGGACATAGTGCTTAGGAATGATCCTGTTTGAGACAATGCTTATGGTTTTAGAATTTGCCCAGCCTGTTTGCTAGATCAGGCTCTTGGACAGTAAGGTCCTCAGGGCAAGAGTCATGTTTACTTCTCTGCTGAAATTATCCGTGCTCATATACCACAAAACAGCAATTAGTGATTTCTTTTCTAAGCTACAAGGAAGAAGGATTTCTGTGTGCCACAGGCACCCCTCCTTGTGCAGCTATGAGGAAAAAAGTGTGTGAGATGATAAGCTCAAAAATCAGAGGTGCTAGTCTTGGCACTGGCAGCTGTCTGTAACCCTACACACACAAGAAGGCCAATCCTATGCCCTATTACTTCAGCTTTCTGTGCTTCAGCTTACACGCTCAGCATGGTAGGACTTCTGTCCTTTGTTAATCATAAAATACAATTATTCATACCTCGGGCATCACACAAATCATTATTGTCCTCCTAAAAATGTCTTCCGCACGGCCCCGCCCTCAGTGCCCGCTAAGAATGCTGTTGGGAACCAGCTCAAGGAATAAATATTTTGCATTCATTTTAGGAGCACAATGGAAACATTTTTCCAAGCTGCTGCCAAGATGGTATCTAGTCCTCCCCTGAGTCAGCAGCCCATGCAGCTGACTTTCAAATGACCAAACTTGGTTGATTGTTATCTCAAAAGAAAAAGAACCGCAGACACAAGCTGGATTTCTACAGGGCCGTGTTGCCCTCCTCATGTACAAGCTGACAGTGGCACTAAAATGCAATGCTGCAGTGCAGAAGCTGTATGGAAGGGAAGGTTGCTTGTGATGTCCCAGCAAAGCTCTCTTCTAGTGGAAAGACTTTGCTTTGTATTCCGTGCTGCTTTGTGCACAAACACATGTGGTGCTTCACTGTCATCCTCAGGAGCAGCTGGTAAGAAACACAGCAATGCTCTGTGAGGCTGCACCTGTACCTTAAATCAGAAATTAGTTATCAGGTTGTGATCACTAACAGAGCTCGCCCTTAAAAGAAGTTCTGGTCTCGCAGCAGAGTGACAGGACGCTTGTTAAATTAACAAGTCTGAAATTCAGAAGTAAGAAGTGGCACGAGAATTCTGTTCAGTGGTAAAACCATGCTGTAAATCCTAACCCCTCCTGTTACATCCTATTAAAAAGCTGCCTGCTCCTGTAGGTGTGTGAAGCTGGATGCTTGGCTTTAGCCTTGTTGCACCACACATAGTGCAGGACGTAGAGTGATAAAGGTAACTTTGCTTTCAACTTCAAACCAATAACTTCCCATTCAGGATTCTGGGGTCATGAGTTTGAAACTAATGTGTACTGTAGAAAAACATACAGGTGATCTGGCTTCAATTGCCTTAGCTACTTACAGTCTTACAAGCACTGCCAGAGCAGCTGGGAATTGATGGGACTCAGCATTTTGGCTGCTCATCCTTCCTACCTGGCCTTTCTCCTTGGACTGTAGGACTGGGAGGAACAGGGACTAGGGGAGTTTATGCTGTTAAGATAAATTCAGCACAGAGTACACCCATAGATAGCTGTGTAAATTAGCTCTGCTGAAAAAGCCACGAGCTGACAGCCATGCATTTCCTCAGGGCAAAAAAAAATAAAATAAAATAAAATTATGCAATATAAATTCTCTACATGCTATGATTGATTGCCAAGAATCTGAACACTGCAACCAGAATACAATTACATTAGGAAACTGACATTGCAGGAGGTTGTGACTGCATTTTTTTCCTCCTAAACCAAATGAGTAACTCTAGAAGAAACAAATTAACCAGTATAAAATTAGCAAGATGTCTGGTGCCTATTTTAAAAGGGGATAACAATATCAAATGTGGTAAAAAAAACCCACTAGAGTAATAGGGAGGAGGTAAAGGGACAGAACAGAATATCAGGAGAATGGGTCCATTCAATTCCAAGTGAGTTTACTGGCTCGTTTATATTATACTTCCCACTGAATCTCACTATGGACTTTCCAATGGTGTGAAGTTGTTCTGCTCAGTGGAGCCACCCTAACGCTCTGCAACAGCAGACAAAACAAATCAGGTGGGCTCAGGATGTTTTCCCCATTCATACGGTGTGTAATTGTTAAGCAATTAAATTACATGCAATCACAAAGCTGTTGATTTACTAGGTTTGCAGCTAATCAACCGTTGGACAAGTGTATTGCATTTTTACATTAAATGCACTTTCACACAGACAGCAGCAGTTGCATTAGGGATAATGTTGCAACCCAGCTGGCTTGTTGCAGCCCAGAGGACGTATTAGAGAACAGAATCATCTCCCAGAAGGAGTTGCTGGTATTAAAGCACTTGAAACTAGTCTGGACACAGCAGCAGTGCCAGAGCTTTCTCACTGCTAAATGACAGCCTTGCTGGCTCTAGGTTCCGTGATCAGTTTACTGTGGTATAAATCAGAGCTGAATCAGAGTAATGCCTTGGCACTCATTTACTTCCTTAAACCACACGAATGGTGAAATAGAGAGTTATTGCACATTTGCAGTCTGGATCCCATTTCTTTCAGCCTGTGTTGTTTTTTTTTTTGTTTGTTTGTTTTTGGTTTTTTTTTTAAGACAACATCAGAATCAAAGAACATTTTCTGTTCTCTTCATCAGATTTAAATCTCTTTAATCAGCCAGCCTGATCACGGCACTCTGGGAGGTGGCATGGCTTTTTGGAGAGAGCCAGACGGGAGGACCTGCTACACATATCCTGGTTCCCAGGCTGCCTGCCAGCAGCAGGGTGTGATGTAAGAGTCTTTCACACCAAGCAAGTTAACAGCCCTGTTTTTGAGTTTACTACATTCTGGCTGGGAAGCAGCACGAATAGCCTCGCAGGGAAATGCTGCTGCTGAACCAGCAGGTAGCTGCAGAAGCCATTTTCTCTTTCCCTCCATGTGTCTGCCACTGGAAGGGAGAGGCCTGGCTGCAGACTGTACTTCTCTTCCACAAGCTGAGCAGCAGTGACTGTGTAAAATGGGTGCTGACTGTACCTTCCAGTTTCTCCTGCATCCTGCGTGTTTGACTTGAAGAGGATGTGATGATGCAAGCTTAAAGGAGGTCTCAGACTGTCTTCTCCCTGAGACGCTCTCTTTTCAAGAAAATTCTGGGCAATTATTAGACTCAGAAGTTTGTTAGAGAGCAGTGATTAACCATAAGGAAAGGGCTGCTTACGTCTGTTCTGCTTTTGTCACTTCTGAGCAGAGGGGAGCCCCTCTGCTCCTCTTTTTCACCAGAAGAGAGCTCTGTTTGGAGCTGGCATCTTACTCTGGCCATGACTCCTCATGTAGAGAAAGAGGAAACTCATAAAGGCCAGGAAATGATGTACCACAAAAATGCATGTGTTTGCAGGAGACAGAATACTGCTGTTTTCATAGTGCCTTATGCATCAGTGGAAAAAGAAAGGACAAAATGAGGAGAATGCAACCACACTGAGCTCGACACACTGCATTCCTCCTCCAAACGGGGCAAAGCGGAAACAGGGAAAACGTGCTGGTTACTGAATTTGCAACACCTCTGCATTCCTTTCGTGGTTAGTAATGTCGCATTAGAGGGGAGTTGTCATTCACCACTTAACTGCCCGAAGGTTACACTGTCCAAACAACACAAGGCCGAAGTACAAAGTCATGAACTGTACAGCAAAACAGCGAGTCTCTCCTTCCCTATTTCATGTGGGGCATGTTAATCCTTTGGTGTAGCTTTCATCTCTTATCAGCTGATTTCTCATTCTAACCTCCTATCTCGACCACCAGGAACAGCTTTGAAGGCAGGGGGACACCTGCAAGAGCTGCTGCCGTGGCCCTACATGGCTGCTTTGGGCACCCAACAGAGAGGCCACAGTCAGAAAGGCCCAGAGTCCTTCCAGTTGGGAGTGGGGCAGTGTGCTGACCAACCCACTGCAGAACTGATTTATCCTCTCTGAGATACAGAGACAGCCAACATAAGCAGCTCAGGGTTTCTAAAGTTAGGTGGGGTAAATCCAGGCCTGAGTGATTATTACAGGCATCCATTTAGCATGGGGTTGACTGCTGAGGTCCGTGCACTGCACTGAGATGCTCGCTATAGAAGCAGCATCTCCCTCTGTCAGTGATTTTCTCCCGCTGTTTATTCCCCTTACCAAAATAAAAGGGTCAAAAATCACAGTGAGATGCACGCTAGGCTGCCACCAAAAGACAAAAGTGCTGATTACATCTGCTGGGAAACAAATATATTTATTTTTTTCCTTCTCTGTTTTTCGTCAGATTTAACCATTCAGTACCACGGCCTCAGGTGTCTAAAAAGCAAGTACACAATCAGCTTCAGATGCAGGGGGTTGTAAAAATGGGCCAAGAGTAGTTCCAAGTCCTGGTGCCTATACTCATCCACTGGTCCATTTGTTGTGTTTCTTTCAGCAGTACTTCCAGCTCTGGCTCCAAGAGTTTCTCTTTGCTCTTGCAGTGCATACCACAGTCGTGAATCATTTATAATAGTTTTAGGATCGCACACATTATCATCACTAATTAAACAGTGTAATGAGATTTAAGTTGACAAAGCCCTTGTAGATAAGAGTCAACCTCTCAATTGTCAACATAAAAGCTTCTCTGTCATTAAACTGAAAGTCTAACAGAGCGTCCACTGTGAAACCATTCATCCTATCATTTATAATGCTTTTAAGATTTTTGGAATCATTATGCCAATAAGTGGTGATTGAAGTAAACAAGAAATGGACCTTGCTTTTTGCAGATCTGTTTATGACATCTTCACTGTGAAAACAAGTATTTAACCCACTACTCAGAATAACTGAAATGTCTGCAATGCACTATTCAGGGTGCTGTCACATTTGTAAGGGAAGGAAATAACTCAGAGGGACTGAAAGATGCAACAGTTCTGGGTGAACCCCATCAGGTTCAGCTTCACGCCCTCCTGCAGGCACAGAGCCCTGCCCTCCCAGCATCTCCTTCCATGCAAAGAGGCCTCTGTGGCCTCTGCTGAGAATTAAACACATGGGGCTCTGTTTCTCACTGACCTGTGGCTGCTGACACTGCTCCCAAGAGAATCGAGAACCTAATGACTCACTGCAGCCCTGTGCACTCACTCTTGTAAATGAGATAGATATGAAACTAAGAATACGGAAACAAAGAATACAAAACAAGGAAAATCAGGTGTTGTACATCCTACGTATCTTATGTACGTTCTTCTGCATCTGTTGAATGGCAGATAATTGAGTTCAACATATTGAGTTTCCATCCAGACTCTCTTGTACAGACACAGAACCACAACAGCTAATAAATACTTGCCAAGAATTCTGTTTCTTTATTGTCTCAAGCAGCAAACCATTAAAAGAATAAAAAATAAAAAATGAAAGATCTGTCGTTCAGTCACTGTCCTAGCAGATACAAGAGGCTCCTGGGCAGTGGCCAAACAAAAACCACATTCACACACCAAGGATATGACCAACAGACTGAAGCCTACCACAGACATCTCTGTGTCCTGCAAGGCTCAGTTTCACAACCTGTGTAATCCAAGACTGCTCCTTACATGGAAAGGCAGGGAATGGTCTGGAGAAAGGTTACTGCTGTATTTCCTAACTGTGAGTGTAGGATTGGTATTATTATTTTAGATTCTTTACTTTTGCATAACAGTAGAATAGACAGATCTTTATTTTGCAAGGAGTCTGACTTCCTTTGTCTAGAACAACGAAGCTAGCTTTGGATACAACAGGATGTAATGAGCAATGAGTGAAAATGTCTATAAGGGCAAATGGTCACAGCACCCAGACACACATGGCACATCTGTGGAGATGCTGGACACGAAGGAAGAAGTGTGGGACTGCTGGCTTAGTGTATCCAGGATGCAGAGGAGCACAGAAGAAGAGAGCAGCGATTACTGAGGCTGGGGCTGGCCAGAAGAGAGAGGGGGAGGCAAAGACGTGCAGTGCAGATGTTACAGAGGAGAGTATCAGAGGTTTCATGTTTTCCTGGAACTGCTGAGTTCCTGCATTCCCAGGAGCTAAAGAAACCACTCCTACAAAGACACTGCTACCACCTGGGGTCTGCTTAAATACTCGGGTTGTTCTGCCCTTCTTTACCATGAGCTGGGGCACAGGCATGACAGCAACCACTGCCGTTAGACTGCAGTTGTCCCAGTGATCTCAGACTCCTGAGGCAGCAGGAACTCAAAACCCTGCAGCTCACGCTGTGCATTTCTTTTTGATCTTTTTGATTTCTGCTCTCCTTGGCTGCTAGCCTTCTCATCTGCTCCTTTCAAGCCAGATAAAAGACAATCCTAAATGAAACTGTATCCTTCTCTAAAGTGGCACCTCAGCAATGCATGCAGGACTCTGTAGACACTGTGAAGCTCATTTGAGCACAGTGCAAAAATTGGTTGCTGTTTGGTTAACTCACAAGACAAGTTCCCACCTCTGGATTCCTAATGCCTTGCCAGCTGAATGCTGAGAGCTGAGACAAGTCTGAGCTGTAGGGCACGTGAAATTGTTCTCACCCATCCACAGGATGGATGCACCTGCTCTAGCTCGCAGTACGAGAAACAGTTACACACACCACTGTACATTTCCCGGTGGAAAAGTGGACACAAGCACTACTTACTGGTTTTGAGGTAGCACAGGGAGATGGTGTCATTATAGGAGGCTTGGCTGCACTTTGGGATGGAGGCAAAGAAAATCTCTGCCCTGTGTCCGGAGGAGAAGAACAGTGAATCCGTGTTTCTAGTCTCTCAGGCTCATGCTTATAGGACTCAAGAGGAAACGTGGGCTGCTTGGTCACTTGTGTTGGGGTAGATGGAGAAGAGGAGAGGCCAGAGGCTGTAAAAAAGAATAATTACTAACGATCAGAAGAGAAGCAGGCAGAAATCTCAGCTTTACAGTAAACCTATATATATTTTTATCACCTTTCCCCTGGATAAAAGCATATATATCACCCTTATTTATAATAGGGGATTAAAACTGTT
Source organism: Cyrtonyx montezumae (assembly GCF_038088225.1). NCBI lineage: Eukaryota > Metazoa > Chordata > Aves > Galliformes > Odontophoridae > Cyrtonyx > Cyrtonyx montezumae. The sequence goes on from NW_027072037.1 coordinate 5,889,209, forward strand.
AATTGTTTGGCTGGATGATCTTGTACAGGGAGGCCTATGTGCCTATCACAAGAAGAGAGAGCCCTACATTTCTGTGCTATTAACTTCTCATCTGCTTCCTTATTTCTGAAGCCATCCTAAGCACTGGTGTCATTTCTTGTTGCTATTTTAATGCTTCTGTGAATCTCAGAATACCTTTATCTCATGGCAAGTGGCATAAGGGCTTGAATGCATACTTTTTCTTCATTCTGATGATTTTGTCTCATCCAGCAGTTAGAACTAAATTAGGAGGAGAGGAAAAAAGAAAAAGGGTGTATTTCCCATGTGCCTCAGCCCACATTCTGTAGGGTTCCCAGCAATGCCTTCCTACAAAGTGGGTTTGTTTCCTGCAACCTCTGAGGGGAAGGATTATTCTTTTGTGCTGAGAATCAATATCAGCAGCAGATCGTTTGTCTTGTGAGCATCCTGTTTTTGTTTGACACACATATCTACCCCAGCTGTATTTTAGGTTGTATTCTTAGGGCAGTTCTGAGTTGTTATCAAGCAGATCATTTGAGTTGTGTTTATTATCCATTTAAGAATAAACATCCACATCCAATTAGAAAATTCGTTACAACATCTGTGTTTCTGATTATATCGATGTGTATGTCAGCAAACAATGGAAGATACTTCTTTGCCAGCATGAATCAGAGCGGATTTCAAGGTGTAAAAACTGAGACTGGACAGAGCTCCAGATTTTGAAGTGGGGTGTGGGCATCGATGTGACCTCTGAATTGGGTTCACTTCTTGTACTCCCAGAGATCTGTGTAGATAACCGGTGAGCCCACAGGGGGCTCAAGTCATCACAAAGGAGCAGATGGATAGCTTCTAATAAGCAGGAAACCCCAAGCCATCCAAACAAAGGTTCAAAACATGATAACGCATCTCCAAGGCAAGTTTAGTTTGTCTTCTAAGTGTGAGATTTCAAGGTTCTACCAGAGATTTCTGCTCGCCTCTGTTCCAAGGCTCTGCACTGGTGCAAACACAGCTTCCACTGGTCCTTGCAACCCAGGGCAAGGCGTATTAGTACAACTCCATTGGTCCTCTAGCACTTCTGCAATCAAATGCCTGCAGAACCAAGAACACTGATTGAATGAACCCTTGGGAGTGTTTATATCCTGCCTTGTGTTGACCTCAGAGGATGTTCATTACCTCTTGCCATCCCCATTCTGCCTCACAAACAGCATTTATTGAGAATACTCTATTTTGGGAATGTAAACGATAAAGCTCGACAGTAAGTGATGACCATGGAGCTGTTTTTAGGAATTGCAGCTGCCCTCCAAGGACATGTTCATTTTGTTAGAGCTCTGCCAACCGAGCAGCAGCTACCACAAATGCAATGGAGGTGGGTTTTGCATGCACTGCTGCATGTTGACACACCACAGGGAGGGGCAAGGAGAATGGTCCCAGTGTTTGGGATGTCCTCAGCATTACTGACTTCAGTGAGATTGGAGAGTGTGCCACGTGCTGAAGGACTAAAAGGAGCATTTCTGCTTGCAGATAGAGATGGACAGTTCTGGAGAAGACAATCTGTGTTTTTATGGATCTACAAATGTTTCCTGAGCACTTAGTCTGGGGTTTGAGGTGCATGGTAGCTGTAATTGATGCAAATGTAAAACCACTAAAAAGGAGAAAAACACCATTAGATCTTAAATTCTTACTGCTGGAGTGTGTTCACTGTGTGCTAATGTACCAGCAAGCCTACAAACGATTTTCAGGATTAGCAATCTGCCAAAAGCATTACCAGGCATAAGGGAACCTGACAGCACTGCTATACAAGGGGTGGGGGGACAGCTGAAGGGCACAGGAAGATGTGGATCAAAGAAGACCACGCAAGTAACATCTCTTACATCCCATGAAAACTACTGTGTGTCACAGCACAGGCAGTAAGGTTCCTTGCAGACAGTGTGCCTTCCGTTGTATAAGAATGGCCTGTGATGATGAACCTCCTCTTGGGAGCAGCTTGGGGCACTTGGCATGAGTTTTTATAGATGGCAAGTATCTGTGACTCCAGAAACTTTACTGAGAGAACTTTGATCCCTAGAACAGTCTCCTCCTGAGCTCTTAACACAGAAGTACTCAAAGCAAGGCACACCCTCACGCACTCAAACTTCACTTTTTGTGTGACTATTTCCGTACAGAGATGGAGAGAAAATGATCATGGTTTTGAAAGGCTTTGGATTAAATTATGTATCAGATGTTTCCATATTCGCTATTTAAAAGCTCACCTCGTAGCATTACTGTGGTACCTATTTTATTCACATTTCTGTGCTACTGAGGTTGAAGAAAATTACGTGTAGTTTTATGATATTTAAAACAAAAGGCTCTGCTGCTACACTGCAGCTCCATGTCCAAAACCCTACAAAGACTTTTATAAAAGCCTGTGACTTTCAGGATTGAAAAGCTCCGATATGTCCCCGAGACAAAATCATTTCAGGAGTAACAGAACTCCGTCTTAACTGAATCCTACTGAACTGCCATATAAACAGATGGAATAGATATAAATATATGGGTACATGTGTGTGCAGTCACTGTGGCGGTCTACCACAGAAGAAATGGATCGAGGAGAAGAGATACAGCTTATATCCCATGTTAAACAAGAAGGCACTAAAAAGCAGCCACCATTTCTAGATTCCTCTGTAACAAGGCTGAAGAATGCAGTGCGGGTGAGGATTTTGCAGAAGAAATAGCCTTTGAAGCTGCCTGCAAACACCACTGCTGCTGATAATGAGATGAGCTGTTGTGGCATGTAATTATCTCTAATGCTAATGTTTCTTTCATCAGACAATGAAATGTGTAATCAAGTGTGGTATTTTCATGTCTGCAAACTAAATAGCTCTTTTTTTTTTTTTTTCTATTACATTAATGAAACAGTCCTAGACAGAAAAATAAAAGAAGAGGGGAAAATTCTGGATTGGCTGCTGTATCACTGGCCAATGGAAGGCGTTGTCCCATATCTACTGTTGATTGCCCTGGTCTGGTTTTATCAAAGAACCACAGAATATCCTGAGTTGGATGGGACCTACAAGGAACACTGAGTCCAACTCCTGGTTCCACATGGGAGCCCAAACCCAACCCTGAGTCTGAGAGTGGTGTCCCAGTGCTCGGTGAGCTCCAGCACTCAGGGCCATGCCCGCTGCCCTGGGCAGTCCATGCCATACCCACTGCCCTCTGGGACAGAGTCTTTCCCTCACCCCCAGCTGCCCCTCCCCTGACAGCTCAGTCCTGTTCCCCTGGGCCCAAAGGATATTCTGAAAGACAGTACTGAAAGCTTTGCTTAAATCCCCCCAGATCACGTTGACTGGCTTCCCTTGGTAACCTTGTTGGAAAAGGAAATGTAACAGGCCGAGAGTTTTGCTTTGTTCTGGTTCACCCAGCCATATCCTTCTTGCTGGCAAAACAACGCCAAAAAAAAAAAAAGAGGATTGCGTTGTGATCTCATTACTGGTGAGTCACAGGTCCTGATGTTTGTGTAATCAAATATTGATATGAATAAAAATAAGAACATGCGAAGGTAGTGCACAATCAAATCTATATAAAGAAGCAACTTACATATCACAGGGGATCTTTACTCTTCTTCCAAATCTATTTGTGAGACCTTAACAACTCTAAATAGCACTAGTCTTACTTTTGATCAAAACGGGGCCATTTCCAGTTGTCCTCTCCCTATGACAGGGTTGCCTGCAGCAACAGCCCAACATTCAGTTCTATGCCTGCATTTGCACAGCTCCAGCTTGGCTCTCACTCACATCACATGTTGGATAGAAGAGCCCCCAGAAAACACCACTGTAACAGCAGAGCCCACAGCTTTGGCCTAAGATAGCATGCAACACTACTCCACATTTAGTTAGTCACACACATGCAAAAATAATGCTGCTACCACTTGCTTCCTTAGATATGTGCAACTGTTTCCTTTAAACTGAAGCCCTTATTTCAGATGGTGTTAAAATCTCCACCCACCTCCTTGAGTGTTCTGATGCAAGCCAGCCTTCCAGTGAGGTGTAACAGGAAAGGATGAATGCTGAATGGCCATTTGTGGGCTCCCAAGAGAAGGGTGGCTGTCCTCCTGCATCCCTGGCTGAGGCCCACAATTAGCACTGTCACCTTCACTTTGTGCCTGACCTGGCAGGATGCAGCTGGTGGCTCCTGGCAGGAGAATGCTCGCAGCCCAGGGGCTCCTGCCAAAGCCTTCCTTTCATTTATCAGCTGTGATATGCCCAGAGCTCCAATCTGTCCCTCTCCAGAAAGAAACACAACCCCTTGGGCCCACAGATAGCACTGCGAATGATGAGCAAAGAATCCTTTGCAGAAGGGTGGGCTCAGGTCTTGTGAAGAGCTGCACTCCCCTGTCGAGTGGGCAAAGGACACAACCAGAAACTGGCTGTCAAACATCTCATTTGTGCTGATGTGCTTAGGATGAAGTTGTTAAAGCTGCCAAAAGTTACTATCGATGATAATCAAAACACTTCAGCAGTTTAAATCCTTGGAATCACCCTTTTTCTCATGCCCTGTACCTGAGCAAGCAGATAATGCCAAGTATACCAATAACACAAGGTTTTCAAGGTTTATATACACGTTGTATTCACTTATCACTTAGAATGAAACTTATCAAAAAAAAAGAAAAAATTAAAAGGAAAAAGAAAAACCTGGGAAGTTTCCATTTGCAGTGGCTCCAAGTGACACGTTTTGTCTGGTTCCTTCCCAGGACAGCACTGACCTTTCATTTGCACTCCCCAGCTGGCAGCAGCACAGAGAAGCAGGCAGGCTGCGGTGGCTGAATTTTAAGCAGCCAGAAGCAGCAGTGGATCTGTGCTGAGTTTGCTGCTCGTTGGGCTGATTCACTCCTCAGACACAATAGCACGTTAATTCTGACACGTAAGCAAATCGATGCAAATTATGTGAAATGCAGTTTAATGCCACTTAATGGCAGTAAAGCTAGGAAGCTAGGAGCGGGTAGAGGGCTGCTGGCTGTGCTTATTCACCTGGTGCTGGTGGTATGGACACCAAATGTTGTACAACATGCTAGCTAATAGCAAAATAAAAGTGCCTTCACTAGCGACTGCATCCAGAAACATAACTGGCAGTGCCTGGGAAGTTTCAGCCCCCTGCTAGCTAATGGTGCTTCCCACCAAGGACAACCACAGCCCCTGCTGCCAAACAGACAGCCCTTCCCAGGTCCCACACAGACACAAGGAGTGGGAGGCTCAGGTGTGCACCCCTCCAGTACAGGCGTGTGAACAAAGCCTGTACCCATCACCCACACATGGTGCAGGCAGGCTGCAGCTTCCCCCTTTCTCAATCCCCTGGCGGACTTCCCAACCCTGCTGCCCACAGCAGAGCGATGGGAGCTGAAGCCTTCTCAACTCCGCAGCGCGGTGATACAAATCCAAACAGTCCTTCAAACGAAAATCCGTTCTCTCCATTCAGGCGGGTCCGCACAGACACATGACAGCCGTGCAACCCTGGTTTCTTTTCATGATCCAAACCAGATGACTTAAGGGCAGCTGCCAACCCATGCAAATAAGCCACGTGCAATAGCTGACCCTTATCAACACCACGATAATGCGGGAGGAAAGCCTGCCCTGCCCTCCCAGCCGGTGTCAGCGCATCGAGCAGGCACAGCCCCGCTCACATGGCAGGGATTCACATGGGCACTTGTACTGCGTGCTGGTCACGGCCGGCTGCTGGGGAAACAATGCCCACAGCAGGACTGCTTTATTTCCTTCATACACCACCTGGCATTTCAACTCTCACAGAGTACTCTGTGTTCAGCATCACAGGCTTTAATGAAATAACTTCAGGTTTTATTTTAGGACACTGGGTCCAGCTGCTACAGCAAAGATCCAGCAGCTCTTTCCACATTAACCTCAGGTATCCCATCCCAGGCTTTCCTTGCTGTTTTGTTTCCAGTTGAACTATTGCAGAAAGCTGTAACCTACATTTCCTTGGTGCTATTTCTGCAGCCAGCACTGCCTCCTCCATCACATGTAAGGAAAGGCTGCTACATCCATCCCAGCTCTGCCCCAGTGCTGCTATAGCCATCCCAGCTCTGCCCCATTCCTCTCCACGCAGCTTCTTTGCATGACAGAGCTCGCAGACCGCAGGGTTACCATCACTGTGCTTGTTTTACTGCTGATGGCACAAACTGTGTGCAGCACAACAGGTAGTACAGGCCTTGGCCTGGAGGATTTACATTTGGGCAGTTGGAAGGATATCAAGGGAGGAGAGAAGGGAAGGGGAATGTTGTATGCACAGCATATAAACATGAGATGGGAAGTAATTGCTTGTTCTGATGCTTCATTTCATGCTGCAGGTTGCATACACAGTCACTGCACTAAATGTCAACATTTGAAGAGCAGTTGCTTGGGGAAGTGCAGAACGGTGCACGCCGCTGCCTCTGGGGAATGGAAAGAACAGATGCCTGCCCAGCATCAAGGCAGGTGCTTGGATTGTGCCACGTGGGGAGGTCTGCAACAGCACAGTGCACTCTTCAGGACTCAGGCCCTGGGACCTGTGCTCCACTGAATGGCTCTGTTTGGGTTATCCTCAGTTTTCTGCTCTCCAGAGCTGTGCTGAAGGCGGAGTTACTGCTGGATTGCAGCCTCACAGCACGCTTTGCTGGTGCTTATTCTCTGCAGTGCTTACGGGGGAGCTGGGGTGAGAGTAATTAAGTCTTTGCAAAGTGCTCCAGATGCTCAGGTCAGCCGCTGCTAGAGAATAAAGCCACAACGTGCAATTTCTTTGCTTCTGAAGTTCATGTTTTTCAAAGCCTCTGTTCTTCTCTTATTAAAAGAACAACAGAAGTTTCCCTCACTCCAGCTCCATTCAGAACACAACAGGAGCCCGAGGACGGCTGCAGCCTGTGACATCCGCCTCTCCCCACGGTGCCTGACTCAGGCTTCTGCCTCATCACAGCTCCCATCTTGCTGACCTGGGAATTAATCTCTTTCTGCACATATGGAACGGTGCTCTCGAGCACACCTACCTGAGCCTTCTGGAGAAATGACAAATGACTTTGTGGCACTTGCCTGATTGAAAATAGATTGCTACTGTCCCGCTCCTGTGCCTTCTGCCACTTGGCAGCACGGTTCCCATTGCCTTCATTGGTACTGCACTGTGCTTTCAGCCGAGCTTTGGTGCAGAACACAGCGCGGCCTGGAGAGTTTCAGCAGCACACGCTCACATTTTCCAGAGGGCTAGCCAGGTGATTTTCCTCTCCAGGAAATCCTTCCCCTCCTTTGTCACCCAACCCAGCTTCACCCCAGGTCACTACTACAGCGTGCCTCCAGCACATGACTGCAGTCACATTCCTGGCTTGTTTTACTGCTCAGAGTTGTCATGCTGCTGCAAGGCATCTGAAAACACCAGTAGCCAAAAGCACTCGGCGTGTCCAGAGATTGAGCACATAAGCAGCAAACTCTACAGAGCAGGGGACACCTTCATGTCAGAGATTTCCCCCACTTGGGGGGGCAATGTGATCTATTTAACATTGCTCTTTCCCTCTGCCTTTCCTCCCATCACAGCTGCCCTCGTCCTCTTACAGGTGTCTCCTTCCCTTCTCCCTCTGCATTTGCTTCTCCCTTGAAGAGATTTCCTTGAAGTTTGCTGCCACTGAGACTAGGACAGCAGGACCTGAAGGCTCAGGAATCAGGGATTCATATGAAGTCTACAATATGAAAGTTAATATCGCCAATAGATTTCAAGGGGAGAAAACAGGAACCAACCAGCTGCTGTGCCAGAGAAGTGTAGACAGGTCTTCAGTACCTAATCTCAGTATATCCTTCTGCTGTGAATAAGTATAAAGGCTACATCCATTACTGAAAGAAGGGCCTACATGAGAGAACAACTTGTGGGCAGTCATCTGATGGTCTGCTCTATGGTTTTCTTTAATTTAGTGACCAAGAAAAAGAGGTGTATGGAAAACTCCCATGAGCTTCTATTTAAGGCCTTAAACCCACCTGCACACGGGCATACATGAAGAGGAGGGAACCACTGGCTTTCTTGGTATCCTGGGCTGCATTTAAAAGGACGTGGCCAGTTGGGTGAGGGAGGTGATCCTCCCCTCTGCTCTGCACTGCTGAGGCCACATCTGGAGCGCTGTGTCCAGCTCTGGTCTCCTCAGTTCAAGAGAGACAGGGAACTGCTTTAGGGATTGGACTCTATGATCTGCAGAGGCCCCTTGCAGCCCCTAGGGTTCTGTGATTCTGTGAACCTGAGGGCAGGACCAGACCTCCTGGAGAAAACAGAAAGTTTCCTTCCAGGGAGGAAAGAAGGTATGTGCATCCCTGCTGCCTCCCCTGGCCGGTGCTGTAGGGGCTCAGGGGGTGCACAGACAGCCCTGGGTGCTGAGTATGCAAGCACTGACTCGGATGTCATGGAGCAAAGCCATCACTGCAAAGGCCACAGTGAGCAACTGTCAGACGATAAAAGATTCAGACACTGCTGACCAAGGCTGGATTTAAGCTAGGAGGGAAAGGCTTTATATCTGATTACCAACCCACTGCAGCAGTCACTTCCCTCCCTGGCTGCACTATTTTGACCTTGTTTCTGAAAATACACGATGAGCTGTTTTCTCCTCTTAATAACTCACTGTTGTGCTGGAAACCTGGTTGTTTTCGGTCGTTACAGCCAGACAGTGCTGCAGGCTGCTCCTTGAAGCACAGGCAGCTCAGGACAAGACCAGCTCAATCCTGATCTCTGCATATACTCCATGTATGCAAGACTGACTCTCAGAAAGTCAGTCATATTGAGTTTGCCTCTGGAAGTGGACTGGGACAAGTTTTCAAGTACATCTGCAAGCATCAAGTTGCTCTGTATTACCCCAGTTTCCTGAGCACTGGTGACGTGGTGTTTGATGCTGACATCTAGCTGCTGCTGCCCACTGCAAAACTAGCCAGGTCATGGAACGGTTTGGGTTAATAGGGACCTCAGAGATCATCCAGTTCCAACCCCCTGCCATGGGCACGGCTGCCAACCACCACACCATGCACCAGCTCAGGGCCCAGGGCCCCATCCCACCTGGCCTTGAGCACCTCCAGGGATGGGGCACACACATTGGGCAGCAGTGCCAGTGCCTCACCACCCTCTCAGTGCAAAATTCCCAGACAAACAATCTGAATCTCCCTCTTTTAGTTTAAAACTGTTAGCCCTTGTCCTTTCATTATCTACACAAGTAAAAAATTGATTTCCTTCCCATGTATAAGCTCTTCTCAAGTACTGGGAGGCCATGAGGTCTCCCACATTCCAGCTTTGCCAAAACCAGTCCAGAAGGAGCAGAGCTGCTGAGTGCTTCCAGCTCAGAACCAGGGGATGTGAGACTAGGAGAGACTGCACCTGCCAAGAGAACCACAGCCTTTGCTTTCCTGCACCTCTGCTTTTTCTGACAGCTGATTATGTTCCTGACACCTCCAGAAAAATCAAAGATGACACTGCAGAGACAGCATGATCCTTAACTCCTACCAGACCACAGCTTTACAGATTGGCAGTTTACAGGGCAATTTACTTGCCTCACTCATACCATCACCTCGCAGTGGATAAAAGCTGGTGGTCAAACATTCTTCTCGATGCAAAAGAATGCAAAGCCCCATCCTGGAGTTCTGCTGGACCTCAACACGATGCAGGTGGGAACAGCTGAGCTGAGATGGACGTGGGGCACAAGCTGAACCCCAGCTCAGGCAGCTGATGCCTGGAGCCCCACGTGGCTGGCGTTGGCCCCACAGAGCTAGAGCCTGAGGTATTCACACTGTGTGTGCAGCCAAGTGCAGGATGTCTGACAGCATTTGCCATCGTGATGATGCAAAAGGAGCTCAGCCTGACTGCACAGCATGGGCTGAGCCAGGTTCGCTCACCCCATGGAACCCTGGGGCTTGGGTGTGAGCAATTTTCTAGCACAGCCTTCAAGCCTTACAGGGATAAGAGCAGCAGACGTGGCCGTGAGGGGAGCCCTGCTGTCCATGTTACTGTGGCAGCAGCAAGAAGAGAGACGAGAGCTAGATGTGCCAGCACTGGCCAGTGGGCAGAGCAGGAGGGGCAAGAGGTCAGGAGCTTCACCAAAAAGGCAATTATTTGTCTTGCTCTGAGTGCATTGCTTCATCTGGGTAAACGAAACCGCAGTGAAATTAAAAGGCTCTGATGGTGAATCAAAGTTATTGAGTGCAATGGAAAATAACCAGAGCTAAGCAGGGGGCTGGGGCACAGCTGAGTGCTGCAGAAACAGAAAGGGTCGGAACCAGAGCGGGGTCAGCCACTAAACGGACAAGATAAAGGTGCAGGCTGTGGCAGGCCCTCAGTGGTGTGCCGCTAGGAAATGGGTCCCTGACAGACAGCACTGAGTCACTTTGTCACTGTGCTGAGCTCTGACCTTGCTTCCCTGTGCCCTGTGTCCTCCCATGCTGATGGGCTCCGTCCTGCAGCAGTGAGCAACATGCAGACAGAAATAAGTCCATGCAGGAGCAACAGAGTGCATTACAAACAGTATTTTAGACCTTTTGATCCGACTTGAAAAATCCCATCGATGGCATCCCAACTCCTCAAACCGACAAAAATCACGCTGTTTTCCTTCACGTTGGTATGTTCTCTTCTATCCCTTTCTTGCTGGAGTTTTGCTGACATTTTGCTCTGGCTCTGTTTTCAATTCCGCTGAAGATAAATACATGCCAGCAGCAGGCCACAGCAACAGTTGCTGCAGATCCAGTGTCAGAGTGTGACAGGCATGCGGATGGATGGCTGCTGGAGCTGGGGACGCACGCTGGGGACCTGTGATTCCCGGTCACATGCCAGAACGTGATCCAGGAAAACCTTTCCCTTGATCTCCTTCCTGTCCTGTGAGCTGTCAGCTTTCCTCCCAGCACCTGGAGCCATGTGGTTTGACTGGCACAGGGGTTTTCTCTAAATGAAATGGAGCCAAGAGAGGAGAAACTTAGGTTGAAATCATGGGAGCTATTTGACAGCAGTGTGTGTGAAGCTGAGGGTGCAGGAAAGGCTGCTGAATGTTTATGTACAGCCAGCCACAGCCACTTGGTCCTTCCTGTACTCATCTCTTGGCTATCCTGTAGAACTTTCGGGTGGATTCAAAAGCTTTTTAAAATCCAGGATCCCTCTTTGTCATTTGTCAGACCCTCATCCTGGGTTTAATCTGGAAACAATCACCCAAATGCACTGGCAGAAAACGAATGTTTTTACACCAGCAGCAGAAACAAGAACCCTCCAGGGAGCCAGCTGCTGTTCTATGGGGATTAACCACTGTACAGATCCCTTCCAAGCTGCAGTTTTCTTGTTCTGTGGAGTTATTGCCAATACAACCACCTTAAAGCACTCAGTAATGCATGTTTGTACTGCTCGGCCTCTTAAAAGTGCTAATCCATTCGCTCAGAACAACAGGCATTTTTCAAGACCAAAGCAGCTGGTAGTGGAGGATTTCTAAAGCAATGAGGAGTCATAACTGGGCACTGAGAAGTTCTTCCAAGATGCATTCTCTGTCCACAGAACTACTTAAAATGTCACTTTAATGCAATAGGGTTATTTATATCTGTGGTGTGCTGCACATCAATTGATCAAATTGCAACTTAAGAAGGGCCTGAAGTGCTTGGAAGCACTGTATGGCTAATTAATAATGTAAAACAAAGTCCAGCAGAGGAAGATCTCACCAGGGGAGTATATGGGGCTCTGCAGAAATGAGCATCCATTAGGCTTACCCAGAGCAGCTCCTTCCCCTGAGAGCCCAGGTGCAATCTATCCTTTGAGCCACACATTGTCCTTTGGAGTCAAACCTATTGCAGCATTAGCATCAATTATGTAAAGCATAACCCGTAATAAGATGTAGGCAAAAATAGCAGCCTACCCATCCTGATTTATCAAACTGTGCCTTATACACTCCCACTCAGAGGCTGGGTATGAAATACAGTTTGTAACATGCTTTGTTTTGTTCCTGCATGGACTCTGCTCTGACATGGTATGTCTCTAGTTTGTAATGTGGGTAATGGTGGTTTTGTTCTGCTTTCTCTTAAAGGCAAGCAGGACCAGAGGAGGCCTTGAGGATGCTCAGAGGGCTGGAGCACGTCTCCTGCAGATACAGACTGATAGATCTGTGGCTGTTTGGCCTGGAGAAAAAAAGGCTCTGAGGAGACCTCACTGTGGCCTTCCATCACTCAAAGAGAAAAAAAGAAAAGCTGTGTAGGGGCTCTTTATCAGGGAATGTAATGACAGGATAAAGGGTAATGGCTTTAAACTGAAAGGAGGTAGATCTACATAAAGTATAAGGAAGAAACAATTTGTGATGAGGGCAGTGAGGCCTGTACCATCTGTATTTTCGTTCCCTTTGGACATGAAGCAAGCTCTCTCCAGGACCCCTGGAGCTTCCCAGTGGCAGCCCAGCCCTCCAGCTCTCATGCAGGAGCACGGAGCTGCCTTGCTCAGCTCTGCAGCAGATAGATTGAACTGTTTTGAAATGCCACAAAACCTTTCTTCCTTATTTTAGCATCTGTAAGACATACCCATGTCAGAAATAAAGTGGGGTTTTTTTTTTTTTTTTCTAAGGCCCAAGCTGTTTCTATTTCCCCATACTGCAGGCCACCCCCAGGGGATTTTCATGGCTGGCCCTCACGCAGCCCCATCCCTGGGCCTGTCCCCACCTCCGCCTGTGGGTTCAGAACATGCAGGTGGGGACTTTGGCAGTTTCCAAACTGAGCTGCTGCCCTTGTTTAACAGTTCTCTAAAAAACTCCCCTTGGGGATGCACATGAGATCATCTATATGTCAATAACCCCAGGCTACCGCCCAGGAGGAGGGCTGGGGCTGTGTGCGCCCACCCCAGGCAGGAGGGAAGAACATTGGGCCTGAACATGGCCACGGCTGCCAGAGAGACCTACGTGAGCTGCTTCTGAGCTCCCCATGTTCTTGGGGTGTTTTACACACTAATCCAATTTTAACTTAAACACCAGTTCGTGTATTGGCATCCCACAGTGCTCTGCTCCCTTTCTCGGACGTTGCAGTATGAAGAACAGGAGCAGCATGCCCGAAGCTTTGCATGTACAGTCAAAATAAAGTGAGTATGGAGATAAATTCTATTGAGTGCTTGATCTTTCATTGATATGACTCAGGTAGAAATTTGGGATTAAGCTTAGAAAATCATGCTGTAATTATACAGCTATTGGAAGGGAAGACGGAGAAGGGAAACATAAGAGGAAAAATGTCATTTGACATTTTGCAAGAACGGAAGTAAGTTCAGCTCCTGTAGGATTTTACATGGGAAATGTGCAATGGCAATCCCAGGCAAATGATTCTGGAGACTTTTCTATCTCCATCTTAGGACAGCAAAACTCCCTGGTGCAGCATGAGCCCTTTGTGCTTGCACAGGACCTTGCAGACCCCTTCCTCTGCCAGCCTCATCAGGCACATGTGGCAGCAGGCTGGCACACACAGTGCATACTCTCCTATGGGCACTTTCACCATCTCCAAATCCAGCACTGAGGCTCCTGCTGCAGTAAGAAATAGCCACACACTTCTGCCCAGGGTCTCCCTGCTGATTGCCACCTTCTGTAACTGGCTCATTTGCTCCTCATGCTTGGATTTCAGTGTTAATCTCTATAAAAGGCTGAACTCTGTAGTGTTAGTAGGACAGAATGGCTTGGTTTGGAAGGAACCTCAAAGATCACTGAGTTCCAACCCCTTGCCATGGGCAGTGTTCCCAGCTGCTAGAACAAGCACTGGATCAGGTTGTCTAGGGCCCTGTCCAACCTGGCCTCAATATCATGAGATATCATAACAAACCTGGCATATTGTTTGGATTTAAATCATACAACAACAGGAAAGCCTAACCACATATATTTTATATGTGAAATAAAACCATTGAAAGCGTACAAGTTTGTGACCCACAGCTCACAGAGTTCAGGTCCCAGTGATACTCAAGCACCATATGAGTTTGGCTCACATTGCTGCTGGACCCATTTGGTTGTACCTCTTCTGGCAGAGCCATGCTTTGCAGGTGCTTAAAGAGGCAAGAAAAGAAACCAGCCTTGAGGCCCCACCTGAAGCCTCTCATACCTGGAGATGGAAGGCTGAAGTGAAGGAAGCCGTGTGTCACCTGATGAGCACTGATGGGAACAGAAATGATTTTATGTGCAGATAAATGGGGAGAACTCACCCATATAACTTCCACAGCCCATGAAATTGTGAGCTTGAAATACATGGAAATGGACAAGAAAAAACCAACAAAACAACAAACCACAATCAACAAAGTGCAAAGACTTTCAGAATCCCTGCTCCTTTTTTCTAGTGCAAAAGTTGCACATTTTCCCATTCTTTTCAGAAAAGGATCACTCAATTCACTGTTTTCTGAGGTAGAAAACCTATTTCTTTGTTGTTGTTTAGAGAAACAACACATTACTACTCATGCTACCAACACCTTTCTGGAAATGTCAGCACGCCTTTGACTTTTGGACTCAACTGTGTCCTGCCTCTTGCTTCTCGGTGTCTGCATTGGTAAAATAATAGGTTCATAGGTTCATAGGTACATTAGATTGGAAGGGACCTACAAGATCACCTAGTCCAACCATCCTCCTATCACCATCCCTACCCACTAAACTACTAAATCAAATCTCTTAGCACCTCATCTAAACGCTTCTTGAACAGCGCTAGGGATGGTGCCCATGAGCTCCCGCACAGCTCCTCCTGCTATGAAATACCTGCAGCAGATGATGTTTCCAGAATCGACCCCAGAAAGAATCAGATCTCCACTGGGATGACGTGGGAGAGCAAAGAGCAGCTGATCTTCTGAAAACCTTACAGTGCATTGACCAAAATGTTATATTCAATCTCAAATGAGTGAATCTTTCCATCCTCTATTAATGTACATCAGATGGTGACAGTTTAGATAAATCAAATTTGGGAAGATTGGAGGTAAAGGTGAATACAGTGATGTTCTTGCAAAAGGAGACTCTTCATCTAGATTTACTGCTCACCAAACGCAGCCCCGATGGACTCCTGTGCAGTACAGAGTTCTGTATTGGCAAAACCATGGGTTTTGCCTGTTGGGTAAACAGGGAGCTTAAGGGAAGAACTGTGTTTGCACCTGGCACCCAAATCTATAGCATTAATATAAATATATGACTTGGTGCTTTAACAGAGCTCAAGGCTGACCTCTGTCAACCTTGCTGAGGATTCCCTGTATCACTGAAAATTATTCTGGCATCTCTGCAGGGTTTTAGGAAATTGGCTGCAAGCACCTGAAGGTGAATGCTTTTGTCTGATTTAACCAAGATCACTCAGCCAGCTCTGATCAAAGAACAAAATCTGAAGTCTTCATTTCCCTTCTCTCTCATAAGCAATATACAGTGAGGCTCAGACAAGGGAATCCTAGTCATCTGAAACCAAGAGCATGTCTGCACCACGACCAAGAGATTTGAGACCACAGCCACCGAGCCTGCCAGCACCCTGGGGAGGTTAGGCAGGTGTCCGAAGGCTCCTTGCCACAGTGATACCTGATTTAACTAAATTAAAGCCTACTCTGTACACCTGCTAGGCAGCTGTGTGCAATTACAGTGTCGGAGGCAGGCACACTGACACAATCCATCCGGCTTCCTCTGGGTGGTCACAAAGTGAATTAAAATGCACTGTTCTCATCTCTGCATTCAGCAGCATCTGCCCTCACTGTGAAATTGAAGATGGTTCCACGTGTCTGCCTGCTTTTCCCAAACGTGTGATGCAATGTCATATTCAAAGGGACGCAGTTCCCACAAAAAATCCCATTGCCTGAATTTCTCAGCTTGCTCTGGCTCACCCCTCTCCCTGCTGACATGGCCAAAAACCAGTTCAAAGAAACAGGCTTTCACAGTCTGCTTCTTCTGGGCATCAAGCAAGACTGTTTACCTGTTTCCCAAACTCGAGCCTGCTGGTTTTCCCCTTTGCTTCTGTGGCCTCAGAAAGAGAAAGAGCTATAAAAGTGGGAAAACCCCCACAAAATTAACGTGGGAGATTTGAAACCACTGCAGAACCAGAGGCAGCTTTTCTGCCCTGGTGTCTAGACTCCACATTGCCCATTTAAATGTGGAATACTCAAAAAACTGTGGGCTCATCTCTCCAGGATGGGCTGGACATGAAATCACAAGGGATGGGTGAGCTGAAATTTCCTGAAATTTCCTTCCTAGATGAATGTCCTTGCTGCTTGGTCAAGTAGGGATAGTCACTATGACTTTGCATCCAAAAGAGGATAAAAAGGGTGTGAGCTCATCACAGAGTTAGCAATTTGTTCTCATTTCAAGGGAATCCTCATTATTCTTCTGCCTTATCTTTCTGACAACCCTGATGGCAAAGCTCTTCCACTCTGGTGCTCAAAATCTCTTCCTGAAACAAAAGGAATGCACTATTAATAGCTGTTTCTGATGAGCTTTTAAGAGCAAGGAGGAAAGCTGGCTGAAGTTCTGCCTGGCCTCCATGGGGCAGACCAGGTACTTCTCCCAACCCCCAGGGAGGGCAGCAGCCTCTGAGTGCCCCACAGCTTCTAAGAGGCTTCAGATCCCTCAGAGTCTGTCTGTGGGACATGGTTATTCACTGCTTGGCCTGGGAAGACACTGAGCTCTCCAGTCCTCCCATGGAGCCTCAGACATTACCTAAAGTTAGCCCTATGAAGCCCACAGCACAACAGCACCGTGTCTGGGTGAGCACCTAGAACATCAGCTGGAGCTGTAGGACAGCTGAATTTTGCTCTTCCACATGTGTTCCTGTCAACGGTTTACATGACAGTTCCCATGCTCATTCAAAGCACTGAGCACCTGGGAGAGGACCAACCACGTGAACATAAGCCCACTGTGGTTAATAGGACCAAAAGTGTCACAGTGTGCATCGTGTGGCAAAGCTAAACCCGGGAAGTGTTGCTGGGAGATGAAAATAACCTGAATGAAATACACGAACCTACTGAGATTCTTTTTGATGCTGTGGAAGTCATCATTTGAAACATGGTCCTTTTCACAACAGGTAAAGCCAAAATGATTGTTTATAAAAGAAAATGCTTATGAAACAAGTGGTAAATTAAAAAATAAAAGGAACTCGTTACCAAAGTATTACGCCGGGTAACTAAGCCCCTGTTCAGCAGAAAGTCACCCTCTGTCCCTCTACGTGTCACAAAATGATTTAAATTGAAATATATATATATATATATATATGCAAAACCCTCTGCAGATGCAGGTGGCCACATGATGAGCAGTGCGTGCTGATGGGAGGATGTGGGTGGGCATAACTGAGCACAGAACGCTGCCTGTGGGTATGCAAACCAAAAACTGTCACTTACACGGCTGAAAGTGTCCTAGAGCAAACAAACATGAGTTTGTAACCCAAGCAGAAGCCATAGCTTGTCCTGCCCTCACGGGTCTTTGCAAGGCAGGTGAGCCATGAGCCATACAATGCAAATGTGCACAACAAAAGTAGACCAGCAATGTTGATGTGAGTTAGAAGCTTCATCCCTCTGTGGCTCAGGCTCACCCTCTTCTGTACAAAGGTGAAACAAATCCCAAACACACTATTGCTTCCCCCCTTTAAGCAGACCATGGTGCATTACTGTGGATATAGGAAATGGATCAGACTCTTCAGAATGCTACAATAAAATCTCCATATTGAAATACTTAGGCAAAAGTTGTTCTGGGTAAGTAATGCTAAGAATGTTAAGGTCACATACAATTATTCTTCAATCAGGACTTTTTTGTACTCCTGCTACAGTCTCCCAGGACATCCCCTTGTTACCCTCTTACTCTATGGAAGATAATGACTGTTTTGTGTTCCTTGCCTTTGCTGGTAGAATCATGGAATAAAATCATGGCATCATAGAACTGTGAAGGTTGGAAAAAAACACAAAGATCACCAAGTCCAACCACCAACCAACTCATCCTCACCATGCCCACTGACCACAACCTGCAGTACCACATCTAGAACACCTCCAGGGACAGTGACTCCATAACCTCCCTGGGCAGCCTGTTTCAGTGCATTGCCACTCCTTTGGAGAAGACATTCTCCCTAATATCTAACCTGAACCTCCCATGGTGCAACTTGAGGCCATTCTCTTTTGTTCTATTGCTGTTACTTGGGAGCAGAGGCTGACCCCCATCTTGCCACAGCCTCCTTTCAGGCAGTTGTAGAGAGCAATGGGGTGTCCCCTGGGGCTCCTTTTCTCCAGATGAAACCATCTCAGTTCCCTCAGTCACTCCCCATAGGACTTGCCTTTGCTAGCATCAGCTTCCTTCACTACCACTGCCAGCCTGAATTTGTGAGAGCTGATTTCTTCCCTGTGAATGGGTGCAAAAAGAAAATAAGAAGCAGCAAACCTGACTCAGAAGAATCACTGCAGGGGCTGAGCACCATCCCCCCCAGTACAGCCCCAGTGGTGACAGACCTGCTCCCAGCCACAAAGCAGCCTTAAGTCACCTCAGAACCTTGTTAGAAACCTCTGCGTGTGAGCAGGAGTCAGCTGGGGTGAAATACAATCCAGCAGTGCAGTGAAGACAACTCCAATTTGCATCTGCTACAGTAATTCCTCTTCTTGTAACAACTCATTTTCCTGAGCAGCCTCTCATAGCAGCTTTTAAAACCACATCAGTCAGATTTCTTTTGTCAAGCCTTTGCAGGAGGTTCAAAAGAGGTCTTAGGAGACTGAGGGCATGGAGAGAAACAGTGCATCATCCTATCATTTCCCTGCAAAATAATACATTTTAATATTATTCAGCTATTTCATTCGCAAATCCTTCAGAATGCCAGAGCACACACAGAGCTGGGGCGCATTCCTGCGTTTCTCATCTCATCTTCCTGGTTAACAAGAAGGCATTTCCTCAGTGTCTTTGGAGAGGATATTATTGCACAGAACATAATCAGCTTCCCCTGCATCTTCTTGTCCTGATGTGTTCCTTTTACTGGTAGATAATGGAATAAATCCAGGATTTCCATGTTGAATTCCTTTTTCCAATCTACCAGTCAACATTCTGTTTTTGCCAACACTGTGTGCTCCTCAGACTCTTACATCACAGGGAGATAAGCTCTTGTGTCTTAGTTCCTTGTCTTCCAGCTGCCATCTCAGCCTGGAGGAGCTGTGGCACTCTGAGCATGCAGGGCTCAGCTGGGGAAGGTTTGGGCTGGGTGAGCAGCCTGAATTTTAGAAGCTTTTCTCCTCCTACAAGCATGAAGACATGTGTGTCACCCAGGGCTGTGAGTAAATTTGGGTTCAGATTTTGCTGAAATTGTTCTGCCCATCACTTCTAACCTCATTTGTGTCTGCTCTACACTTCACACCTACCCTCTGCATCCAGCTTCCCCTCTGCATCATCAGCCTTTTTCTTTCTCTCATTGCACCTTGATAATTATAGTCAGAATATGGGGAGACTGGAGTGAAGGAGGGTTTAGGCTGAGAATACAGAGGCTGGCCAGAGGAATAACTGGGCAGCAAACAGATTGCCCAACAAGGGAATTAATAATAACATAGGATATCTGAGGCAGTGTGGGGAGCTCAGAGTGAGGCTCCCCTTGCAGTTACTTTCACAACTTGATGGGATTGACTAATAACACCAAAATCAAACAAAACCCAACTCATTTGCACATACAAATGTGTTTTTTTTTCCATCAGCTAGAGGAATGCAAATGCCATGCAGCCTTTCCATTGTCTCACACGGTTTGGTTGATTATCACACCTCTAATTCCAGTTCACACACTCCACACAGCACGTTCTTATTATGGATGTGCTGCTGACATGTGCAAAGGCTGATTAGATAGTGAGACAGAAGTCAAGGAAATAATAAGTACACAACTCCGCTTATTAGAGATTTACTGTAGGAGCTTGTGTTCAGAGCTTGATCTCTGCCCTTTCTGAGCAAAAATGTTTCAGCTATGAGTGAAATCTTCCAGATAGATAAAACGCATCACAGTACTTTTCAGGTTTATCATTCTGCCATCTGTCAGATAGTGAACTATTCCTCACTATCTTTATTGTAGCCCTTACAAAGCTACCTTCCTAATCCTATCAGTGGGATGAGAAATGCTTTTGCCTTCGTATGCTTGTCTCACCTTGCAGATGTACCCACTCTCTGTAGTCAGACCAGGAAAAAACTGCCTCATGAAGACCAAGCACACAGTTTTTCATGTGAGTGGCCTGAAAAGAGAAGTCTTCTGGTTATGTGCCACAGGGGACAGTCTACACAGGTGAATGGATGGACCTTGTCCCAATCAGTTATGGGCTCTGCTCAAAGGCACCTTCGTATCACAGAGGTCCAGACAGACTCCAGGCCATGCACTGCAATAGGTAATCATGGGTTTCTGCAGGATCAGTCTCAAAGAGGACTCCACAGAACTACAAAAGATGTAGAAAAGGATGACAAGGTTGATCTAAGGTGTGAGACAACGTTTCAGATTAGGAAAGATGAGTGAAGGAGTCAGGATTGGGGTAAAGATGGCAAAGAGGGAAGGGAGCATCAGAGGAAAACTCAAAACAAAAGCTCGAAACAAATGTAAGGGAATATTCCTGACATGTCATGTTCTTCAATTGCAGAACAAAATAGGTACTACAAGTTTGGTTTTGAAAAGCCATGGAAGAAAAGGTTTTGAAAGGTCATGGAAGGAAAACTCATCAGGGTTACAAAACACCAGCTCTAGCTCAGGACGTGAGCCACAAAGTGCAGGATGTTGGGAGAGTGTAACAGGAAACCTCCTCATATTCCTGTCCTGCTCTCACACTCCTCCATGTATCTGTGTTACAGAAAGAGACTGATCTGGATGGATGGTTGGCCTGACTTGGTACATCCATGCTTCTATTTGAAGTGAAAATGAGTTTCAAAGCAAAGCCAATAATAATGTATCCTACCTCTAAACAAGAGATGCCCTTACTGCAGTCCCAAATACAATTATCATAAAATACTTCATTTTCTACTGTTTGTAAGATGATATTAATATACAGTACTCTTTTAAAGAAATGGCATAATCTACAGCTGAGTGAATAACACAAAGAGTTACCCAAATTGGCAACCAAACCTCCCACTCTGCAAGGCAGCTGTGGGTCCATAGGTGCTGGTGCTCAGCTCCCAGTAGCCAAAGGTCTGTGACAAGGCATTGAAACAAGACATTAAAAGATGTCAGACATTACACTTCATTTGCAGAAGCACCAACTGTCTCTGAGTATTTAACAGCTTTTAAGGTCGAACCCTTCTTTTGTGTTTATTCTGAATTCGTTGTTGGGGGGGGGGAGGTCAGGGTGCTGTTTTCAGAAGCATAAAGGATCAAGACCAAACTTACACGGCCTGTTTATTGCAAGGTACTGCAACACCGGTGATGGGTTCTAACCTGCTGGATGCCTGACTCCTACCAGGAAAGAAGGTGAAGAGCAAGAAGCAAGGCAGCTGTATGCCTACTGCAAAACGTGCCTGGGAAGCAAGGAAAATCAGGAGCTCCATTACAGAGCAGCTGGGAGGCTGGAGCCCTTGGCATTAGCTGCTGGCTGATTCAGAATTTGCTCTAGAGTTATCCTGCACAGCAGTGGCTGCCATAGAGAGCCTCTAATGTCCCTGTTGTCTCCCAGGGCTGTCACAGCACTGCAAAGCCACCCTGGCAGCTCTTCAGCAGCAAGGGGACTCCAGCTATTCCCCATCCCTGCATGGAGAACAAGCCTCCAACGCTGTGATTTTTTGGGTCTAGTTTTCCTCTTGCTCAGGAGGACTTTCCCTTCCACTTATGCATCCTCACAGGTCTCAGCTTTCAGCTGAGGGCAAGCACCAGTGGTCCTGACCCTACCCAGCTCCCTCCAGGGGAGAGGCAGCATCCCATGAGCTCCCAGGCAGTGCAGTAATTAAATTTAATGAGCTGCTCACTCATGTTCTTTGCAGCATGCTTTTGTTTCAGCCAGCAGCTAACCCAGGCATTTCTCTGCCATCCCCCTGGTCAGGAATGGTTTTGTCGTTCTTGAGCATGACAAGGTTTCTGTGTTAGCCTCCACATCTCAAGCTTAGTCTTGCTGCCAGGATTTCCTGTATGGAGCTTGCTCTTTACAGGAGCTTCCAGTGTTTATCTGGGGGAAAATCTGTAATGATTTACACTATGGCCCCTTGTTTCACAGCCCTTCAGTTTTGGGTTCATATGACTCCATGCTTTTAGAAAAAGAAAGTAGCCCAAATCTGACAGCTACCCTCAGCTCGTGCTCTCTGGGGATGTACAAGTCCTTGAGGAGATGTGCACAGTGACCACAGTCCAGTTGCTCTCACCTCCTTCTCCCTTTAAGCCAGACAAGAGCTCTGGGGGTGCTCACTGTCCCCAGACAGTGGTGACAACAGGCACAGGGTAGCCTGTGAGCTTCACATTACCAGTGAAATCAACAAATTATTTCACTCTAAGAGTTACATTTCTCTTCTCACACCTTTATGCCTCCTTTTGGGAATGCATTGAGAGTTTCTGCTCACTTCGCAGTGCCACTTCTTCATAGCCCAAAAACTGATTAAGAAGAGCACCCAGTGAAGAGGTGTAGGATATGGTGCAGATCCCCAGATGGTGTAAAAGCAGAGAATGTCCAAAATATGTCATAATAAATTAATTGACATTTTCCTTGCAGTAATATGCATTCAGATTGAACAGAATTGAGCTCTCTCTCTCACTATCATCCATCTGCTCAGGTGTTCCTTTGAGATGCTGTATGCTACCACAGCAGACTGCTTATCTCAGCCCTAGGAAGACAAGCAATTAAAAATATGAAATAAAAATAATGCTCACAGTGCAGAGGGTAGGGGCAGCTAAATGCCTTCAGATCTCAGTATCAGCTGTGCTGTCAGCCCAAATGGGTCATTAAAACAGTCTGTCCTTTTATCAGGAGCAAATTCACTGACTGATAGTGCTGAATGCACAGTGCTGACTGCAGCCACCTCTGGTAGCTCAGCTGAGTGCCGTACACACCGGGTGGGATTTGTGAGCTGTCTGAGTAGATGTGTTTCTTCTTCCACCCACCAAAGGCATTTCCAGTTGGTTCTGTAGCCCTTTGAGTGTGGAACAAGCTTTCCATCTTGTTGCTGTTTTGATTTTGTAGCTATTGCGCTGATAAAAAAAGCAACGTATACCCTCTGCTAAAGCCTCAAACCTATCGATGCTGTGGAATGCCTGAATTAAATAGATTCCTCTCAAATACATGTTTTACATGATAGATTATGTGTAAGTGGTTTCAAATGCTCCACCCTTCAGTCAGATGTTGACTGTGCAGCTTCCACTATCACTGCCCCTTTTGATTTCCTTTGGTTTCCCTATTGGAGACCAAAGAGATGCATTTTTAGTGCCAGGGCAGGTTATGTGAGGAGCTGCTGTAGTGGCAGGTCACTGATAAGACCTTCCAACTGATCAGTGGGGATGTCACCCCATGGGGCAGTGCTCAGCTCAGAGCTGCCTTGAGGACCGTCCTGGACTCTCCAGGTCATGCTTCATTTATATCAACCAGCCAGAATGCAGGCTTTAATGCTAGGTGCCATCTGCTTGAAACACAGACCACACAATCATGGAATGGCTTGGGTTGGCAGGGACCCCAAGGATCATCAAGTTCCAATCCCTCTGCCACACGCAGGGCCACCAACCCTGATCTGGTCTCAGGTTCTCAGCAGTCTATGCAGACATGTCCACTGACAATCTCCAAAGGGGACCCCAGGTGCTCTCTGCTCTGAAATGTATCCTGTTACCCCAATTGGATGCCAGAGGACAGACATCTCTTGATGGAGTTCAAGAAGCATCTGGACAACACTCTCAGACACAGAGTTGAGTTTTGGATGGTCCTGCTTGGAGCCAGGAGCTCATCTTGGTCATCCTTGTTTTATCCTTCCAACTTGGGGTATCCTATGGTTCTGTGATTCATTACATCTTCCTCCCGCTGCCTGAGATGCTCTAAGTCACAACCACATGATGCCAGCAGAAAGCAGCAGAGCTCACATGCCCTCCACTCCCCACAGTAGCACTGCTAGATTGGTAGGACTTGTCCCAGGAGTCTCTTATGCCCCATCATAGGTCTTGTATGGACTGAAATAAAGCCATGAGGCCAGACAGGCAGGATCTGTTGAACAATCCAGTTACTGTTGCTCTGAGCATTTCAAAAGGCCTCTTGTTCCCCTGCTGAGAACACAGCCTGGGGAAACAGCTGTTTTCCAGTGCCTGGAACAAACTCTGAAGAATCAACAGGATGTTCGTAATTAATATCAGCTAATTGTATCATCTCTCTTCAAGCTAAGTCACTCTAACTTTACCCAGGGAGGAGCAGAGAAAGGACAAGCTAAGATGGGAACTCCTCTGTGCCAGTGTGCTGGGCTATGTCCCTGAGCCAAGCGTGGCTGTGTGACCTTTCCAGCCCAGCCAATTCCTGCCAGCTGCTCCTGGAGCAGTGTCTCACTCTTGAGACCTAAACCTTCGCATCTCAGCATGAATCTGCAGTGACAATAAAACAGCTCAAACAATTGTGAGGTGAGTTCAGGAACCTCTGAGTCCTTGAACTGCTTTCAGGTTGGACAAGAATGAAGGGGAAAGTGGTAAACAACCGAATCCTAGCAATTCCAGGGACATGCTGGTCCCATAAGCCTGGCAAACAAACTGCCTGAACAACACCTTTTAAATTGCACTCCTGGGCAATTCACTGAAACTTTGAGCAGGGAGTCAGTAGTCCCAAACATTGATTTCTCCCACCTGCTGAAATGCCACCGTCAAGAGCAATTTCGTGATGTCAAAACAGATTTGTGCTTGAATTTTGCTTCTGAAGCCTGGCATTTGTAATAAAACTGTACAGAAATCCAGATAAACTGTGTCCTGGCTGGGCATGGTGCAAATCAAGCAGAAGTCAGTCTAGGATAACATCTTCTCATACAGTTATTCTTCTGAGAGTCAGAGCCATGAATAGCAAAGTACAAGTAGGAGGAGGCAAAAGAAGAGCGCTGTAGTACTCCCAATGGAGGCTGTAAAGATGAGAGTGCAGTTCTGATCACACGTGGAAATCATTAACCGCTGTGGATTCTCCTTCTCTGGAGATATTCAAGACCCATCTGGACACATACCTGTGTGAACTGCTGTAGGGCAGAGGGGTTGGGCTCAGTGATCCCTTGAGGTCCCCTCCAAGTGCTGCAATTCTGTGATCTGGGGATGTAAATAGAAATCCTGCAGCACTTGGCATGAAGACAATTCAGGCTGCATCATTAAGCTGTGATGTCACACATGCAAGTTCTATTTACCTTACTTCCTTTTGTCATAAAAGTAAGATTAACTATCATATTCTGAGATAACTGAGATGGTTTTCCAGACTCATATACCTATAGATATCATCTGCTTTTAGCAACAGGCTATGGCTGCATCTGCTTCAGCTCACAGTCAGTACCAGGCTCCCTTCTGTCTCAGCTTCTCCTCTTCCACCTCCTTTCCTCTCACGCTTGCATTTTGCAGCTCTATGCAGTATTTATCCCAACCTTTGCTGTTAGCTTCTCTTTCAGAGAGAATGATGCC